>NC_060121.1:695649543-696274543 GCF_021461395.2 Schistocerca americana | reverse complement strand
ATTTAAAGGTACAAAATGTTGCAGTTCAGTACCCCGTCAATATCAATATACTAAGACTGATCCAAAACTGATGGGCAGCAGTAGTGATGGGACTAACAGTTGAGTCATCGTGATCTGAGGCTTTCCCGGAGTGTAAGCTGCTTCCAATTTCTCGGGTATACTACCAAAGTCTTTTCTTCCAACTTCCGATTGACCTTGTTTAATATCTTCAATTCTCTGCTCCCCCAGCTGATAACTCCTTTTGTATTATTTTGTTTGCCTCATATGCTAAATTCCACTGCTCCTCCCTCGACATTTTACAACTATTTGCACTAGTTTTGGTTTCCACCACTAATTTATAGTTGTGTTTTTGTCGTTGCTGCTGGTGTAACATTGTATTTTAAACATTTATGTAGAAGAGTTATTTCCTCATTGGAGATCTCTGTGTTAGTATAGTTTTTAACCCTTAGGTAAAATGTTTTATTGTTCACTTCACACACATCTGCTCCACTTAAAACGTCACTTTTTTTTTTTTTACTAAATCTAATTATTTCTTTTCATGTGTCTGAACTGTTGCCTCTTTAGTTTTAAGAACTAAGCCACTGATGTCGTTACATAATTTGCCAACTGTACCCCCGACAGTGCCTTGGATTGTCGTAAATGTACCTTGTATAACTCCTCGCCGAATATGAATTTTTTCTTGTACAATTCTCTACTCTCTATCTATCCACATTTTACAAAATTTTTTACTTAAATTATTCAATAAATTGTTCTTCGCGTTACACTTGAAGCTCTTCGTCACATAGTTGGGGATTAAATCGCTTTCTATACACTGCTTATTAAAACTGATGTGTTGGATCATTTTCATAATTTTCATACGAAGAGTATGGTACCTTTATATGTCTTCGCATGTATCCTTGTTGAGGGGTATAATTTTCAAACCTTGTAGTCGCTCCATCCTCTTGTTTCCCTGTCTTATTTGGTTTCTTTGTTTTTAGGACTTGAAAATGGGATAATGTAGTCCCGAAAAATGTTGTGGCAATAATCACACGACTGACATCTGGGCTGAGTACCCTCAGTATTCCTTGAATAACAGTAGTATGACGGTTTCACATCAGTTTTACTTTATCATGATCGATGGTCTTGGATCCATCCGTATAAATCTTCGTCAGATTCAGGACAATAGTATTGAGAAAAATGTTGATTTCAGTCTTTAAATTTGGAGAATCTTTATATTCTTCGATATCATCAAAGAATAGTGTATTTTCTTCTCGGTAGTTGAATGCGGCTAGGCATTCTGGTAAGACATCGTATTTTATTCTCATACAAAGTCCACCATTCAAAAGATTTCATAATCAGTGGCTTTCTTTTGTTTCGAGAGATGTAGTTAAATATTTCAGTGTCTGGCCAACATTACATTATGCCTTTGATTACTCTGTGTCCTGTCTGTGAGAATCGCTTAAAATGTATTTATTCGCAAGTTTTTCCCTTCTGATACACAGATTACTGCCTCAACAGGGAGAGCGCTAGTAGGTGTGGATAGCATGACACCAGTGCATATTCGAATACAGCGATACTGATGGTTTTCCAGCTTCGATATGGAAATTCGTGCCTCATCACGTTAAAGTTTGCACCCTTAAGCCAAGACTGATCTCACAAAAGCTCTATACAATTTGAACAGAATTTTCGGGTGTGAGTCCCACCATGTGCCAGCCACACGTCTCAGTACATTCATCCTTGTTTCTATTTTAGAACAAATATCATTTGTGTGAGGTCTCCAAGTTAGTCTCAGGTCAGTTTTCATGCCTATAAACGGCTTGACTCCCGAATGGGATATTTATTCCGTCAACTCTCGTATTATCTGGGCATTCTGGAACTCTTCTTCGCGTAAAAATAACGATCGATGGCTGTTTTCGGTGTTATCTCCAGGCCATTCTCTTTCAACCAAATTCTAACGTTTAATACAGCACGATCCATAATTTCTATTGTTGTTTTTACGGAGTACGCGCTCGCGTACAGGCAAAGATCATCAGCGAATCGTAAGGTATATAGTTCTGGCGACAAAAAATTTTTCAAGATCTCGTGTATACACAGAATACGGCTCAGTATGGCTCCCTGAGAGAAATCATTGCCGACTATATCAGGTCCAATGACTTTACTATTGTACTTAGCGTAAATTGTTCTTTCTGAAAGCAAAGATTATCTGATTACTTGGCAATAAGTCGAAATCGGGAAAGATTCCATTTGAGTGACCTGCAAGCAAAATACATAATAAAAAATTTTACGACACGGTCACTGTGTTTCTCTAGGCACTTTGTCTAGCCTGTGGGGGATGAAAGTATTGAGGAGAAGTACAACTGAGATAAGAGACAAGTTTGCCAACAAAATTGAAAACGTTATAGCAAACGATGGAAGCGATTCTGCTGCCTTGGAAGCATATAACGCATACCGAAAAGTCAAGAAGCAGACTAGCACAAGCAAAGAGCGTCTTCCTCGATAAAGGAAGTCTGCTTGTACCAATCATAGGCCCAATTCAGAAGAAATTCCTGAGAATATACGTTTGGAGCGTAGTACTGTACGGAAATGACTCATACGCAGTGGGAAAACCTTCAAAGAAGAGAATCGAAGTGTTTGAGATGTGATATTCCAGACGTAAACGTGCAAGGAAAACGGATTTGAAACGATCTTCATTCTGCTAGATGTAAAAAAAAAAATTAAATGGTACACACTTTTCGGTTATGTAATGGTTCGGTATATAATTATCTCAGGACCGTTGCGTGAAGGCTGAGTCCGCAGGCATTATCTGCTTTGTTTATTGTACCAGTTAACAAGAGCACACTAAGAAAATTGACGCCCTGTTGTATGTGGTTAGCTAACAACGTATATCGAGAACAAACATGAACCAGATTCTTTGCGGACCCTTTGTCATAACTTTGAATACTTAAATGGTTCAGCAAAAAACAGCGTCAGTTCGTTCGAAAGCAATCACATGTCTCATTACGAGAAATAGCAGTTCATTAGTTTCTTTCGTGTTGTTACGTGAAACACGAAAGCTCAATCCACATATACTCGGTTTGAGGTTTGTGCTCCAAAAACAAAACAAAAAACAAAAAAACAATAACCTAGTCGACTTTTTTGCTGCTTTTGGGAGCCATAGCCGACACCAACATTTTTCATTAAGAACAGTTCCTTTCCGCCGTAATAAAATGAAATATCTGCAGTCGTTTCGTTTTGATGTAATTTTATTTCGTTGTAACCAGTTTCGGTGACTCATTAGGCGATCTTCAGGCCTTAACTTGCGCTGAGAGGATGACCTCCAGTCGTATATACGATCCCATCAGTGGCTAGCATCTATGAGCTGGCTTCCGTAAAACCCTATAAAAGCAATGTTGTGCTTTGCAACCATCAACTTGGCTCAAATGGCTCTGAGCACTATGGGACTTAACAGCTATGGTCATCAGTGCCCTAGATCTTAGAACTACTTAAACCTAACTAACCTAAGGACATCACACAACAACCATCAACTGTGGAAAGCTGTTCACAGATGTTGGTCACTGTTGAGATCGTGTATACTATTAGATTTCACTCAATCAGCGTCAGTTAAGCACTGAAGATGACGTAGTTGCTGCTATCGTTTCGTTTTATTACGTAAGTGAGCGGCCGAAGTCCCACAGACCATCAATCACAAGGATGGACATACAGAAAATTCCTTTCCGACTCATTGTAGATCGAAAGTATACAAATTAAGCAAAAACAGGCGATGCCAAAAATGTTTCTCAGCAATTAACAGAAGTTAGTATTGCGTGAGATTTAGTGACAGCGCAGCATGAATGTACACTGTCACTGTTTTGATGGTCTAAAATCTGTGAAGCTAAGAAAGAAAGTACAGGGCTATTACAAATGATTGAAGCGATTTCATAAATTCACTGTAGCCCCATTCATTGACATATGGTCATGACACACTACAGATGCGTAGAAAAACTCATAAAGTTTTGTTCGGCTGAAGCCGCACTTCAGGTTTCTGCCGCTAGAGCGCTCGAGAGCGCAGTGAGACAAAATGGCAACAGGAGCCGAGAAAGCGTATGTCGTGCTTGAAATGCACTCACATCAGTCAGTCATAACAGTGCAACGACACTTCAGGACGAAGTTCAACAAAGATCCACCAACTGATAACTCCATTCGGCGATGGTATGCGCAGTTTAAAGCTTCTGGATGCCTCTGTAAGGGGAAATCAAGGGGTCGGCCTGCAGTGAGCGATGAAACGGTTGAACGCGTGCGGCCAAGTTTCACGCGTGGCCCGCGGAAGTCGACGAATAAAGCAAGCAGGGAGCTAAATGTACCACAGCCGACGGTTTGGAAAATCTTACGGCAAAGGCTAAAGCAGAAGCCTTACCGTTTACAATTGCTACAAGCCCTGACACCCGATGACAAAGTCAAACGCTTTGAATTTTCGGCGCGGTTGCAACAGCTCATGGAAGAGGATGCGTTCAGTGCGAAACTTGTTTTCAGTGATGAAGCAACATTTTTTCTTAATGGTGAAGTGAACAGACACAACGTGCGAATCTGGGCGGTAGAGAATCCTCACGCATTCGTCCAGCAAATTCGCAATTCACCAAAAGTTAACGTGTTTTGTGCAATCTCACGGTTTAAAGTTTACTGCTCCTTTTTCTTCTGCGAAAAAAACGTTACAGGATACTTGTATCTGGACATGCTGGAAAATTGGCTCATGCCACAACTGGAGACCGACAGCGCCGACTTCATTTTTCAACAGGATGGTGCTCCACCGCACTTCCATCATGATGTTCGGCATTTCTTAAACAGGAGATTGGAAATCCGATGGATCGGTCGTGGTGTAGATCCACGCTCTCCCGACTTAACCCCATGCGATTTCTTTCTGTGGGGTTATGTGAAAGATTCAGTGTTTAAACCTCCTCTACCAAGAAACGTGCCAGAACTGCGAGCTCGCATCAACGATGCTTTCGATCTCATTGATGGGGACATGCTGCGCTGAGTGTGGGAGGAACTTGGTTATCGGCTTGATGTCTGCCGAATCACTAAAGGGGCGCATATCGAACATTTGTGAATGCCTAAAAAAATTTTTTGAGTTTTTGTATGTGTGTGCAAAGCATTGTGAAAATATCTCAAATAATAAAGTTATTGTAGAGCTGTGAAATCGCTTCAATCATTTGTAATAACCCTGTAGAAGGTTCGACGAACAAGTAAATCACATCAGGAATAATATTGTAGCCAAATGTGCTGATGGTGACTTCAGGGGCGCTCAGTCCGTCTAAAAGATTCATAATTGTGCAGAGAGGCATTTCCTCGTTTGAAACTTGTTTGACCTGTGATGCAGTTGATGAGCAGTTATCTCTCGTTGATGCCAATGACAACAACCAGACAATGAAGCAGAAATAAGTTCATCTAAAAACAGCAGAAGTTGTTTACGTAGCGTGAGCAAACTGACACTGTAAGTAGGCTGTTTAGGTTTTTATGTTGGTAAAGCCACGTAGCGCTCTGTATGAAAATCACTGACTGTGCTGTGTGCAGTCTGTGGCTGGTTGGCATTGTTGAAATATACTCTTTGTAGTGTCGGGCAGTTGGATGTGAACAGGGCGTAGCGTTGCGCTGTTGGTGGTGAGCCGCCAGCTCACTTTTGAACACTATTAAGGTAAATACGTTGTTTGTTCTCTATCAAAATCTTTCATTTGCTAACTATGCCTATCAGTAGTTAGTGTCTTCAGTAGTTTGAATCTTTTATTTAGATGGCAGTATTGGCGCTCCCTATATTGCAGTAGTTCGAGAAACGAAGATTTTTGTGGTAAGTGATTCATGAAAGGTATAGGTTATTGTTAGTCAGGACCATTCTTTTGTAGGAATTTTTGAAAGTCAGATTGCGTTGCGCTAAAAATATTGTGTGTCAGTTTAGTGTTGATCAGAATAAGTAAAGAGTAATGTCTGAGTACGTTCAGTTTTACTCAGCTGTTTGAAAAATCAAATAACGTAAGGGGTTTATCAGCTCAGTAATTCATAAACTTTTCTAAGGGGACGTTTCAACACTTCAGGCGTAAGGAGTAACGATAATTCTTTTTTCATATTACATAGATGTTCTTCCTGTCTTTCAGCTAATAACTACACAGTATTTTATGTGAGATCACTATTGTATATTATTATTTGTATTCATGAAATTTTCAGTGATAAAGCCATCTATTCACTTGCAGCGAAGGCTTTGTAGTGAGGGAATGAAATGAAGTTTGTGAGCGTACAGTTACATACCACTTTGCAATACCAATTAAATTTCGTAGCCGCATTTTCTTAACTTTGCTGCAGGGCAATATACAGCTGGTGGCTTTTGCAGTGAGGTTATTGAATTTCTCTTTCTTGATATGGGTCAGAGAGGATGTGATACAAAAAGTGGCCTTGGTGCTTTGAATACGGGGCGGTTTCCAAAACCCGTGGGGATGTGGTTTCACGGAACTGCTCTGCCAAATATTGTCTTCTCTCGCGTCGGCACGACGGCATCGGCCTTTGATATTGGAGCACGGCGACCGCAGGTCCTCTGAGTATTGCTGGCTGATGTAAACACTCGAAACCAGCATTTTCCCGTCTTCAGTATGATAAAATTTCTCAGTTTTACGTTCTGAATGTCGGAAATGAAGAACACACTCCATACATGTGATCGCAGTATAGAAACTTTTATTGCCCCGAGGTGACGGGTTTCAATAGTCTTATGCTGCCATCATCTAATTTAAGGGGAGAACACGAAGAAGGTAATGAGGGGCGGAGGTGTGGAGAGGATTACACGCTAAAAGATCATAAACAATGAATAGCGTGTACCAGAAATAAAGAAGTATTTCTCAAAATGCACGATATAACGATTAGGAGTGCCAACTGGCTGTTTGTTTATAATTACCATTGACTTACGCTCCATATTAAATCTTTGGTCACATGCACTGATCATCCAGAATATTAAGGCCACCTACCTAATAGCCGGTGTGTCCACCTTTGGTACGGATAACAGCGGCAACGCGTCGTAGCATGGAACCAATGACACCTCGGTAGATCGCTGGGCATCACACCTGCAAACACAAATCACCAAATTCGTGTAAATTCCGGGGAGGGGTGGTTATGAGTCCTGACACCACGCTCCGTCACATCCCCGATGTGTTCTATCTGGAGAGTTTGGGGGGGGGGGGGGGGAGGGGGGCAGCACACCAACTGGAACTCGCCCTGTGTTCCTCGAACCACTCTATCACACTCCTGGCTTTGTGACATGGCGCATTATCTTGGTGAAAAATGTCACTGACGTAGGGAAACAGCATCGTCATAAAGGAGTGTTCGTGGTCCACAACGGGTATACATTACTCCTTTGCCGCCATGGTGCCTTGCACTAGCGCCACTGGAGCCATAGATCTCCCCGTGAATGTACCACAGAGCATAATATTAAAGTCGCTGCCAGCTTGTCTCTGTTCCACAGTACATGTGACAAGGAGCTGTTCCCCTGAAAGACGATGGATCCGGGCCCTCCCATCGGCATTATGAAGAAAGTCTATGGATTCATCAGAACATGCAACGCTCTGCCACTGTGCCAAAGTCCAGTACCTATGGTCACGTGCCCATTTCAGACGTAATTGCTGACGTCATGGTACTGATATTGGCACATGCATGGGTAGTCAACTGCGGAGGCCCATCGTGAGAGTATTCGGTGCACTGTCTTCACACACGCTTGTACTCTGCCCAGCTTTAGAGTCTGATGTTAATTCCGCCATAGTTCGGAGCCTGTCCTGTTTTACCAGTCTGCCCAGCCTACGACATCCGACATCTGTAATGAGGGGCGACCGCTCTACCACGCGACGTCTGGACGTGATTTCGCCTTGGTTTCGCCACTTGTTGAAGACATTCACCACAGCACTCCTCGAACACCACAGCACACCTCGAAATTCTCGTGCCGAGCCTCCGGATCATCACAATCTGCCCTCGGTCAAACTCCGATACATCGCGTGGCTTCCACATTCTACACACGGACAGCAAGCTCAGCTGATACTACATGCACCGTGCATTTGTCTTAGTAGCGGTCATTCTTCGCTAGGTGGCGCTGCTATCTCCTAAATGGGTTTAGATCGATAGTAGGTCGATGGTCATAATGTTAAGGTTGATCAGTATATACTGTTTGCCTATTGTACAGTGACGGAATTTCAGTAATAATCAGTTATCAATCATCAAGTGTCTTTTGTGCTTTGACTTCATGTAATGTAACGTTGAACTGTCGTCATACGTCCCACAAGCTAGGCGAAATTTTTGTATTTTATCTAATAGGGGACATTAATATGATCTCCCCCCCCCCCTCATTATCTTCATGTTCTCCCCTTAGATCAGATGATGGCAGCGCAAGACTGTCTAAACCGGTCGTCTTGGAAGAATAAAAGTTTTATACTGCATTAGCGGCGTACGAAGTGTGTTCTTCATTTCGAGCCGTACAAATCGCCCACCGCTTAACATGTGTACCTTACATTCTGGATATTGTCAGCCAATCATATTGCTCAGCAGCATCCGCACTGTGATCGGATGTCTAATGTCGCGACATAGCAAATATAGTGTATCAACCTCTGGGTAGTTAATTTGCATACAGTGACCGATGGTGGAGAAGTTTCGGTAAGACTCCCTCGCAATTTGGTGTATTCAGGGAAATGCTTGCTCGTCATTGTACAGAAAGTCGTGTATCCCCTCCTTCAAATTGTCGTTTTTTGGCAACGGAGAGGGAGGCGCCCGGTCCCAGTCTGGCGTACTTCGCTGAGTCTTGAATAAGTTTCACTTGTAGTGTTAGCGTTGCGTTTGCTCTGAGCAGCACTGTAATCTGTTCTGTTTCTTTGTGGTTTCACTTTCTTGGATCTTCGATCAGTTTTTACATAGCGTTTGCGCGTTTGCAAGCTGCGCTTATTTGGAAAGACAGTCGCAGTTGCGTAGCTATCTTCTATACAGTCTGAGGTATCTTCCAGGTGTTTACAGTATATTCTGTACAAACTGAGTTTCACTCAAGCAGTCATTTGTTTTATTTCTGCGTACATCTACATGTATTCCGTTGTGAAGGACATTTATACTTTAGAGCTTCAAGTAAGCAACCATTTGACATAGTTACGAGGATATACTATAAGTAAATACGTAATTTGTTATGGGACATCGTGGAATATTACCTCTTCAGCTCCTATAGTTTCATGAAGTGCCGATAGGTGGCGGCACTATACGTAGCCTTCACCGTAACCTGTAACGGCGATGTGTTCCATGCAGAAAGCTGTCACTGACTTTTTTTTCGTTGACAAACACAGCAACACAGATACTCATCGACGCTTGCAGAGTGTCCACAGAGACCTGGCAGTGAACAAAAGCACAGTGAGTCGTTGGGAGAGGCATTTTTTATCTTTGCACCAAGGTCGCGCAAACCTGTCCGATCTCCTGTGTGCCGCACACAGCTGTGATTCCTGCAATGTTGGAACGTGCAGACAGTCTCACTCGAGGTGACCAACAGATCACAAAACAGCTTGCTGCTCACCTGGATGTCTCTGTTAGTACTGACACACTCGTCCACCAGTAGGGATATTCAAATTTGTGCGCTCGCTGGGTTCCTCGCAGCCTACCAGAAGATCATAAAAGGCACCTACCGACTTCCAGGCGCCCCATGAAAGACGGAGTCCGTGGGAAGCAGTACGTGGGTGAAGTGGAAGTTACTGATGCAGCACGACGTCAGTTCCGACGCCGACCGGTACAGTGGTACCAAGTGGGCACACAAACCGTCCAAGTAAGGCCGTCACATTGAACGGAGATTATGTTGAAAAATAAGGTTTTGTAGTCAAAAGAGTGGGGAAGAGTATGCCGTACTGGGATCCTGAATGATACCAGCTTGCTTTCAGAAAAATTTATTCCATTACTTATTGAAAACCCCCTGTATCTTTCTTTTGCTGGTGCCTTGTCCCGCAGTTTCACAGGGTCAGCACGGTTAGGAAAGGATTTGGCAAGGTTAGTTAGAAGGGGTGGCCAGATGCCCTTCCTTCCGTGACCCTGTATCCCCCGGGACATAATTAGTGTACCCCAGCTGTCTGCATCTAGTGTAATCCATGGAATAGAGCGAACGTGTTCAAATGGCTGCGAGTCGTGTAACTGAGGCAGAACGTGGGGACCAGCCCGGTATTCACTTAGCGGGATGCGGAAAACCGCCTAAAAACCACATCGAGGCTGGCCGACACACAGGCCGACGGCGGTAATCCGCCGGGAGGATTCGATCCGGGGCCGGCGCACCTACCCAAGTCCAGGAAGCAGCGCATTAGCGCTCTCGGCTAACGTTGAAAGCCCCCTGGATATGAAGTGATATTGATTTTTGTTCAGATAATTGATTGTAAATGTTTTAGTTATGGTCCACACATGAGAAAAATGAACTCAAACGTAAAAGCCTAGGAGCATTTGTGCTTTTGTACTTTGTCCTCCAACTATACTGATCAGGGGACCCTAATTTAAAAACAAAATGTGATGGGCTTTTCTTCAACAGCTAGATTGTGCTCTCAGTGTGGCGGCGTTTCATTGTAAAACAAGTGCCCCTACTTGGAATCTTTAAATCATGCTGTAAGAAATTTAATTCATTAATATAAGTAATGATTAACGAGAGATGCTCACATTTGTGTTTACCACAGTGTTGACATTAAAGAGAGATTTACTCGCTGTAATTATCGCAGTTCGTTGGTTTAATGTTGTACAAGGTGAACACTGACGTGTATAAACTTTCTGTGGCGAGTATATAGGTGTGCTAGGCAGTTCGCACACTGCACTGCCGAGTCCCAGCATGTCACGAGTACAGTGCACACTCAAAACAGGATGATGCCAATATTTCAAGTTACTGCTTCATTAATTTACTGTGTTAAAAACAAATAATATCAAGAAATATATCTTAAGTCCAGATGATAGTGTTGACAACAACAAAAATTTCCATTACATGCGGATTTGCATTCTGAAGGAGTCACACCAGATTACTAAAACCATGCATGGCCTTTCTTTTTACTTAACCATCAGAATTATTCTTTAATTCCAAGCAATAAGGCAAATAATGCACTGAGGCACCAGACGGCTTTCATTGGGGTTTCACTCTTTCTCGTCAAGTCAACATTCCACACCCACAAGGCAGACAAAGACACGTGAAGAAAGTTGTCGATAGCTACTTCAAAGCTTCTGAGAAGACAGCATTAAGTCATGGGACTACGAAAGTTTATGTCCAGCTGGTTTATTTTCCAGCATGGCAGCTACGTAAGAACTTTGCTTACGGCTGTACTCAGAAAAAAAGAGGAGTGCCTGCAAATGTACCTTATTCAATTTAACAACGCAGATCTAGGAAGACCTCAGTAAAAACTTTCCTTCCTTCATGAGTATGAAACTTCCTCTCCCGTCTCGGGAGAGGAAGAATAATGGTCGGACTGACAACGGTAATGTAAAGAAACAAAGAAAGTTTCATTTGTAGATTTCTCCCCAGACCTAATGTACTTTAAGCGTTTTCTTGTAAATATTATCCCATCCTTACGTTAACTAAGTATATGTAGAGCAATATCAAGTAGAACTTGGCTGTACAGATTTCAGTTTTCTGGCAAGAGCTGCTAATGCCAATGAGGACCGCAATTTCCATTAGTCGAATGTGTATTGTTGCTAGGGTGCAAGATATATCAGTAAGATGCCACAGGAATGTCAGCTCTACCTTGACGGTAACATAAGAATAAAAAATAAGAGCAAGGTGATATCAAACTGTTTAAAGAGTTTTCTCGAGCACCTGAAAAATGTTTATTTTTAACAAGTATCGTAATACTCCCTCTTAGATTTTCTCATCCAAGTACCTCATGTACACAGTCCACAGACAATTCGTAGGTGGCCCCGCCTTCTTAACGCTACTGCGTTAGCAAAGATCACAAAGGGACTTATTGCACGTGGATTTTCTGCTTTCGAGAGCATAGCTTACTTATGTGAGCAAATACTGAACTTGTGAGGAATCTAGGTAAGCCTACAGAAATCATAGTTCTCTGTATCATGAGCTGAGAATCACACATGAACTCATAGGTATAGAAAAATCGTTCGTCTATCACATGAGAGAAATGCACGTGTAGACAAATACACGTTTAGACTTCTTTCCAACGCCTTTTACTGCACATGTACAAGATTTTCGTAATCAAATACCTGCTCCAGAAATTTGTCACATATTTTAAATGTTACTGGATGTTTACTAACATTAGGTTTATTTAATGTGGAGGTAGCACCGATCCATTGTTTCTATTATATCTTCCACCAGCAGGATTCCTCTTTGTACTATGCTTTCTGTTACAGAAGAACATCATAGGTATATAAAATATTAGTTTTCCTGTTGCGTGTTGCACACATTATGCTACTGTCATCGCAAGTAATATTCGATAAATAAAGAAAAAGGAATACATTGCAAATTTCCAGAGGGAGTACCCTGCTTTAAATATCTAATGTGCTAAATATTTCCCACCATGTAGTTCACTTAAAAATCAATGTATATGTCAAGGACTTTCAAAGTATAGTTTAATATAAAACCAGAAATTCTTCCCGATTGTCAGCTATAGCTTATGCAGCTCACTTAAAAAGTTTGGCATTTTTAATTATGTCTAATCAAAGGATAATTGAGCAACTACAGCGCGAAGGATATAGTAATTAGATATCTAACTCTATGAATTTTTTTCTGTATCGAGTTTCTACTAATATGATCGAAGCTTATGAATTTCGGCATTTCTGTCACTCTTAAATTGACTACGTAAATGACCAGAGATCTTTCCTCACTTGCACCAACGGGGTGAAATTCACGTGAGATGTGCTTTCAGGTATAAAAAGGATTATCAAACAGTTGACGTGTGGCGTTGGAGAGTAACGTTGAAGGTAGGTACTGTTTGACCTTGTCAGAAAAGAAATTTACGGCATAACGCAACTGAAAGAAGGGATGTGTTGTTAGGACACATTCTCGGGCATCAAGGAAGCATAAGTCTGGCAATGGAGGGACATATGAAAAATAACAACTGCAAAAGAATACCAAGTCTTGAGGACAGTAAATGCGTTAAGAGGTGCGTAAATCGTAGATGAAGAGATGTACTCAGTATAGATTAGCATGCAGAACTGTATCAAAACAGTCTTAGAACTATAAACTGCAGCAACCATCATGAAGGTTGAAAGTCTCTCGAAGCAGCAATGATAAATGTGATGTGTGTCACTTTGAAGTACCCATATTAATAGTTTCATACGCGTGGCTAAGTGGTTGTATGTCGCAAACCAGTACAAAAGTCCACCCAAGGCTTCAGCCTTTAATCATTTCAGAGATTCTTTCTGTATCTCATCGTTACTTCGGCGGTTATTCGACTAAGTGAAAATTGCTAATTAAAACTGACAATAAGGAAGCACAGCTTCCAACTGCAAGTTTCTATTCTGTCTGCAAAATTAAAAGTAAAAAATTACGTCTTGAATTTTTTAAAATGTTTCATAACAATATGTCTCCTATGGAACTTGTGTTTTCTAGCTTTTGCTGTGTCATTGATCGATCTAATATTACTACGGTTTCGCATTTTTTAAATTCATTTATGGGATAATTATTCATTGTCACTCGCATATTTCCACCTAATGGGACGCATAACAGCAGCTGTCGTTTCACAGACTGTAGTCGACATACAGATAGTCACTTTTTAAAAGTAAGTGAACACAGAAGTCTAGTAAACAGCCTAGAGCCAAGTCATTAAAGAAGAAGTAACAGTCCAATATTGTCAAATGCAAAACATTCGTGACTCCCTGAGGATTAGTTCAATAAACGTCCGTCTGGCGTCTGCCTTACGTAGGATTACTTATGTGTCGTCATCCCTCATTAAAGTCCTCCGTTCGCATACCCCTAGATATTTATGGATGTGATTGCTTCCAGTAATTGACCCGCCAGGGTAGCCGAGTGCGCTAATGCGCCGCTTCCTGGATTTTGGTGGGCGCATCGGTCCCGGATCGAATCCGTCTGGCGGATTAACGACGAGGACTGGTGTACCGGCCAGCCTGGATGTGGTTTTCAGGCGGTTTTCCACATCCCACTAGGTGAATACCGGGATGACCCCCATGTCCCGCCTCAGTTACATGACTCGCAGACATTTGAAACACATTCACACTATTTCGTGATTTACACTAGATGCAGACAGCTGGGGTACACTAATTCCATCCTGGAGTGTATGGGGAGCGGCAGGAAGGTCGTTGGGTCACCCCTTAAAAATAATCATGCCAAATCCGTACTAAACCCTGCCGACCCTGCGCATGATGCGGGATAAAGGCAGTTACAAAAGAAGAAGAAGAAGAAAGAAGAAGAATTGCTTCCAATAATTGTTTTGCAATCGTTTAACCACGCAATAATGGGTTCTTTCTCTTACTTATGCATACTGCGTTACATGTGTTCATGTTGAGGCTGAAATGGATATCCTTGCAGCAAGTGTAGTGCTTCTGCAGGTCTGCCTGCATTTAGCTACAATTTTCTAGCGTTGATCTTTGTATACTTCAGTATCAACAGCAAAGAGCCTCATATAATTCCGACGTTATCCACAGTAGTGGGGCAGTGAGGGAACAAGAACAACTGGCCCATTGTTCTAATGAAATCAAAAAGGTCACTTGACCGAGCGTCCTTATGTAGACGAAAAAGTGTAATTTCTCACCCTAAAGTAAACAAACTGCTCATTTGTGTTCTTCGTTGTGTTTATTTATGATAGAATATATGACCTGTACGAAACATGCCTCCACTTTTTATAATTCTGTTGTGGTCTGTTTAACACCCAATATTGGAACGAAAGCGGCCCTGTTGTAAAAGTTCTGTAAACGCAACAGCAAAACATGCGGTGCGAAAACTCGCGTAGATAACGCTCTCACGCTCGCCAAACGGGCGAAAGGGCCGGCTTTGTAATAGAAGCCTGGGAACCACAGCTGACGTTTCAAAATTAAATCAAGAATTTTCACCTGGATTCACCGACTCGTTTGCATTCTTGATTGCACTGATGTTCATTCCGCCCAGCGATCACGCATGTTTAGGACGGGAGATTAGAGGTTCGAGGCGTGCTGAATATCACATGTAATAAATACGAGAATAAATCACACTCAGTTTGCGTTGCCAGCGCGATCTTCCTTCCTGGCACGTAAAATACGAGGAAACGTAGAAAAAATATGCTCTGCCTACTTGATCAAGTCACGAAATTATAAAACCACAAAATTATGTGAAAGATAGATAGATTGACGCCTGTCATATATATTTCCAAAAGTAACGTTCCTGTAACACTCACTTGGGCCACACCCGAAGCTGCTTTCACATTCCGTTAATGATGACCGGCCTTGTTCCATTCACAGGGTGTCCATAATTAAAGTTCCAGGTTTAGCCGCTGTAGGAAGAGAATCACTGCTCAGAATGACGTCAAAATCGAACAGCATATCATTGACTCAGGGGAAAACGACATGGAACAAAAAAATTAACGAAAATTTGACCAGCAGCTGGCGTTGTAAGCGTCAGAATATGCACTCCAACAGCCGTACGGTACACGACTGTTTCTCTTCTTTGCCTTCGAGACGTCCAACATGAGTGTCCCCGTGAAGGATCGCCCGCTGCTGGTAAAGCTCTTTTACAACAACAGTGACAGTGTGCCAGTAGCCGTGCAGAAGTGCCGGACACTCAGTGGTATGAAAAAAGGCATTGGTCCGAAGTCTGTTAAGGGTCTGGAGGAAATGGTTACAAAATTCGAATAGGTAGGCTCTTGCAATTGGCAGAGGAAGGAAAGCAGTTGATCCGACGCCTGCCAAAGATCTGACCATAGCAGTGCGGGAGCGGTCGACCAGTCGGGTACAAACTTACAGTTCATTGGGTATTGCCTGAACGTGGGATGTGCCTACGAGCAAGGTACATACAGTAAAATCCCATGTAACATGATGCACTGCTACCCATACAAAATCACCCACGTTCAGGAGTTGCTTCCTGCAGACATGGAATGTCTTGCTTGCATAGAAGTGGACAATGAATGGCCACGGAACATTCTGTGGACAGACGAAGACTATTTCCATCTCCAAGGACCTGTTAATACGCACAACTGCAGAATATGGGCAACGGAAAATTCGCGCGCACGTCAACTGGTCACGGCGTGATGCGGGTTCACGGCTTCGTGTTTAGTAGGGCCCTATTTTTCGAGGAGATAAGTCTTGTGGATCCTGTTACCTGTACCATCAACGGTGAACACTAGGAATCTTTTTGCTCACCGTCGTCATTTCAGACCTTCAACAGCGTGGATGTGTGGCTAGGATCAATTTTATGCAAGACGGCGCTCCTCCGCACGTTGCACAGCCAATGAAGCGGCTGCTGCAGAGGCATTTCGGAAATGTTGAACTATTTTCCATCGTTTCCCCACAGCCTGGCTGTCCAGATCACCTGATCTTAATCCGTGTGATTTCTGGCTGTGTGATTACCTGAAGGATCAGTGCTCCAATTAAGAATGTAACTGAACTGAAGCCACGCATTCTGAACGTGACCACCGAGACAGTCCGATCTGTTTGCAGAACATGCTATTTCTCGATTTCAGCTTGTGGCAGAAAACGGTGGACAGCATATTGAATGTGTCCCCGCCAGGCTCACGACACAAACCGATGTCATTTTCATTATTTTCATCATGGCAGCGACAACAGCAACCGTTACGAAATTGTCTCGAATGAAAAACAGCCCACAGTTGCATTAAATTCTGCTTATTTCAAACCTTGACCATGGTTTCTGCTATAATAATATTGCCTTCTTCAGAAGTCATACACAGCAATAAGACATTTTTCGTTTGTTAGTGTGTATGACTGCTGAAGAAGGCTATATTACTATAGCAGAAACCATGGTCAAGGTTTAAAATAAACAGAATTTAGAGCAACTGTGGGCTGTTTTCCATTCGAGACGATCTCATTTTACTTTTAGTGCTGTTTTAGGCCCCCATACACTAAAAAACCGATGTCATTTTGCTCTTTATGCGGCTTTTGGCTCCAGGACAATTACAAACCGACATAATTTTACTTTTTATGCTGGTTTTGGCTTCAAGATAATTAAAAACCAACCTTTACGTGTTGGGTGGGCTTACCTAGCTAAAAGTTCCACAACTCTAGACAGCGCACTTGTGCAGTCAAGCACATCGAACAGTACGGTTGGTGCGCTGTGCAACTCAAACCGTATCCGTCGTGCTGCGGTTCATCTGTCATTTGTAGCCTACCCCATTTACATTAAGACGCTTACGGCTCCATCTCTTGCTAAAATTTTCGTAACTTTTTTTTACATGGTGTTTCCTCTGCGTCAATAACATGCTGTTCAAATTTGACATAATTCTGAGACCGAGCGAGGTGGCACAGTGGTTAGACACTGGACTCGCATTCGGGAGGACGACGGTTCAATCCCGCGTCCGGCCATCCTGATTTAGGTTTTCCGTGATTTCCCTAAATCGCTCCAGGCAAGTGCCGGGATGGTTCCTTACAAAGGGCACGGCCGACTTCCTTCCCCGTCCTTCCCTAATCCGATGAGATCGATGACCTCGCTGTCTGGTCTCCTTCCCCGAAACAACCAACCAACCATAATTCTGAGAAATGTTTCTCTTTCTACAGCGTATTGAAACTGGAACTTTAATTATGGACACCCTGTAGTAGAAGCTCTCGAATCCATCCACACAGCTGGCATGATATTCCATACTCTCATATTTTGTCCATTAGGCGATAGTGCCGAACCGTCCCGAACGCTTTCCGGAAGTCAAGGAATATGACATTAACGTGGGTGCTAGAATGTATCTACTGCTTCCTGGGACCCGTGGACGAACGGAGCGCACTGGGTTTCTCACGAATGTTGGCTGTGGACTGCATGTTGATCCATACAGAGGAGATTTTTGGTGTCCATAAAGGCCATAAAGGCCGTAACACATGTGAACAAGAAAGCTGTATGGAGACGCCTCTTTAAACTGCGAATAGTGAGACACACACTTCAGCATCGTACATTCAACACTCTGTGCAAAAGGGGGGACTGACGTGCAAAATTGGAAGTGTGAGACAACTATTCTCGACCTGGAAACAGATGCCCGGTGCAGCACACAGGGAGTCGGACTGCCGCAATTAGAGGCGTCCCCGCAGCGGTGTTAGCACGGCGGTGCGAGGCGCGGTTACGCCGCCAGCCGCGGCCGCCAGCTAAACGCGGCCGTGCGTCACTCGCGTGTTTGCGCGCCTGCGCAGTTGCGACAGCCGCCGTGGACCGCGTATAACAGGGTGGCCACGACGCGCTCAGGTGCACGCGATTTTGTCGACACTCCTACAATGGATAGGAAACAAGCAACGCACAATACTGCACTTTATGTTACAATAAACAACGTGTTTCCAGGGCGGTATCGAAGGGATGGGGAGACAGACCCTCCCAAAGGGTGAAGGCACAAAGAGAGTGCATAAACTGACAAAAAGAGAGAGAAAATCGGTCTAAGAATTAAGCGCGAGAGATACTTAAGTTCTCGAGCCCCTCGATTTCCTACCTTCAACAGCGAGAATAAGCCTTGCCCTTGGCCTGAAACGGTTAACACATGCTGTTGCCATAGAGTCGTCCAACCAACATTATAAAAGAAATTACCAGCCAGCCCGTGTGGTCGAGCGGTTCTAGGCACTTCAGTCTGGAACCGCGCGACCGCTATGGTCGAAGGTACGAATCCTGCCTCGGGCATGGATGTGTGTGATGTCCTTAGGTCAGTTAAGTATAAGTAGTTCTAAGTTCTTGGGGACTGATGACCTCAGATGTTAGGTCTCATAGTGCTCAGGGCCATTTCAAAAGAAATGACTGTTACCCAAAACAGGTCAGTCATTAACATAGTTTACATGACAACAAAGTTCTAAATTCACACTGTAGTTCCACGACCCACTCTTTGGTCATAAAATTATTGTTCTTTAACAAAAGTAAGGGGAAGTAGCATGGAAGTGCCATAGACCTTTGCTTAAACAGCAGCAGCAGGACGATAACCTCCAATCTGGCAACATATGGGTCACAATACCCTGACCCCCAGAGGGTCCACAACTCTTTTGTGGATACATGCGTGGCGAGCTCGGGGTCCCGAACTAGTGCAGTTCTCCTTCCTTTCCGAGCTGCCCTACCCCCTGCCCCATCGCTCCTCGTCCCCAATTCTTCCCCCCCCCCCCCTTTACCACCCTTTACATTTCCTCTTCTTGGGAGTACTGTATCGAGCCTTCGTCCGTAGACGGACGTTTGAACACTCCAGGATCCTGTTTCCTTTGTTTTTCTCCATTCTCGCTCTTTCTTCCTCTATTGGTCTTTCCCTGCGTTCACTCTCCTCCTTGGTTTCATGCCCTTACTTCTATCTCTGCCTCATTCTCCTTGTCCTATTCTCCTTGTCTTCTTTTCCTTGTCCTATTCTCCGCTTCGGCGTTTGAGACACTTTCTTCTATCTCTCCCTCTCTTTCCTCTCTTCTTTCCTCCCTGTACGTGTCTGAAGGCCGACCCACGCGTTCGCACGCGTGGCCGGTAAGGGGGTAACGCGTAGTTCCCCGCCCTGGGTCGACAAATAAGGCACGCACGTACCCCCTGGTAAGGGCCAGGCCCAGGGAGGTGTGATTGCCTGAGCTGTTACCTTCCGAACGCGCCGATTGGTCCCTCTGTCCGTTTCTCGGAAGGTGTGACCTGAGATGTGGACACTCACCTAAGGTGGGAGTGCTTTCTGAGGGGGCCCCCACAAGGAAGGAGCGCGCCATCGGAGATGCTGGAAATCATGGGGGATTCATCCACAATGGATTTCTCTTCTTCTTCCCTGTCTTCTGCTCAATAAAGAAAGTTAGATGAAACTCTTGTTCCGAAAATTCTGCCACCAGCACCGAAGTTTCTTGTTGTCATAAGATCTGACAGTCACGATATTTCAACAGTCAACCCTTTCGTCGTTCAGAAGGGTGTAGATGCAATTGCAGGACCAGTGAAATCTTGTACTCGGCTGCACAACAGTACCTTGCTGTTGGAGACAGAGAGCCCCTTCCAGGCCCCAAAATTACTTCGAGCCACTCTCTTACACACATTACCTGTACAGGTGGAGGCCCACTGCACTTTGAACTCGTCGTGTGGCGTGGTGTATACCAGGTCACTCTACGGACTAACTGATGAGGAGATTCTGTCTTTCCTCTCTGATCAGGGAGTGACGGCCGTCCATCGGGTCGTGAAAAGGGTCGACAAATACCTCATACCCACCCGAACCATATTCCTGACATTCAACAGTGTGCAATTGCCTTCACGAATTGAAGCGGGTTATGAGATCATTTATGTTCGGCCGTATGTACCAAGCCCTACAAAGTGTAACCAATGTCAGCGGTTTAACCATACACGGCAGTCTTGTTCAAGTGCGGCTAAATGCGTTACCTGTGACAGGGACGCTCATGAGGGTGACTGTCCACCTCGGTCCCCTCGTTGCGTCAACTGCATGGGCGACCATGCTGCCTCCTCTCGCGACTGCCCTGTCTACAAAGATGAGAAAAGTATACAGGAATAGCAGAAAGCCCGCTGTAGTTCCGGCAGGGAAATACAGTACCGTTCTCGCCTCTCCTCGGCCTACCAGGGAGGTAACTACACAGACATGCGATCTAACATTTAGTGATTCGGTCGTCAGATCGGCCAGTGCCAAGATCGCCAGATCAACGTCTCCTCTTCCTCCCAGCAACCCTAAAGCTCAAACATCATCATCTTTTACGTCTAAGACGAGGTCCTCTAAATCAGATGCTCGGACCTTCAAAAAAGAAACGACACGCGAAGATTTCTTGGGTACCCGAACTTCACAGCCATCAACTGTTCTTTCAACCAAACGTAATTCTTCAAAGAAGACTCATAGAAAAAAGAGTTCTCCATCTCCGCTGAGGCGCGTTTCTTCTCCTGCGCCACCCAGCGGTTGCCGTCCCCAGCCATCTTCAGTTTCGCCAGGCCACACCGCTGGTAGCCGATCATCTGGCCTTTCAGCGGCGGAGGAAGCTGCCTCTCCTGACCGGCTCAGGAACGTGACAGACGCAACTGTTGAGTTGATGGACCATGACTCACCACCTATCGATTGCAGCAGCAGTGCTCCCTCGAAGCTAGACCCTCAGCGGCCATCGAGGTGACCCTTTCTTGTTTTTTTTTCTGTTTTTTTTTTGTTTTTTTTTTTTCGTTTTCATAATGAAACTTCCTCAATGGAATATTCGCGGCATTCGATCCAACCGAGAGGAACTAAAATTGCTCCTTCGAATGCACTGCCCGCTTGTCGCAGGTCTCCAAGAAACGAAGTTACGCCCATGCGATCGTATTGACCTGGCACACTATACCTCCGTGCGTTTTGACCTGCCCCCTGTGGCAGGTATTCCGGCTCATGGAGGGGTCATGTTGCTGGTTCGGGATGATGTCTACTACGATCCAATCACATTGCACACAGATCTGCCGGCAGTTGCCGTCTGAATTACTCTCCCCACTTTCACATTTTCCATTTTTACTGTTTACACTCCATCATCGTCTGCCTTTACTAGGGCAGACATGATACAACTGATTGCTCAGCTTCCTACACTATTTTTGTTGATTGGAGACTTTAATGCCCACCATCCCCTTTGGGGCTCTCCAGCATCCTGCCCGAGAGGCTCCTCTTGGGAGACATTTTCAACCACCTCAACCTAGTCTGCTTAAATACCGGTGCACCTACCTTCCTTTCGGACGCAACGCATTCCTATTCTCACTTGGACCTCTCAATATCCGCTATCCAACGTGCACGTCGGTTCGAGTGGTATGCTCTGTCTGACACATGCTCGAGCGACCATTTCCGCTGCATAATCCATATCCTGCATCACACCCCTTCTCCACATTCCACTAGCTGGAACATCTCCAAAGCTGACTGGAGGCTTTTCACCTCCCTGGTGACCTTCCATGATCGAGACTTCTCCAGCTGCGATAGTCAGGTCGCATACCTCACGGATGTTCTTCTCACTGCTGCTGAATATTCCATCCCTTGTACTTCCTCTTCTCCCCGTCGAGTCCCAGTCCCCTCGTGGACTACGGCAAGCAGCTACGCTGTTCGTGTTAGGCGACGTGCTTTACGCACCTTCCACCGCCACCCTATAATGGCGAACTGTATCAGATACAAACGACTCCGTGCACAATGTCGTCGTGTTATCAAAGAAAGCAAAAGGGCTTGCTGGGTGGCTTTCACCAGCTCATTCAACAGTTTTACTCCGTACCAGGAATGGAAGTCGGTATATTCTTGTTGTAATGGATGCCTTTTCGTGCTTTACTTGGTTGGATCCTAGCAGGGTTATCATTGCAGCTTTGACCATTCAGCATCTAGCTAAATTTTTTTCGGTGTTCGGTCCATCTCTAAATAGTGACAACTCGACAACGTTCTCTTCTAAGGAATTCAGGGGCTTTTATTTTCAGAATGGCGTTCAGCATACTAGACCCACTCTATATTGTCCGCAGTCGTAATTTGCTGAAAGGGTCAATAGAAATCTTATATCTGCACTAATTATTTTCCATTCCAAGACCCAGAAGAAGTGGGATAGTTCTACACCTTGGCATAATTTTTCCTTCAACACGAAGGCATCAAAGCTTCGTCCTCCTCCTTAATATTGTTCTATCCCGTTAACTCGCCGCTTGCCAATGGATGGTTCTTTGATGAAATCTTATCTGAGGAGATCAGTTCCAGCGTTACTGAATGTAACTGTAAGGAAGCAAGGAAAAATATCGAGATAGCCCATTGGAGATAATGTCTTAGGTTTAACCGGGACAGAGATTTTATTCAAAAGTTTCTGCCAGATGTCAGGGGTCTTGCTTAGCCGTTCGAGATATAGGTACCAACCTCACACATTGACTAGCACTGTTAGTATAAAAATTACTTGTATTGTTAGCAGCGGTTACTGATTTCGCTGGTGTGCTGCTGTTCTGTTATCGGGAGAATGGGCTATTCACAAAGTCAGCTGTACGCGATAATAAAAGCATTTTAAAACAAAGTCACATATCTTTACCAGAATGGTATTTACTTAACTGGTTTTCTCATGGTAATACTCTTGCTGCCAGAGAACAGTACTGTAGAGTGAAGTTGCTACAAAAATGTCATCTGAAATTTAAGTTGAATAAAACACGGAAGAAATAGAAGCAGCTCTTCAGTCGGTATAGTGTAAAGGCTAAAACACGTATAATTTCATTCAAAAGCACGAGGTAAATTAAGTAAACGCGATTTGTATCCTTGTTAATATCAGTTACCACAAATCGCAAAGTGGAAAAGCAAATTTCACAAACGATTGTAGAGGCTGCGCCGGAAACACCTGACAGTTTTCAAACTTTCGTTCCCAGTACACACACCAAGCGTCGTTGCAGTAGTAAAATTTTCACTGCCATGCGACTAAAATCCAAGCTGTCCATAAGCTTAGAGTAAGGGATAAGACAACGATATTTCAGTTTTGCAACGAGTTCTTGCAGCTTCTACAAACTGAAGCGGACACTATGAATATGTTGCTAATGTCTGTTGCGTCGCATTTCAGTAGTTAGTTTCTTGGCTGCAGAATCCCGTGTGAATTTCTGGAATGCCCTATGCAGACCGTAAAAGTGACAGTATGGTGTGCCATCCATGTTTCTGTGTGACGAAGTTAATTCCGAGCGTACTTGTAGCTTCAGCGAGATAGAGAGCATCAGCCCATACTGCACGTCTTTCCATGGGAGTCCTGAATGAAATGTTTCGAGACAGAGTCATTTTTCACTTCGATAGCCATCAGCTTGCCTGCTCGTTCGCCCGAACTGACAGCATCTAATTACCGTTTGTGGGACTATCTTAAACAGAAAGTTTACAAGCGATGCCCAGCCAGTATCGACGAGCAAAGAGATCGAATTCGTGTGTGCATTGGGGAGATTACAATGTTGCGGCGAGTTAACGTTATCTCCTCCAGACAGACTACATGAATCTGTTGTTCACCCCCTTGGATACTTACCAAATGCTATTTTCTAGAAATAGCGGTACACACTAATTCTTCTTAAAAAAGAATGTATCTTTATCAAAAAATAAATATTTGTTTTCCCATGAATTGGTGTTTTATTTCCAAAACCGTCAGGTGTTTCAGGACGCACCCTGAGTTAAGAACACCCACAAATATCACCGACGAAAATCCTCATAGCGTCTTGGAGCTGGGTCTCAAACTTCGCCTCTCTGTATTCTCTGGCGTAGTTTGATCACGCCCTTTGCTTTGGCATTCGAATGCAGGCTTCATGTGTGGATATATTTTTAAAAAAACGCATTGCTTTTGACCTGCAAAGTAAAGTGTAGCTCCGTGACAGCACCGACCTGTTTGTCATATAAAGCACATACGATTTAACAACAGTCACGCTCTTAAGCACTAACGATAACTTTTCATAAGCGAAAGACAGAATTTACGTTTTGCCTGCGTCTTGCTGGCATTATCCGTGCAGTTAACTCCTATGACGATGTCACAACCTTCGTTTGCTTGGACCGTAGAACTGTCTTTTGAGGATGAGGTCGCGAATGGTAAAGTTTTTCGCTGTGAATAGGTACAATTTAACGTCATCTTCTAGGAAACGCGCGTCTCGTCCAGAAATCCCCCTAGACCACGTCGTCAAACATATTTGCTCAAGAGCCGACAATGAATTTGCGGGGCGGCAGCTCCAGTGGCAAACGTACCGATGTTATTATTAACTTACGTGATTTAGTGTAGCATGACCTCCCAAAAGACTAGTTACAGTAAAGGCGTGGTAAGTTGGCTGCCGTGCCCAAATGGTGATCGTTAAAAGTGAGCACATTCCGGAAATTTCGCGCCGACTGTTCTTTGCTTGACTGCTGCCACTCTCAACGACCCCAAATTTATAAAGTATAACTGCTTGACAAAGCGATGTGTTGCCGGTGTGAGCAGACGATTAACTGATCAGTGGCAGTAATTGTTCTTATATTTTACTGCAATATGCAATATGAAACACGATCACAACAGTTCACTAAATGTATTGAATCCCATTTTTCTTCCACTCATTGCGTTATATTACAACAGCCTTAATTTTATTTAATATTCTTTGCTACAAATAAGTACCGCATTTGAAGATGCCCGTTTCTGTAATGCGCAATCACAAATCCATATTACTTTCGTGTGGAAATTGAACCATAGCAGTTTTTCGGTACGGGTCACGCGCGCCGTAAACTGTCAGTCAGTACTGGAAGAAAAACAATAAAACATTCACCTTCCCACATCGTCTAAACTCACAATGGCCCTGCTACTTACGCCTCTGCCCCAGAGGTAAGCGGCCGACTTTACTCAGATCACGGCCAAATTCACCGTCAATTAAAGTTGTGCACTTATTAAAGTATTTTGTTTGTTGCTGGGCAGAGGAACTTCCCTCTTAAGAAGCTCTTAACGTTAGTTGACATTTCTGGATGCTGCCATTTGTTGGTATACGCATATCATGGTAAGAAACGGCTGAGAACCGCGGGTCGCTCGAGTACTTGATTGAGGCCACTTGATGGCCACTGTCCTAGACTTACATAACCTGCAATTTTGCATGTAACTTACCGACAGCGAAAGGCCTTAAAGAAAAATTTTTCTCATTTCCAAGTACTGCAATTACTTCTTCCATGCCAGTAAGTATTGACTATCATTGTTGTTTACCTGTCAGACGACATACTGTAAAGTACGAACGCAGGTCAGACCACACAGTTTGTGGGAAAAGTTAAGGCTAGCAACTACATCGTTTCGCTCAAGCCGACCCACCTAAGCTGTCATCTTTTAAAAAAGATAAGAACTAACAAAGCAGTTTTTCTCGCTGTTTATTGCTCACCTTAAAGTTCAACAAGATTGGACATTCGTGTGTGCTACTCACTGTAAGCGTAGCCTCACAGTACACGCATGTGAATCGAACAGATAACTTTTAATCGTTTCACGCCTTTTTCCAATATTGAAAAGCTGTTTAAATTGCATTTACCAACATATGATTTACCCGACGCTCTAGTTAACAAAGTGCCGCCTTCCAACACTGTGTATTTTTTTTCACTTTTTTATCTTCTTTTTCACGGTTTTATCCTGTGGCTTCACAAGGTCGGCATGTCACTGTGAATTTGACAATGTTAGTGATAGAGGGCCGTGGTATAGGGTACCCCGATTGCTCTTCCTGTCGTCAATCCGTTCCACCCTGGGACGGAATTTGAGCACCCCATCCGTCTGCGTTTACTGTTATCTGATGTGAAAGTATGAGAACGTTTTCGAAAATGTTTGCGAATCATGATACAGACAGAACATTGGTACCAACCGGGTATTCTTCTAGTCGGTGTGGGAAAAACTCCTAAAAACAATATCCAAGCTTGGGCAGTACACTACCCTTTGTCGTTAATCTGCCGGACGGTTTTTTCTCTTTAAATTAAAAGAAAAATAACTTTGAGTGGGACTCGATCCGACAATCCACCGATTACGGAGCTTTTTTTTAATACTACGCGTAAAATACATGCTACTAGCACAGCATCGTGCCATAAGAAAACAAATAATCCCGCGACTGTTCTGTACCGAGGAAATGGAATAGGTACTGCGTAGCACGACGCAGAGAGGTGTGCCGCTTCTCTTCTTATGCATGATCATCACGCACGTCGTAGGTTATTCCACGGACAGCCGGCCGTTTCTTCGTCTGCTCCGTCAATAGATATTTCTTCCTACCTGTTGACCCTGTGGAGGGTCACGTAGGGTATTCCACAACTAATTAGAAAAATATTATTCGGGTTCCGTACACTCTCACTTGACGTTGTTATAAGTAGTTTCAAAAGTCCAATGCATCTTTAGGTCCATCGTGAACTAGATAGCTCTCCCCCTGCCCACGGACCCACGTGGCTGCGTTGATTTCGGTATGCAGGAAATACATCTCATCCGGAAAAAGTAGCATCCGAGGTACGATATGTTCCGGGGTCACTCGTAGAGGGTACACCAAAATTTGTCGCACCAATCGCCTTACGTCTGTTGATGCGCCACATCTGAGGCGGTGCTCGTCCGTGTCTGGAACCCCTCATTCCGCGCATACAGTCGAGTCCGTCATATGTATACTGTGGAAACGCAATCGGATGAAATCGGGTTCAGCGTTTGCTGTGATGTATATTTTTATCGGACGTCTGAATCCAGTGTAACCGCGTCTCTCGTCCGCCACACCACCTTTCAACTAACATGAGGGCTCTTTGCGTCCCCGACGTTTGGTGGACGCCTCCGTTGTAGGCCAACTGTTTCGTCGTTAGTAATGCCATGAGGACCTAACTGTCTTCAAGGTGAAAGTGACGGAAGTAATAGAAAGGCGGGGGTGTGTCTTGCGTCCTCAGGGGGGCGTAAGGGAGAGCGGAACCAGGGACTCCAGCAGCAAGACTGAGTGGTGCCACGACAGCTTGATATGGAGCTGATAAACAGGGCCACAGCTCTGTCGTGAACGTGAACTAGGCCAATACTTCCTCTGTCTATGGGAAGCGTCAGCGTTTCATAACTGACTTTGAAGACCTTAAAAATGGACGCAAACAGTCTCGACCGCAAGAACATTTATTTTGGTAGTAAGCGGTTTCGGTCAGTTTTTGTAGGCGGTTACGGTGAATGGAGCAGGTGTTGTAACTTCACGAGCATCATCTGTGCAGTAAATGAGTGCCAAATTGCTGTTCTCCACGAGAAATGTTCTCAGAAATTAGTGATTTCGAAGAGTATGCCGGTACTGACGTAGACTCCAAATGCCGCTAATATACGTAGCGGCTTTGGAAGTACATGAGCTGTGTGTGTGGAATGCGCGACGCTAAGTAAATATTGAGGAATGGCGTCCATTCAAGAATGTTGAGAGATCAGGAGACGAATGTTGCGATCTTCACCCGAATTTAATGTAACAAGTAACAGTAGTTAAGGGCTGTATATCGTCGTGAAACTCTACCAGAGGCATTTGATAGTACCACTAAGCTGTTGGCGGTTGATACTCGCTGGGGCTAAACTGAATGCTATGTTCACGGCGACCGATTTGGTGACATTTAGATAGCTGTGGGAGGCCACACAGTATATGCCAATCCATTCTAGGGCTTTGGTTACATTGTCACCGTTGCGGAGGATGAGAATAGTGTCGTGTGCGTATGTTTCGCGGCGAAATGTGACGCTACGCAACTTTAGTCTGGTGAGCCGTTTATGGAGGCTGCAGAGGAGCGGTTCCAGTGCCAGGACGTAGAGTACGGTCGACAGGAAGTATCAATGAAGCACCGCTCTCGAAATCGGAATGAACTGCGTGAGATGTTCGTTGATGAGCGCTTTGGAGGTCACCTCTCGTGGGAGGCGCTTCGTGACTGCACGTGTTCTGAGGGTACTGCACGTGTTGAAGAACGGACGTCAGGTGCACGTGATCAACGCGATCGAAAAGTTTGGTTAAAATCTAGTGACGTCTGTGCTCCCGGGATTCAGAGGGCCCTGCCTAGGGCTGTTATGTCACGGTATCGACAAAGTGCAGTGTGGATGTTATTGATGTCCCCTAGAGAAGATTGATTTAGTGAGATGACGTGAGGCAGGATCAATCGTATACGAGACGCTGACAATGTGTCGCAGTTAAGGAGTGTCAGAAGGCGGTAGTTATGTATTCGACCGTCATCTGTCGGTTTGTGAACAGGTATAAATCACTCCTTCAACGGAAGCTGCGGGGAGAGGCACCGCGGGGGGACATGAGCTCCTGGCAGATCTCCACCCACTTGGGGCCCAGTACATACTGAAAAGTTCTATAAAACTCCATGGGGAGTCAGTCAGAGCAGCAGACTTGTTCGATGCTCCTTTACATATGGCGTCATAACGTCTTTATCTTCCATAATTTCTTCCAATAATTCACTGCTATAAAACGACGTCGGGACGAAACACTGAGCAGGATAAAATCGTGCTTAATGGTCGAAGGAGGCTGTGCCAGTACCGCACGGCATAATGAGCCGACGGGCATCCTCACTAGGGATGGCCTGTGTCAGCGGCCGTCGTCGTTGTTTACGTTCTCGAATGACGTAGTACATGATGTGTCTTTCCGTTGCTATTTTATCGTGCATTCGCGTTCGGACGATCGTTCCTTCTAGTTGGCAGCACATATCCATGATGCGTGCCCTCGCACTGTGAACTGTCATCTATCGTTCCGTAGGGGGTGGCAAGCAGACACGTTCGCGAAAGACGGTGAAATAGAAATCCAAGGGGCGACGCATCCAAGCCGCAGCCTTGCGACCATGCGTAATAAAAATTCTTCACACGTCGTGTTTGGCGCAGTGTAACCACCAACTAATCGATGCAGGTTACATTGCGAGGCACTGGACGCACGAACTCCATCTGTCTTCGAGGCATGCTGTGTATCAGGAGAAGCGAGATGAGCGAGGTTTAACTTACAGGGATGTCGGCTGCGCCACACCCGTTGGTGATGAAGGGTGGCGGCACACACATATATATAGGTCGCGTAATCAAAAGAGCTACAGACGAGTGATTCGTAAAATGCGTAAATTCCGTCCGATTCCCAAGGACATGTTCTCATGTATCTTACAGCTGGAGATCACTGATGACTGCCTCAAGTTTTTGGCACGGTGAACGCGCAGCAGCTGATGGACACTAAGTGGTAGGTCTGCAGCGCTTCTCCCGTTAATGGGGATCACCAGCAGCGTCGCCGCATGTGTTTGGCCTGCCGTCTGCATCCTGTTTCAACGCAGTCGTCCGCTACTTCGCGGGCGGGAGGGAGGGGGGGGGGGAGCGAGTTGTGTGGTGATACACCTCTACCCTGCGAAATCGATGGGCGACCCCCCTCATTGTGGAGTGTGATGTCGCCGTCTTTCAAGTGGTCCGCCGTTTGCCACGATGGTCTACCATGTCACATCACCGTATTTGAGAGGGAGAGCCGTAATCATAGGTGGTGGTGGTAATCACCTAACGGGATTTGTGTAAGCAAATGTTTAATACACGCCGAACGTATGATACCTTCCTGGCCGCAAGTAGAACAAGGACCGACAGTTCATCGTACATCAGAGCTGCCTGACATCCACCTATGTCTAGGTAAAATGGTACGTGTTTTGTTAGTTCGATTTTTACTTAAAGTTGTTGAGAACTGGATACGTCTCTGTCGCGTGGCTAATGATGGTCTCATACCATCACAAAGCCGCGGTGACTACGTCCGGCAGCACTTCGAATCAGAGTTCGAAGACTTGCAGAGTATGTTCGTATATCTGCTCACAACAGCATTAATGTAGCCTCATTGACCATCTTGACGTAGACGCTACTTGTGATATGTAGGTGGATATCATCGATGTGCTGTAATTCCAGCTGAACTTCGTCACTAATAAATCGTTAGATTTTGAAGGCTTGTGGTCTTACGCCGTCGGGTTGTTGGCGTTTCTGTAAGAACGAGCCATAGCGAATAAGTGTCGATGGATTCGTGTACTAACTTTCAGCGAGGAGGTAAACAAACTACGCGCGCTCGTGGCTGTGGACGAAACGAAAGCGAGATGTCCTCGCAGCTCACCTGCCGAAGGAAGACAGCGGGTTGGATCCGGGGACGGCGTGCCTCCGAAATCCCGGAAGCGGCGTGCTAGTTGATAAGTTCCTTACTTGCAAAGGAGACTGTGACTGCGCTATATTTCTACTGTGTTCATTTTTCTACAATGTGGAAATATCTCTGTTTCATGACAGAACTACTGTGCTACTTCATGCCTGTAGCTATACGCTCCGCGGTAGGAAGATTTCTCGTCGTACCACAGAGAGACTTCACTGCAAACTACTACCATTAAATCATATCTCCCACTTCATCTAAGCTAATAACCACCACTGTAAAACAAAATGTTACTCCAAACATGTAAGCTGGATCCAGTCCGTCCACGATGGCTCTACGCTGCCGGTATGACGGTCCCACCATTCGTAATCCTCCACTCACTGACTGTGTGTGACACGCTGCGGCTACCACACTCGCTCCTCCAGGAGTTAGGTATAAGTTTCAATCAGTCTTAATGCCTAGCAAAGTAATTATGAGCGTTCATTGATACTGACAATATGGGCCATTAGTTTGGTCCAGTTATTTTTTACGGGTTCTTGTTCAAGATACATTTCTTTCTGCTACATCACGATTTTCTTTTTATTTTTCTTCTGCACGAAGCATTCGAGAAATGATTCCCATTTTCAAGAACGTTTTTTATGTATAATGCCATTTATTTGTATGGTTTGGGATGTGTGAGGTGATGAATTGTTCTGTTGCCTTTACTATAACATATAAACACTATTAATTTTGTAATTAATTACCCTTGCTCAGTCCAAACGTTGAATGATGGGTTTCAAATAACATCATCTCGCCCCATACTTGCTAGGCTGCAGCAACTGGCTCTGCTTTTGGAATGGAAATTTGAAAACTGCAAGGAACTGAACTTATGTATTAGTCTAGGCCGTGACTGGGAGTCGATTTTGTTCCAGTTGAGTAACAGAGAGGAAGGTGGATTGGGGTGTAGAGTCTCTACCTAGTTTAAAGTGAAACTAGTACGAATTTGCATATAGGTTATAGCAACATGTACACAAATGGACTGTGAGACAGACTACCCGTGCTGAGTGAAACCTGCACCATGCAGCGGTAGGGCTGGGGCCAGCAGGACGGCGTCACTACGCCAGGGCAGGAACCGCTTTATGAGCTAAGTGGCCGTGTGTCGGAAATAGTGGGGTTGAGGTTGGGTTGATTTGATGGAAGAGACCAAACATCGAAGTCATCGGTCTCATTGGGTTAGTGAAGGATGGGGAAGGAAGTCGCCCGTGCCATTTCAAAGGCACCATCCCAGTATTTACCTGAAGCGATTCAGGGAAATCACGGAAAACCTAAATCAGGATTGCCGGACTTGGAATTGAACCGTCGTCCTCCCGAATGCGAATCCAGTGTGCTAACAACTGTGCCACCTCGCTCGGTCCGGAAATAGTGCAGCAAATGGGCCCCAGAGCAGCATAAACAACTGTGAATTTTGAGACAGATGCATACAGAGCCCAGCAGAGACCATAACGCCAGGTCTACACTAGACGATGAGAATACTGGACACCGCCAGCTGCAGCTATGGACTTGAGACCCGATCGGGGCCACCCGTTCTCGTACTAAGTCCACGCTGTGGGACTTGGTGGCTCAGTATACCAGACCTGCTGTCTGCGCCTGCAACCACGGGACCCCTTCCAGGGGGCAGTGGGGCGAGTCCCTTGCACGCCAGTCTTCCCTCATCACTGCGGAATATATGAGCCGTGCCCGAGTTGCCTTGGAATGGGTTTTCAAAGAGCAGAGGGCTGACACAGCAAGAAGAAGTAATGCGCCGCTGACGTCAGACCCTTGCCACCCTCACGGACCGCCAGCCACTGCCCAGCCTGACGCTAACAATGCAGGATACCTATGCGAGTTCAGTTCCACTGGGGCAGAAGTCAGATAACTGTTGAGGGCCTGTCGCGAAGGGCGTCTGCCCCTCACTGAAAACGACGAGCAGTGTGGCTGAAGATTAATGAAGTGTTTTCCTCGGGCACCAGGAACTACCAGCCCGCCACCCTGCCCACTCCCTTGGGCCCTACAGAGGATTCAACTGTAATAACAAAAATTGAAGTTTAAGGAAGAGATGTATTCCATTAAATCTCTCAAACGACGGTTTAATACTACTTACGAGTGCTGTGCAGAAAGTAATACAACACTATATTGTTCCTCACTTTTTCGACTACTGAGCCCTATTTTTCAACATAATCTCCATTCAATGTGACGGCCTTGCGGCACCTTCATGGGCATTCGCTTGCATGGTACCACTCTACTGGTCTACATCGGGGCCAACGTCTTGCAACATCAATAACCTCCCTGTCATCCACACTCCCTCCTGGACACCAACTGGTGGACGAGTGTGTCAGCATTACCAACAGAGACGCCCATTTGAACAGCGAGGTGTTTGACTTTGATCCATCGATCACCTCAAATGAGAATGTCTGCACGTTCCAACATTGCAGGAGCCATATCCGTGTGCGGTCGGCCGGCACACGGGAGTTCAGACAGGTTTGTGCCACTTTTTGCGGCGATGAGACGCATCGCCCAACGACTCACCGTGCTTTTGTTCACTGCCAGATCTCCATAGAAATTTTGCAAGCACCCACGGATGCCTGCGATGCTCTGGTTCTCCTCAAAAGAAACTCAATGACAGTTCTTTGCTTGGAACGCAACTCCGCTACAGACGCCATCTTGAAGGTTACATATAATGCCACCCCTATCAGGCTGTAGAGACTGAATCGGGAACATTTCACGATGTCCCATAACAAGTTCCCCATCTTTTCAAGCGAAATCGGCTGAGAAAAAAGTGTTGCATTACTAGATGAATGCCCCTCTTACATATAAGGAAGCCATTGACAGAGATATTAACCAAAGAATACAAGAATCAGCACATAAAGTTACACAGTGATTTACACGGCACTCGCGCTACTGTCGCAATGGACAGAGTTGACTGCAAGTGGGAATCCTAGCACACTACAAAAAAGAGCTAAACTCATGACAAAAAAAACCTGGTGAAATAGGGGAGTGATTGCTGCGACATGGCTGTTGATGTCATACGGAAATAGCAGTGCATAATCACATGCTTCGAGTGATAACGGTGAGCTTATATGTGAAAGACATTACTATCTTCTGCTCAAGATAATTAACAGACAATGTTTAACTTCAGTTGAAGTAGCAAGTGTCCAGAGCAGTTTCTCGAGTTGGAGTCAACTTGCGGCAACCTCTGCCCTGAAGAGAAGTCTGCAAAATGAGGTCTGGGTGGTTGTGTCCAGAGTTTTATGACCACGGAGTGACTGGCCTCAAAATATATGTCTAGTATCAGCTTCTGGAAGAAGCAGTCGCCAGGGACTGCCGGCTGAGTGTCTGAGGAGACACGACATCTGTTCATGAAAGTATCACATCCTGCCTTGTCTGCAACTCTCGAATCACAGCCGTTGGTGTATACTCCTCAAGGAAGAAGAAAGAGCTACATAGATTTTCATCTTTATTTAATGATAGCCTCTATTTTGTGCAAATAAGTAAATTCTCTAGAAATGATCACATCCAAAATTAGATTCCGGAATATTGTTCCTTAGTATTTTAGGAATCTTCCGTTATAGTATTATTTGCCTCTGAAATTTTAATGTAGTGTTTATTTGCGCTTAAAGTCTTGGGGACCTCGAAATAAAATTGATAACGCAATATCACACGAGATTACTTCATGATGAATAAATCCGACATCGCTGAAGATATGAATGGATTATTAACATGTGTGCACTTTTTGTTTTTAGAGGATTCGCGCAAACGCACATCATCGAGTGCGAGCACGAGGCGCACTTGGCTAGGGTCACTATATTACAAAAGTTACATTAAAATTAAAGTCGTCCAATAATGCTTCCGAACCGAACAGACACTATTATCTAATCCCAGCAAATAATAATATTTAATTTCCTTCCCATTTGCCTCGAGAATGCACAAGAAATTGTTATGCACACTTTTTAATATGTGGAAGCCGGGTGCCATGTGGGTACGATAGAAATGAGGTACAACACCGTGCAGTAGACTTCAACACAGTTAAGAGACACACTACTGTTGACGATGGACGCTAAGAATGCACTCAAGTCTCTGGTCAAGTAACAGATATTCTACTCCCAGCACGCCAACGATGTATATCATAGTGGAAGTTTACACAAAAATCTGAATTCATAATGTGGTGTGCGTACTGTAAGACCTTCGGTACACACACCATCAGATTATTTGACTTGTCGCTCCAACGGAGTAGGCGAGTGTCAGTCTCGTGGTCTTATCGTGGCGTGTTTATCTTCTGCCATTAGGTCAGACGATAGAAATACCACTTGCACGCTTAGAGTAGCAGATTGACGGTGACCAACTTTAAACAGAACTTGATTCATTTTCACACACATTTATTAAAATAATAAAAAGCATAGACATTATGTAACTTTATTCTGGATGCTATTTACAACTAACAATCTGAAGTTCCTTTGGTCTTGGTACGTTAATCTCATTCTCACATATCTCTGGTACTTGACAAAGTGTCTATTCATTTATCTTCATGGCTATGCACAGGAATATGATAATCTTCTTAGGTGCAGACTGAAACTTGACTATAGACTGGTACAGAATAATGCCGACTGGTACAGACCTGTGCAGACAAATGCAGACTGACTAATCGGAGGTCTGTACACTCGTAATACCTCGCGCATTCAGGTATCACTGAGCGAGTGTGATCAGCGAAACGAAAAGGTTCAACGTTAACAGCAATCTCATTGGCTGCGTTATATATTAATATGCGGATCGGTGGAAGCAGAATTTGGTCCGTCTCTAAGGTAGCGCCATCTCGTAGTGCGGAGACGGACGAGCGCTGCGCCTGCGCTGTTGTGCTTAGCGGAGCGCGCTCTAGTGGGAAAGTTGTGTACGCACTGACTACGTGGAACTATGTACACAACACATAATTTATTTTCTAAACAATGCTTCACAGTTAACTAATCTTCAGCCTCTTTGGTGACACATTATATTGTCCCTGCTAGTAATTCCTATGTACATCTCTCTGAGCAACACTGTTCTTGGATAGTTTTCGCATTTAAGTCAAGGCTGGCAGTACACACTGCTCGTAAACTTTCCTCTTCAGACACATGGGAAATATCTGGAGAATCCTACTTAACTTACCAAAACACTCCCATCATTTTTACTCCTATGTTTATTTATTTTGTTACGCTACACACGAAAACTCGTAAACTGTTTCTGTGAGTGCATTGTTAACTGTTATTGTTTTGTTTTTAACTGGTTCGTTGTACATTATTTACCCGTTCATTGTAGAAATTTCAATGCACTAGATGCAAACAGAATAATGTCATCAACAAGACGAAGGAGAGTTACATACGTTTTGTAATTTGTACTCCTTCTTTGTATTCCCAGTTTAAGGATTTGAAAAGTACCTGTAGTGCTGCTAAGAACAGTTTCAGCGGTGTCAAATCTTCTTACCTGATCCCACTCGCCTCCGTAGTCGAGGCCGCTAACGACCCGCTGAGATGTTTTAGCCTGTTCAGTTCCTGGTAGTGGACTAGTTTTCGCTGCCAGTATTTGAGTGGCAAGGGAAGAAGAGTTGGTTCCCGATCACTAGACTTCGCGCTATTGGCTTAGATTGAATTCCACTGCTAATGGTGATCCGTCCGTCGGACAGGAACACTGAGCCCGGCGAATCCCGTGGTGCTATTCGAGAGCAGCAGACTACCTGCCGACACAGAGTTTCACCCTCTCCCTTCTCTCACCGTCATACAGTACAAACATGAAGATAGAAGATTTAAGTGCTCGTTTTGCCTGCGCGCCGCTCGGGAGTGGAATGATAGAGAAATAGCTTAAAGGTGGTTCGGTGAACCCTCTGCCAGGTACTTAATGTCATTTGCAGAGTAATCATGTAGATGTGGATATAGAATATGACAGAGAGGTACACACATCCTTACAGTTACCTACACTAAATAGATACACCTACGACAAAAATCTCAAACGCTGCATGAAAACGTGCTACTGTTTGTGCAGAAAGAAAACCCTTTTACCTTTAGGACTGCCGAAAAACCCAGAAGGGATTCCGAGGCAACAACTGCTCTCTCTATACGTGGTTCCAACCCCGATCTTATAATCTGATAAAATTTAATGAATTATGTCAAATACAATAGAGAAAACAATGCGATACTTAACAGTATAAGAGGAAAACCTGATTTGACAAACTGAAATAATCTCTGTTCAGTGACCGATTGCTGTCATTAGTGAACGATGCATATTTCTAAATTCCCTTTAAGAAAGGATTAATATAATGTGGGTACTGATAATAAATGCTAACTTGGATCTTTAGAAAGAGAAGATCCTTTCCTTCCGGTCATTACACTCAAATAAGCTGGGGCACCGTCTTTAATTATTTGGGTAGCAATGGGACGTTGAGCCGTAAGAACGGTTGCTTTCTTTTTCGTGTTGAATATTTTCGTTTAGACATGTAAAACAGGTTCATCACTTCATAAATAAAATTATTAGATGGAGAGTTCGGAGTTAATCTCAGCCACGTCCATTGTAGGCTATTCTTCATTGAAAACTACCATTCTATTGTCAAAACAAGTTACTTCCCTGTGAAGTATTGCACAAATTTCATAGTTAAATGAACACACACGAACTGGTATTAAACGTTTTGCTCTCAGAAGTTCAACCATATGTTTTGTATGTTACAGTGAAGCAAGCCCACAAGAGTCTTATCTTATGACGCTTACAGATTCATGGTGTACCTTTGTTAATTTTTTCAGTCCCGAAGGCCAGTCAGCACGCCATAGGTGACGCCAACACAACACGCTTACTTCAAAAATAATCCAGTGCAGCTGAACACACGCGTTAGCGATGTACCATCAGGATGAAGACGACGGTGACATTGATGAAGACCAAAATGTTGAGAAATATTTTAGTAATCAGTTACGAGATGCGTAATACGGGGGTCGTTCAATAAATAATACCTCACATTTATTTTCTCAGAACATATTTATTGTTAAGAGTCAGAATTTGGTGACAATATACATCAACATGTCTTGTCCATGCGCTATTTTTCTACCTAGTCTTCATCACGTTCTATAACCGTACGCCAACCTTGTCGAAAAGCGTGTATTCCCTGCTCGGAAACGCTCTTATCCTGTAGGAGTAACCACGTTTTCACTGCATGACTGACCCTCTCGTCATCTTCAAAGTGTGTTCCCCGTAGAGAATCTTTATGCGGCCCAAAGAGATGGAAGCCCAAGGTTGCTAGGTCTGGACTGCAGAGTGGATGAGGCAATGATGTCCAACCCATTTTGGCGGTGTGTTCCCGGGTTCTGAGACTAGTGTGTGGACGTGCATTATCGTGTTGGAGCAAGATTTCTGCTGGATTCTTGTCCGATCGAACACGTCGGAAACGGTTCTTGAGTTAATTCAGAGTCTTCACGTATACCTTTGAATTGATGGTTGACCTTCTTGGCATCACATTCACGATTATTACGCCATCACAGTGCCAGAACACTGTCACTACGACTTTTCAATCAAAGGGGGTTGTCTTGAATGAGGATGATGTTGCTCCATGCATTGCCTTTTTGTTTCCGGCGCAAGGCGGTGCAACCAGCTTTCGTCCCTCCTAACGATCAGTGACAGAAAGGGCTCTCTGTCCGTCTCAAAACGCTCCAACAGTTCAGATGGAATGGCCTTTTTTTTAATCTCGTGGAACTCCTCGTGAGCACCTCTTTGAATATCCGAAAGTCTCGATCATTGCAGACGCACTTCCAACGCTGACCGGCAACTGTAGAGCCAATTGTCGATTTGTGATGTGCCGGTCGACAAGAATAATAGCATCCACACGATTCAGCAGTCGCTGTGACTGGACGTGCCGGGCGTGGCTGATCATGGCGATCTGCTTCCGCATTTCCTGAGGCTTCAACTTCCTTTACGCACCACGCAACTGTACTCCCATCAACTGCAGCATCGCTATACACTGTACACTACCGTTTCTTTTTCTGCCCACAAGAAATCAATTACAGCACGTTGCTTGTAACGTGAGTCGTATGTAGACGCCATTTTGACGCTGTACTATGGCTCTGCCATCTGCCAGAACGGTTCGAAACTTCACCGGCACACTGAACAAACGTCAAATGTGAAGCACGAACAAGGACGTTTAGCTGTATATATTAATGGCTGTTTAAAAAATATGCGGGGCTTTACCTATTGAAGGACCCTCGTAATATTAGTCTTTCTAAGCAACGCGTCTGTTAGGACTGAGGATATGAAAGGTCTGTATGTTAATGTAGAAAGAAGCACATTAGTGTATATTCCTTAAAGTTTCAGAGGAAATATTATCCTTCCCAGCAACGGTTGTAATATGTTATGGATGTACGAGGGCGTGCTGAAAAGTAATGCCTCCGAATTTTTAATGGGAATGCTCTTAAACCTTTTTCAGTGAAACAAACGTTATTAACATTCCACACCTTTATTCTTCGTGTATACATATTTATTTCTGAACATAGAAACCCTGGCATCGGACACCTTTCTACCAATGAGAGACCAGTTTGTTGATACCGTCCCTGTAGAGCGTTTGACCTTGTTGACGGAGCTACAATCTCACCTCTGCTGGTACCGCTTCCTCGCTGTCAAACCGAAGCCCTCTAAGATGTTCTTTAAGTTCTGGAAACAGATAAAAATTGTATGGGACCAAGTCGGGACTGTATGGAGGATGACCGATGACTGGGAACCCAAGGCGTCGGATTGTTGCAGATGCCGCAGTGCTCGTGTGTGGTCTGGCACTGTCATGCAAAGGACAGAGTAGTCCATACGTTGACCAACTCTTCGGATTCGAAACTCGATTATGGCATGCTGTCTCTCACGCATCGACATGTTACAGGCTATAGTAAGAGCCCTCCAGTGGCAGAGGGCAGCAAATATCTGATATGAAGAATAATGGTGTAGATTGTTAATAACGTTTGTTTTATTTAATAAGCTTTAAGATTTTTCTCATAGAAATCCAGAGGCACTACTTTTGAGCACGCTCTCGTAATGTGGCAATAGTCCATTGAAAAGCATACCAATCTTTGAAAACGATTTAAGAAGTAAAATACATCAGTGCAAGTGGTTCGCCTTTATTGTTCTTTCGCTCAAATTCAACTTTCATGGAGTTGGTTGACTTCAGTTTTCAATCCCCAGATGTCGCATACGGAGTTACTGGTGGAGAAGCTGGACCTCCGGGGCCGAGCTCTCACTCCTTGGGAAGGCGCGTGCACTGCAGCAGGAAGAGCGCCCTGGCCTCACACCGCAGTCCGTGCTCTTCAGGTTAGCGCGTGGCGGAGCGCACCAGAGCGCTAACTCAGGCTGACTCAGACCCAATCACGAAGCCGCTCAGCGGCAGCAGACGTGGGTAGCGTCTGGTTCCCGAGGTCCTGACCAAACAGGGGCACCACGACGGTTGAGCCAGGCAAGCTACCTTCCCACTTCCTGCAGTCAAACATCAAAAAGGGCAAACTAAGCTGACAACTGATGGAACACTGAAAATGCAGATTAAAATACCTTCTGCACCATCCAAAATTTTTCGCCCTTTAATATCCGTTGATGACTTGTACTGTAATTCTTAATCTGCAAGCTGTATTACGGAAACTATATTTGATATGTGCTGGATGTAAGAGTGTATTTGTTTCTGACAGCATATAATTCATTGTAATTATAATGTAAATAGACTAGCCGGCAGGGTGGCCGAGCGGTTCTAGGTGCTACAGTCTGGAACCGCGCGACCGCTATGGTCGCAGGTTCGAATCCTGCCTCGGGCATGGATGTGTGTGATGTCCTTAGGTTAGTTAGGTTTAAGTAGTTCTAAGTTCTAGGGGACTGATGACCTCAGAAGTTAAGTCCCGTGGTGCTCAGAGCCATTTGAACCATTTAAATAGACTATTGTAAATTGCTGGGTAATAGTCAAGGGAACTTCATTTGAATGTATCGATAACAACTAGAAAAGGCAATAACTGTGCCGTTGTTTAACTTTGCGTATGGAGAGCCTCTATCACTCTGCGAGCAGAGAGGAAGCAGAGCAGCCTGAATCATGAAAGAGTGCATAAGTGTTTGTTGGGCACACCAGCATACGCTGTGTGCACTATGATCTAGCCAGTGCAGGCGCACCTAATTCGTTAAACCGCGAGTATTGAGAACACTGGAAGAGGGAAGAGGCGGAGGAAGGTGCCATTCTAAATTTTGCCTGTCCCATAGTTATCCGTGTAACTGGAGCAGCAGCAACAGCGGCAGCTCAGCATCGTCGTCAGCTACATTCTTCGTCGTCAGCACAGCTACAACATCGTAGGACTTACCGGCATTACCCAGTGACATTTCTTTCACAAACTTTCATAATTTTCTTCAATAATTAGCTTCAATAATTAAAACCGGGGCACTTGTGCTGTCATTGTCCTCAGACATCATCACCAAACAGGACCCCTTTCCTTTCCATGTAATCACCGAGAGTCGTAAAAATATGAAAACTGATTAACTACTTACTGCCAGTTTTGTATATTTGCTAACGACCAATTGCAGTCTGAATTTTGCTGCCTAAGTAACTGTTCATTCTTGCATTTCACAACATAGGATTAATTAATTTGTAATTCTGAGTATTAACTTTGCTCAAAGTAACGTAAAATTTCACTTTCAGAACTAATAACTAAAGATACAATACAAATTAAGAGTGGGCAATTCCATTTATTCTGCATTTAGCTTAGCTGGTAACTTCTGCTGGCTTGGTACGTACCTTATTGTTATGTTAAAAGTAAATCAGTTGCTCATTTGCTTAAAGGAAATTCAGTTCAGTCTGTCAATATTTAGAAGTAAATTGCTTGCCTTTCTTCCAAATTTTGCATTACGTTATGCAGAGGTTACTCAAAGTAATTTTTTATGAAACGAAGTTTCAGTTGGTCAGTCAGTCATTTATTTAACCCGCAACTTCACTTAGCATGACTTTTAAATTAGTTATTTCGGACTGAGTAACTGTAAACTCAGTGCCTTCTGATTTATTTATTTTCTTGTCAACTGCTGTCTTGTGGAAAAGAGTGACAACCTTATGTTGCCACGTCGGAAATTATTTGCTTGATTTTCTTTGGCATTACCTCAATTAGGATTTTGGATATTCATGGCTCTAGTGGGCTGGCGACCGTTTAATTATCCAGTTTTGCTAATCAGTAGTTCTTGTATTAAAAATGTAACGGGAAACAAGTGTTATTGAGGGCATGTAAAAGTAATTCGCGATGTTAGTGAGGGCTACTACGCCATCATTGAACTCAAATTTCTTTCTGAACATCACACAAAAATTGCCCTTTTGGAGCTTACAAATGAAATTGGTGGAACATTTTTTCCGCTAGGGAAAACAGCTACAAAGTTAAACTGCCGTAGCGTTCACCGATCATGAAGATGATACCCAGTAAATTGTGGACACAACCGCTAAAGATCATGTGATACGATCCCACCAGGTACAGGGAAGCTGATCTGGGTGAGCGTAGGTATGGATCTACATAAGGATTTATTATATGTTATGCTGCTATTGGAAACTAACAAAGATATGGATGAGTAACACTGTTCTGTACACAGAGGTATATTACACGTCACACATATGTACTGAGATTTTATTATTCTCGTCAGTCTTGATAATTTTGACACAGATGAACTGAGTCTGCCTAAGGATTTATTAATTTCCAATTTAGATTTGACAGAGGAGGGTGGTATAGACAGGTCAAGTGAAGATATTTGACACAAGTAAATCATCAATGCAACTGCATTACATGAGAAAGTGAACATTTACAGGGAAATGATAGAGGGGCAATGGAAGCTTTGTTACAGCATTTAACGGATTTGTTTGATCTGAGTGGTCCATTAGCAGTGACACCATTCATGCAACACAGAATTTCAACAGGGGATAATACTCCAGTGTACAAGAACCCATATCGAGTTCTGAAGTGTATCCAACCAGTAATGGAAGAATTTATCGACCAGCAGCTAACTGATAGTATTATTGAGCATAGTGACAGTTCCTGGTGTGGGGCATGTGTAATTTTGGTAGCAAAAACGTCAGCAGATGGCTCTAAAAGACTGTGACTGCCGACACCTCAATGCAGGAACGATCACAATGTACATCTGAGACTCTCGGTAATGGATTTAAAGAGTGGATTCATCAAATGGAAGTATTGCCAGTGGATTGACTAAAGACAACTTTCTACATCCCAGGAGGTCATTTCAAATGTCGTCAAACGCCATTTGGACTCAACAATGCACCCACCATATTTCAGAGATTACTGGATGGTGTATTTATGGGATTTAAATCAAATCAATGTTTGATCTATGTAAATGACATAATATTGTTTTCAAAGGACATGGAAAAGTATGTGTGACAATTGGAGGAGGTATTCGTAAGACTGACAATAGCATGACTAATGCTAAACATCGGTAAATGTCATTTTGCAGCAACGAAAATAAATTATCTTGGGCACATATTTAGCAAAGAAGGTGTGAGAACAGATCCACGCTTGGACTCAGCAGTTCAGGATTTTTCGCCACTGAAGACAGTTAAACAATTGCAGAGTTTCGTCAGTCTCTGCAAATGCTGGGCCTTTGAATCATTTGTTACAGAAATGACCAAAATTTGAATGATTTATCGAATGTCAGAAGGCGTCTCATACTTTAAAGCGAGCACTGATATTCTACCAAGTTTTGATATTCCTCAATTTCGAAAAAGAGTTTGTTCTGTTTTGTGATGCAAGTACTACAGCTCTTGGACTTGTCCTAGGAGAGAATATAGACAGTAAAGAGCTTCCTGTAGTACTTGCATACTGACAGCTGAACAAAGCAGAGTAAAATTATTATATGACTGAGAAGGAGATGCTAGCAGTAATATATGATATTATGTACGTCCACTGCTATTTTTAAGGCCAAAAGTTTAAGGTAGTGGCAGATCACACTGCTCTCAAATGGTTGCTAGGATTGAATAATCCTTGCAGCAGATTAACAAAGTGGGCACCCTGTGTGAGTCAATTTGATTACACAGTAATACACAAGTGAGGCAAAAGGCATGATAACAGCAACAGCTTGAGTAGAAATACTGCAGTTCTACTAACACTGGGCAGGATCATTGGTGAATGGCGAAAGGCTCAAACTGCATAACCTCAGTTTGTGATGCGTGGAGGCTTGCTGTGCAGAATAACAGAGTGTGGATTATGAGTGGCAGTACCTGTGACTTTCCAGAATGAAGTCTTGACACAAGTACATGACTATATGTTGTCAGGTCATGGTGGGCAAAGAGCAATTGATAGATGAGTAGCAGAAAAATTTTGGTGGAATACTATTAAACGACATGTCAAGCGGTATTCCAGGAACTACATACCCTGTGTGCAATGAGCTGATCTTAGCCACTAACTGATTCCTTTCAGAAGTCTACTGGAAGCGACTAAACCGTTTTAAATGCTTGGAATGGATATTTTAGGCCCATTTAATAAAACACCAGCAGTAAATAATTATATATAGACTATAATCTATCATTTCTCACGCAAAAGGGTGTACAGTTGCTTAAGCATTAGTAAATAATTGGATGTCCCATTTGGCATGCTAATTACTGGCCAGGGTACTAATCTCACATTTGATCTTATGAAGCAATTGCGTCGATTGTTCTGTATTCGCAAGCTGTGAACAAGCCTCTTTCACCCTCAAGCCACTGGAAGAACAGAGAGAGTTCATCGCACGATTTCAAAGATTTTGAGCTATTGCATTATCAAAAATCATATAAATTGGGATGTATGTTTAAATTATGTAATCATCACATACAATTGTAAAGTCCAAACACCTACTGGTCTTTCGCTATATAAGGTAATACATGGGAGGAAAATGCCTTCACCTTTTGAAGTGACTAAGCCAAACCTTGGATCCAACATTGATTCAATAAAAAAGTCTGGTCAGAAATTGAGAGACATTTGGCAACAAGTAAAATGTGCAGACATGAAAACTTTAGAACAACAATAGCAAGTAGCACACCTTGTAGGGAGTATACTGCAATACGTTGTTGGTCAATGGGTATTAGTCATGAATCTCATGGCATCAAAAGGCAAAACAATAAAATTCGGACCCAATACCATGGACCATAACAAGCAGTGGAAATAACGTCAGTGTTACAATACAGACGCCAAAGATTACTTCAATTATCCACATGGGACATATTAAGGCTTTTAAGAGCGCTGTAGATGCATTTCCACATATACCAGCAGCATGCGAAGCCTCGAGGAATAAAGAAGAAACAGACAAGTGATGGCCAGGGTACATTTAAAATGCCTTACATCTTTAAGCCACATCGATAGATAATATTTCATAATATTGTTTACGTACATTACACTTCTTTTTTTCTTATGTAGAGTGTTAGGAAATCGTCGAGTTCTATTCTGTACTATTGATAGTATGTTTTAAAGTGTTTTTCTTTTTTTTTTACTTTTCTTTATCGAGGGATCGGCGTACTGTTGTTTATGTATATGGTGGTAGAATTTTGTCCAGTTAATCTCGCCTTCTGATGGGAGCGGGAGATAGTGATAAAGATTCCTTTCTCTCAGGGTACAGGAACGTACCTAAATTTTATTAATACTGTCAGAGCAAAGAGATGGCTGCACTCTAATGCCGTTGGAAGACATACAGAGATGCCAAAGGGATAGTGTTAGTATCTGTCCAAGTAGAATAATACAGATTGGTGCACAGCCATGTAAGGTTCAGTTGCTCCTGCGAAAAACCGAAGCATCTGAATGTCAAAGGGAAGTGTTAATGCCATATCCGCATTTCCAGAGAGTAGGCACCCACTGTGTCTACAAAGTTTTTTCACCAGAAGTATAGTAAACTGTTAATAACACGGGAAACCAACATGTGTGAATAGAGTGGAATTACTGGATAGCAGAATATAACAAACAGTAGGACTTGTGAGTTACGTTCACTGGTATGAACACATTTAACTGGGAACAACCTATGTTGTGCTGCCCCCGAGAAGCTGTTAGAGGTGCTGCCTACCAAAAATTTAACCTCCCTGAACAATACCCTGAATCTGGACAGTCTACGCATACTAGACGAAGTACTAGGGAGGATTACGCTTGAACAAATGTTATAGCACATACCGAAATTGTGACAGTGTCATCACTATAAGCATTACATCTACCAGCGCTGTAGTGGTTCTGATTACGATTTGTGTAATCTACTTCTGTTTTAAACGAAAGTCAGTGCAACACTCAGATGTACCTGTGCATCAGATACCCATTGATTGGTTTGTAAATAAAGCTCAGACATAGTAAGCGATTTACGTGTAAATTAATAGATAAAACTATATGTGAATAATTGTGATACTGTGTAAGAAATGGTTTGTGCAAAAACATATACGACCGATTAAATGTATCAACCGCTGAAAATCATATAAATTAGCTGTATGGTAGCAGAAGAACAATTGTATAATGTGTGACTATTGATGCAAAGTATGTAGGATGAATTTATTACGAATACTCCAAACTGAAAACGTCTAGACGAATTTTCTGATGCAAGGGAGAGATGTTATATCCGAGTATAGAATCGCCAGTGGACACTAAAAATTCGTCCAAGTTCTATCTTGGCAGCTACTGGAAGCCAAACCGCCTGTATCAATGATCAGCAGACTGCCAACTAGGGGGCTAGGGGGAAATGTTGAGTGAGCTGTGGCTAACACAGAAGCTATCACAGCACGAGGGAACGACTGAGTGCCCATGTCTTCAAATAAAGCTTAATGACATCATGGAAGCTGAGAGAGATTGTCATACCAGCGACAAAACATAGGTTCGTTAGGAAGGCTAGGTATAACGCAACAATAAGTATACAGGTGCAAAGACAGCAGGAAAGATCCTCTGAAAAGTGAAGCTGCGAAAGTTTGAAGTCACTAGGAGAGGTGACAGCAAGAGGCAACCAGGACACATGATGTCACAACCATCCCCACCGCCACAGAGCACACAGCAAGCGCCAACATAAATACCCCACCCACGTAAATAAATGTTTCGTTGCTGATTACCGAGTGCTGTTTGCCAACTCCCCAATGTGTAGCCTCAACTCTTGTGTCAGTTGCAGCTATCCAATGAGAGGAAAGGCATGCCTCGATATCATCGATCGTCTATGAAACTACGAGTCCGGAAGGAGGGACGCTGCAGCTGCCAGCTGCACTGCCAGCTTCCGAGGCCACACTCATGGGGCACAAAGGCCACCATCATCCTGCAGGTCTGCTGGAGGCTTGATCTACGTGACCTGGACACTGTCAACTGCCTGTGAGTGGGTGGGCACCTCTGCTGCTTGTCTCATTCCTGTGGCAGAGGCCAATACTGCTGGCTCCTCTTCCCTAAAGCCGAGTCCTGAGAGCCTGTGAGTGCTTCAGGTGCACCTGGGGTGAGATTCCTGAGTGTAAATCTTCGACGTCTATGAGAGATCTTTGGATTCTGCGGTCGACGGCCGCCCATGACGTTGCAGCCGCCACCTGACACTTTGCTGTGCTGACGATACTGCAATATGAGTGCAAGCTGGTCTCCTGCCACTGACGAGGCTCTACACTGTCGGCCCGGGTGTGGCGCGGAACTTTGGAAGACAGTCTTGTACTACTGCCTAATAAATGTGTGTTTGTCAGTGAAGTTTCCTTGGCGCTCTTGAGTGTAACTAGGATCTCACCACTGTATCCTTTACAGCTCTCTTCCGAGAACCGTAGGAGACTGGAACCAGACCTGTATAGTAGGTACTGCACTAATGTCTCCCAGTCTGTCATCATCGTCCCAGCGGATTGTCTCAAGGTCGATAATATACTTAGTGATTGAACTTTGTTTGCTGAAAGTGTATGTGGAAAACCAAGAAAAAATTTTATCATTTTGTCCTTTACATATGTCTCCCGTTTTTTTAGTGTTGTTTGGTGTAAAAACTTAATCCTTCATAATTTTGTTTCACTGTTTGATAGAAACCCAGCCTTTTTTGTCGTTCTTTCTCCTAAGGATCTGCGGTAGTACCTTCTCGCCTGCCTTGTTCTACATCTTAAGGATTGTAGGGTGGGCCTCCAGGGAATTTTGAACTCTTTTGACTTCCTAATAGATGTTTTTATACTCGTGTCTTGAGCATCTGCATCAGTCGCACCAATCCGTTGGCTTTGGCGTCAACATCAAGACCACTGCCATGCAGTGGCGCTGTCATGAATTCTACCTTTAAAATTTCCCAATTGACTTTGCGTGAATCGTATAGTATTCGGTCTGGACGTTAGCGTCTGAGTCATTATCTACTACTGTCATGAGATTATGGTCACTTCTTGCAAGACCTCACAGACCTTCCAGTAATGTGGTCATTAACTTTCGAGTTTGCATGGGTGATATGTATGTTTTCAGCAGTGGGTAAGTCGATAGCCGGTCAAAACCTGAATACGGACCAAGCATGAAAACAAGAAGAAGGTGTTCTGAACTGTGAAAAAAGAATCAAAATAGAAACGGTGCGCTGTCCAAGCTCAAGCTGTGCAACGTCGGGCAGGTAGCAAGATTCACAGTGTTGTGGTTATGTGGCTACAGTGTTGGACGGCAGACCGAATGATCAGGGTTTAAACTGCCCTCGTGCCCCTTTTTTCAACAATTCTGGACTTTCCGGCCGGTTATTGACGTTTCTGGCCTCCTTCTGCATTCTTAGCAAATATCATACTGTACATTGGTTGTAGAATATGAGTCGTGTGGTAAGAATAAGTTACCGTCGCAAGTAAATGCGACGAATAGTGAGAGAGGGAGAGATATCGCATAGATCTTTCACAGAAATGAAAACAACAAATAAACTAGAGTGAGAACTACGTTACAACAAAGGAATTCAAGAGTCAAAACTTACAAAACGGAATGCAAGAGTCATAGCGTGTGGTACTCGCGTAGAACAAATAGGAGGTAAGTATATCTGGAAGTCCCTTTCTTACACCTCGCTATTGCAAACGGACGTTACGTCACGACACAGACAGAAATCTGAATACAGGGATCAGACAGGTCAATGAACGAACGTACAGTTCATAATTTTGCAAGAAAAAAAAATTCATAGAGGGCAAAGGAGATTTGAACACAGATCTTCTCATTCGTAGTTCAACGCCATGACCACATAACCACGACGCCATGGCTATTCAAATCTGCTCGATGCTGCATATCTTGAACTTGAACCATTCACTGCTTCGATTTTGCTTACTTTTTCTCAGGTCGGTACACCTTCTTCCTGTTTTCATGCTTGATCCGTGTTCAGTTTTTGATAGGCTCTCCACTGGGCCATCTTACCACTAAATCTGAGGGGGCTGCGATGGGGAATCTCCCTTGTAAGCCAAAAAGCCACTGTGGGTGTGATGGTACTGTTTATACTACCCTCGGTACAATTGAGCTATGTATCGACAAGTTTTGTGTGAGCACTACTCATCCAGGCTGGGGAGCAATATTCCACAACAGCGTAAACCAACCCTAGAGCTGAAGTACGTAGGGTCGATGCAGTTGATCCCCATGATATGCCACAGAGTAATAAATAACAAAGATAAAACTTAATTTTTTTACTGCAAGAAGGTCATTTTGCTGGTAAATTACACTAATTTCTCTCATCTTTCAATTTATGAGCATTCTATTGTTCTGCCTAAGCTGCTAATACAACAGTGAGCGAATGTTCCCAGCGTCGACGCCACACTGGTTGTGTGATATCGCGCTCGTTTGCTGATGCGAGCCGGCCGCGGTGGCCGTGCGGTTCTAGGCGCTCCAGTCCGGAGCTGCGCTGCTGCTATGGTCGCAGGTTCGAATCCTGCCTCGGGCATGGGTGTATGTGATGTCCTTAGGTTAGTTAGGTTTAAGTAGTTCTCAGTTCTAGGGGACTGATGACCACAGCAGTTGCTGATGCGACGCAAAATCCAACTGTTACCATAGGGCCGGTGGTATGAGTAAAGTCAGTTCTTTCTCCCCTTCTCTAATGCAACTGGAAATAGCCAGAATGAAATTCAGTAACACAATCTTAAGAAAATCTATGACTTCGTGCTGCAGGTTCTGTATAGACTGAACAGGCAATTTTTAATAATAGTCAGATGTTTTGCTCTGCTGCTGTTGCATGTTTATGAACTTGGTTTCCGTGTTTCCCTCGTTTATGAACTACCTTTATCTTAAGGAATTCCTGATAGTTTCTAATCTTTTCTTTGAAATACCATGCAGTGATAAAAAGGCCTTTTGACAAACAGACAATTCTGTCATTGTCTCTCATTATTCTAACCTTATAATGAAATGCATGATCACGCAAAGTAGTTGTTGTCTCATCTCTGTGAGGCCCTCGGCGTAGTACATTTCCAACAGAAATCAGTACTGTCAGGTGACAACTTTGCTCATTCCAGTCCCTCAGCAAACTGAAGTTAAATATTAATGTAGACTTCTCTGCATGTGTTAGCAAATCAGTACAATTATTCTTACAGTTACAATGCTCTCCTATGTCTTGTGACATTTTTCTTAGCTTTACAGATATTTCAGATTGTCTACCATAGCTCTGTCTTTTTCTAGAACTGCCGCTGCAACTTGACTCTGGATATTCCATCACACACATCACGCCACGAAATTCAGTTCTACCACAGCTCAAAGCAAAGAAGCTATTGCCAAATCTGCTCTGTGTTAGCTTCGGCTATGACATTGCATTTAACAGTGTCAACAGTGAGACTTCCATAAAAGCAGACAAAAAAATCAATACAGCTCAGAAATCCGCGTCTGCTGGACTTCACCCTTTCTGTCCATGTATTGGACGGACTTGACCCGTTTTCTCCATGTACATCATATTTTAATCTGGCTACAACTCCGTGACTATACCCATCACATTCCTTTAAGTTCACCCAACTGAAAGTACATATTATGAACTTCATAACGATACCACTAACTCATTTTCAAGAGATTTGGACTTAACACCTTCTTTCTGTGTAGTTTTCATATTATTATTGTTATTATTATTTATTCGTTCTCAGAAACTTTCATGTCGCTTATTTTCTCACTATTTTTTGAATATGAATTCGCAAAATGACGCACTGGATGTTCTTGTTTACCTTTGCTGTTCACCTAATTTTCAGAGTAAAGGGAGAATATCGCGTCAGAAAAGCTAATAAAGTGAGCTGGTATTCTAGCTATAAATCTTCAACCATTTCTGGTGATTTATCACTCTGACGATAAAGCAGTTAACGTCGCAGTATGTTACCCAACTATAAAACAAGTAAATGCGCCAAAACTACCAGAAAACACGAATGCACGGCCTTGATCAGCCCAGAACGGTTTACTGTGTCATCAGTTGACTTCATTAAATTAACTGAAAATGGCAGAAAATGTTTCATGACACTGGAATTCTGATGCATCTGTAACGAAGTATGGAAAGGTTGAAATGTTGAGTATTTATTGCTTTTGGGTCTAAAACCCAGTGTCCTGGTCCAGTATAGAAATTTTCGTCATGTAATTTCAAGTTCAGGTTTATTAAGTGATACTGGTTAAAAAGAGGTATACCACGTCTCTTTATGCGTAGTCCGCAATGAAGATAGCTTCTGTGTTCGAATCGTAAGTTGTTCACGGTGAACTTTCTCCAGAGCATTTGGCGCTGTAATGGCCGTTTTCTAACCTGTCATTCTGTATTAACTAGTCCAAACAAATGGTCTTTAATAGGTGGTTGGTAAACATTTTAGAGAGCAAGAATACTTCGAATTATCATCGAACTTCAGGGGTCCAGAAAAAGTTGAAAAGTCTCTTATACGGAATGAAAATTTAGTTTTTGGAAAGTATTACAGAATGATTTATGAGGTTGAGTTACGGGTATTAATTGTCTCATATAGCAATGAGAATAAAAACATTTTAGAAATGTCTTTTATTGTAGTGAATTTGAGTTTACAAGCGATAAGAACTGTCTCATTTCTAATATGGTGTCCCTCATATATGTAGTCTCGAGATTTTTATATACATCTTAAATTATTGCAATTACAGAGCAGTGTACTCGAGCGGTCGATTGTGGTAACAATTTTGTACAGTCAGATGACAATAGAGGAGAGATTAGAGAACCTCTAACTTAGTTACGTTATGTGGACTACTACGTGCAGATCAGGCGGAACCCAAGTCAGGTCTTTCGGATACTTTCTGACATGGTAGTACATAAGAGAGCTACAACGGCAGAAAATATGGCGAAAAGGTAGAAAGCCATCCGAGGTTTGTCTCTTCTTGCAGACTGGCAGTTAGCCCTCAACATAAACAAATGCTACGTGTTGCAAACTAGATGTGTGAAAGGCAGGTGCCAGACAAATTCGTTGAAAGAATCAAAAGTAAATTTAATTTGTCCACCAAATGGGTGACTTACAAAATTCGCTATGTAATAAATCTTATATATTGTTTGACAGTATAGAAATATATTTTCGATAGAAGCAATAAGGAGGATCAAAAGAAGAGAAGCGTTATTCATCTAGGCTTAGTCTGGTATCTGCGAGAGCACCACTAACATGCTGTTCCATATCCAATGGCTGGCGCTCATTAAAAAACGCTTTCTATCTTAGGAACAAGTCTATTGTTTGATTTCCAGCAATGAACTTTCGAAAGATAATGAAGCAACATCTTACTTCCTGCCACGTACGAGGTGTTTTCGAAAAGTGATGGGAATATCGGGTGTTGTATTAGTCCGATTCGCGTGATTCTTCGATATTGTGTTATTAATCATCTTTGAAAAGTGCCAGTACAATGTTAGCTACGTCTGATATTTAGTCTTTTGTAAGCTGTTATGATGGCTACATGTGTTTTGGGAATATCAGTGATGGTTTTCTGTACAACATGAGACAGAGAATTAGCATTAAATTTTGCTAAAAGAACGTTATAAAGTGCAGCAAAGCCATAGAAATGTTAATCTTTTCTTTTGGTGAGCTTACTACGAGTGAAGCAAGTACGAATGATATAAGCTTTTCGAACAAGACAAGCAATACGTTGAAAATGACGAGCGCCCCGGACGACCCCCAAGCCCCCAATCGCTGAAATCGTAGAAAACGTGAAAGAAAATTAATTGTCTCATGTCATGACATTTTTCGAATGTTTTGGGTGTGAAACATGTGACACCAAAATTTGTTTCAAAACTGTTAAATTTCCAACAAAACCAGCGGCGGTTGTAAGTTGTTCAGGAGTAGCCAGACGGAGCGAATAACGTGGTAACTTGTAGAACTACCAAAACACGTTATAACAGACGATGAAACATAGGTTTACAGATAGGTTAAATTGTCCCATTGCACGTGTTCTGGACCAGCGAGACCGAAAAATCTCGACAAGTACTATCAACTGTAAAGGTTGTGCTCACTGTGTTCTTTGACTTTAACGGCACTACACTGAAGTGTATTGTGCTACACTCAGGAAACTGAGGAAACAACTTCAGCCTGTTCGTTCGATTTTGTTGAAAAATAGGATTTTGTAGCCAGAAGAGTGGGGAATAATATGGTATATTGCAATCCTAAATAAAACCAACCTTTTTCAGGAAAAAAAACTGTTTCATTACTTATTCACCGCCCCTCTTGTTATAGTCTTTCCATAAAGCAAAGATTGCCGTTATTTTTTTGGCTCACCTCGTACTATCTCGTGAAATGGTGATCGAAGAAATTCGAATTCATATTGAGGCTTACGTTCAGTCTACGTGCAAACCATTCACGAATAAAACAGTAAAGGAGAGAAGTAGAAAAAGTAACACGAAGTCCCTTCCATTACACACTGTAGTAGACTGAATACAAGGATGGGGTCAGCATATGTGGCCAGTTTCGAGAACACTAATAAGGCCAATAATGTGGGATAAACCTGTCTGTTGTAGTCCCTTCAGAATAGGACGGAGATAAAATGTGCTTTTCATTGTTTAGGGAATTTGGGTAGCCAAGATTATTTCCAGGCAGTGCTGTATGTGTATCAAATATCCCACTTCCTGCATGTGTAATAGCAGCAGATCGTACAAATGATAATTTCATGGGAAAGAGTATAACTTGGCGTCCTTTAAGCCAGTAGGAAGAATAGTAAAGTCACATAGTGCTGACACAGTAAAACCGACATTTATGAAAGCACATTCACCGTAATGGTAGGTAATGTATCACGTGTTAGGTACAGTACCGTTAGCTTCGGTTTTATTGCTACCCCGTAAGGCTACATTTCCGTTCCAGCGAGCTAACAACGCAGCGTGATGTTAACAAGCCAAGCCTGCGCAGCTACGGGCGAGACAGCTCCCAAGGGAAAGACTCGCAGTTGGCGTTCCCTGGTGAGCGCTGGCTGTTGCGGTACTGCGCACTGCACGAGCTCGTGTACGTTAGGGTGAGGCAAACACCCGACACCACTGAAATCCTGTTATCTTGTGCATCTCCCACATTATCTGCTGCTCGACTCTCTGACACCTTACCTTTGCCTCCTGTTTGTACGTTATGGTACATTCAGTTATTATCACGTTCTCCTCTTTCTTTTACGACCTTTCATTTTCCTACAGTCAAAATTATACAAAACTTCCTGGCAGATTAAAACTGTGTGCCCGACCGAGACTCGAACTCAGGACCTTTGCCTTTCGCGGGCAAGTGCTCTACCATCTTTTTTTTAAAGTTTTTCCAGATCTTCTTTTTTTTGTCAACATAAATGAGTATACAGTCTCACCATCCGCAGCAACCCCCTTTTTTTTTTTTTTTTTTTTTTGAGCACAGGAGAAAGAAAAAGAAAACAAATAGGCTGCAGATAGAGAGCTATGTGTGAAAAGGATAAACATGTGTAAGGAGAAAAAAAACTTAGAAGAGGAGGAGAAAAGAGAAGTGAAATAAAATAGGAATACTTTCCGCACCTGCTCCACTTTGGCGCGCAATCAGAACAAAATGCATTCTATCACTGACCATTGAAAGGGAACGTGGGATCGTCCAGTCTTGGCTGGCACGCTTCGTTGAGATTCCAGCTTTGAGGCGGGTTGGTGAAAATACTCTGTAAATAGTTCGCGAAAGTGGCCCGATAGTGTCGATGTCGGCGAAGGGTGTGGTGATGTACTTGGAGGCGTGTCCAAAAGTCCGCCGGATCGACGATGTCGTCCCGGAAGAGGTAGTTGACAGCCATGCCACTGATCCATGTGATGGCGTGCCACTTAGCCGATGGAAAGTAGGTCGTGTCGGGATATATCATCATGGTAGGAGAAACGTGATGTGGTGGTACTCGGAGGTAGAAAGCCACAATCTTCTGTACGAGGGTCCAGACAGCTGCTGCTGGCCCACACTCAAAACTATGTAAATCTGTATCTTCGACATTGCACTTGAGGCACAGGGGTGAGTCCACCAGTGCGATGCGATGCAGTTTCTGTCTTGTAGTATACTTGACGAGAAGGTACCACATAGAGGTGGTGTCAGTGGTGTGATATGGTTGGTTGATCGTTTTCCAAACTGTAGGCCATGAAACCTGGGGGTGACGTGTTTCGACGGGGTTGCGGGGTGGAGACTTTCGGAGAAGGCGGTAGATGTCGCGGGTGGTCGTCTTCCTGGTCCTGGGGAGCTCGGTGCATATGTAGCTGTACTCCAAAAAGAAACGGCCGATATGTGACATCGGAGGTGGGATGTGTGCCAAAGACGTCGGTGGGCGTCTCGAAACAGGTGCGAGCTCGGTGGTCAACATTCCAGTAAAACTAGCATTTTGGCTTTTCCATAACCGGAGCATAGTATTAGTGTAAAGTGCCGTAGTCCTGGCTCTCACATTAACCAGATCGAGGCCACCATCCCGCTTCGGTAAGGTGAGAGCTTCATACTGGACTTTGAAGATGTGTCCAGAGCAAATCAAATAGCCGAAAGCCGCCTGTAATCGGGCCGCCATTGTCGCAGTGATGGGCAGATTCTGCGCTATATGGGGTATCCGGGCTGCCAGATGGGTATTGACGAAGGTGACTCTCTGGCACATAGTCAGCGGGCGTAGTATGTGATTTTGTATGTTGGCCCGGATGCGTTGCAGCAGCGCCCGAAAATTGATCGCCGAGGTGCGGCGAATGTCTCGCGTGTACACCAACCCGAGACAACGAAGGGTGTCCACCAGTTGAAATGGGACTACGCTGTCTGCGGGAAGGCCGCGGCCGATCTTCATGGCGCATGATTTTGCCACGTTCATAGCGCTCCCTGCCCCTGCACTGTAACGGGTAATCCACTGCATCGCAGCTTGTACGTCGGCCGCTGAACGTACGACGAGGGCCAAGTCGTCCGCATAAGCTCGGCAGCGGAACATATGATCCTGGAGTGGAATACCTGTCAAACGTCGCCGTAATCCGCAAATGAGTGGTTCCATCGCAATGGCATAAAGCACCGTCGATAAAGGGCAACCCTGCCCTACTGAGCGTTCAATCCGTATAGGTTCTGTAAGTCTTCCGTTGACGAGAAGTCTGGACGTTGCTCCACGAAGGAGCCGCATAATCACTTGCGTGAACGTCGGGGGAATTGCCATTCGGTCCATCACTGCGTTGAGGAACGCATGATTGACGCGGTCAAACGCTTGTTTGAAGTCGATGGAGGTTAAAGCGCCTGGCAGTCGCGAGTGTGTTGCCACAGCGATCACATCTCGATATTCACTGAGGGCTGTCTGTATATTACGATCGCCGTCTAAAGATGTTTGTTCGTGGGAAACAATGTCTCGTAAGACATGTTTGAGTCGCACTGCTAGAAGGCGTGTGAAAATCTTGAAGTCGGAATTGAGTAACGTGATCGGCCGATAACTGTCGAGTCGTGTTCCTCCTGCGGGTTTCGGGACTGGTACAAGTAAGCCTTCCATGAACATTGGTGGCGGGTTCGCCGCGCCGGACAAAAGTTCCCAGTACATGTCCCTCCATCGTGGCATCATCAAATCTTGGAAGGTTCTGTAAAATTCGAGAGGTAAACCATCCGGACCGGGAGATCGATACAGAGACCCTTTGGCCACAGCGCCTTGGACGTCGTCGGTGGTCACTTCAGAAGTCAGGAGGGTTGCAGCTGCTGCGTTTAGAGTACCATGTGTCTCCTGGGCAACCTCAGCAATGGCCTCTGCACCGGCAGGTACTTCTTTATAGAAAAGTCCATAGTGCGTTGTGAATGCATCTGCAATGGTAGCTTTCGAAGTCAGCCGTCGTCCATCAGTTAAGTCTAAAGTTGACATTAAAGCCTGTCGGCGTCGACGAATATTTTGAACAATATGATGCATAGAAGGTTCTTCACCGTTAATCCTATCTTGGCTGCGTGCTCGTACAATGGCTCCCTTTAGACGGCATCTGGTCAAGGTTAAAATCTTTGCCTTGATGCTTTGAGCTTCTTTTAGACGATCCGGGGATGGACGATGATCCATGAGTTCACGTAGAGCACTATAGTAGAAATCGGTTGTGTGGTGATTCCACCTGGCTTTGGCTCTGCCATAGTGTGTCAATGTGCGTCGGATGGCCAGTTTGGCGCACAGCAACCACCACTGCAGTGTGGTCTCGTAACGCATAATGCATTGAACACAGGTGTGCCACGTGTCGGTGACCTGTTGTCGACATTCAGGGTCCCGCAGTAGCGTGACATTGAGTTTCCAAGGTCCTGCACTGCGCCATATAGATTTTCGACGTAGGTTCATGGTACAGATGTAGATGTCGTGATCCGAAAAGGCAGACGGCCAACGTTCCGCGTCGAGGAGAACTGATTTTAGAGCGTTAGAGATGTATATTCTATCAAGTCGGCTGGCGGAGTGGCTCGTGATGTGTGTATACCCCGGGCGGTCGCCGTGTACCACTCGCCAAGTGTCGAGGAGACGAAGGCGGCGGACGAGGAAGCGAAGTTCCGGACATGTGGTGAAATGGTGGTATTGGTCTGTGCGCTCGAGGACACAGTTGAAATCTCCACCTACGATGAGATGATCGTATCGGCCGAGGAATAAAGGCGTGATATCTTCTGTGTAGAACTGGAAGCGATCCCTCCGTCTATCAGTGCCCGATGGGGCGTAGAGATTTATGATTTTGAGTCCTTCAACTGTTATGGCCACCCCTCGCGCTGTTGGGAGGTATGCGACTCGGAAACTGCAATCCCTTCTCGGAGGAGGATGGCTGCGCCTGTGTGTTCCATGGCTGCAGGGGCGGCGTACGTCTCATATCCATAACACCAAGTCCAAGTTGCTGTCCTCAGTTCTTGTAACAGGGCGATGTCGATGTCCGCTGCTCTTAGCGTGTCACGGAGCAGTTGAAGTTTAGCGTGGGAGCCGATATTATTAGTAGTGATAGTAGCTATTCGGTACGCCTGCTGGAAGTCCATAGAAGTCGCAGGAGTCGCCGTAGAAACTTCCCCCATTTTAGTGTTGGTCTAACGGAGGAACGGATTTCATTTCCGCATCAGATGGAGGTGGGAAATCCGTGTCATCCGCCCACGAAAAATGTCCGACAGGTTTGACATCGGCGAGAGGTGGCAGCGCTGGCCGAGTCGACTCAATTGCGTCGGTGACAACAGACGTGCTATGTTCCACGGCTTCTGGGCGTGGGGCTTGCGCACGATCTCTGTTGGACGGTTTGTAAGTAGGCTGTTTATGTTTTCTTACTGGCAACGTTACATAGCGCTCTGTATGAAAATCACTGGCTGTGTTGTGTGCAGTCTGTGGCCAGTTTGCATTGTTGTCTGCCATTGTAGTGTTGGGCAGTTGGCTGTTAACAGCGCACAGCGTTGCGCAGTTGGAGGTGAGCTGCCAGCAGTGGTGGATGTGGGGAGAGAAATGGCGGAGTTTTGAAATTTGTAAGACTGGATGTCATGAACTACTATATATATTATGACTTTTGATGACTATTAAGGTAAATACATTGTTTGTTCTCTATTAAAATCTTTCATTTGCTAACTATGCCTATCAGTAGTTAGGGCCTTCCGTAGTTGAATCTTTTATTTAGCTGGCAGTAGTGGCGCTCGCTGTATTGCAGTAGTTCGAGTAATGAAGATTTTTGTGAGGTAAGTGATTTGTGAAAGGTATAGGTTAATGTTAGTCAGGGCCATTCTTTTGTAGGGATTATTGAAAGTCAGATTGTATTGCGCTAAAAATATTGTGTGTCAGTTTAAGCACTATCTTGTATAATTGTTCAAAGGGGACGTTTCATATGGCGACCCTGCCAGGATACCTCACTGGAATCTTCTGATTTTTTTCTTGTAGTTTGTGTAATTAGTGTAGCTTTTGTTTATTGCTAGCACGCAATTGTAGAGAGAATTTACATTGTAGTTGCAATCTTTCATTGTTGTACAGTAAAACAGGTGTGGCACGCATGTAAATTTGCACCAAGTATTTTGCAGCTTGCAATTATCTAGATATTATTTTCAGCGCTATGTTGATGGGTTCTCTTATTTTCTGTGTTATCGTGTGAAATATTGTGACAATAATGGCGTGTGAAAAACGTAACACTAGGCTCCAAAGTAAACAGAGAAATAATAGTGACGACGAGTGTAGCTTACCAGCACCACTGTGTAATGAATTAACAGTCATTCAAAGTAGTAATTTGGTAACTGTGCATAGGGAAATGGAGTGGGCGTTAAATAATGGTGTAGACAGTGAAACAGGTAGTGAACAGGGAAGCATTATCGATCGATCGGTCGGCAACAGCTCGCCTCAGGAATCGGGAATAACAGAACACAATGTTGCAAATACTGTAGACTCAGGTTTTGGGTTCTCACCGTTTTCTCAAATGAGTAAAGACACATTTTCCACTTGTCAAAATGTGAATGTTGCCGGTGCAAATTCACTGCCGAAAAGCACTGAGGAACATGTTTCAGACACCAGTGCATTGTTATTACAGTTAATGCAACAAATGGGACAAAAGCTTCAAAAGTTAGACGCAATGGAACAAAATCAGAGACAAACACAGCAAAAGCTTCAAAAGTTAGACACAGTGGAACTAAATCTTCAAAAGTTAGACACAACGGAACAACACCAGAGACAAACACAGCAACAGTTAGATGCAATGGAACAAAATCTTCACACCACGCTTGAACAAACACGTGAAGATTTAACTACTGAGCTACATAAAATCGAATCGAAATGTCAAAAAGTCTGTAACGACGTAAAAACACAAATTTGTGAGCATTTTCAACCTATTTTTTCGCGGCATGAAAATGCATTACAGAATCACGAAGCAGCCATAAAAGAACTGCAAATTATTGTTCATGAAAATCATGAGACTTTGCAAGCTAAAATTGACTCAGTTGCATCTACCGATTCGGTTATGCAACTTGCAAAAACTAAAGAAAACTTAAAGGACACAGTAGAAAGACACTTGGAGCAAATTAGTTCATTATCAGAGAAAGTAGTTGAACTTTCGGATCAGCTAAATAATTTATCTACAAAGGTAGATGATAATCTGAATGACACAAAACCAGTAGTCGTTAATGACACAGATGAGTGCGAACAAATTAGGAAATTCAAACAAAATCATAATCAAATTAATACGCAACACCAAAGAGAAATCCGGGAAGTACAAGATCAGCTGACACAGGTAATACAAGAATTACGTATTTGAGGCCACTCGCGCTCCAATACGGGAAGAGGGACATAGAAATACGGAACAGCCACAAAATAATAACTCAGGGCACTTCGGAAATTATGAAAGGAATTGGCAAGGCGCATTGAATTTTGAGATGGAACCGCTGAAACGAAGTAACAATGAGCGATGTGCGACTCGCCGACTTGATGATTTTGACTATAAGCTGTTCATTACTACACGTAAATTCAAAACATTTAAGAATTCTGACAACGACATTCATCCAAAAGCATTGCTCCATCAATTCTCTCATTGTTTTCCTCCCAGCTGGTCGTTAGAACACGGATTAGAATTTATGTGTGGCTACTTAGAGAATGAACCAGCTGTAAGAATGCGATCGGTCATTCGCGATTGTCACAGTGAAGGAGAGTTTTATCATGCCTTCCTCTCAGAATATTGGTCTCAAGCTACACAAGACGGAGTAAAACATAGCATCATAATGATGAAACATTTCGAACAATCTGAAATCTCCAGTCTTGTGAAATATTTTGAAGACATGTTGCACAAGAATCAGTACCTGTCAAACCCATACAGCCACTCAGAACTCATCCGCATTTGCTTAATCAAATTACCTGAACATTTACGACATATTATTTTGGCAGGACGTCGCAAAGATAACATTGAAGCTTTTCAGGGACTGTTAGAAGAATTGGAAATTGACACTGACAATTGCGGAACGCGAAAGCAGGAACACAACAATTACAAGTCACATCTGTCGCAATTCTGCGATGAAAGAAATAATAACTGGACACGACAAGGCTATTCTCACAACACAAATCGTGACCAAAACAGACACCACCCGTATGACAACCACTGGCAGAGTAATAGTTACAGAGAAAGATCGCATTTCCGTAGTAATGAACATGACAGAGCCAATCATAGAAACAGACAATTTGGCAACCAGACACATTTACGATGCTAATTCTCGACCTGCGAAATTTTTATATTAGACAGTCACTGTAGTGCAAACTGGTGTCGTAAATATTTCGGTAAGAAAGCTAAGTGACCTTGACGTAATGCATTATGGGCGACCAGCTGTGTGAGTCGCCTGGAGAAAAAGCCATTAGGTGGAGAAATAAAGAGACCATTAAACTCGCTATTGACATTCCTTTGTAGAAAGCATCGCAAATACGACACGCTCAAACTTGAAAACATATGATTATACTGTGGAGCTCTTAATTTATGATATTTACTAAGATGCCTAATGAAACGATGAGAAACATTTCACGGCTATTTTCTTGCAAGTTGAGAGAAATGCCATATGGCTTGCTCTATGTATTTATTTACTCATTTTGTGTAATATCTAGTTTCTAGCTGCACTGCAGCATTGGTTAAAATAAAATTTTATAAATGTACTAATATAAATATTTTATGCCTACAGATCCAGTAAAAAATAACTTTATGATGGATGGACTCCAAAAAAATTAGGGAGCACAAAATGACATTTCCACTTCACAGGAATTGCATACATAATTTTTGTCAGTGACTTGGTAACTTGTCTGCTAGAGCAAGTTACAGTGATGCATCACTCTAGTGTTAAGATGTGACATAGGTATTTGACATGGCCATCTTTACTGTAATATTTTTTCTGCTTGAGCTATGTCATGTTTACATATAAGTTATTTCATTTGCTGCTGCTGTTTGTCAGGCATAGTGTTACTGAATTTGACTGTGTGTTACTCTGCTAAGCCAGTTTACTACTGATTTATTTTTCTTGTTTGCTGCTCATTGCCTTATATTAGTTGTAATATTGTTGCTTACTTTGCCAATTTGTATTTTTTTGTCCTTGCTGTTTGTGTTAATTTGTTATGTGCTGCTGCATTGCCTCGTCCCTTGGTATATATATCTGAGCTCAGTAGATTTAAGTTAGCTTAAGAGGGGGTAGACTATATAAGAAACTAACTATGATGAATTGGAAGAAATGCATTGAGAAGCTATAAGAAAATGGTTTGGCAAAACAGTAGTGCACAGTGGAGAAAAACTATTTTTGAAAGAAGATGTGAACAGAATACAGAAAGCATGCTTGGATAGGATTTTTTTTTTTTGGCTGGAACAAATGTTGAAATAAGAGGGACGATATATGGAATGAAGTTTTGGGTTGGAATGCAGTACCAAATTTTACACTGAAAACAAACCCTGCCCTTTCCTCTTGTGTTATTCTGCTATGTGTTTGTGCACTCTTGTATATTTGTGTTTTTCCTGTCTTTATGTGTTTAGCTGATATGAGTTACGTTGTAGAATTTTTCAAATAATATGTTATTTACTTTGTAAAGATGCTTAGACATTATTTATTCTGTTTTGTTTTAATGCTCATGTGTGAAGTTGATGTTTCGAAAGTTATTCTGATCTTTTATGTATGTACTCATGTCATAATTCCTGTAACAATGACGTATATGTTATTTCTATTCTTTTGTAAAGCCTGTTTTACTACAAATGTTATCTGTATTGTTATGTTCTTTAATGATGTATTTTGTACCTTTGTAATTGTATTCTTATGTTATAAAATTGTAATTGACACTGTGGGGCGGCGGATGAGTTTGTAATAATAATTAATCTATTGCTGTATAAACGCTTGCGTGTTGAATCAGTTTCTAGCTTTTAGAATGTTGTTATTGCTGTCTTTTGCCGTTCTCAACACTGGCTCTCTATTTACTCCGTGACCCCCAGAAAGTGATTTAATAAAACTTGGAGCCAGTAAATAGATATCCTAGTGCCCACTTTACCTGAGAATGTTCTTATAGCTGCAGCTTATAGCTCTGAGGAATTAGGAGACTGTCCGGGATTTCTAATCAAAAACGGTTTTCCAAAATAGTTGAGTATATTCTGAAATTCACTAATAAAAACCACAAGTATCCCTACAACCTAACTAACAGAACAGTTCAGAGTCTAATGCGCTGATGCAACTATAAATGTCCGAATCAAATGTTAAAAAGAATGCTCGCCATAATTTGATGAGAGTATTTCATCAAACGCCACGCTAAATATTTGGTAGAATGTCTGTCCCGCGACGGCACGTGAAAATACGACAGTACGCAAACTGAAGCTAGATAATGAAAATCATTCCAGAATTAACACTTCACATGAAATGTTCTCATGGCCCCGCGTATCTCTAGTAACTTAATACGGCACCCGAGGCTGTTTGTAGCAGATACACTGATGCGACGCGACTACCGACACAGATGGCGTGTCATTCAGCGCCTGGAGAGAACTGGGGCCTTGCTTCCTCGCGCAGTGTTCTTATATATAAAGCCGCGGTGCGGACGGCTGAGGGAACGTCTGATCAAATCCGCTCTCCCGACTAGCCGCTGGGCTAGTAACGCACCACTTCAAGTTACATAATAATTTATAGCTTCTTTGGCTGATGGCCGAAGAATCTCTTAATTTAAACGTGCATTCAGCACGCAGGTAAGTATTGATAATAAAATTTTGACGTGGCTAAGTTAAATACTTTAGGCGAGAGAATTAATTTAATTGCCCTGCACGCACTAGATGAGCTCTGAACTGGCCCTGTTGAGATCCGCTATCGCTATAATTTTATAGGTATTAAAAAGAAACTTTACACATCTTCATAATCATAGCGGACCTCCAACCTATTTAAATCTAAACATCCTAGCCTTATTTACTAGCCTACTTAATCTATCTTGCTTCCTTCAGTTTTGAGACAAAAACCAGAAAATCATGAATTTCCACTAAAGTCTTAATATGTGAAATCCAAAGTACTGTTTTTATTAAATCATTATGGAAGATGAATCTAAATATAAATTTTGAAGTCTCTAGCTCTTTTCTGTTGCGCCAATGATTTTTCCAGAAAAACGTCCAAATCTCGGAAATGGCTGAAGTTATCGAACTGATATTTAACACACATTAATTTAATATTATTTCTGACATGCTAGAAAAGTTTTAGTTCATTTGCTTGATTTTTAAGGTATTGCGCAACATTTATGACGTCAGAGCTAGTTACAGCAGACTGACTTGCACACAATGGAAACTGATGTGAATTTACTACATCGTGAGTAGGCTGCTTCCCTACATCACCCTCTACTTAAATTTTTTTTGTTTATGAATGTTAATGAATGAAAAAAAAATTTAATTACAAAAAGGGAAGCAAGAGTACAGTTTAACTCCCTATGAAAATCAAAATTGAAATATAAACCTGTAGAAACATTAAAGAAAACTGATGACCTACATTAATTATTTAAATTGTAGGCATGTTCACTGCCTTTTAAACAATGTCATTACTCAAATTTTTAAAGCAAAGTCATGAAATATTTTGGCATACATATTGCCTTAGACAAACAAACACATAGAAATTGAAAATTTATGAAAATCTTAACTACATTAAATACATTTTTACATGCATAAATTCAAAGAAAATAACATGACACATAAACAGATGATTATTTCTTAGCAGTCTTTTCTAAACCTGAAAGAAAGGTTCACAAATAATTTTTACACACATAGTTGTAGCCGCTTTGGCTGGCGTCCTACACTTCCATTCACAAGGGTAGAGGAGGGGAAGTTGCTATGGTGTGCGTCCTTCACGTTCTCTCTAAATTACATGGGGGAAAGGGGAGGGGTCACTGTGAGTTGTGTCCAAGTCACTCCACGCTTTCACGCAGCTACCAGGCTGCCATTATCTGGTTTGTCCTGTAGAACAAACAAAAAGAGTGCCTCAGACTCTGCTCACTTAATATCTAAGGGAGGGTCACAATGAAATGGGGGTATATACATTTTATCTTTCAGTATGTTGCTGGAACAAAGTTAACAGAACCTTTCTCAATTTTACTCTTACGGTTACTTAACTGTCATAAAATCGGTCAACAATTGGCTCAAAACGCCTTTAGTCATGTATTAGAGAAAATTTATGCTCCTAAGGCATACAGTCATAAATCATATTTAATCTGAATTTATTATTTCTGGGCCGGAACACTGAACCAATGCTCGGTACATTTCTGACAAATCTGCATCCTATTTACATAACTGACTCATCTTTGATTACTTTATTCTTAGAGATAGTATAAGTATGATTAGTGGTTGTTTTCTCAGCTTCTTTGTACAGGTGAGTAACTTTTGGTAATAGTACAGTTGTGAGTGTTCAAAACACACTACGTTTAGATGACTACAAAATCTACTTATTGGTCCTCTGCTGTTGTCAGTTCCACATCTGCATTTAGGTACTTACTTACTTTGAAGTGTATTTATGCTGAGCTAAAATAATATTTCACGTCTGTCAGTATATTATTTATTTATTTTGCTAGTGTATGTACTTATTTAACACTCACTCTATTAATATTTAAAGCATAGGATAGCACATTTATTTCATATTCATAGTGTATTGCAGTTGATTAGTTTGCTCACGTGGCAATCCATTTCCACTCAATCGGACGCTGAAACCACAGGTAGTCTCTCTCAGACCTACCACTAAACTGCATCAAATAATTATGGACGAGCGTAATGCTAAATTCCTTAAACCTATAGGACACCATGAGCTGCTCTGTCTCATCTAATATAAGGGTACCTATGGTCGCATTCACGCCTCCAACTCATAACCTCAATATGTGTAGGTGTATCCTGTCACACACTACACTAAAATAATGGCCAACTCCAATCGTATAAATACTTCAGGGACGTGTCCTTCACGTCTCAACCACAAACACTGCTCAATTCCATACACTGCCTTTCCTTGCTACACAAGGTGAGTTTATCCTTACAACTTATCTGCGTATATTTCATACCACTAAGCAATCTCTTTTATTATTAATTAGTTAGCTCTATAGCATACACTAGGTTTCACTACCACTTCAGATCCTGCTTGTACATGAATTCTTATATCTTTTTAAATTACTGTTGGTGGATCATTCCAATAAAACAACACTTTGTACTTACTATATTACCAAGGTACTATACATAATTGTTACTCAAGTACATTTTATATCTTAATTACGTCATACTTCTCTATTGTTTGTCACTATTAGGTTTGTCACATTAGGTTTTTTTTTTTGTCACTAATCGGTAGATAGAATGGTTACATAACTCATGGCTTGATAGCCATGACAGAAAATTTTCATGTCTGGAAAGAAGAGATCGAAATTTTTGAGGACAGGAAAGAGGAAGAATGAGTGAGACCTGAAAGGGAAAGAAGATCTCACACAGCTGGGACTGCACAGCTGCCACACTGTGTAGAGGTTACAGAACAACCTCCTCCCTACAGCATTCATTTGTTTAATGCTGTAAAGAAGAGTTAGTAATTTTAGGAGGATAGAAAAGATGAAGAGTGAGTGAGACCTGAAATGGGAAAGAAGATCTCACACAGCTGGGACTGCACAGCTGCCACACTGTGTAGAGGTTAAAGAAGAACCTCCTCCCTACAGCATTCATTGGTTTAATGCTGTAAAGAAGAGTTAGAAATTTTTGAGGACAGGAAAGATGAAGAGTGAGTGAGACCTGAAATGGGAAAGAAGATCTCACACAGCTGGGACTGCACAGCTGCCACACTGTGTAGAGGTTACAGTACAACCTCCTCCCTACAGCATTCATTGGTTTATTATTGGTTTGATAACCATACCGGAAAATTTTATGTGTTGGAAGATGATGTCGAAATTTTTTTTTGTGGATAGGAAAGATGAAGAATGAGTGAGACCTGAAATGGGAAAGAAGATCTCACACAGCTGGGACTGCACAGCTGCCACACTGTGTAGAGGTTACAGAACAACCTCCTCCCTACAGCATTCATCGGCTACCTATGAATCTGCCAGGTCGATCTGAAAATACTTTGTGATGCCATTTTAGAACCTGTCTCAGTTCTTCCTTTTGATTGGCTGAAATCCTATCGATTTCCTGCAATTTAGTTTCTATTTTGTCTAAAATAATTGCTTCTTCTTCTTCTTCTGTATTCAGCTTATTGTTATTAAGATTAACACCTTCGTCCCAATACCTCCTATTTTTCAGAACTCGTATAGGCAGCTCCCAAGTTTCATGATCAGTTACTACATGTTTATCACTAAAAGGTACTATAATTACTCCGGTTATTGGCAAGACCATTTCTAACTGGCTTCTTTCAAAGTCAACAACACTCTGATATTTTGACAAGAAATCTATGCCAATTAAAACCTCAATACTGAGATTGTTTACAATTAAACATGGATGATCAATTAAATTACCATTAATGTTAAAGGGCAGTAAAGCTTCTTGCTTTACCGTTTTTGACACCTTGCCAGTAGCACCAATTATTCTTAGTCCTGATACCCTCATTACTGTAAGCTTGTCTTTACCAGGTAATGCATCAAAGAAGGACTGAGATATTGCCCTCACCTCACTTCCACTATCTAAGAGACAACGTACATTGATACCCAACATATTCACTATTATTATAGGGTGGCTTATTCTAGGTTGTACAGGTGGTTCCTCAAATTCATCTAATAGTTCCTTTTGGATTTGTCTCCAACTAAAGTGATCAACATCTGTCTTCATTACATTTAGGTCACAGTGTGTAGGGGTTTCCTGAATTACATTCTCAGCTGCTTTTTCCAGTCGGTCTATTAATTTTAAATCGAAACACCGCACGACTTCATTACATTTAGTTTGCTGAACATAACCCAAATTACTGTAGTCTGAGCGATTCTGCGCCTCCAGACCGGGCATAACATTAGTTACAGCTAAACCACTTTCACCATTATCGTCGGTTTCCTTCTCAAGTGACAACTGGTCACAGCTACTGGGTTCATCGACCCCAAACAGCCTACCCTCTACATTCTCACTTATCTCCTGTCCTAAATCTATTAGTACATTATCAACATCCTGCACAGGCACTTTAGATAAGAGCACATCATCCTCATCGTAAATATAAGCATGAATTTCTTCTGCTTCTTCACCTGACAATTCAATATTTTGTAGCTCATCCCTACTGTTACACTGCTGCGCCTTCTCTTTCTCTTCCCACTTAGAAAGCGTTTCTAACACGGTATCTATCAAATACTGTGAGTGATCTAATATTTCTGTTGTATCCTGAGGTGCTACCGACTCTTCATTCGCATGTTCAGTTTGAGTATTCTGATCTGTCTTACCAATTCCCTTAACTACTGGCATAGGAAAAGTAACCGCCTGGTGAGCGCCAGTATCCTCATAGACGGGAACTAGTTTTCCTGCCTCGGCCTACTACTGTTTCCTTTAGTTTCATTATAGTTAGCTGGCATAGCATTACTTTCCGTACTGTTGTTTACATGCATATTTCTGTTTGGAACAAAATTATTATCCCTTGGATGCCATTGTTGGTTCTGATAATTATTTCCCCAATTCCTACCTCTCTTAGGATGACGAACACCTACTGTTCTGATGTTTACATTGCCATTTTGCTCGTTCCTAAAATTACTAATATTATTATTGGCATTTCGGTTATTACGTGCTTGCTCCTCATTGGCAGCAACACGTTCTACACGTTCCAAATACTCAATGAAACGATCCAGATTGTCTCTAGGGGCTGATATAATTCTAGTTTGCCAGTACCATGGCAGTTTGGCTTCCAGACCTAGTATAATCATTTCTGGTTTTAGCTTTTCCGCCAAATGTGACAAACGTGAAATCCATGACCTAGCAAACTCTTTAATAGATTCCTTGCCTGCATTGAAGCGTTTTCCACTCCAAAATTCTCTCAACACTTCATTTTGCTTATTGCTAGACCAATATTCATTAATAAAAGCTGTTTTAAATTCCGCTAATGTTTTACATTTCAACATAACATCAGCTGACCAACGCATGGCGTCACCTGCTAAATGGCTTCTAATAAATGAGATTTTCTCTCGCTCAGACCAAGTTGGTGGAATCACATCTTCAAAATCGTTCCAGAAATCTAGCGGGTGGATATTTTTATCTGGATCGAACCGCAAGAACTGCCGACACCCGATAAAAGCGGCGTTTGCAGCTACCACTTGTTGTATGTTACCATTACCAGAAGTTACTGAAGCTACTTTACTCTCAATGTTAGCAATGTTAGTACTTATATTTTCTACTTTCATTTCAACATTATCTACTCTTTGTACAATATGAGTAGTGTCAGTTTTGATTGCTTTTACTTCTGCTTGACATATGTTTATTTTTATATTAACATCTTTAAATCTATCTGAGCACAGTTCAGACTCCGCCTCGATCTTTTCTGTTAACTTGTGCTCCAGCTTCGCATCTTCCATTTGGAAGTCTTTGCGAACCTCAGCAACTTCGGATTTAACTGTTTTATACATTTCAGAAAACTGTTGAGCAACATTTTTCTTAATATCCTCATGATAGCAATCAATTTTACAATTCAAACTGTCTAGATCCTCTTTCAACTTATTGCAACCAGCCTTGAAGGTATCGTCCATTACCTCCAATCGTTTATTAAAATTAGTTTGACTGGCCACAATCCTATTATTTACCTCAATTATATCAGATTTTAATTCAGCATTGCTGGCAGCTATTGCTTGTAATATGACATTTAAATCAACAGCCCCAGCATCTTTGGGTTGCTCCCGAGCTGGCTTTTTATCACACCCAGGTGACGAAAAACTAGCTCCAACACCAGAATCATCAAAACTACATGAAACTTCTGATTGATTAGTCATATCCAACAGCTCCTTCTTACACTCTACCATCTCTGATGACTGTTTCATTTTTAATTCATCAGAGAAACTATCATCCAATAAATTTACCATTTCTACCTTCCGCTTTAATACAGGAGTCTCTATTATTGAATCATTGCCCCTTCCCACACTACTGTCAGGAGACAATACTTCATATTTCACTTTAACATTACTACTTTCATGCATATTTACACTCGAACCGGTGTCTGGATTTACAGTTCCCTCAACAGACATAGGTTCTGATTTAAGTTTAACCTCAGTTTCTTTTGACGGTTCCATCGCCGACAGTCTTTTAGTGCAGGTTAGTAAAATTTTTAACAGCTTTTCACTTAACTTAGTTCCTTCTGCACGACGTATGGCGTTCCGGCGCGGCGTACCAGGATTCCTGATGCGACGTGGCACGTTGAACTGCAGACGGCTCTCCGACGGCTGTTGTGTGTTTGCGTGGCCCGCAATTGCAGGCTCTGCGCCGGCAGCTCCAGCGGACGACTGCGGTGCGGCGAGACTGGCTTCTCGCGATGCCGGCAGCACCGCTAGACTCAGTGCCAGCTCCGTCAATCCAGATGCGTTGTTAATCCAATTGCGTCGTCCACATGCACACGTAACACTTTCACTGTTTTATACTCAGTTGCTTGTCGCATTCCACTCGCGAATCCGAATAGTTAAAAATCACTTTCACTTAGTTGATGCTCCCGGCCGATGCACCATATGTGGGGCGGCGGATGAGTTTGTAATAATAATTAATCTATTGCTGTATAAACGCTTGCGTGTTGAATCAGTTTCTAGCTTTTAGAATGTTGTTATTGCTGTCTTTTGCCGTTCTCAACACTGGCTCTCTATTTACTCCGTGACCCCCAGAAAGTGATTTAATAAAACTTGGAGCCAGTAAATAGATATCCTAGTGCCCACTTTACCTGAGAATGTTCTTATAGCTGCAGCTTATAGCTCTGAGGAATTAGGAGACTGTCCGGGATTTCTAATCAAAAACGGTTTTCCAAAATAGTTGAGTATATTCTGAAATTCACTAATAAAAATCACAAGTATCCCTACAACCTAACTAACAGAACAGTTCAGAGTCTAATGCGCTGATGCAACTATAAATGTCCGAATCAAATGTTAAAAAGAATGCTCGCCATAATTTGATGAGAGTATTTCATCAAACGCCACGCTAAATATTTGGTAGAATGTCTGTCCCGCGACGGCACGTGAAAATACGACAGTACGCAAACTGAAGCTAGATAATGAAAATCATTCCAGAATTAACACTTCACATGAAATGTTCTCATGGTCCCGCGTATCTCTAGTAACTTAATACGGCACCCGAGGCTGTTTGTAGCAGATACACTGATGCGACGCGACTACCGACACAACACCAGTTCATCATACTATTAACTTGTAAGTTCCATTTCACTGCACACGTTTATGTTGGTCGTAGTATATGGACAGTATGTGAGAAGTAGGGACTGTTGGTGTTTGCACGTGTGTTAATAATTCAGCAAGGCACTGGATAACAGCATTGCTGGTTCTAAGGGCAATTCCAAAAACTTTGTGAGTGCACAAGTGGTGGTTAAGGACTTGCCATATTGTCTGCAAGACTCTTCGATGGTGACTGTGCACCTCCACAGTCGCAGCAGATGGCTGCTGGCCATCTCTACAAGGACTACAGTGGGTCTACACCTTTGATGATTCATCAATACCATTATTTCTACAAGGACTACAGTGGGTCTGCACCTCTGGTAGCCCACCAATACCGTAATCTCTACCAGGACTACAGTGGGTCTGCTCTGTGATGACCTACCTACCAATACACTTCAAAATTTCGACTGACTCTGCTGTGGGTTTGCTCTGTTGTGGACCAATACCTGTCTGCATGTCAAGAGTCGCCGGCCGGAGTGGCCGAGCGGTTAAAGGCGCTACAGTCTGGAACCGCACGACCGCTACGGTCGCAGGTTCGAATCCTGCCTCGGGCATGGATGTGTGTGATGTCCTTAGGTTAGTTAGGTTTTAGTACTTCTAAGTTCTAGGGGACTTATGACCACAGCAGTTGAGTCCCATAGTGCTCAGAGCCATTTGAACCATTTTGTCAAGAGTCAGCACTGTCTTTCTGTTGGAAGGACAACACTACTTCTTCAAGATTGCATGGAAATCCACTACTTCCGTGTGCATTTTCTTTTACTGCTCAGACTTTGAGAAAAAAAAGACTGCAATTTTACTGTGATGAATGATCAGGATTGTCTTTATGGACTGTGAGAAAATTTTAGCTTTTGACCAACATTGTATCAATAAGTGTGTGCATTTGATATGTTTGTTATTGTAATTATGAAAAATTTTATCAAATCACTATTGGCCACTGCCCAAAACAATTTGTAAAATTTTTTGTGGGGAGCATGGGGGCTATGTAAGTAGGCTGTTTATGTTTTCTTATTGGCAACGTTACGTAGCGCTCTGTATGAAAATCACTGGCTGTGCTGTGTGCAGTCTGTGGCCAGTTTGCATTGTTGTCTGCCATTGTAGTGTTGGGCAGTTGGCTGTTAACAGCGCGTAGCGTTGCGCAGTTGGAGGTGAGCCGCCAGCAGTGGTGGATGTGGGGAGAGAAATGGTGGAGTTTTGAAATTTGTAAGACTGGATGTCATGAACTACTATATATATTATGACTTTTGATGACTATTAAGGTAAATACATCGTTTGTTCTCTATTAAAATCTTTCATTTGCTAACTATCCCTATCAGTAGTTAGTGCCTTCCGTAGCTGAATCTTTTATTTAGCTGGCAGTAGTGGCGCTCGCTGTATTGCAGTAGTTCGAGTAACGAAGATTTTTGTGAGGTAAGTGATTTGTGAAAGGTATAGGTTAATGTTAGTCAGGGCCATTCTTTTGTAGGGATTATTGAAAGTCAGATTGCGTTGCGCTAAAAATATTGTGTGTCAGTTTAAGCACAGTCTTGTATAATTGTTCAAAGGCGCGTTTCAGGTTCACCGTCTTGTGGATGAAGCGTCTCCGTGGCAGAGGAGAAAGTGTTATCGTGTTCTCCGTCAGAGTGATGTGCCATCTCTTTGTCCTGCGGAGGGGGCTCAATGGTCGATTCTGATGTCTTGCGGCGTTTTTTTCGTCGTTTGGGCGACTTCTGCTTTCGGCAGTGAGTTTCGGTGTCTGAGGAAGGAAGAGATTCACGTCGTTCCGGTACAAAAGCCGCGGGTGCTATAATGCGGTCGTCATTCTCCAGAACACTCTCATTGGTATCCTTGTGATCTTCTAGCGTGGGTGTGTCCGGCTGCTGGACATGTTCACGGGCGGCATCGCCGGTGTCAAAGTGCTGGGACGCCTCCGGGTGTATCGGACCAGAGAGACGCTCATGAACGGCGTCTTGTGTGGGCTGGACGTGCAGTGTCGCCACATAGGTGACTGGAAGGGTGGTCATTGTTCTGTCGGTGTTCGTATCGTCGGGCCTTAGTTGTGTGATGCGGCGTTGCAGGCATTCATTACGGACGTGGCCTTCTTTGCCACAACCGGAACATGTTCGAGGTTGTCCGTCGTAAATGGCCACCGCACGGCAGCCGCCGATAGGAATGTATGATGGAACGTACCGTTTGAGATCGATTCGGACTTGTCTCACACCATTAAGCACTGGATACGTCGTAAACTGTGCCCATGTCTCGGCTACGTGACTCTGGACTTTTCCGAACGGGCTTAGCGCCGCGATGACTTCATCTTCATTCACCTCGAAAGGCAGTTCGAATACACGGATCGTCCGAAGGCCAAGTCCTGCATGGTCGACATCCACAGGCCCAACGTTTCCGTCGGAGTGCCGAAATTTTAGTCCATGTCGCGTCCTTTGAATAATCTCGTTGCAGGCACCGTCGGAAGACATCTTAACATAAACGACGCTGGTAATGATCGACAGGTGTATGCCGATGAGTTTGTCACGGGGGATCTTCACGTCTTCGCGTAGGAAGCATTCGACGGCCAGTGCTTTGGGTCGTGCGTATTCATTTGAGAAGGTGAACTTAAGATTCTTCCTGTAAGAGTTGGCCATTAGAGCTTGTTCGACTGAGAAGTGCGGTAACGAGGAAGTAAACAAAACACTCCGCGCGCGCAGCGGCGTGGACGGCCGAGCGCGATGCGCACTGCTGCCCTGTCGAACGCAGACTGGCCATCTGAGCTACCGAAGGACAACTCAGGCCCGGTCCTCACAGCTTTACTTCTGCCAATATCTCGTCTCCTACCTTCCAAGCTTTACAGCTGCCAGGAAGTTTCATATCAGTGCACACTCCGCTGCAGAGTGAAAATCTCATTCTGGAAACATCCCCCAGGCTGTGACTAAACCATGTCTCCGCAGTATCCTTTCTTTCAGGAGTTTCAGGAGTGCTAGTTCTGCAAGGTTCGCAGGAGAGCTTCTGTGAAGTTTGGAAGGTAGGAGACGAGATACTGGCAGAAGTACAGCTGTGTGGACCGGGCGTGAGTCGTGCTTCGGTAGCTCAGATGGTAGAGCACTTGCCCGCGAAAGGCAAAGGTCCCGAGTTCGAGTCTCGGTCGGGCACACAGTTTTAATCTGCCAGGAAGTTTCATATCAGCGCACACTCCGCTGCAGAGTGAAAATCGCATTCTGAAAATTATACAAGTTATAAAGGTCAAATACCATCTTTTTACAACGTAATGGAAGTTTTATGAAGACTTAATAAGACTTTCTTAGCAGTCAGAAAAGCCGGTATTTGACCTACACCATGTGATCAAAAGTATCCGGACACCTAGCTGAAAATGACTTACAAGTTGGTGGCGCCCTTTATCGGTAATGCTCTAATTCAATGTGGTGTTGGCCCACCCTTAGCCTTGATGACAGCTTCCACTCTCGCAGGCAGACGTTCAATCAGGTGCTGGAAGGTTTTTTGGGGAATGGCAGCCCATTCTTCAGGGAGTGCTGCACTGAGGAGAGGTATTGATGTCGGTCGGTGAGGCCTGGCACGAAGTCGGCGTTCCAAAACATCCCAAAGGTGCTCTTTAGGATTCAGGTCAGGACTCTGTGCAGACCAGTCCATTACAGGGATATTACTGTCTTGTAACCACTCCGCCACAGGACGTGCATTATGAGCAGGTGCTCGATCGTGTTGAAATACGCAATCGCCATCCCTGAATTGCTCTCCCACAGTGGGAAGAAAGAAGATGCTTAAAACGTCAGTGTAGGGCAAACAACAAGGGGTGCAAGCCCCCTCCATGAAAAACACGACCACACCACAACACCACAGCCTCCGAATTTTACTGTTGGCACTACACATGCTGGCAGATGACGTTCACCGGGCATTCGCCATACCCACACTCTGCCACATTGTGTACCGTGATTTGTCACTCCACACAAAGTTTTTCCACTGTTCAATCGTCAGATGTTTACCCTCCTTACACCGAGCTAGAAGTCGTTTGTTATCTACTGGCGTGATGTGTCTTATGAGCAACCATTCGACCATGAAATCCAAGTTTTCTCACATCGCGCCTAACTGTCAGACTACTTGTAGTGGCCCCTGATGCAGTTTGGAATTCCTGTGTGATGGTCTGGATAGATGTCTGCCTATTACACATTACGACCCTCTTAAAATGTCGGCGGTCTCTGTTAGTCAACAGACGAGGCCTGTACGCTTTTGTGCTGTACGTGTCCCTTCACGTTTCCCCTTTCTCACATCGGAGACAGTGGCTCTAGGGATGTTTAGGAGTGTGGAAAGCTCGCTTACAGACTTATCACACAAGTGACACCCAATCATCTGACCACGTTCGAAGACTGTGAGTTCCGCAGGGCGCCCCATTCTGCTTTCTCGCTATGTCTAATGACTACCGAGGTCGCTGGTATGGAGTACCTGGGAGCAGGTGGCAGCAGAATGCAACTAATATGAAAAACGTTGCATGGGGGCTTAATTAAATAATTTGAAATTATTTTTTGTTTTTAGTCGCTGTAAGTCCGATTACGCTGTTTCGTAATCGGTTGGCCCTGACTAGTATTATTACGCTATCTGACTGCAAAGAACAACAACAAAGAATGAAATGAAAATTTTCGTTAACACAATTAATTAATTAAGTCCCCAGCAACTATAAAACCTACAAAACCCAATCACAAATGTAATTGTTCTGTGTGTGGGAGTGTGACTCAACGTACACATCTAGCACGGTTCTTCTTCAACAAGACAAGAATTTTTAAATACCAATTATACTGACGTATAAAAGAAAATTAGAAATACGATAATTGCGTAAGGAAAGCAGAATTACACTCTAATACAAGAACACACGCCAGATGCTTTGTTGACTGAACCTGTAATGACGCATTATTTAGGATACTGAAATTAAAACAAACGGAGTTAATTACCTCATTTATAATGATGAAAATCATTCTAATCCTTACATTATATCTCAACCAGAACTCTCCAATATCACATCTCAGCAAGCACTGCCTAATAGCACATCTCAACAAACACTCTCTGCTACAACATCTCAGCACAGACTACCACGAGACCTCGACAGGCACTGACTCCGACGAGCTCTCCCCAAGCACTGTCTTCTACGAGTTCTTAACAGGCACTGACTACTACGAGCTCTCAACAAGCACTGTGGAGGCGGCTTAATAATACTCTTTGGCGCAATCTCTGGCGCAGTGGCTCAGTGTAGCCACCTTTCAACGTATGTGTTTGGGAGTGTCCGGATACTTTTCATAACATAGTGTATATACAGGGTGAAGCTACCCATGGAGAAGAAAAACCATATGTGCTGTCAGTGAAACTGTTTTATATGAACACCAGCAATTACACTGCTGCATTGAGAGAGTATCGCTGACTGAAACACGGGTGGGCTTAGTGAGGCACCTGGAAGAGGAAGGCGTCCTTTCCAGTGAAAGTTACTGACGAGGTTGCTGCTGCTGTAACTGATCGTGTAGCACATGCTAGTGCTGACGTAGTGCCACGAGAACTCTCCATCCCATGGTCAACAGGACGGAGAGTTTTGTGGTCTATTGCCCGCATCTCGTGGTCGTGCGGTAGCGTTCTCGCTTCCCACGCCCGGGTTCCCGGGTTCGATTCCCGGCGGGGTCACGGATTTTCTCTGCCTCGTGATGGCTGGGTGTTGTGTGCTGTCCTTAGGTTAGTTAGGTTTAAGTAGTTCTAAGTTCTAGGGGACTGATGACCATAGATGTTAAGTCCCATAGTGCTCAGAGCCATTTGAACCATTTTTTTGTGGTCTATTTTTCACCGGTAACCGTACAAGATCCAATAACTGAAATCTCATGACCCACAAAAACGCCCCGAATTTGCTCTTCGGTTTCTGGCATCGATCGAAGTTGATCACACGTGGCCCTGCAATATTCTGTGAAGTGGTGAGGCAAAATTTACACTACATTGAATACGCAGAACTGCCGAATTTGGCCACTGTTAAACCGCGTGTTGTGCACAAAGAGCCGTTGTGCTCTCCTTATGGGACTGAGTGGTGTGGTTTAGGGCTGCTGATAAAATATCGATATATGACTAAAGTTCAAAAGATATCGATCGATGTGGTCTATACTAGTTCACCGGTAAATAGACATGGTGATACAGAAACTGCAATATGAAGCGCCGATATTTTTATTTTGTATTATATTCTTTTCGCAATTTTCAATTAATATTTGAAGTTGTTCTTTTGAAATTATAGTAGAACATAATTTTACTTTCACTGTGGGAAGGAGTCTTGCCACTTTTTTGAAGTTCATCAAATCCAGTCTTTCTATTTGACTGTGTGAAGCAAGTATAGATGGCACAAAGAAGAAGTTCGATGATTGCATAGCTGGGGGGGGGGGGGGGGGGGGGGGTCGTGTGTATGGAATAACAAGATTTCCGACACGAAAAAATAGCACAGCACACCAGTTGCGTTAGAAAACAATTTGTAACGCAACTATTGCGCTATTCCTTCACATCGGCATTCTTCAAAAACAGTAACTGAAACAGATGAACAAAACCCTAAATTACAAGACTGGTCTTTGCGGTGGGCACAGCGTGTCAGGGTAAATCCTAATGTAATCGGCGCTCGGTGCTACTAACAGAAACTGCAACGTTTAACTACACCACGCAACTGCTAGGTCATTAGAGTCTGCAGAAATGAAAAAAACTGGGAAGTCGACATGGAGTGTTCCAAGCAAATCCGACATGTGGTGAAACCGATCGACAGACCCATCGGCACTTTTTATTGTGCCACCATCGTTAGCAAAGTGCTAAAGTGTACCGTTTTCTTTTCAATTCTTGCTCTAAGGGAACAAGCAGGCTCCTAGCTTGTTGACGTACAGAATATCTAACAATAAATCAACTCTTAAATATACAGCTCTAAAACTGGCAGTATATTTTTTTCAGTCGATATTTTATTTGGCCGGTACGTCGATATTTCTCCCGTCGATACATCGGTCGATCAATAATTCCTTTCCTTCGTATCGATGTTCGACAACGATACTTTCTTAATATCGATGTATCGGATTACCGATTTTACTAAAAATCTCAACAGTCCTAATGTGGATTTCCAAATTCTTTTATTAGCAAAACTTTTTTTTTCAAGACAATACACCCAGAGGTCTTGTCAGGTATGCTGGACGTCTGCACGTCATCGAGACCTCCTCGAACAGCATGTGATTCCTGCTTTGAAAGAGCGCATCTGTATGGAAACCGCGTCTTCATACACTCCTGGAAATGGAAAAAAGAACACATTGACACCGGTGTGTCAGACCCACCATACTTGCTCCGGACACTGCGAGAGGGCTGTACAAGCAATGATCACACGCACGGCACAGCGGACACACCAGGAACCGCGGTGTTGGCCGTCGAATGGCGCTAGCTGCGCAGCATTTGTGCACCGCCGCCGTCAGTGTCAGCCAGTTTGCCGTGGCATACGGAGCTCCGTCGCAGTCTTTAACACTGGTAGCATGCCGCGACAGCGTGGACGTGAACCGTATGTGCAGTTGACGGACTTTGAGCGAGGGCGTATAGTGGGCATGCGGGAGGCCGGGTGGACATACCGCCGAATTGCTCAACACGTGGGGCGTGAGGTCTCCACAGTACATCGATGTTGTCGCCAGTGGTCGGCGGAAGGTGCACGTGCCCGTCGACCTGGGACCGGACCGCAGCGACGCACGGATGCACGCCAAGACCGTAGGATCCTACGCAGTGCCGTAGGGGACCGCACCGCCACTTCCCACCAAATTAGGGACACTGTTGCTCCTGGGGTATCGGCGAGGACCATTCGCAACCGTCTCCATGAAGCTGGGCTACGGTCCCGCACACCGTTAGGCCGTCTTCCGCTCACGCCCCAACATCGTGCAGCCCGCCTCCAATGGTGTCGCGACAGGCGTGAATGGAGGGACGAATGGAGACGTGTCGTCTTCAGCGATGAGAGTCGCTTCTGCCTTGGTGCCAATGATGGTCGTATGCGTGTTTGGCGCCGTGCAGGTGAGCGCCACAATCAGGACTGCATACGACCGAGGCACACAGGGCCAACACCCGGCATCATGGTGTGGGGAGCGATCTCCTACACTGGCCGTACACCACTGGTGATCGTCGAGGGGACACTGAATAGTGCACGGTACATCCAAACCGTCAGCGAACCCATCGTTCTACCATTCCTAGACCGGCAAGGGACCTTGCTGTTCCAACAGGACAATGCACGTCCGCATGTATCCCGTGCCACCCAACGTGCTCTAGAAGGTGTAAGTCAACTACCCTGGTCAGCAAGATCTCCGGATCTGTCCCCCATTGAGCATGTTTGGGACTGGATGAAGTGTCGTCTCACGCGGTCTGCACGTCCAGCACGAACGCTGGTCCAACTGAGGCGCCAGGTGGAAATGGCATGGCAAGCCGTTCCACAGGACTACATCCAGCATCTCTACGATCGTCTCCATGGGAGAATAGCAGCCTGCATTGATGCGAAAGGTGGATATACACTGTACTAGTGCCGACATTGTGCATGCTCTGTTGCCTGTGTCTATGTGCCTATGGTTCTGTCAGTGTGATCATGTGATGTATCTGACCCCAGGAATGTGTCAATAAAGTTTCCCCTTCCTGGGACAATGAATTCACGGTGTTCTTATTTCAATTTCCAGGAGTGTACAATATGGTTAATAATAAAATCAAGATTATGCCTTTCTCTCTGGTTTCACCTTTCTGCCACTTTCCTCCGTTCCTAATTCATTACATATGGAGACATTGCTATACGTTTCTCGTACATTCACAGTGCCAGGTTTGCAGTTGGTGGTCAAAATTTGAAATAATTTTTTTTTCCAGCGTAAATCTGTTCCAAACTAACGCATTCTCATATTCCAAGTTTCGTTTTGCCATTACAGCCGACCCTGGACGTCCGTGAGTAGCAGCACTTTATATATAACCACCCAATATAGGGCGACGAGAAAGTTTCCTTTGGAAGGCTGTACTGTCCAGAAGCGGCATGGCAGTCAGACAAAAGGGCTGGAACATTGAGGCAATCACCCCACCGACGCACCAGGTTCAAGATACCCTTTTGGTAAAATGAAGAGGCCTGCTGCGAGAAGAAGTTCATACTTACCTGCTGCACATCCTCTTCCTACAAGCCGTTTTTAAGGAACCGAAATTATGACAATGGCATGGGGAGAGATCAGGATCCTAGCGCGGGTGCTCGAGTCTCTCCCACGAGTTTGTGACATTTGCACAGAGTGACACTTGTGCTGAGAGGGAATGTGTTGCCTTTTGTGCGGAGCCCAGGACTCTGTAGGCTGTGGACAGGGTGTTCCAGAAGTAGGATTCACCGGCCTGTCAGCCCTTTCTGCGACGTATACTCGCGAAGGGCAGAGCCCATTTCCATACCAAGTTCCCTGTCCCCGCACCAGTTCGTAGTGTGCATGGCTTTCTACCTGAGTTCAGTACTGTAGTTGAACTCTAACTGGCAAGAAGTGCTCCGTGTTTTGGCGCTGAGATAACGGAGATCACTGATACCGCCAAAGGGAAACCTTTACTGATTTGCAATGGGCATCAGTATATAGTGGACTATACAAAAAAACAGTAAGTGGCTTACTGGTGTTGTATCGAATAAACGAAAAAATACAGGGGAAGACTATCCACAAAGAATAACACAGTTTTACTGGGTGGTAGCCATGTTTGTATTTCAAATGAAACAGCAAATTAAGTATGAAAGCATTTTGTCGGCGCAAAGAAGCTGGCAGAAGAAACAGGTGCTTCAGTTTCGTCAGTTTACGTTGAAGAAGTAAGGCAGCTTTTCAGCCGAGGCTACGACTTGGTAACATCGGTACGATCACACAGAAGTGCGAACAATCGTTACATCGCATTAGGAGAAAATATGTGGGAAGTAAACAAGATCCCACCGATTCTGTAGGAATATTCTTCTAAGAAAATAATTTACTGATGAATAATGGTAGCCACTTTTTGCTTGCAGATGGCAACAGGGAACCGAATGACAGAATACTATTGTTTGCCAGCGGAAAGGAAAGAGCGCGAGTGTCGAATTGCGAAACGTTCTTTGTGGATGAAACGTTCAAGAGTTCGTGCAAGCAGGTTGGACAGTTGTTTATACACCACACCGAAATTAATAGTTCTTGCGAGGAAACAAACACCATTCCAGTTGTTTACGCTTTGCTGTCAAATAAAAAGCGGGAAGCATAATTATGAACGTACTTTTAAAACTATTAAAACTAACATGCCTGGATGGAACCCTGCATCACCGACGACAGATTTCAAAATTGCCATCTTCCAAGCAGCTAACAGTTTGTTTTCTGGAACGGAGAGCACTGGTTCCAATTATCATTTTAATTAATGTTTGCGGAAACAAGTACTGTCTTGCGGCCTCGTTCCAGCCTATAAGGAAAACGAGAAAATACGCTGTCACATAAGAATGTATTCAGATCTAGCATATCTTCCCCTGCAAATGTTGGATGAGAGGAGAGCACGCCTGACAACCAAAAGCTTCAGGACTTCTATGACTATTTCGTGGACCGGTGGTTCGATAACGAACTTATGCCAAAAGAGATGTGGAGCGACAGTATAAAATCCCATAGCACTAATAACGTCTCAGAATGATGGAACCAAATATAAATACATTTGAGCCGTGGCAGCTTCTTTGCATCTTTTCTTGCCCCTTCATTTGCTGGCTCCCTCCCCAGGCGGCGTGAATTACCCTTAGCTCCCTGTCTGTTATCGCTGGCGCGGAGTCTTGAAAACACGCCGGAGCGTGTGGACTTGGGTAGTGTCTGGGAACGTGGCGACGGGGCAACACGGACAATGGTCGGACCGTCAGCTTAGTGGGCCGTTGGCTCTGTTTGTGCGGAGACTGAGTAGTTGCGAGTGTACCGTCAGCGGCTGCATTATACCTGTCATCAGCACTTCAGTGTGCTTCAGATGAATTGTCTTCCCTTATGTCCATGCTGTGAGCTTTTGGATGCTAGCATTTTGCACTGAGTTGAAATTGTGGAAAAACAGCTTCTTGGTGTAGCAATAGCTGCTATCGCTCGTGCTGTGATATGCCCGCCTCTGCGACTGCCGCTTTACGTACCTCAAAAAAAAATTTTACCCGTTGTAATTATTGAGAACCACAACTGGTCTGATTTTGATCCATTTAATGGTTACTGCTTGTTCTACACGTGTAAAGGTATCCGCTTGCCATTGTAAGTGCTACTTGAAATTTTACCTTACTATTAACTGTTTGGAACCGCGCGACCGCTACGGTCGCAGGTTCGAATCCTGCCTCGGGCATGGAAGTGTGTGATGTCCTTAGGTTAGTTAGGTTTAAGTAGTTCTAAGTTATATGGGACTGATGACCTCAGAAGTTAAGTCCCATAGTGCTTAAAGCCATTTGAACCATTTGAACCATTTATTACCTGTTTACGCCGTAACCTGTCTAGTACCTTGAATCTGGTGGTTTTCAAGTAAGTGAGCCGTCAGGCCGTTTGTCGTTACCCTAGTGTTTAATTAAATTGGGTAGTTACCACTGTTAAATTGTTCATAAGCTCTGTGATAAATCTGATTTATTAAGTATTTGTATGTAACACCCTGGGATATTTTCTTGGATTTATTATTTAATCTTTAAATTGTTTTAAGGAAATTTGTCGAACTAATGTAGGCTGTTCAAATTCGTTTTAGATCGTTCTGAAATATAAATGCCATGGAAGAGGGTCGCCGCGCGGAGTAAACGCCCGGTCACGGTTCGCGCGGCTTGTCAAGGTTCCGCAGGTTCAAATCCTGCCTCGGGCATGGATGTGTGTGATGTCCTTAGGTTAGTTAGGTTTAAGTAGTTCTCAGTTCTAGGGGACTGATGACCACAGATGTTAAGTCCCATAGTGCTCAGAGCCATTTGAACCATTTTGTCAAGGTTCACGCGGCTCCCACTGTCGGAGGTTCAGGTACTTCCTCGAGCATAGGTGTGTGTGTTGTCCTTAGCGTAAGTTAGTTTAAATGGAAGTAGTGTATAAGCCTAGGCACCGATGACCTCAGCAGTTTGGTCCCATTGTACCCTACTACTATTATAGAAGAGAACCTTACATGTCAATGGTAGCAATTAAGTACCACCTCCTAGAGGTAAGCTCCTGGTTCTGACAGAAATTTCAGTTTGGTGAAAACAAGCCTCTGGCTGTGTAGCCTAGGTCACTTATTGACTATTTTTCTATTTCAAGTAACTTTCTGAGAGTAATGATTTAACCTTTTCAATTAAGTTGCTTTGGGGGAGACGTCTATTACGCCATCATTTTACCGTTTTATGTCGTTAAGCGGTGTTTGCTCTTTGCAATTTTGAGCAACTTTACTGTCTGATTATTACGGCAGATTTGTAGGCTTTATGCCATTAAGTTATTAAGGCGCGGGCGAATTACATTTTCTTAGCTTGTACCATTTAGCTCACGTTTCACCTGTGCGGTGTTCGTTGACAGCTCTTAGTTTTGTGAGTTGAGCGTGCGCTGTCTACCGTGTATGATGTATCATGCAGCGTAACTTGCTGTGACAGTGCGAGAGAGAGAGACAAAGATATTGTTTATTACTCTGTGGCGGACAGCGCTAACATAATTATTCTTAGGAGATAGAACTTTTGTTCTCCTTAAGAGTAAAAAAAAATTTAGGAGAGGAGAGCCATTCTTGTGATGTAAAAATCGACGCCATTGCGAGTTTTTTATTCACATTGTAAAATATAAGTGTATATGGAAGGAAATCAGTTAATAGAACAATAAAATATTGTTCATTTCAAGAAGCTCAACACGGTATCTGCAGCATCTGGAGCAGATTTCTACAACAGCGGAAGCGCGTAATCGCTATAAGTTTCACGCATCGCCCTGTGTATGCTGTATGTATGTACCCTCAACAGTGAACACAGAAAAAAAAATTTCTTTTTTTTTTTTTTTTTTTCAAAGGAGTCTTTATATATGTCTACCGTTAGACAGGACACGATCCTGATACAACACTCATAGTGAACCTGCAATATAACTATGTTAGTAATTTAGTAATTAGTGTTTCATTGTGTGTATATATGTCTAGTTTTATAGAGTAACTACATTATGGCCCTTTGTATGTTTCATGCTAACTGAACGTGCGGGAGTATCTTGTGAAGAGAACGAGTACGTCATACTAGCAGCCGAGTAGAAACTTCAAAAAGGCCAGAATATTTGAATTACTAGCTTTCTTGAGCATTTATGCATTGTAGTGACCTTTCATGTATTAATTTTCTAAGTATAAATAGTGTTGCTACATTACTTTTACTAGAATTCCAGTATTTCGGTAGATATAGTAAGACAATATTTTATGTGTTATCTATGTACTGTGTTTGTGTCACATTGTAAAGTGTACATTAACAGCATTAGGACATTAACGTTTTTTGCGTGTGTAAAATTTAATAGTCACTTTTGTAGGACTTATTTAGAGGAGCAACTGTCAATTGCTCATTTACATGGTGATAACTAGATCTATGTTCAAAGCCAATAAGCAAGCACGCATCACAATGCCACAAAATGAATTAAATAGTGTGAATGCTTCGTCAACTAGTGCCACAGAATTTAATACCGCCGTAGTTAGCGATATGTCGATTACGCCTGAGCAACCAGCAGTATTTAATGCGCTCACGCCGTCGACACATACGGTTGCTAGTTCCGACATTCATATGCCGAAAGAAGTCCAGAGAAATATGCAGCAGCCAACAAACAACATGAATTTCATCTCTGACACAGACGCGTGCGAAAACGAAGTGACTACACCGAAAATTGTGTCGGTACAATCCTCATTAAGCCCAGTGCAATCGCCAATTGCTGAGAATACTGATTTGTTATCCCAGCTGACGTCAAGTTTGACTGTCATAACACAAGAGATTAAGGCATTGGAAACCACGCAATCCACGTTTGCAAATGACATGAATCGTAGATTCTAAGTATTGGAGAGTGCGCAATTTAATTTGGCTCAGGAGCAATCTAATAAACTAAAAGAAATAAATGATAAGATTACTGAAAAATTCCAGAGTTTGGAAACAAAGCAGAGTCACTTGATTGCCAGTCAGGCACAACTCATAGTTACACAAGAACAACAGTATCAGGAATTAACAAACAAATACAAAGACATCTTATGTCGTCAAGATACACTAAATCATCAAGTGCAAGAAGTTATTCATGTACAGAACACTATTGCGCAAGACGTGAATACAGTTAAGCACGATAACGAGCAAGCTGTCATTGAGCTTACTCGGAGGATAGACACTCTCAGTCTCGAAGGTGAGAAACACATAGAGAAACTTTTGAATGAACATAAGATCGCATTCTCTAAGGACATTGAAGATTGGGCGAAAGAGCAAACCGAGACAGTGCGAAATTATGTTGACAAATCCTTGAAAGAAACGGTTTCTAACGTGCAAGTTAACAACGAAGCTGCACAAGAACAACTTAAAGCAGAAGTTAAAGAGATTAAGGAGAATATAGGAGATGAATTTCCTGCTTGGAAAGCAAAGATAGAAAATACATTAAAAGCATGCCAGCAGGGTCTAGTTAATACTAGAGGGGCACATACTGCTTGCAGTTTATCAAAAGCAGACATTATTCCTGATGAAACCAGTGAAACCGAATCCATGCAACAATATCCATGTATTGGTGCATATTTACGTAATCAACCAGAAACAAATTATCGAGATTATCATTCACCGCGAAGTAACCACCAGAATACACCTGTGACTATGGATGAAGAAAAAATGCTTAAATATCGTCAATTCCAGACATTTATTCCCGAAAGGAAGTCGAGCAATCTTGTGGTATTTATCAAGCAATTTAAAGGGATATTGCCGCGAATGTGGACTAAGCAACAAAAAATTATGTACATTGCAGGATTCATACATGGGGATGGATCGATGTGGGCGTCAGAAGCATCCGATTGGTGTCAAGATTATGACCAATTTGAACGCGGTTTCTAGCACAAATTCTGGAATAAGGGAGTACGAGAAAGACTACGTCAGGAAGTTTTTGACCCACAACCTTTTTCTTTCAAAAATGGATCTTTAAGAAAGTATTTCGATAAGTATGTAAATAAAAGCATGTACTGGAATGAACCAATCCCGACGCAGGATATAATTCGAATATTAAAGGGCAAAGTTCCACTTGAAAACTTGTACATGTGCCTGAACAACATGTGGAAGATTTTCTAGCCACATTGGATTCAATAGACATTCTGTTCGAAGAATCATGTGTGCGCTATAACCAACCAAGTTACCAACCTAACAAATACAATAGTAACAACAAACAGCATGGAAACAAACCTTTTGCACACAATTCACCAAACCCACAGGTGAATTATTTCCAGAAAAACGTGAAATTTGGTAACGAAAATCCCGACCAGTGTAATCATGACCAACAATGTGAACAAACATATAAACGGAAATGGAGGAAGAATAATAAGAAGAGGAAAGGATACTATGAAGAAGGGAATTATCAGCAAAAACGCCGATATCAGCAACGAACCCAAGAATATCTCAACCAACCACAAACTTCAGGTTGGGTACCAAATGCTAATGCAAATGAATGTAGAAATCAACCACCAATAACAACTGAAGTAACGGAGCAGACATCTACTAATAATGGACAATCGTCAAACTAAACTCGACTGTCAGAAGCCCCGACGGTGCAGTCGAGTAAGTTTTCAGGGGCGAAAATTCAAGCGTCAATTTTTTTCGGTACAATGATGGCAGATTATTAATAGAAGAACTTCAGCAGGATATGATGCCTTGTCAAGAGGAACATATCACTGAACATGTTGCGAAAATTCAGGCGGCAATTGAAGGCATTACTGTGCAAGTTACTTTAGATACAGGAGCAGCAGTAAATGTCGTTTCTGAGAAGTTATTTCAAAGAATACTTCAGAAAGCAAATCCACCGATTTTTCCTGTTCGATGTTGTAGAATTGTAGGTCCTACTGGTCATAAGTCTTCTTAGGTTAAAGTGCAGACTCAACTCCAGTTAGATATAGGAAATTTAGCTATAAATTGCACGTTCCTGGTAATAGAAAAATTGGTTGAGGACTGTATCCTGGGTATAGATGAATTTAGAGAGAGAAATTGGCATATCGATTTTTCTCTAGGCCGTGCCAGTTTTACAATAATGGATCAGAAACATCAAGTGAATCTTCTCAGGGAATATAGTACCCATGGAAAGTATTGTCAGGGACCAAAGCTGCAAATAAAGTGGATACATAGCAAACCTGCACGGTATCACCAAATTAATTACTTGCAACCAGTTTTAAACCCTGAAGATATGGTATATGAAAAGGTGCCAGAACCTGAATATTTGCAACAACACCAAAGAAAGCAATTATATGATCTTCTACAGGAATTTTCAAAGGAGTCTTTATACGTGGCGCTTGGCCATGGGGATCTGTTGCTGTTACACAGAGGCGTGGTGTTAAAGGCAGTGTTTGTGGCTGCCCGACATTACATTACTGGAGCTGTAGTGTATTTATTAAGTTAACTTTGTTTAGCATACGCTCTTGTTTACAAGTTCTCATGTTAAAACTTTCTGCCAAATATTTTACATCTCTCCTGACATGGGTAATATCCGATTTATGATCAACCTTTAGATGAAATTATTTCAGCCAGTACTTATTGTGCTAATACTTGGAAACTCTGAGCTTAGTTTCTCTAGTGGTCAATGTTTGAGATGGTTTTCTAATTATTTTGTCATCACTTCCGTATTGTATTCATTCCAAGCATGTAGAGGAAACTCTTGCTGGATCGTAGCTGTTGGCACTTAACTTTCATAGTTGGTCTGTTCTGAAAACTGAATGTTTGGAACTGTGATTTAGTAATCGCAGCTGCAGATGTTTCTTTCAAGGGCTAGTCTGATTAATAATGACATTAATTTAAACTTCCTTTTTATAATCCTTTTGAGAGCTATAAGTCGCGACTTTTTTGTTAAAGTTATGGCAGAGTAATTCTTTGAATTATTCCAAGGCCAAATTGCTTTAATTAAAAATCGGCTTACCATTTTGAAATTTGTATTTAGTACCGATTCTTTGCTTCTGGCTTCGGGCCTTTGATCGGTTGTTTAAACCGATTATTTTCTAAAAAAACAGTCCTGTTGCTCGTTCTTTGACATAGTTAATGTCGTATTCCGTTGTCAGTGTAATATGTTCTGAAGCAAATGTTAACTGTCAAACGAAAGGTGATACGATTATCATGTGTCCGCCGTTCCATGCATCCTTTTCCTTTCCCATCTCATAGAGGTGGATTTCAACCTTAATATCAAAATCTCATCTGACTGTTTACTCATTAGCGAAAAATCTTCGAGAAGGTGCAGAGTACCATGCCAACAGTTTCACCGATTAATTTTAAACTTTTATGGGAAACGAAGAAAAAGTACAGCAATGAAGACTAATGAAACGATTGCGATTGTAAAGGTTTTAAAGAAACTCCAAACTGATGGGAACATAACATCATTTCTGACTTGTGTGCCCCACTCACAGAAGTTACAATGACGAAGAAAACGTCAGAATCACTGGCAAATACGTAAATAATGAAACGTATTTTAATGTAATCATTGGCAACCTTGTAAATATGGTAAGTAAATTTAATTGAGGACGAAAAGAGACTGCTTCCTCCTGGTGTTCCCTGGAAACCACACAAAGTCCGCTAAATGTCTCTTGAAATTCGCAAAATATTCCCTAGTGAAGACTGACAAGACTATCTCAGAGGCCGAAGCTTTTCTAGGGAATAATCGCAGAATTCATCCTGATAAGTTCTTGGAAACAAAAACAGTATGGGTGGACACTGAATACAAGATCTTTACGGTGGAAACACAGGCAAATGATATGCAATTAAATCCATATTTTTCCCCTTCGTTAGAAGATGAGCAGACCGTCACGAAACTGACAAAACCAAAATAAATCATCAGAAAAAAGTGACTGGCTGCAATTTTGCAATTTTCCAACGTATGTTAAAACTAATTTCTAGAAACAAATTTCATAGACTACAGCAGGGATGCGGCTAGACGAGCAAGAGACAAATACGTAAATATTGAAAAGTATTTTAATGTAATCATTGGCAACCTTGTAAATATGGTAAGTAAATTTAATTGGGGACGAAAAGAGACTGCTTCCTCTTGGACTTGGGTATCACGGGAATGTCAACCTCGTCCCGTCTATCCCCAGATCGGTCTGCCGCTGTGGTTGTCCCGGTTGCTGCCCGCGGTGGGGCTGAGCCCTCGCCTGTGGTTGATTGGGAGGTCGTTCCAAGGCGTGGCAGACAGCGAAAGACGTCCCCGGAGGTTGATCAGAAAGCCTCCCCGGTGCGTCTGACAAACAGGTTTCAGGCACTGTCTCTGGCTGAACCAGATGCAGCTGCCTGTCCTGTTTCAGAGGATCACTCTCAGCCTTCAAGGTCCGGGCAATCGCAAAGGGTGGGCTTATTGGTAGTTGGGAGCTCCAATGTTAGGCGCGTAATGGGGCCCCTTAGGGATATGGCGGCTAAGGAGGGGAAGAAATCCGGTGTGCACTCCGTGTGCATTCCGGGTGGAGTCATTCCTGATGTGGAAAGGGTCCTTCCGGATGCCATGAAGAGCACAGGGTGCAGCCAGCTGCAGGTGGTGGCACATGTCGGCACTAATGACGTGTGTCGCTTTGGATCTGAGGAAATTCTCTCTGGATTCCAGCGGCTATCTGATTTGGTGAAGACTGCTGGTCTTGCTTACGAGATGAAGGCAGAGCTCACCATCTGCAGCATCGTTGACAGAACCGACTGCGGACCTTTGCTGCAGAGCAGGGTGGAGGGTCTGAATCAGAGGCTCAGACGGTTTTGCGACCGTGTTGGCTGCAGATTCCTTGACTTGCGCCATAGGGTGGTGGGGTTTCGGGTTCCGCTTAATAGGTCAGGAGTTCACTACACTCAGCTGGCGGTTACACGGGTAGCGAAGGCTGAGTGGCGTGGACTGGGCGGTTTTTTGGGTTAGAAGGCCTCGTGAAAGTACGGGGTGGGCTGTAATCTCAAAGGGTGCATGGCAAATACAGGACGTGCTTGGATCAAGGAACAGTCGGAACTGTAGTTGTAAATTGTTGTAGTTGTGCCGGGAAAGTCCCTGAGCTACAAGCGCTAATAGAAAGCACAGAAGCTGAAATCGTTATAGGTACAGAAAGCTGGCTAAAGCCTGAAATAAGTTCTGCAGAAATTTTTACGAAGTCTCAGACGGTGTTCAGGAAAGATAGATTAGGCAGAATTGGTGGTGGAGTGTTTGTGTCTGTCAGTAGTTGTTTATCTTGTAGTGAAGTCGAAGTAGATACTCCGTGCGAATTGGTGTGGGTGGAGGTTATACTTAACAGCCGAACTAAGTTAATAATTGGCTCCTTCTACCGACCCCCAGACTCCGATGATATAGTTGCTGAACAGTTCAGAGAAAATTTGAGTCTCATAACAAATAAATACCCCACTCATACGGTTATAGTTGGTGGGGACTTCAACCTTCCCTCGATATGTTGGCAAAAATACTTGTTCAAAACCGGTGATAGGCAGAAAACATCTTACGGGATTGTCCTAAATGCTTTCTCCGAAAATTATTTCGAGCAGTTAGTCCACGAACCCACGCGAATTGTAAATGGTTGCGAAAATACACTTGACCTCTTAGCCACAAACAATCCAGAGCCAACAGAGAGCATCATGACTGATACAGGGATTAGTGATCACAAGGTCGTTGTAGCTAGGCTCAATACCGTTTCTTCCTAATCCACCAGAAACAAACGCAAAATTATTTTATTTAAAAAAGCGGATAAAGTGTCACTAGAAGCCTTCCTAAGAGACAATTTCCATTCCTTCCGAACTAACTATGCAAATGTAGACGAGATGTGGCTCAAATTCAAAGATATAGTAGCAACAGCAATTGAGAGATTCATACCTCATAAATTGGTAAGAGATGGAACTGATCCCCCATGGTACACAAAACAGGTCCGAACGCTGTTGCAGAGGCAACGGAAAAAGCATGCGAAGTTCAGAAGAACGCGAAATCCCGAAGATTGTCTAAAATTTACAGACGCGCGAAATTTGGCACGGACTTCAATGCGAGATGCCTTTAATAGGCTCCACAACGAAACGTTGTCTCGAAATTTGGTAGAAAATCCGAAGAAATTCTGGTCGTATGTAAAGTACACAAGCGGCAAGACGCAGTCAATACCTTCGCTGCGCAGTGCCGATGGTACTGTTACCGACGACTGTGCCGCTAAAGCGGAGTTATTGAACGCAGTTTTCCGAAATTCCTTCACCAGGGAAGACAAATGGAATATTCCAGAATTTGAAACACGAACAGCTGCTAGCATGAGTTTCTTAGAAGTAGATGCATTAGGGGTTGCGAAGCAACTCAAATCGCTTTATACGGTCAAGTCTTCAGGTCCAGATTGTATACCGATTAGGTTCCTTTCAGATTACGCTGATACAATAGCTCCCTACTAAGCAATCATATACAACCGCTCGCTCACCGATAGATCTGTACCTACAGATTGGAAAATTGCGCAGGTCGTACCAGTGTTTAAGAAGGGTAGTAGGAGTAATCCATCGAACTACCGATCTATATCATTGACGTCGGTTTGCAGTAGGGTTTTGGAGCATATGCTGTATTCAAATATTATGAATCACCTCGAAGGGAACGATCTATTGATACGTAATCAGCATGGCTTCAGAAAACATCGTTCTTGTGCAACGCAGCTAGCTCTTTATTCGCACGAAGTAATGGCCGCTATCGACAGGGGATCTCAGGTTGATTCCGTATTTCTAGATTTCCGGACAGCTTTTGACCCCGCTCCTCACAAGCGACTTCTAATCAACCTGCGGGCCTACGGGGTATCGTCTCAGTTGTGCGACTGGATTCGTGATTTCCTGTCAGGAAGGTCGCAGTTCGTAGTAATAGACGGCAAATCATCGAGTAAAATTGAAGTGATATCAGGTGTTTCCCAGGGAAGCGTCCTGGGACCTCTGCTGTTCCTGATCTATATAAATGACCTGGGTGACAATCTGAGCAGTTCTCTTACGTTGTTCGCAGATGATGCTGTAATTTACCGTGTAGCAAGGTCATCCGAAGACCAGTATCAGTTGCAAAGCGATTTAGAAAAGTTTGCTATATGGTGTGGCAGGTGGCAGTTGACGCTAAATAACGAAAAGTGTGAGGTGATCCACATGAGTTCCAAAAGAAATCCGTTGGAATTCGATTACTCGATATATAGTACAATTCTCAAGGCTGTCAGTTCAACTAAGTACCTGGGTGTTAAAATCAAGAACAACTTCAGTTGGAACGACCACATAGATAATATTGTGGGGAAGGCGAGCCAAAGATTGCGTTTCATTGGCAGGACACTTAGAAGATGCAACAAGTCCACTAAAGAGACAGCTTACACTACACTCGTTCGTCCTCTGTTAGAATATTGCTGCGCGGTGTGGGATCCTTGCCAGGTGGGATTGACGGAGGTCATCGAAAGGGTGCAAAAAAGGGCAGCTCGTTTTGTATTATCACGTAATAGGGGAGAGAGTGTGGCAAACATGATACGCGAGTTGGGTTGGAAGTCATTAAAGCAAAGACGTTATTCGTCGCGGCGAGATCTATTTACGAAATTTCAGTCACCAACTTTCTCTTCCGAATGCGAAAATATTTTGTTGAGCCCAACCTACATAGGTAGGAATGATCATCAAAATAAAATAAGATAAATCAGAGGTCGAACAGAAAGGTTTAGGTGTTCGTTTTTCCCGCGCGCTATTCGGGAGTGGAATGGTAGAGAGATAGTATGATTGTGGTTCGATGAACCCTCTGCCAAGCACTTAAATGTGAATTGCAGAGTACTCATGTAGATGTAGATGAAGAGAGCTCACGCTCCTATACCGTCTGTGTTATGTGCGCTCGCGATGAAATGGGACGGTCGTGTGTCGTTACATAGTACAGCACGGTCGACTGGTAGCGCACGAGAAGTGCAAACAATATGCTGACTTCAGAGGAATGACCATTATTAGGTTCGACGTAGCCTCAGATACGAACACACAGTATATACGGCGCAGTGCTTAAGAGGAGACTCCACTCAAAAATTAACTTTCCTTCTTCTTTTGCCGATATCAACTACATTTTAAAATCGTTTCTGTTATGTAACGATGCAACACTACCCAAGGTTTGAAGCCCATAACTTCGCTGGTTTCCGAGTTCTGAATTTTTAATACACACATCAAAAAAAGGTTTGCATCACCTCGGTTCCGAGAGTTCCGGAACCTGTACAGAAAATTGGAATAGAGATCAACATAAACATCATTTCCGCCCTTTTCATTGCTTATGAAAACCACATATTGCATGTTGTTCCACTATACAGCGAGACCTTCAGAGGTGGTGGTGGTTCAGATTGCTGTGCAGCCCGGTACCTCTAATACCCAGTAGCACGTCCTCTTGCATTGATGCATGCCTGTATTCGTCGTGGCATACTATCCAGAAGTTCATCACGGCACTGTTGGTCCAGATTGTCCCACTCCTCAACGGCGATTCGGCGTAGATCCCTCAGAGTGACTGGTGGCTCACGTCGTCCCTAATAGCCCTTTTCAATCTATCCCAGGCATGTTCGACAGGGTTCATGTCTGGAGAACATGCTGGCCACTCTGCTCGCTCGATGTCGTTATCCTGAAGGAAGTCATTCACAAGATGTGCACAACGGGAGCGCGAATTGTCGTCCATGAAGACGGATGCCTCGCCAATATGCTGCCGATATGGTTTCGCTGTCGGTCGGAGGATGGCATTCACGAGTTATACGGCGCCTTCCATGACCACCAGCGGCGTACGTCGACCCCACACAATGCCACCCCAAAACAGCAGGGAACCTCCACCTTGCTGCACTCGCTGAACAGTGTGTCTAAGGCGTTCAGCCTTACTGGGTTGCCTCCAAACACGTCTCTGACGATTGTCTGGTTAAAGGCAAATGCGACACCATATGCGACACTCATCGGTGAAGAGGGGTCCATTCGGCATGTTGTTGGGCCCATCTGTCCCGCGCTACATGGCGTCGTGGTTGCAAAGATGGAACTCTCCATGTACGTTGGGACTGAAGTTGTGCATCATGCAGCCTATTGCGCATAGTTTGAGTCAAAACAGAATATCCTGTGGATGCACGAAAAGCATTATTCAACATGATGGCGTTGCTGTCAGGGTTCCTCCGAGCTATAATCCGTAGGTAGTGGTTATCCACTGCAGTAGTAGCCATTGGGCGGCCTGAGCGAGGCATGTCGTCGACAGTTCCTGTCTCTCTGTATCTCCTCCATGTCTGAACAACATCGCTTTGGTTCGCTCCGAGACGCCTAAATACTTCCCTTGTTAAGAGCCCTTCCTGGCACAAAGTAACAATGCGGACGCGATCGAACCGCGGTATTGACCATCTAGCCATGGTTGAACTACAGACAACACGAGCCGTCTACCTCCTTACTGGTGGAATGATTGGAACTGATAGGCTGTCAGACCCCACTCTGTGTAATAGGCGCTGCTCATGCATGGTTGTTTACATATTTGGGCGGATTTAGTGACACCTCTGAACAGTCAAGGGGACTGTGTCTGTGATACAATACCCACGGTCAACTCAAGAGTTCGGGAAAAAAACTTTTGGTACCCACACCACAATTTCCACAGGCCAGATTTTGTAGGTTCATTAACAAGACTTATTATTTCAACGGTTCTCTGGATTCATTTTATGAGTTCTATGCTCGGCGTAGCCCAAAAATGGAAATAGGAGTAATCCGATGAATTACAAGCCCATTTCAATGACTTCGATTGTCGGTAGAGTTTTGCAAGATATTGAAAGGTGGCTACACTGAGCCATAGCGCCAGAGATTGCGCCAAAGAGTATTATTCAGCCGCCTCCACTGGCAGTGCTTGTCGAGAAGTCGTAGTAGGCAGTGCTTGTTGAGATGTGGTAGTCGAGAGTGCTTATTGAGAAGTAGCAGTAGGCAGTGCTTGTTGAGATGTGGTAGTGGAGAGTGCTTATTGAGAAGTAGCAGCAGGCAGTGCTTATTGAGAAGTAGCAGTAAGCAGTGCTTGTTGAGATGTAGCAGTGGTGAGTCGTTGTTGAGAAGTTCCCATGGAGAGTGCTTGTTCAGAACTTGTAGTATTGTTTTGATGGGCTAGACACCAGATGTTGTTGGATTAGGGATGCTGTAATGTGCTTTTCGTCAATATATATGAAGGTAAAAAAATTCCTTTTTTTTCATTATTTCAATGTCTTAAACAATAATGGCTCTTGGTCACAGGTTCAGTCAACAAAGCACCTGGCTCGTGTTCTTGTATTAGACTGCATTTCTGGTTTCTATGTGCAATTATAGTATTTCTGTTTTTTTTAATTACTTCATTATAAATGGTGTTTAAAATATCTGGTCTTCTTGAGGAAGAACCGTGCCAGATGTGTACGTTGAATCACACTTCCACACACAGAACAGATACACTTGTGTTTTGTTGTTTCCTAGGTTTTATAGTTGCTGGGGACTTAATTAATTAATTGTGTTAACGGAAATTTTCTTTCATTCTTTGTTGTTGTTCTATGCAGTCAGATTGCGTACAAATACTAATCAGGACCAACCGTTTACGAGACAGCGTAATCGGACAGTCAGCTACTAAAATTAAAAAATATTTGCATAGTAAATAATTAAGCCCCCATGCCCGTGGCGACCGCTGCTTCGGATCATCCCTTGGAATTCTTCTGATTGTAAAAATAGCAGACAGTAGTATTGTTGTAGTAATTTGTAGTTTAGTAATTGTAGTCTATATTGCATGTGTAGATTTGGTAATTGTCATTCTTCCAATGGTATTTTTGCAAAATTTAATTTTTGATGTCTTGTATACGCGTGTGACAATTTTGTGCAATTATGAAGATTTCAATTGTTCGTTACTCGTGTTTGAGGGAAGCATTTCGTGTGAATGTTATTGTTGGAGATAAAGTCTCATTGTGTGTAATTTTCGTATAGTGACGAATTTTGTATGTTTTGTAAATGATTACGCGATTGATGAAAAAGGCAAAAATGATGGATAGTGAGAATGACTAAATTGTTAACATGGCGAACTCGCCAACACAGGAGAACAGTATGATGAATAATGAAGTTGAAAACAATTTAATAAGTCGGGAAAATAGTCCGGAACCAATTCAAAATTTTTCACAATCAAAAAATTTTCAGAATTCGAGATTAATGACAGAAGATTCTGGAATAGTATCGAATACAGATAGCTTCACGGCTATGTCGAAGGAAGCTGGTTTTGCGGGAGTGAAGAGAATTTCGAACCATTTAACATGGAGCAGTTGATGGGTGCTATATTAAATTTGGGATCACATATGGGAACAATGGAAACACGGTTAGACTCACTGGGATCACAGTTAAGATCTGATTTAAAAACAGTGGGATCACGGTTAGACTCACAAATAGGAACAATTAAAACAGAGATAGGAACAATTAAAACTGATATGGGAACAATGGAAAGACGGTTAGGATCTGAATTAAAAACAGTGGCAACACGGCTAGAAACTGATATGGGAACAGTGGAAACACGGTTGGACTCACGAATAGGGACATGTTTCAAAAACATGAAAGATGAATTAAAGAAAGAAATTAGAGAAGAAGTACAACCGATTTTGAATGCTCACAATAATAAATTAATTTCAATAGAAATCAGACAAAAGGAACAGGATAGAGAACAGGAAGAAATAGATCGCGTGATAGTACAAAAAGTTTCAGGGTTAAATTTACAACGTGCACACGATAAGGAAGAAATATTTGAGAGAATCGAGGAATCCGTACCAAATGACAGAATAAATAACCTAACACAACAATATGAACAGTTAACTACTAAATGTGTCAATACTGAAACCCGAGTCACGACACTTACGGAAGACGTAAATAAACAGGAAGAACAAATAGGTGACTTACCGGAAAGAGTTGAGGAGATTGCAGATAAATTGACAAGTCTTAGTTTAAATGGGGACAGAGATTCAGATGATACAGCTCCATTGCCATTTGCAGAAACCGAAGAGTACCAGAACATAAATAAGCATGTTGAAAAACAGGGAAAATTTAATGAACGCGTTAAAAGGGAATTTGAGGCATTACGAAAGCAAGTCTAGCAAATTGAAGGTGAAATCGTAGGAAAAGACAGTAGAAGAAATTTAGAATCACAGATAGCAGAGGGGTTTGAAGAATGTAATTTATTTCATTTACGAGAAGCAACAAGAGAGCGCCAGGCGCGCGAACTTGACAATAATCGACATTCGGACTGGGACAGACGCGGTAGGTCTTTGTCGCAATGAGGAGAGAACTTTGACTATAAACACTTCTTAACTGTTCGGAAATTTAAGATCTTTCGCAATTCTAAGAATGACATACATCCATGTTCATGGTTAGATCCATTTATGTACGCACTTCCACCAAATTGGCCACTAAGTCACAAACTGGAATTTATGTGCGGCTATTAAGTCCTCAGGGGATTCGCTACACTAAGTGAATATGAGCCGTAGCATGCACAGGGCCCCGAGCTGTAGTAGTGCTATTTCCCTTTTAGTTTTCTGCACTGCTGCCTACTCTTTTACTATTCTTTGTATCTATCAAAACAATTCTTCAACTATCAATCTATCTAGAGAATCGGTAAAGAATAACCGGATATCACTATTTTACCCAAAAGTGATTTCGGAAATTACCGTTTGGACTTACTATATTTTCTGCAGCATTCATTCGTAGTTTTAACGAAATTTTACTTGTTTATCTTCGTGACAATATTACTTCTTATGTTGACGATATTCTTATTGCTAAACGTTCTTGGAGTGAGCATAACAAAATTTTGGATTCATTATTACGTATTTTAGCAAGAGTTGGCATTACAGTGAACTTGGAAAAATCTGAATTTGGTCGTTCTCAGGTGATATTTCTTGGTCACATTATTTCTACAGGAGGTATTCTTCCTGATCCAGAGAAACTAGACGCTATTCGTAATTATGCTGTTCCTACCACAAAACGTGATGTTCGTAGTTTCCTCAGTGTCTGTAACTTTCTTAGACGCTTTGTTAGATTGGACGATTTGGCCACACCTCGTTTATGTGAACTATTTGGAAAGAATTCTAATTGGTGTTGGGATTAGGAAGCTCAATCAGAATTTGAACAACTTCGTGATGCTTTAGTTGCTGCTCCACTTCTTTCACATCCGGATTTATCTAAAGATTTTTGTTTGGCGACGGACTCATCATACAAAGGCCTAGGTGTACATTTATTTCAAGAGATAGAAGAAAACTGCGTTGTAGTACAGAAAACTATTGCATTTGGAAGTCGTGTTCTCTCTAAATCAGAAAAGAATTATTCGATTACGGAACTTGAAGCCTTGGCTGTTGTTTGGGCTTTCACAAAATTTCGCACATTTTTGTATGGGAGACATGCTAAGGTTTACACCGATCATCGAGCTCTGGAATTTCTTATGTCAACAAAATTAACTCATGGAAGATTGTCACGATGGGCGCTGTATCTACAGGAATTTGATTTTAGTATTGTTTACATACAGGGTTCTTCAAATATTATTGCTGATGCTTTATCACGTGCACCTATCGATTTGAAACAAAGTGCTGAGGAGGACTACAAAGAAAACAGTTATTGTTTGATGCATATTCAAGGTGTTGCGAATGAGAATTTTATTTTGTCTTCGCTCCAGGACATCGCTAAGGAGCAAAATAAGGATCCAATCTGGAAGGACATTAAGGAGAAGTGGAGGAGAAAGGAAAGCGTAGCGATTAGACAGTATTATTTAGTTGGCAATGATATTCTTTTTAAACGAAAATCGGTCGACAACTCTGTTTGGTTAGTTTGTATTCCTGAAGAGTGGGTTAATAAATTGATTTGGTGTACACATTTCAGTTATGCACACTTTGGTCCCAGAAAATGCTTTCATAAATTGCGAGAAAATTGCTATTTCAGTAATATGGAAAAACGTATTCGATCTGTTCTTGCCAAATGCAAATTATGTCAAAAGACTAAGCCGCCAACTATTTCCCACAGAGCACCGTTGTTTCCTATCATTCCAGCGAAATTAAAGGAGATGGCTGCAGTCGATTTGTTCGGTCCAGTGGTTCGTTCTACTAATGATTTTGCGTACATTTTGGTAGTAGTGGAATTGACATCAAAATATGTGTGTTTTACACCTTTACGTAAAGCAACAGCTCGTTCAGTATCTAATGCTTTCATCAAACATTTTCTTAAAGAAGTGGGTCATGTTGATAAGGTTATATCAGATAATGGATCACAGTTTCGCTCTGAAATTTGGCTTCGTACTCTACGGCGTCGTAAGAGTAAATCAATTTTCATTTCACTTTTTCACCCTCAATCTAACGCTTCAGAGAGATGGATGAAGGAAATCAATAAATTGTGTTGACTTTACTGTCATCAGAATCACCGATCGTGGGATCAGTATCTTCATATTTTTCAAAACATTCTGAGTGAACTCCCTAATGATTCAACTTCTTTACCGCCTATATTGATATTAAAAAATAAAGCACCGACAAATCGCATTTCTGAAATCGTTCCTTTTCCGCCTTCACGGAAACTGCGGCATTCTGAAGTTGTGAACCTGGCTCTGCAAAATATTGCGTCTGCGGCTGCTAGAAGAGAGAAATCAGCTAAACGCCCTTGTCGTTTAAATACCTTGTCAGTTGGTCAAAAGGTGTTAATTAAGTCTCACCGTTTGTCTCACAAAGGAAAAGGCTTGTGTCGCAAATTTTTTCTGCTTTATAACGGTCCATATAGAGTTCGCAAAATTATTCATGATAACACTGTTGAAGTAGAAACTCTTAAATCTCGACGCTCTAACGGAGTACATCATATATCTAACGTTAAAATTTTTGTGGAAAGACATACTTTCGAGAAATAACAGTTATACATAAACACGAAGAGAGTACAAGGATACCGCGCCGTGTTCCGGCGGCGGCACATACTCAACGCAACATTCAAGTCTGCGCGCCGCACAAGGCAGTCGTTGACCGCAAACAATTACTTCCTACGTCACGCGTACCTACAGCTGATCGAGCGCTCAGTGCGAATGCACTGACAGACGTAAACAAATACACAATCTAATTTCTCCGAATAAATTCAGTATAAAGCTATAGTGACTTGATAAATTATGTTATTAACGTTCAGTATTTTTCAGGATACGGTTGTATAAAATATTTAAGACCTTCAAGTAAATTCCGTGTGTCTCCGACGTTAAGAGGACTTGTTATGCAGAAAATTTCAGGAATAATGTAATTTCGAAGAAAAAAAGGAATAAACCAAAAAGGTAACTGTTAATTGAGTTTATTTTTCAGGTAACATATTTCCACTTAGGTACGTACTTTAGACGTAATTTTCTGCTCGCGATTACGTGATTTATACTTTGTGTTATCTGATTTTGACAATGATTGATTAATGAACAGGGTTGTTACTTATGTATATTATGCATCGCTTGGCTGTTATGCTTTTTCACTGATGCCACATTATTTTTTTAAATTATGTGCCTGCTGTGCTTATTTATTTAAATTATAATTGTCACCTGATTAATTGTGCTGATGTGGTTATGTATGTAGGTTATACTTTGTGATTTATCTGCTTGCGCCTTCATGTTTGCTTATTAAGATTACATATGAACATTTATTTGCTTATGCTGATATGATGCTAATGACCTGTTTATTATGTAAGATATATGTTTGCTGCATTGCGTATGGATTGCATATTTACACATTTCTGTTTTGTTGTCATAACTACTCTTCAATTTAGAATATAGCAATGCTGATGTACTGTGTACGAACATAGAGTTTAGGTTACACTATGGTATTAACTGTAGATTGTTCGCTTGGCAGAGCCTCGTTGTAGGAATTGTGCTGCATCCACTTGTTGACATTCTGTTCTCTACTGGTATATTTACTCGCTATTGCATGTTTTGCTTACGCTCAGTGCCTTATATTTTTAAGAGAAGAAAATAAACTGCTATAATTCGACGAACGACATTAGTACAAGAAACTTCATTGAAGTCACATGAGCTGGAGGTTTTATGGAAGCTGTATAAATTTATGCTAATAGGAAGGAAGCTAACGACATGACATACCAACACTAGGTTTAGACCATTGACAGTCATTACACTGCATTTTTCGTAAGCAATTGAAATAGTAAGTGACACTTGACACAAGAAATACTCAACATGTTTGCTTCTGTTTTGCCATGATTCTTGAAGTGGTGTACACACTGTGAAATATTACGATCATTCACACTCCGTACTCGTACTTACTTACTGATAGTTATTCAAACTAAAGCCTGTTAGAGGTCATGTATGCATTTCGTTTATTTAATGACGGACAAGATAACCAAAATGTATTTTATAATTCATAATGAGTAGAAGATTTGGGTCAGGTGGATTACACAGAGGTTGTGTGTGGACATTGTGTCTTCGGATTGTATGGGATGATGAATTGAAGTTTTCACTAGGATTTTTTCTGTACTTGTTCGAGGAGACTGACTAGAGGAAATAGTTGTTATGGAAGTGAAATGATATTGGCGATAAGGTTTATATGTGTCGACGTATTGAAGAGGTATTATTGAGGTATTGAGATTGTGTGAAGTTGATGATTATTGGAGTTTTGGTGGACAAGAGGTAAGGTAAATTATATTGATGATAAGGTTTATATGTATCGACGTAAGAGGTATTATTGAAGTATTGAGATTATGTGATGCTGATGATTATTGGAGTTTTGGTGGATAAGAGGTAAAGTAAGTGAGGTGTATATTTTTTTTGTTGGTCTATATGGAACAAGGAGGATGAAGATAGCAGACTAGAACACTAGAGTGGAAGGAAGATTGTCTACACACACTTTGTTAAATCACTAAGCAGTATATAACTTTTTTTTGGAGAGAGGAAGTATTTGCATATCTTGGCACACTGACAGTTGTTCAGCAACAGTACATTTTGATCTGGCTTGGCAAACATTGGTCTTGACATGATGACTATGACGTTGACTTAACTATTATTGACTGTTATACATTGCTGCCACTACTACTTGATACACATGTCGAACATTAAATCTTTGACAGAATTGCATTTACAGAGTTAACACTATTCAATTACACAGTAGAACTTAATGTGGATGAAAATGAGTAAGTGTGTTTTCTTTTCCTAATCCTAAATAATTGGTACCGACCTATCTCCTAAATCTTATTTTACTTGTTTGTTGCGGCTTGCACTGACACCCATAAATATTATAGGTTTACTGATATTTGTGTATTTATAATATTTAATATGACAATTATCTGATATCATTTGTGTGTTTATTATTATTTGTATGTTTAGTGTATGAGCATTGATAATAATTTTGTAAAAGCAATTGTGTGTGCCTTCAAACTGTTGTTCGTGCTTGCACCTGTTCAACATTGCTGGGTGCCACTAATGGAACTGCTTCTACTGAAATGATGTCATTGTTGGTGTCTGCAACTGCTCAACATTGCTGGGTGCCACTGGTGGAACTGCTTCTACTGAAATGATGTCACTTGTTGGTGTCTGCACCTGTTCAACATTGCTAGGTGCCACTGATGGACTGCTTCTACTGAAATGATGTCACTTGTTGGTGTCTGCACCTGTTCAACATTACTAGATGCCACTGATGGAACTGCTTCTACTGAGATAATGTCACTTGTTGATGTTTTCACCTGTTCAACAATGCTGGGTGCCACTGATGGACTGCTTCTACTGAAATGATGTCACTTGTTGGTGTCTGCACCTGCTCAACATTACTGGGTGCCACTGATGGACTGCTTCTGCTGAAATGATGGCACTTGTTGGTGTCTGCACCTGCTCAACATTACTGGGTGTCACTAATGGAACTGCTTCTACTGAAATGATGTCACTTGTTGGTGTCTGCACCTGCTCAACATTGCTGGGTGCCACTGATGGAACTGCTTCTACTGAAATAATGTCACTCTTTGGTGTCTGCACCTGCTCAACATTGCTGGGTGCCACTGATGGACTGCTTCTACTGAGATAATGTCACTTGTTGGTGTCTGCACCTGCTCAACATTGCTGGGTGCCACTGATGGACTGCTTCTACTGAGATAATGTCACTTGTTGGTGCCTGCACCTGTTCAACATTGCTGGGTGCCACTAATGGAACTGCTTCTACTGAAGTAATGTCACTTGTTGGTGTCTGCACCTGCTCAACATTACTGGGTGCAATGATGGACTGCTTCTACTGAAATAATGTCACTTGTTGGTGTCTGCACCTGCTCAACATTGCTGGGTGCCACTGATGGAACTGCTTCTGCTGAAATAATGTCGCTTGTTGGTGTCTGCACCTGTTCAACATTACTGGGTGCCACTGATGGACTGCTCCTACTGAAATAATGTCACTTGTTGGTATCTGCACCTGCTCAACATTGCTGGGTGCCACTGGTGGACTGCTTCTACTGAGATAATGTCGCTTGTTGGTGTCTGCACCTGTTCAACATTACTGGGTGCCACTGATGGACTGCTCCTACTGAAATAATGTCACTTGTTGGTATCTGCACCTGCTCAACATTGCTGGGTGCCACTGATGGAACTTCTTCTACTGAAATAATGCCACTTGTTTGTGTCTGCACCTGCTCAACATTACTGGGTGCCATTGATTGAATAATACTTATTTAAACTATTATGTAAAATCATATGTATGAAAGCATCTGTATTCCTTACTGTTTTTTATATTTTAAGATATGGAACGGTCTGTGCAAAGCCAAAATTTTATCTAGTTATGTGATATTTAATTATTAATATTATCTTTTATTTTTGTCTGTAACTTTTTTTTCTTCTTTGGACGAATTTGGTGGTATTTTCACCACCAATGCTGGCAAAAATACCATCAAATTCTAGCCCGATGAGGAGGGGCATATGAAAGGTGGCTACACTGAGCCATAGCGGCAGAGATTGCGACAAAGAGTATTATTCAGCCGCCTCCACTGGCAGTGCTTGTCGAGAAGTCGTAGTAGGCAGTGCTTGTTGAGATGTGGTAGTGGAGAGTGCTTATTGAGATGTAGCTGTAGGCAGTGCTTATTGAGAAGTAGCAGTAGGCAGTGCTTGTTGAGATGTAGCAGTGGTGAGTCGTTGTTGAGAAGTTCCCATGGAGAGTGCTTGTTCAGAACTTGTAGTATTATTGTGATGGGCTTGACACCAGATGTTGTTGGATTAGGGATGCTGTAATGTGCTTTTCGTCAATATATATGAAGGTAAAAAAATTCCTTTTTTTCATTATTTCAATGTCTTAAACAATAATGCCTCTTGGTCACAGGTTCAGTCAACAAAGCATCTGGCTCGTGTTCTTGTATTAGACTGTATTTCTGGTTTCTATGTGCAATTGTAGTATTCCTGTTTTTTTTAAATTACTTCAGTATAAATGGTGTTTAAAATATCTGGTCTTATTGAGGAAGAACCGTGCCAGATGTGTACGTTGAATCACACTTCCACACACAGAACAGCTACACTTGTGTTTTGTTGTTTCCTAGGTTTTATAGTTGCTGGGGACTTAATTAATTAATTGTGTTAACGGAAATTTTCTTTCATTCTTTGTTGTTGTTCTATGCAGTCAGATTGCGTACAAATACTAATGAGGGCCAACCGTTTACGAGACAGCGTAATCGGACAGTCAGCTACTAAAAATTTAAAAAGTATTTTCATTTTATTTTAATTAAGCCCCCATGCAATATACTGTATTCGAACATCATGAATTACCTCGAAGAAAACGATTTATTGACACATAGTCAGCACGGATTCAGGAAACACCGTTCTTGTGAAACACAACTAGCTCTTTATCCTCATGAAGTAATAAGTGCTATCGACAGGGGACGTCAACTTGATTCTATATTTAGATTTGCAGAAGGCTTTCGACACCGTTCCTCACAAGCGTCTTCTAACAAAACTACGTGCCTATGGAATATCGCCTCAGTTGTGTGACTGGATTCGTGATTTTCTGTCAGATAAGTCACAGTTCGTGGTAATAGACGGATGCCATCGAGTAAAACAGAAGTAATATCCGGCGTTCTCAAAGGAAGTGTTATAGGCCATCTATGATTCCTGATGTATAGTAACGACATAGGAGATTCTCTGAGTAGCCCTCTTAGATTATTTGCAGATGATGCTGTCATTTACCATCTTGTAAAGTCATCAGATGACGAAAACTAATTGCAAAATGATTTAGATATCTGCGTGATGCGAATAGTGGCAATAGACCCTGAATAAATAAAAGTGTGAAGTTATTCACATGAGTACTAAAAGAAATGCGGTAAATTTACATTACGCGATAAGTCACACAAATCTGAAGGCTATAAATTCAACTAAATACTTAGGGATTACAATTGCAAGTAATCTAAATGGTACGATCACATAGATAATGTTGTGGGTAGAGCAAATCAAAGATTACGATTCATTGGCAGAACACTTAGAAGGTGCAACGGGTCTACTGAAGAGACTGCTTACACCACACTTGTCCGCCCTATTCTGGAGTACTGCTGACGGTGTGGGATCCACATCGCGTTGGACTGACAGATGGCATCGAAAGAGTTCAACGAAGGGCGGTTCGTTGGTTTGTATAATCGTGAAGTAGGGGAGATAGTGCCACAGACATGGTACATGAATTGGAGTGGCAATCATTAAACTAAAGTTTTCTCCTTCGAATTCGAAAAAATTCTATTGGCACCTACATACGTAGGGAGAAATGATCATCACTATAAAATAAGAGAAATCGGGGCTCGGAGAGGAAAATTCAGTGCTCGTTTTTCCCGCGCACCGTTCGAGAGTGGAACGATAGAGACAACTTGAAGGTGGTTCATTGAACCCTCTGCCAGACACTTAATTGTGAATAGCAGAGTAATGACGTAGATGTAAATGTATATACAGATTAAGGGTAAACACTCCAAAGATGTGAAATAGACATTAAACTTTTTTTAAAAAAAAATTGGAGCTTTATGGTGGAGCCTCCCCTTAAAATGGAGAGTACCTGTTTTTAAACGGGTGAAAAGTAACATCATGGTGGGATTAAGAACTTCAAAGTGGTCAGACAAATCAGTATCAACTTATTAGTTCAGGATGCCTGGTTTATGTGTTTATTGTATGCGATGGAGTCTTCATACGCGTGGCGTTCTGTTAATGTGTTTCAAAACTTTGAATACAATGAAAAAATTCAGTTTACAATAACATTACAATAGATTCGGTGCAAAATGTTACGCACGTTTGAAAGGTGAACAGCGAGGAGCAGAGGTGAAGAAAAAAATCGTTTTAAAGCGATATGACTGAAGAAATTACTCATCGCAGGGGATCCCAGAACAAACGTCTCAGCAATTTTCCCAACATTTTCAGTATGAAAAAATATTTTTGTTTTCAGGAGGAATATTCAACGAATGAATCTGCAGTTACATCAAGTCGCCATACTGCTTTTCAGCTTGCAAACCGTTGCACAGTTTTACTGATTTTCGGATTATGTTGGCAGTGGGAAACTCGGCTACAGCTAGAACTTACAGTGTGACGTTTATGCGATTAGTTTCATAGCAAAATTAGTCTGGTACGCTTTTGTTTCCTCAATGTAAATTTTCACGACTTCACGTGTCTGCAGCTACGAGTATGTCGATGTTTAGACTTATATGTACGTGTTGCATTTTTACGCAATGAAGATAACGAAATCCGCCCAGAGAAGCTCACAGGCAAACAGAATTATAAGAGCTTGTCTTCGAATTAGTATTAGTCGAAAAATGGTACAAGATATTAATCAAAATGTTCAAATGTGTATGAAATCTTAGCTGCTACGGTCATCAGTCCCTAAGCTTACACACTACTTAACCAAAATTATCCTAAGGACAAATACACACACCCATGCCCGAGGGAGGACTCGAACCTCCGCTGGGACCAACCGCACAGTCCATGACTCCAGCGCGTTAGACCGCTTCCGGCCGCGGTGGTCTAGCGGTTCAGGTGCTCAGTCCGGAACCGTGCGACTGCTACGGTCGCAGGTTCGAATCCTGCCTCGGGCATGGATGTGTGTGATGTCCTTAGGTTAGTTAGGTTTAAGTAGTTTTAAGTTCTAGGGGACTGATGACCACAGCTGTTAAGTCCCCTAGTGCTCAGAGCCATTTGAACCTGAGACCGCTCGGTTAATCCCGCGCGCCTGTCAGTCCTTTAGTGAAAAGCAAAATAAGTAATTTTCATTGACATTCTGAATTTTTATGTTTAATGTTTAAATAAAACGGTAACGAAATATAAATTTGTCAATTTAAATGTCGTCCTGAATCAGCAGTCATCATAAGTCTGCAACAGTCATGAGAAATACTATAGTTTCTACGTACAAGGGAACCTCCCCATCGCACCCCCCTCAGATTTAGTTATAAGTTGGCGCAGTGGATAGGCCTTGAGAAACTGAACACAGATCAATCGAGAAAACAGGAAGAAGTTATGTGGAACTATGAAAAAAATAAGCAAAATATATAAACTGAGTAATCCATGCCAAGATAGGCAACATTAAAGATACTGTGGGCGCAGGAGCGCCGTGGTCCCGTGGTTAGCGTGAGCAGCTGCGGAACGAGAGGTCCTTGGTTCAAGTTTTCTCTCGAGTGAAAAGTTTAAATTTTTATTTTCAGACAATTATTATCTGTCCGTCCTTCCGTCCGATGCGAGGTAACTGCGCCGTAGTATGGGCACGCTACACCTAAACAAACATCGAAACAAAACATATGTCTTGATAGAGCACAAGAAAAACTGTGCGACTGTGAAACTGTTGCATTCGTTTGTTGCAGTTTATGTGATAAACTCTTGTGTTTTCATCACTTTTTTGCGAGTCATTATCACATCCACAAGAAAACCTAAATCGGGCAAGGTAGAAGAATCTTTTTACCCATTGGCAAAGTGTACAAGTTAGGTGGGTCGACAACATATTCCTGTCATGTGACGCACATGTCGTCACCAGTGTCGTATAGAATATATTATAGTCCGTGAGACGAGTGATTGGTACTGACAGTTCCGGCGGGCAGACGGCGCTGTTGCCGAACGTGGCTCATAGCACGCGGCGCCCTGTCTGCTACACGCATTCTCTAGAAGCAGAAATAAAAGCGAGACAAAATACAAGTCGTATTGGTACGCGTGAATTTATTTAAAGTTGATGCTTGAAATATATTAAGTCGAAAACTGATAAGAGCTATTTAGCACAAGTATCTAAGATGCTGAAACATAATAAAAAAATGGTTCAAATGGCTCTGAGTACTATGGGACTCAACTGCTGTGGTCATAAGTCCCCTAGAACTTAGAACTACTTAAACCTAACTAACCTAAGGACAGCACACAACACCCAGCCATCACGAGGCAGAGAAAATCCCTGACCCCGCCGGGAATCGAACCCGGGAACCCGGGCGTGGGAAGCGAGAACGCTACCGCACGACCACGAGATGCGGGCTGAAACATAATAAAGTTATTTGTTAAACTTCACAACTGAAATGAAAACTATTTTCGCAAGTTGTTGAACATTAGCAGTTTTGGTTTCCATTGTTAAGTATTAGCATTATTAATTTGTTCTACTACAAGCTACAGAATAATTGGTCAGTGTATTAAGAGTTATAATCTGAAGAAAGTACTCACAATATGATGATCTGGTTGTAGATCGATAGCAAACTCCCTCCTTACATTCCTGAATACGTTGTAGTTTCTGTAATGGAAAAACACCACTCACATCACTGTCAGAATCTGATTTGACATTGTCTTCCTCAGCACTACTCGAACTATCACTGCTCTCTCCCAGATGTATAATCAAATTTCCGATGCATTCTTCCACAACCCCTTCGGTTTTGGCCGCCTCTCTGATGGCACTTGCAGTGCTGTTTACAATTTTAGCCCACGTCTCGCTTGTCACTTTATTGATAGCTGCTGGAAGGAGAGTTTCCACTTCAGAGATCGTGAATTTTTTATTGTTTGCAGCAATGTAATTTTTTATCTGCGCCCACAATCCTTCAATTGCATTGAAGTGACAGTGGTATGGAGGAAGCCGAACGATTTCATGCCCGTGCCTTTTAGCAATTTCGTCAATTACGTATGATGGAAATTGGTGTTTCTTTTGTGCCACAATTTCGAGCAGTTCCGCCTTCCTTAAATCTTCTCTGAAATCTACTTTTCGCCGTTTCAACCACTGAATGATATCGTCTTTTTTTGTTGCCAAGGTTGGTGCCTTATCGTGAACAACGGAATGATAAGGCGCATTGTCCATAACAATCACTGATGGACTTGTCAGATTCGTCATAAGCGATGTCTCGAACCATTCTTGAAATACTACACTGTTCATGTCTTCATGGTAATCTCCCGTCTTTTTTGACCGAAACATTTTCAAGCAGTTTGGCACAAAACCTTTCGATGTTCCTGCATGTAAGACAATAATACGCCCTCCTTTGCCAACAGGCACTGCCATTGTCCCCTCGGGCGTTCCATCATTCCAGCCTCTACGTAAAGAATGGCTGGCATTGACCCAAGTTTCATCTAACCACACTATACTTTCGAATTCCACACCCATGATCCTGCGCAGAAATCTGCACCGCCATGCAACTACATCTGTCCTTTCCATTAATATTTTGCGTCCGTTAAACAGTGAATAGCTGAAGCCTATGTCTTTCAACACTGTACGCAATGAAAATTTGCTCCCTTTAAAAAGGTCGTCTTTCTGAAGCGACACCAGTAATTTAGATAGAGTGGGATGTTCCCTTCTCTTATAATAGCTGTATATATGACGACGAATAGCGTCTTTCTGAAAATCGTCCAAAGCTGTCACCTGCTTATTTCTCGGTTGCTTCTTTCCTGGTGTGTGCAGCTTTGTTGTGCCACTCTCGTCACAAACTACACTATACTGTTCTTTCCCTATCTTTACAACAGTGTTCTTACTTATTTTCAATGGTGCTTCAGTTCTCTTCACAACCTGAACAACAGGAATTAAGGGCCCACTTTTGTCCTTTTCTTTCTCAAAGTAATCCCTCACAGAGCACACGAATTCACGGGCCCGGGTGTGTAGCACACTTTTCTTCCTCCGTTTCACTTCTTGTGTTGGGCAGGTACTACCCGCCGCACTAGACATTGTTTACAACGAAACATAAACAAAGAAACACTAAAAACAACAAAAACGAAATAAACTGCGAATTCAACTTCAGACAAACGACGAACGACCGCACCGCCTGCACGCGAGACACAGGTAAGTTTCATAAGCGCGCGCAAACGGGTTTCAGAGCGCCAACGTGGCCCTTGCTACCCGCTCAGTCAGGCCGTCATTGGCTGCCTGCCTGCGGTCGCTAGGCAACGGAAAGACGCTACCGAGCTGTCAATACCAAAGACTCGTCTCCCAGACTATAGACGTGTTTTCTTGTGGAGGAATCGGTTGACCTATGACCTTGCGATCAAATGTTTTCGGTTCCCATTGGAGAGGCACGTCCTTTCGTCTACTAATCGTACGGTTTTGGGGTGCGGTCGCAAAACACAGACACAAAACTTATTACAGTGAGCAGAGACGTCAATGAACGAACAGGCAGATCATAACTTTGCGAAAATAAATGATGTAAACTTCTCACTCGAGGAAGACTTGAACCAAGAACCTCTCGTTCCGCAGCTGCTCACGCTAACCACGGGACCACGGCGCTCGTGCGCGCACAGTATCCTTAATGTTGCCTATCTTGGCATGGATTACTCAGTTTGTATATTTTGCTTATTTTTCTCATTGCTCCACATAACTTCTTTCTGTTTTCTCGATTGATCTGTGTTCAGTTTTTCAAGACCTATCCACTGTGCCAACTTATAACTAAATCTGAGGGGGGTTCGATGGGGAGGTTCCTCTGTTAGCTGCCCCCTGTTGTTTGTATCATTAACTCATTAGAAGAGATGTCGAATTTCATTATCAGTTCTCATTAAGACAACTATCTTGAAAATAAATTTGCCACTAAACGCGTTAATGAGCTACGCTGAAGCGTTACGCGGTTGCCCAGTGCTTTGGTGTGAGCGTTGTGCTGGGCTGCTGGACTTCTTAGTGCGCCTGTACCTGTGAAAAGCCGGTTAACCTGGCAAGACCCCCAGGCTCAGTGCAAGTGTCACTCCACGCAAGTGTCACACCACACAAGTGTTCCGACCACGTCTCCCACTTGACTCGGATGAGGCCGGCCTCGCAGAATAACTGATGTCATGTGCCACATCACGACCAGACACAACTGCACCATTCCACAACAGTGTTGTTCAGGAGGCGTGATGCCCTATGCACATTTTTCATTCTACCATGGGTGTCGAACGGTGTTTGTCCATCTGCTACCAAGAAAAGAATAACAGCACATCAGTATTGTTGGATGTATTTTATAATAGCTTTACCACAGTACACAGTTCCACATTTACCCACATATGTCGGAAAGACACGAATGCTGTGTCGCTTATACGCTGCAGCAACGCCCTCAAATAGAATAATTGTTGGGTGTTTTTACGGCCACCAGGTTCCACCGTGACGATTCTAGACTCATTCAAAGGGAGTCTACACTGTATCGCAGAAGTACCCGGATCATGCTATATTAGTCGGAGGCGACTTCAACCTACCTAGTATAGACTAGGATGTCTATGGATTCATTACAGGTGGTACAGACAAGCCGTCGTGTGAATTACTTTTGAACACATTATCCGAAAACTGTCTTGAGCAGCTAAATCGACAGCCAACGCGTAATGGAAATACTTTAGATCTGGTAGCCACGAACAGACCAGACCTCATCGACGGTGTCAGTGTTGAGACAGGGATTAGTGATAATGATGTTGTCATAACGACTGTGGTTATGAAAGTTAAAAAGTCGGTCAAGAAGGTTAGGAGGGTATTCTTACTAGAAAGAGCAGATAAGCTGTTGTTAGCATCCCACTTAGTAAATGAATCGATTTCATTTACTTCCCGTACGATGGATGTGGAAGAATTATGGGCAAATTTTAAACACATTGTAAATCACGCATTGGAAAAGTATGTGCCGAAGAAGTGGGTCATGGACGGAAAAGACCCACCGTGGTTCAACAGCGCATTTCGGAGAATGCTCAGGAAGCAAAGACAGTTGCACTCGCGGTACAAGAAAGATCGGGAGAATGAGGACAGGCAAAAGTTAGTAGAGATTCGTGCTGTTGTAAAAAGAGCGATGCGCGAAGCATACAACCACTACCACCGTCATACCTTAGCAAAAGATCTAGCTGAAAACCCAAGGAAATTCTGGTCTTAACGTAAAATCGGTAAGCGGGTCGAAGGCTTCCATCCAGTCACTCACTGATCAGCCTGGCCTGGCAGCGGAAGATAGCAAAACGAAAGCTGAAATTTTAAATTTAGTATTTGCGAAATCTTTCACGCAGGAGGATCGTACAAACATACCGCCGTTTGAGTCACGTACAGATTCCCGTATGGAGGACATAGTGATAGACATCCCTGGGGTTGTGAAGCAGTTGAATGGGTTGAAAATAAATAAATCGCCAGGTCCTGATGGTATTCAATTCGGTTTTACAGAGAGTACTCTACTGCACTGGCTCCTTACTTAGCCTACATTTATCACGAATCTCTTGGCTAACTTAAAGTCCCGAGCGACTGAAAAAAAGCGCAGGTGACGCCCGTATATAAAAAGGGTAGAAGGACGGATCCTCAAAATTACAGACCAATATCCTTAACTTCGGTTTGTTGCCTGTTCGAATATAATGAATTTCCTTGACACAGAGAAGTTGCTGCCCATGCATCAGCACGGCTTTAGAAAGCATCGCTCCTGCGAAACGCAACACGCCCTTTTTTCACTTAATATTTTGCGAACCATGGATGAAGGGTGTCATACGGATGCCATATTCTTTGACTTCCGGAAAGCGTTTGACTCCTAATTAAGGTACGAGCATATGGGATTGGTTCCCAAATATGTGAGTGGCTCGAAGACTTCTTAAGTAATAGAACCCAGTACGTTGTCCTCGATGGTGAGTGTTCATCGGAGGTGAGGGTATCATCTGGGGTGCCCCAGGGAAGTGTGGTAGGTCCGCTGTTGTTTTCTATCTACATAAATGATCTTTTGGATAGGGTGGATAGCAATGTGCGGCTGTTTGCTGATGATGCTGTGGTGTACGGGAAGGTGTCGTCGTTGAGTGACTGTAGGAGGATACAAGATGACTTGGACAGAATTTGTGATTGAGGTAAAGAATGGCAGCTAACTCTAAATATAGATAAATGTAAATTAATGCAGATGAATAGGAAAAAGAATCCCGTAATGTTTGAATACTCCATTAGTAGTGTAGCGCTTGACACAGTCACATCGATTAAGTATTTGGGCGTAACATTGCAGAGCGATATGAAGTGGGACAAACATGTAATGGCAGTTGTGGGGAAGGCGGATAGTCGTCTTCGGTTCATTGGTAGAATTTTGGAAAGATGTGGTTCATCTGTAAAGGAGACCGCTTATAAAACACTAATACGACCTATTCTTGAGTACTGCTCGAGCGTTTGGGATCCCTATCAGGTCGGATTGAGGGAGGACATAGAAGCAATTCAGAGGGGGGCTGCTAGATTCGTTACTGGTAGGTTTGATCATCACGCGAGTGTTACGGAAATGTTTCAGGAACTCGGGTGGGGGTCTCCGGAGGAAAGGAGGCGTTCTTTTCGTGAATCGCTACTGAGGAAATTTAGAGAACCAGCATTTGAGGCTGACTGCAGTAAAATTTTACGGCCACCAACTTATATTTCGCGGAAAGACCACAAAGATAAGATAAGAGAGATTAGGGCTCATACAGAAGCATGTAGGCAGTCATTTTTCCCTCGTTCTGTTTGGGAGCGGAACAGGGAAAGAAGATGCTAGTTGTGGTACGAAGTACCCTCCGCCATGCACCATATGGTGGATTGCGGAGTATGTATGTAGATGTAGATGTAGAACTTCTTGATTGACCCTTATAACTTGTCAATTATTATGTGTACGTTACAGAGTTTTATGTTAGCAGCTTGGGTACACTGGATGAACTTTCCACTTCAGCTCATTCACCACTACTCTTTGATTACTTCTTCGATGTATTGTGGTTGGACAAAAATACGGAAACCCTGTGAGAAATGCATGCTTGAATGTAAACGCAGATGTGATCCAAGTCTACAGAACGTACTGTTGTATTTGACCACAAACAGCACCTATGCCATGTCCTCAGTACTTTCCAAGGACCATCCCTGGTCAGAACAGCGTTCTGTGTAGTTGTGAGTAGGTTATGTCGGAGCTAAGCGAATTCGAACATCGGTTATTTGTTGATTCTCTTATGGTAGTTGCTTATGTAACCAACGTAGCCAATGTGTTTGGCATCATATCGAAGATTTTTGGTGCTTGTAGGGAAATTGGAAAAAACTTCGTCTTTTCAGTCACAACCTGTACGAAAGTGTGTATCGAGCGATCGTGGCTGTTCTTCGTTCCAGAGGAATATGGCGTGAAACAAGAGGACGACAACTGTAAAACGTGATTAACTTCTCATGGTTGGGATTCACAGTCATATAATATTTCTAAAAAGACAACATAGTCGAGGTTGACTGTGTAAAATATTTATTATTACTATTGCAATTTCGGCATTATATTTTGCAGTGTTACTCGAAAACGGCCATAAGTTCGAAATTGTAGTAGTAATAATAAATATTTTATACAGTCTGCGGCGACTATGATGTCTTTTAAGAAACTGTAAAACTCATTGCAGAACTGGATGCCACACTCACAAACTCTGTCAGCGCCAGAACAACTGAACGGAGCTCCAGAAGCAGGGAATTATTGGGAGTGCTGGAATTCCAGAACACTCATCGGTTATGCAGATGTCCATTACAGGAACACATGGTGCTGAAGCCATGAAACCTGGACTATGCGGCAATGGCATAACGTCTCTTGGGCGGATAAGTCTTATCCATAATGTTTTCTGCTTTTGGTCAAATAGTGAAATAAGGCAGGGTTTCAGTGATGATTTGAGCAGCCAAATCGTGGTATCTCATGGTTCCCACGGCTGCTCTGCGAGAACGCGTTACTGCCAAGGATTATGTGACCAATGTGGTTGATCTGCTCCATCCCACGTTTGTTCCCCAATCGTCATGCTGTGTCCCAAGAGAACGGGGCCCCTGTTCACACAGCTCGCTTCGTCCGCGACTAATTTTGTGAGTATGACGATGAACTGTCGCATCTGCTCTGCCCACCAATCACCACATCTCACTACTACTGTGCCTTTGGAGAGAAGGGTGGTGATTGCCAAACTCTAGATATTTGCCAATCTGCTGATACTGTGACTGCATTGGATGATTCCTGGCTGAAGAGAGGTCATACATCGCCCTCTATAAATATAGACAAGCTGCTGGACTTTGAATACCTTAACAAAACTGTACCAAGGTCATGCCATAAGGTTAATGAACAGAAACGGGACATAAGTATTGAAGATTTCAGTAGTGGAATGGAAAGCAAGGAGGCAGTCTCTATTTTTAATAGCTCAGTTATTAAACATGGTGTGCAGTTCACTCACTGCCTTGATGAAGGTGTCTCTAAAGGCTTCTATAGTGCTGTGGTTACTAAACCATATGGTGCAACTCCAAAATATGGAATGTATAGGAGATGTGCAGAAGAAAATGGGGGCTAGACTCAGGACACTCTGCAAGGAGGTGACAGGAAATCAGCTCTCTGATGGCAAAGCAATTGGTGGGCAAGGCAGATTCATCAAATCAGAAATAGAAAACCCAACAGAATATTATAGTCTAGCCTTCAGGTGAAACTTTGAAAACGTCAGTGAGATGAGGAAAGCAATTTGGGCAACTCTGTATCACAGAATATCCACTGATGAACATATACAGCAAGACCTCTTGCCAAAAGGAAACACTTCATGGTGCAAGTAAAATAGGCGTGAATCAAATGGACAAAAACATACGTTCACCCCGTGCTGAAACTGTTATGGTAGAACTAAAGCCAATATACAGGGTGGTCCATTGATCATGACTGGGCCAAATACCTCACGAAATAAGCGTCAAACGAAAGAACTACAAAGAATGAAACTTGTCTAGCTTGAAGGGGGAAACCAGTTGGCGCTATGGTTGGTCCGCTAGATGGCGCTGCCATAGGCCAAACGGATATCAACTGCGTTTTTTGTAAAAATAGGAACCCCCATTTTTATTACATGTTCGTGTAGTACGTAAAGAAATATGAATGTTTTAGTTGGACCACTTTTTTCGCTTTGTGATAGTGAGATTGGCAATACTCTCTTAGGGTTTAAAGGTTGGCTACAGCACGCATACACAAGTTCTGGAATCTAACATATTGTTGTCGCACTTCGCAGTGCACGGATTAATTAGTGGCAGTTTGGAAGCCAGTGTAGGAGCCCGCCTGCTGTGGTGCGCACGTGTGTTGGCCGAGGGGTCATCGCCGAGCTGCCGTACTGCCGTGTCCGCCAGCAGCGACACAGGTTTTAGTATTGAGTTGACATTTTTTATAATTTGTAGTGCGCTTATTAATTTAAAGAAAAGGGTTTGTGTATGTGCGTAGCAACAGACAGAAATTTTGATAATGATAGGAGTTGAATTCTTAAGGGAAACCATTGTTAGGCGAATAGATTAAGTATTGAATTTTATCATTGATTTGTTTTGTAATTGTCAGGGAATTGTTTCACTATGCATTTAATTGAGAAATATTTCAGTCTGTCTTAAGAGTTTGATTAATTTGTAATATTGCTTTAATGCCACTGGAGGCAGATTTACATATGAAGCAATTGTTGAAAGAGCTTCTAACGTTTTGTTAATTGAATGAGAAAGAATCGCTTTCAGAATATAGTTTTGGAAAAAAGGGAATTACGTGTTTGGGTTATAATTTATCGAGTTTAGAATTTACCAAACCCTTTCTCTTGAATTATGTGTAGTTGTAGTAAGCAGCCGCAGCAACAGCAGGAGCCGCCATACAGAACTTGCATTGCACTCAGCATGAATAATAGGTTTTGTTATGTTTCTGTTAAATAATGGAATGCAGCAGATCAAGCAGTGGCAGCAGAAAGACCAAGTAAGTTATTTGTTGCGCACAGGACAATTAAAAAAAATAAAGTTTAGGCGATCTCTGTAATAGTAAAGTTAACAAGAGTACAAGCACGAAATTTTCAGTAGAAAATACGAGATGAGAAGATAGAGCTTGCGACTTTCACCTGTCGACATGCCTGCCAGGAGACTTTTTTTTTTTTTTTGATGAGTCGTAGTTAGATATGCTTCGTCTTTCTACTGCCAAATGCAAGCTTACGCAACAGTAGTCATTAGTGGAGGCACAGCATTTTGATCGCTTTCGCTCTGCTTTGTATTAACACAAAATTTTATTTCAGCAGTTTTGTCTTTGAATTTGTTGGTGCATTGTGTAATAGTTAACTGAACAGTGGAATTTTTAGGATAGCGATGTATTTTAGTGACATGTTTTCGTTCGTATTGCGACAATGAGGACGCGAGCACAAAAGAAAATGGAAAAGAATGCAGATGCTACTGCAAACGCGAACGTAGATGCGGCTGCGAACATGAATGTAGGAGCGGTTTCAAAGACATTTTCCAAAAATTCAGAAAAGAGAGTAGAAATTTCTTTTCAGAATATTGAGATCCGGGAATTTTCTAACAGTACTGCGGAGAATCGGAATGTAGGCGATCATTTGCCAACAATGCGTGATGAACAACTGTGTGCTACACGCATCTTAGGACATGAGAATACAGTGACGCAAACCGAACTCATTATGAGAAATTCCAGCGTTGCTTCCGCCTCAAAAGTGCAGAGTAATTTTGTTTTCCCCACTTTCGGTGGAAATTCAGGTCTGGCTGACATTCCGATAGAGCGGAGTAATTTTGCCTTTCCTTCTGTTAGTGGAAATGCAGGTACTGCTTCTGCTTTAACAGAGAAGAGTAACGTTGTATTCCCTGCCCCCAGTAATGATGTTTTACAATTATTACTGAGTAAACTCACTGAATTTAATGACAGACAGGAGAGTAAACTCACTGAATTTAATGACAGACAGGAGAGTAAAGTCACTGAATTTAATGACAGACAGGAAAGTAAACTCACTGAATTTAACAACAATAATGCAAAGAATTTCAAATCGCTTCAGAACGAAATTAACGAGAATCTCACATTGTTTCGGGGTGATGTGAATGACAATTTAAATAGTAAATTTGAAGAAATGAGCAGTCAGTAGAAAAGTCAGGTACGTGAAGAATTCAAATCAGATATCAATAATCTTGTATCCCGACTTGATCACGTACAAAATGTTGATATTGTTGAAGTGAAACGACAGACGTCACAACAAGAACTGCAAGTAGAGGAATTAGCGAAATATGTTGAGTCATTGCAATTACAGACCACCAATTAAGTTTCAAAGATAGAAACTCAATTAACGACAGTAGCGAAACAGGTAGATGAATTATCCATGAAAGTGACGGAACTGAGTTAGATACGAGGTCAGATGACACTCAGCCGTTACCGATCGCGGATACCGAAGAATTACAGTCTCTGCAACGTTTTAAACAAGGGCAGATGACAATTAATAGGCAAAACAAACGTGACGTGAAAAATATACAGGAACAGCTTGCCAGCATCGAAGAAAATATCGATCGCAGCAATGACACTGGCAGATCCGATAATTACCAAATTGGCAACGACAATGAGCGCGTTAATTATGGAAATGCTGACCACTTTTCTCGTGAATATGACACGTTTGCGGGACGTAATGAAGGAAACGCGAGTCATGCTATAAAAGAAAACTCATCCGCTAACAAGGGAACCTCCCCATCGCGCCCCCCTCAGATTTAGTTATAATTTGGCACAATGGATAGGCCTTGAAAAACTGAACACAGATCAATCGAGAAAACAGGAAGAAGTTGTATGGAACTATGAAAAAATAAGCAAAATATACAAACTGAGTAGTCCATGCGCAAGATATGCAACATCAAGGAGAACGTGGGCACTAGAGCGCCGTGATCATGTGGTTTGTGGTTGGCGTGAGCAGCTGCGGAGCGAGAGGTCCTTGGCTCAAGTCTGCCCTCGAGCGAAAAGTTTACATACTTCATTTTTGCAAAGTTATGATCTGTCCGTTCGTTCATTGACGTCTCTATTCTCTGTAATAAGTTTAGTGTCTGTGTTTTGCAACCGCACCGCAAAACCGTGCGATTAGTAGACGAAAGGACGTGCCTCTCCAATGGGAACCGAAAACATTTGTTCGCCAGGTCATAGGTCAACCGATTCCTCCACAGGAAAACACGTCTGATGTATTCTATACGACACTGGTGACGGCGTGTGCGTTACATGACAGGAATATGTTGTCGATCCACCTAACTTGCACACTTGGCGAATGGGTAAAAAGATCCTTCTACCTTGCCCGATTTTGGTTTTCTTGTGGATGTGATAATCACTCCCAAAAAAGTGATGAAAACATAAGAGTTTGTCACATAAACTGAAAATAAAGATTTAAATTTTTCATTCAAGGGAAGACTTGAATCAAGGACCTCTCGTTCCACAGCTGCTCACGCTAACCACGGGACCACGGCGCTCTTGAACGCATATTATCCTAAATGTTGCTTATCATGCGCGTGGACTACTCAGTTTGTATATTTTGCTTATTTTTTCATGGTTCCACACAACTTCTTCCTGTTTTCTCGATTGATCTGTGTTCAGTTTTTCAAGGCCTATCTACTGTGCCAACTTATAACTAAATTTGAGGGGGTTGCGATGGGGAGGTTCCCTTGTAAGAAAAATGACGAGTTTGACTATAAGCATTTTCTCACAGTTAGGAAATTTAAATTTTTCCGGGACGCTAATCACTAAATCCACCCTCGAGAGTGGTTACAACAATTTGACTATTCTCTACCACCAACATGGCCAATTGGCCACAAACTGGAATTCATTTGCAGTTATCTTGAAGCAGAGCCCGCTAGAAGAATGCGCTCAATAGTACGTGAATGTCACACATGTGGTGATTTTTATCACGCATTCTTATCTGCTTACTGGTCAGAGACTACACAAGATCGTGTAAAACATTACATCATTATGATGCAAAGTTATGAGCAGTCGAAATTTTCAACTCCAGTGCAATATTTTGAAAACATGATGCGCATGAACAGATATTTAACGACTCCATACAGTCAGTCGGAATTAATTCGTATCTGTTTGACAAAGCTGCCGAACAGATTTTGGCAGGTAGGTGCAAAGATGACTTGGAGGCATTCCAAGCTCTTTTGCAAGAATTAGAATTTGACAACTATGAAAACACACAAAGAGATAATAGTAATCAGTATTGGGAAAATAATAATCCGCGGCGTGACCGTAAACGCGTATGGAACTCGGACGAACCTCACGCGTACAGGGCGGGAGAAGATAGGCGCAATATGCGGCATCAACCGTATAACACAGATCATAGACGCCAGAGAAATGATTTTTATGATCATAGGAACTCCCAGTACAGTAACAGAGATCGCGGATCGCGAGAGCAAAGGCGTTATGGAAATGAAAATTATTTTAGAAGAAATGGTCGCGTTAGAGACAACCGAAATTGGTGCGGAAACGCAAATTACAATTCGGAGCGCGGTGCTTCTGCAGAATACAGAACATCGAGCCCACGCGATAATTATGGTCATAACAATTATGAGAACCAAGACAGTTATGATGAGGGTACAAATCAAAATTGGCAGGATCACAGAAATTCCAATTTAGAGCGTGGTGACAATGTTGAAATCAGACCACCCAACCCAAGCAATAATTCGCGGCAACACGAGCCGGCACAACAATGACTAGCAACAAGGACTACAAACGAACCGTTTGTAGCCGCCGCGGAAAGCCGCCACACAAATTATGTTAACTTTGTTGGACTGGAGGACATTAGAGGCACATTATTACAAGAAAATGACAACAGCGAAATTATGTATACTCATCCAATTATAAAAATCTCGGTAGGAAATATTCTGCTTTCAGCTGTACTTGATTCTGGCAGCCCTGTGAATGTAATTAGCGAGACAGTGTTTAAGAAGTGTGAACAGGCATCTGTTTGTCCAACCTTGCTATTATTAAAGACCAAATTAAAGGGAGTCATTCAAGGAAAGAGTGTAGATGTACGCAATCGGACTTCTTTAGTTTTCGGGTGTCAAGGACGCGAGTTTTCTGCAAATTTCTTAGTAGTCCCTCTTTATCAACAGAAATGATTTTGGGTGTGGAATTCCTACGTGAATATAAAGGAATGTTAAACTTTTGTAATGCTGAAGCCATGTTACGAGTAAAGCAAATGCTAGTCACGCTTAAATTTCAAGGATGGTTAACAAAGGAGGATGAGGAAGTGAATTATCTGCGTTTACTCTTTGCGATTGAGGCACAACAATCACTGAATTTGTCTAACATCATTATGTTTTACTGTGAAACAGAACAATCCATTAGTACAGAACAATTAATTAAAAGGAAAGTTTACAGAGACAAAGTAGAACCTAATGCAGGCATTGATGAGTTATTTGAAATATTACAAACAAATTGTGAAGCTTTTTCTCACAAGACAGGAACAATACGTAACTTCCTTTATGAATTAAAAGTCACCATACATCATCCCATTAACATACAGAGACAAAGTCAAACAGGAAATACAATCCATGTTAGAGCAGGGAATCATCGAACCTGCTGTGAGTTCATATAACAGCCCATTACACATGGTTAAGAAAAGGGATATTTCCATTAGACTGTTTTTTGATTCCAGACAAATTAACACAGTAATCCAACCTGAAACCGATAGACCACAGACACTAGATGAACTATTGCAAAAATTCCATGGAGTGAAGGTGATGTCATCTTTGGACTTACGATTTGTTTTTTGGCAAATAGACTTAAATCCGAGGTGCACAACTTTCCTCTGTTTTGGAAACTGTTACCAATTTCGAAAATTGCCATTTGGTCTCAACGTTTCGTCAGCTAGATTTATCCGTGGTTTGAATACAATATTACCGACACACTTAAAAGACAGGATCACCACTTATGTTGACGACATTTTGATGGCAGAAAATTCATGGACAAAACACAAGCAAGTATTAAGTGAATTATTACAAACATTTCGGGAACATGGCATTAGAGTCAATTTAGAAAAATCGGACTTTGGTAGAACACAAATCAAATTTCTTGGCCACATTGTTACAACAAAAGACATTCTACCTGATCCAGAAAAATTAAATGCAATCAAAGAAATGCCCCTACCAACAAACAAGCGACAATTAAGAGGATTTTTGGGACTAATAAATTTTTATCGTCGTTTTATTAGCCTACAAAGCTTGTCAACACCTAGAGTATGTCAACTAACAGGTAAGAATACAGTTTGGGACTGGGATCATGTTGCTCAAACAGAGAACCACGATTTGAAAACTCCACTACTGAATGCACCTATATTGTCACATCCCGATTTATCCCTTGATTTTTGCCTTTCGACAGATAGCTCAAGATCTGGGGTTGGTGTCCATTTTTTCCATGAAGTTGTGGAAAATGGCATTCTTACTCAGAAAAGTATAGCTTTTGCCAGTCGAGTATTAACAAAATCAGAGCGCAACTATTCAGTCATGGAGCTGGAAGCATTTACCATGGTATGGGCATTTGATAAATTTCGTTACTATCTGCAAGGCAAGCACACAAAAGTATACACCAACCATCAGGCGTTACAATTTCTCATGTCAGCCAAATTAAATCGCGACCGTTTAAAACGTTGGGCTTTGTTTCTTCAGGAATTTAACTTCACTGTTATATACATTCCAGGTTCACAAAACGTCATTGCTGATGCGCTTTCACGAGCACCTGTTGGTTTAGCTCAAAGTAACGAGGAAGATTGCCTAGAAAATAATTACAGCTTACTCTACATGCAGAAGGTTGCTTTGAAAACTTCATTTCATCCTCATTAAGTGATATTGCTCGTGAACAAGATAAGGATTCGATTTGGAAGGATATAGAATGGAAGTGGGAGAATAAGTCACATCCTGCTATAAGACAGTTTTATATCATACATGATAACATCTTATTCAGATGCAGACGTCCTGACAGTCCTTCTGGGGTTTTATGCGTACCAGACGAACTTCTAAATAAACACATTTGCAACACACATCTCAGTTATGCCCACTTTGGTGCGAAGAAATGTTTTCAAAAACTACGAGACACATGTTATTTTTACAATATGGAAAAGAGAATCCGTAAAGTCCTGGCAATATGCAAGTTATGTCAGAAAGCAAAACCACCAACAGTGACACACAGAACACCACTATTTCCAATCATCCCAGTCAAATTAAAAGAGATGGCTGCCGTGGACATCTTCGGCCAGTAACAAGATCTAGGCAAGGCCATTCATATGTTTGCGTAGCTGTTGAGTTTACTTCGAAATTTGTCTCATTCACACCTTTACGAAAAGCTACAGCAAAATCAGTTTCTACAGCATTTGTCAAGAATTTCTTGAAGGAAGTAGGGCACGTTGACAAGGTGATATCTGACAATGGCCCACAATTCCGTTCCAATAGTTGGCTGAAAACCTTGCGACGCAGGAAAATTAAACCAGTATTTATATCACGTTTTATGCCATCATGTAACCCATCAGAACGTATCATGAAGGAGTTAGGTAAACTTTGCAGATTGAACTGCCATCTCCAACATAGAAACTGGGACGTACATTTATCCGATTTCCAAAACATTATTAATGAACTACCTAATGATTCCACTACCCTGCCTCTACTGCTTGTGTTGAAAAATAAACAGCCATCACGTAAGATAAAACAATTAGTGGCCTTCCCGGCACAGCGATGTTTAAGACATCATGAAGCGGTAAGTATAGCATTACAGAAGATCAAGAAAGCTGCAGACAGAAGAAAGAAGCTGCATAATCCACGAGTCAACGTCAAGAATTTACAAGTAGGTCAAAAAGTTTTGCTTAGATCACGTCGACTATCTCATAAGGGTAAATATTTGAGTAGGAAGTTTTTCTTGGTGTATGAAGGACCCTTCCGTATAAGACGCATTGCACACACAAACGCTGTGGAACTTGAGACAGTGCGAACACATAAATCGCGAGGTCTTCATCACTTATCCCACATTAAAATTTTTAAGGAATAAGGCCCTAGGTTGTTTACTGATCTTTAGTAAATATATGTTTGGCGAGCATAGGTGCCCCAGCCGTATATTATTCCTATTTTAATTTTCAGTATTGTTTCATAATCTTTGAACAACCTGTTTATCTATTAATCTTTTACTATCAATCTATCCTGTATGAAAGACCAAAAATGAATGATTATGAATTATTTGTATTGTTCGGGAGACTGAGAACTTTGCAAAGGGACATTTCTGACGAGAGGATTACACCAGCTGTTGACATCTTGCGAGTGTTCACTGAAACAATGAAATTTTCGTGACTTATTTGAACGAAAATGCTAGAAATAACTATGCACGTTTTTTAGGGAGAAATAACATGGAATGACAGAAACTGTCGACATTATCTTCAGGTCAAATATAATGTATAAGTGGCTCTGAATTGAGAAGGTATGTTTGATGGGCATTAGTATAATTAGGAAACCTTCGAACTGACACTTGTTCTGATTTATGAGGTAGTTTGAAGAGTGATGATTTATGTGGATTTTTCGTGTTTATTAGTTTGCCAGGTAAGGCGTATTAGGATTTATGGACCACTCATGAATAGTGTGACACAATGAGGAAGCACTTTGCAGACATTTATAGGACAAGAGAAGGTAAGAAAGATGCACTTCTAAACGAAGAAACCCACAACAGTATTCTATGAAGGAAGATATATCTTATACACATTTGCGTAAAATTTAAGTCACAGCAATGTTAAGGTAGAGTACACACTTACTTAAAATGTAAGTCACAGTGAAGTTAAGACAAAACTATGAGTCACGAAAGGAGTTCTGACACAAATACACAGCAAAATGTTAAATAATGTGATGAATGAGTACCAAGAATATTTTTTGCTCTGTGAAATTGTGGAATGGTAAGAATGATAGTGTTGTTTCTCTTCTTATTGTTGTTAAGGTTGACTTTATTGCATTTCTTACAGGAAACATGATATCAACGGAAGTTTTCTCCATTGCAGAAATGAAAGCACTTAACGTGACGTAATTTTGTGTAGTAGACAACATTTTCAGATCGGAGCATAGCACGCTTACCGTTAAGGGTCGCGAGAAGAAAGACGTTCCAGAAACAGTTGGCTGTGGGAAAAAAAAAAAAAAAAAAAAAGAGTGAAATTACTCTTACGTCTACAGGGGAGAGTATCTGCGATATTTTATGAATTTGTAAATAGTAGTGTAAAATAAGTCAATTTAATATTTATCTTGTGTGTTTCTATTTCATGATTGTCATTTAGTGATGCAGTGCCGATTCCAGTATGAGGTTAATTGGAAGGTGATGATTTTTCTCTTGTCATGTAATAAATTTATTTCTTGTCACCTTGATGAATAAACCATTTCTTTCAGTTTCTACTGGACAGATGGAGGTGTTTTGTGTGTTGTATTTTGTGAATAATCTATTTTTTTTGTTATGTGCTTTGTAGGTTGTTTCTTTTTCTTGTTCTTTGTGACCATCCAAGATTACGCCACACGGATTCCTACAAAGACTAGGGAAGCCTCCAAACAGAGACAATGAGGACTCCATATAAATACGATTGAGAGGCTATACGACAGACATTGACGTTTGACATCAGAAATATTGACAGTCATTACAGACTGATAATTATAAATTTGGTATACCTTAGTAATGAGAGTGTAAAAAATATGACGCAAAGTCATGTAATTATTCACTAAATTTTGTACATATCCATGAATTGATTTGGCAAGCCGTTGGCTAGACATTTTCTAAGGGATTCTGTAACTTTTATTACGTATAACAGCATCACTATGGAATTACTTTTCTATTTGTAGCATTATTTAAATATTTTATAACTAAAATGTACATAACAATTATTGTAACAAATATTGTAATATTCTTTTTCAAAATCACTAGTAATGTAAAAATAGTAGGTAATTAGAGTTCGATGGCACAGGATTTATTCCTTGAAATTAAAATGATATTTTTTTGTGTGGTGCCACATTTGTAATGATTCGTGGTCACAATCAAAACTTTGCCACTGTTATTGGCCAAACTAATCGTAAGAAAATTAACTTGCCACCGTGTGGTGAGCCTCATATTATGACTGAATTGAAAAATAAATGCCACAAATCTGTGATTGCTGTGGCGAGAAATTTAAAGAAAATTGACTTTGCCACCGTGTGGTGAGCCTCACATTATTCATGACTTGAGATATATGCCACAAATCTGTAATTGCTGTGGCAATAAAGTTAAAGAAAACATTTAAATGGGCTCAGTGCTCACATGCCTGTTTATATGATATAATATTATTCCTTGCTTAATTTCTGTAATTAGGTTAGAGATATCGTATTTTAAAGGGAGAATATATTTTCTATAAAATATGACGTTTCCAGTATACAGAAATACTCGACCGAGACTTGTACTACATACGTTTGAGGAGGTACTTATGCAATAACGCAGTGACGTGTGGTTGTCAGTGGACACGAGGTCCCTGAGTCTGCCAACACTGTCAAACTGTGTCATCCTGGGAGTATGGACGTTACGTATGGTTGTCAGTGGACACAAGGTCCCTGAGTCTGCTTACGTTGTCAAACTGTCTCACCAGAGGAAAATTTGGCTTCAGGTGTGGTTGCCTGTGGATATAAAGTCCCTGAGTCTGCTGCACTTAAAAAATTTAGACATGGTTCCTTTTGACCAGAGGGAACTGCGAGCATAAAAACATAAAGTATCATGTAGTCAGACCACTACTGATTAATGTCATGGAAACGTAAGTGCCCAAATGCAGAAAATAAAATATTATTTTTTACTGGTTATTAGGTTATGTTAGCTTATTGAAGACTATTCAATGCTTAAGTAGTTACTGTTACACATCTGTTAAAACTTATATGATCTTTTTTATCTACTTATGTAAGAAACTTGTGATATTTCCTTTGATGTTTTCTTATTACATACATAATAGGCTAGCAATATTTTCATATTATTTTTGTAAAGGGAGCCATGTTTTCTCCTTTCCAGTCAATTAGGCAAGCAACATTTCTGCCATTTTGTTTAAAATTTCAACATTTTTCCCTTGCCTATATGCCATGCAAGAGAATTTTCGTCGTTTTGTAAAAAAAATTTTACTTAGTTGCTAAGCAAGAAATACTTTTAGTCATTCGATATAGATTGTAACGTTTTTTCTCTTTGCCTAACTTTTTCGTCGTTTTGTAAAAAAATTTACTGTTTGTTCCTTGCCAATATGTTAGGCTAGAATCACCCTGCAAAATTTTCAAAAATGAGGTTGGGGGTTATGAGATTGGCAATACTCTCTTAGGATTTAAAGGTTGCCCACAGCACGCACACACAAGCTCTGGAATCTAAGATATTGTTGTCGCACTTCGCAGTGCACGGATTAATTAGTGACAGTTTGGAAGCCAGTGTAGGAGCCCGCCTGCTGTGGTGCGCACGTGTGTTGGGCGAGGGGTCGTCGCCGAGCTGCCGTACTGCCGTGTCCGCCAGCAGCGACACAGGATTTCGTATTGAGTTGATATTTTTTATAATTTGCAGCGCGCTTATTAATTTAAAGAAAAGGGTTTGTGTATGTGCGTAGCAACAGACAGAAAATTTGATAATGATAGGAGTTGAATTCTTAAGGGAAACCATTGTTAGGCGAATAGATTAAGTATTGAATTTTGTCATTGATTTCTTTTGTAATTGTCAGGTAATTGTTTCACTATGCATTTAATTGAGAAATATTTCAGTCTGTCTTAAGAGTTTGATTAATTTGTAATATTGCTTTAATGCCACTGGAGGCAGATTTACATATGAAGCAATTGTTGAAAGAGCTTCTAACGTTTTGTTAATTGAATGAGAAAGAATCGCTTTCAGAATATAGTTTTGGAAAAAAGGGAATTACGTGTTTGGGTTATAATTTATCGAGTTTAGAATTTACCAAACCCTTTCTCATGAATTATGTGTAGTTGTAGTAAGCAGCAGCAGCCGCAGCAACAGCAGGAGCCGCCATACAGAACTTGCATTGCACTCAGCATGAATAATAGGTTTTGTTATGTTTCTGTTAAATAATGGAATGCAGCAGATCAAGCAGTGGCAGCAGAAAGACCAAGTAAGTTATTTGTTGCGCACAGGCCCAATTAAAAAAATAATAAAGTTTAGGTGATCTCTGTAATAGTAAAGTTAACAAGGGTACAAGCACGAGATTTTCAGTAGAAAACACGAGACAAGAAGATAGAGCTTCAATAGATGGCGCTGTAGTAGTCACAAACATATGACTCACAATTTTAGACGAACCGTTGGTAACAGGTAGGTTCTTTAAATTAAAATACAGAACGTAGGTACGTTTGAACATTTTATTTCGGTTGTTCCAAAGAGATACATGTACCTTTGTGAACTTATCATTTCTGAGAACGCATGCTGTTACAGCGTGATTACCTGTAAATACCACATTAATGCAATAAATGCTCAAAATGATGTCCGTCAACCTCAATGCATTTGGGAATACGTGTAACGACATTCCTCTCAACAGCGAGTAGTTCGCCTTCCGTAATGTTCGCACATGCATTGACAATGCTCTGAACCATGTTGTCAGGCGTTGTCGGTGGATCACGACAGCAAATATCCTTCAACTTTCCCCACAGAAAGAATCCCGGGACGTCAGATCCGGTGAGTGCCGGCCATGGTATGGTGCTTCGACGGCCAATATGCTATTCAATACCGCTTCAATCGCACGCGAGCTATGTGCCGCACAACCATCATGTTGGAAATACATCCCATTCTGTCATGCAGTGAAACATCTTGTAGTAACATCGGTAGAACATTACGTAGGAAATCAACATACTTTGCATCATTTAGATTGCCATCGATAAAATGGGGGCCAATTATCCTTCCTCCCATAATGCCGCACCATACATTAACCCGCCAAGGTCGCTGATGTTCCACTTGTCGCAGCCATCGTGGATTTTCCTTTGACCCATGGTGCATATTATGCTGGTTTACGTCACCGCAGTTGGTCAATGATGCTTCGTCGCTAAACAGAACGCGTGCAAAAAATATGTCATCTTCCGGTAATTTGTGTTGTGTCCAGTGGCAGAACTGTACACAACGTTTAAAGTCGTCGCCATGCAATTCCTGATGCATAGAAATATGGTACGGGTTCAATCGATGTTGGTGTGGCATTCTCAACACCGACGTTTTAGAGATTCCCGATTCTAGAGCAATTTGTCTGCTACTGACGTGCGGATTAGCCGCGACAGCAGCTAAAACACCTACTTGGGCATCATTATTTGTTGGAGGTTGTGGTTGACGTTTCACATGTGCATGAACATTTCCTGTTTCCTTAAATAACGTAACTATCCGGCGAACGGTCCGGACACTTGGATGATGTCGTCCAGGATACCGAGCAGCATACATAGCACACGCCCGTTGGGCATTTTGATCACAATAGCCATACATGAACACGATATCGACCTTTTCCGCAATTGGTAAACGGTCCATGTAACGCGGGTAATGTATCACGAAACAAACACCGTCCGCACTGGCGGAATGTTACGTGATACCACGTACTTACACGTTTGTGGCTATTACAGCGCCATCTATCATAAAGCGAAAAAAGTGGCCCGGCTAAAAAATTTATATTTCTTTACGTACTACACTAATATGTAATAAAAAATGGGTGTTCCTATTTTTAAAAATACGCAGTTGATATCCGTTTGACCTATGACAGCGCAATCTAGCGCGCCAACCATAGCGCCATCTGGTTTCCCCCTCCAAGCTAGACAACTTTCATTCTTTGTAGTTTTCTCGTTTGACGCTTATTTCGTGAGATATTTGGCCCGGTCACGATCACCTGTATAGAAATCTTTCAGATTCTAAATTCCTGGAAAAATGTTTACATGGCAAAACACAGAATCCGAATGCATTTGGAAATGGTTTACAAAAATTGTTTTTGTTGGTATGTCATCTTTAGAGATTGGTGTGATGAACGCCTTAATAAGTCTTAATGATGGAATAAAAAGATGGTTAAAACCATTAGCAGACTATGCATCAAAACTGGAGACAACATGAAAAGTGGGCCTCTACGAGTAGACAGAAAAGGTGTCACTGAAGCTGAAAAAGCTGCTGAAACTTGAAAAAGGGAGGGAAGAATAGCAAAGAAAAGAAAGAAGCTGAAAAGGACACTCCTAATCAACAAGATTATGGAGCTGAGATATTTTAACTTGTTAACATTAAGACGAAAATGACATGCAAACGTTTAGTTTCTGTTCCTCGTAGTCAAAATTTTTGCACGCTTAGGTATCATTATTTCATCTAATATTAAAGCAAAACAAAATTTTGCGTGACACCCTTAGTAAAAGACTGAGTAACGTACACACTGAACCACAAAACTCAACGATGTATTAAATATTTAAAGCTGGAGCAATGCATATGTTCTTAACTTATTCGGAGGGAAAATTGACTTCTAAAAGACACTTTTTTAAAATACACAGAACGTCGAATTGATGAATACTCCTAGTTTACTGTTTCAAAAAGTTAGTAATTGAAAGAATAAAATTGGTTTTGACCTTTTATTTTGAATAGTGTGGAAGTACAGTATACCTAAAGTAAAAATTGCACCGAATTCAGTACATAAGATAAAAATCAGTATTCATTCCACAATGTATTCCACAGTTTATATGTTTTCTTTCACATGGAGGTCAAAATATATGATCGAAAGTATCCGGACACCTGTCTGAAAATGACTTACAAATTCGTGGCGCCCTCCATCGGTAATGCTTTAATTCAGTATGGTGTTGGCCCACCCTTAGCCTTGATGACAGCTTCCGCTCTCGCAGGCAGACATTCAATGAGGTGCTGGAAGGTTTTTTGGGGAATGGCAGCCCATTCTTCAGGGAGTGCTGCACTGAGGAGAGGTAGCGATGTCGGTCGGTGAGGCCTGGCACGAAGTCGGCGTTCTATAACATCCGAAAGTTGTTCTATAGGATTCAGGTTAGGACTCTGCGGCCAGTCCATTACAGAGATGTTATTGTCGTGTAACCATTCCGCCACAGGCCGTGTTTAAAGATGCAGTCGCCATCCCCGAATGGCTCTTCAACAGTGGGAAGCAAGAAGGTGCTTAAAACATCAATGTAGGCCTGTGCTGTGATAGTGCCACGCAAAACAACAAGGGGTGCAAGCTCCCTCCACGAAAAACACGACCACACTATAACACCACCGCCTCCGAATTGTTGGCACTACACACGCTGGCAGATGACGTTCACCGTGCGTTCGCCATATCCACACTCTGCCGTCGGATCGCCACGTTGTGTACCGTGATTCGTCACTCCTCACAACGTTTTTCCACTGTTCAATCGTCCAATGCTTACACTCCTTACACCAAGCGAGGCGTCGTTTGGCATTTACCACCAAGATGTGTGACTTATGAGCAGCCGCTCGACCATGAAATCCAAGTTTTCTCACCTCCCACCTAACTGTCATAGTACTTGCAGTGGATCCTGACACAGTTTGTAATCCCAGTGTGATGGTCTGGATAGATGTTGTTGTGGACTGACAAGACAGCCAGTCCACAGTGACGGGTAACCGAAAGGCACGCGCTTAAACTCACGCAGGCTGGCGTGAGGTCTGAAACAGGATACGTAATGAATGCTATAAAGAAAAGTACGTAGCTGCTGGAATACTTAACTTTAATCCATCATTTGAATACATCGTTCTGGACGGTACGTTCAAGACTATAAACTGTTAATGGCGCCTTGCTAGGTCGTAGCCATTGACTTAGCTGAAGGCTATTCTAACTATCTTCTCTGCAAATTAGCGAGGCTTCGTCAGTGTTGTATCGCTAGCTAAGTCGTCCTTACGACTGGGGCGAGTGCTAGTAAGTCTCTCTAGACCTGCCGTGTGGCGGCGCTCGGTCTGCTATCACTGACAGTGGCGACACGCGGGTCCGACATGTACTAATGGACCGCGGCCGATTTAAAGCTACCACCTAGCAAGTGTGGTGTCTGGCGGTATGGTGTCGGTTACTGCGTCTTGGACGGCGCTGGTGAGGGTTTCAACTGCCTTATCAATTTGAGCTGTCTCGTTAATCCCGTGGATGGGTGGGATGCGACTGTCAAGCGTTTCCTTGAACTGGGTCCAATTCGCGCGCCTGTAGTCTAACATCCTGCGTTGTTCCACGTGCTTCAGTGTTTCTTCAATGTACAGGATACGGGTTGGTGATTTGAGGGCAGATCGTTTTCAACGGCAACGTTGAGTATCGTTGTTATGCCCTTGATGAGGGCCATGTCTAACACGTCTGGCCTGTGTCCCCTCCGGTAGGGAATGTGCGTCGGTTCGGTCGGCGCTAGTGTGATTTAGTTTCGTCCTAGTGCGTGTTCGTATAGTTTCTTGCCGTTGGAGTTTCGTATTCGTGAGTTCCAGTCCGGGTGTTTTGCGTTAAGATCTCCAGCGGCGATTACGCGCGGCGATATGTTGAGTATTGTGCTGATGTCGCGTGTTTTGATATTTTTAGGGCTGTTGTATACTGACACCAGTGTAGTGTAGGCTCCGTTTGAACATGACCCTGAAGGCGGTTGCCTCTAGTTTTTCAAGTTCAGGGAGCACTATGTTTGTGTGTTCTATGTCTTTGTGTATGATGATGGCTGTTCCGCCATGACCGGAGCCGTCCGGTCGGTCGGTACGGTAGACGCAGTAGCCGGTGAAGTTTAGTTGGTTGCGTGGTTTGAGCTTAGTTTCGCTCAGTAGTGCGATAAGGATACCCTTACGCTCCACGAGCGCGGCAAATTCCGCCCTTTTGTTGCATTCCAGAACAGGATCTGTGTCAGTGTCTGGTTGTTTGCGATGGGTGCCGGGTGTGGCGTGTTATCCATGTAGGGGTGTGAACAGTGTGGTGAGCGCTGTTTGTATGGCAGCCCAGTACTGCCCAGGTTGAGCAGTCATGAGCCGTGTGATGAGTGTGGTGACGGCCGCCGCGAACTTGTTAAAGATCTGAGCGGTCGTGTGATGGGGGAATATTGTTGCCAGTAAACCCTCAAGTGTTATGTTGGTGTTGTGTGTGTCGGCCTGTGGCTCGGTTGTAGTGTTGGCGGCCGCTGGTGCTGGTGTTGGCGTTATGTGTGGGCTGGCGCTTGTGTTGTTGTTGTGTGGTGCATTTTGAAGTGCCTGTGTTTCAGTTGTGCTGAGGGGTGGGGTACTTTGTGTGCTGGTATCGCTGGCTTGCTGACTGTGTGCCTGCGTTTCAGTGTTCTGTTGTTGTTCGGTACTTTGTTGTGGTGCGCGTGTGTTCCCACTCCTGTTACCTCGTGGTCGCCTACGCCTTCTCTGGGTTTTTGGTTCTGGGGGTCCTTGTGTAGGTGTGTCTTCCTGTGCGTCGTGTGTGAATTCGCAGGCTGTGGCTTCAGGGGGTGGGGTTGTGTTGTTTTTGGGGACTGGTGTTGGTACCGGTGTGGTTGTAGTGTTGCATGTTGGCTGAGACGGTTGTGTTGTCGTCGCAGCGGTTGTGTTAGGTGCGTGTGCTGGGCGCAGAGGTTCCGCGGCCCGCTCCGCTCCTCCAGGGCGTGTAGCCATGGCGAACGATACTCCGCTCCTAACAGGGTTTGGTGCGGGCCTTGGAGGTGATATGGCGTTGGGTGGTTTCGATTTTTGAGTTTTGCGCCTCTGCGCCTCTTTGTACACGTCGCAGCCCCTGTAGCTGGCCGCATGGCCTTGGCCACAGTTGGCGCAACGGCGTATGTTTTGGTGGATTAGTGTGCAGGCGTTGGATGCGTGTTTGCCAGCACATCCACTGCAACGGGGTGCCCGGCCGCAGCGGAGGGCCAAATGACCGAATCGCTGGCAGTTGTTACACTGTTGGGGGACTTGTGGTGGTTCGTTTATCTCTACCCTTACGTAAATCCGCAGAAGGCTCTTTATCTGCAGAAGGCCGCGGGACGCGGCCGTGTCGGCCATCTCGACCAGGTAGTGTGGTAGACGATGGTGAGAGCGGAAGCCCGCCATCCTGGAAGCACTTTTACAGTCGAATCCCAGGAAGTTGAGCGCCGCTTGTACTGTAGTGTTTGGGGTATTGGGGTCCACTCCCTTTACCACGTACTGCTGTGTTCGTTCTTCAGCATTTCTGTACGTATAATGTTGGGAGATCTTTGTATTCGTTGTTAGTTGACACGTACAGTGAGGCCCTATCCCCAGAGAACTTCGTGTGGAGCGTGCAAGGTGTGTGCCTTTCCGCGAATGTTGCGTTGAGGACACTAAGGTCCCCGTAGTTTTGTATTACGACTGGGGGAAAACCAGTCTTCTGATGTGCGGGCGTAGCTGCGGTTGGTGTTTCTGTGGTGTTGCTGACCGCAGATCGGGTCGTGTTTGTTACTGTGGTAGTGTTCCTTACCGGAAGTGTAGGTTTCGGTGTAGGCAGCAGCGCCTTTCGGCTACCTAGCGAGTGTGGTTGCTCGCTTGTTTGCGTACTGTTTCTGGGTTTGCGTCGTGGGACCTCCACCTGCCAGGGCCCGGTGTTCTGGGTCCGCATCTGCAGCAGCTGGTTCCGCCGCTGGAGTCATCTGCCGCAGTGGGACGGTAGTACATGACTCACTAGTTGCAGGTGAGAGTAGTGTGCTGGGGAGGGTACTTGTCCGCTTGGGGGAATCACTTGGGCCGCAGGGGTTGGTTATCAATCGACGCTGGTTGAGCAGTTCCTGCGCTTGCGCCGCGATCTGCCGATCATTGTCGGCTAACATCTCATCAACGGCGGCAAGCGGGACGTTGACGTCGACGGGAACAGCCGACTCACGCGCCTCTTTCGCTGCAGCCTTACTGCGGGTTAGGGCGGGGGAAACACCGGCGGAATCAGCCACCTTGGTGTTGTCAGGAACTTTATTAGGTGAGGGTGGGCACGACAATTTTGCATTTTCTGAAAAGGAAGAGCTAACAAATAGGTCCTACGGAAGAGGGGGAATGCCCTACGGCCTAGCGTGCGCCGTTGGTGCAGTGGCGCGGCACCTAAAGGAGGTGCGGGGGAAGAAAAAGTGGCCTACAGTACGCGGGGTGGTCCGACGTGAACGGGTCCCTGGCACTGGTCAACCCTAACACAGAACGAGATAGTCTCGCTAAGGGAGTTTGTAACCGAAGTTACGGGATGCTACGAGTCAGTGACTGTTGTGACAATTAAGTTTCTCCGTGAGCTACGTGGCTTTTCGACGAAAGGGAGCAAATCTCAACCTTCCGTCGATCCACCGAGCGCTACTGACGCTTCGAAAGGAGACTCTCTGTAGAGCAGAGCGGTCAGCGAGGGCTAAACTCCAATAGCTACCGTTGCACCGGCCATCACAGGCTGAGAGCTCCTTGCGCTGCGACGGCAGGAGCGCGTCTTCAAATGTCGGTGGTCTCTGTCAGCCAACAGACGAGGTCGGCCCGTACGCTTTTGTGCTGTACCTGTCCCTTCACGTTTCCACTACACTATTACATCGAAAACAGTGGACCTAGGGATGTTTAGGAGTGTGGAAATCTCGCATATAGACGTATGACACAAGTGACACCCAGTCACCTGACCACGTTCGAAGTCCATGAGTTCGGCGAAGCGCCCCATTCTCATGATGTCTAATGACTACTGAGGTCTCTGACATGGAATACGTGGCAGCACAATGCACCTAATATGAAAGACGTATGTTTTTGGGGGTGTCCGGATACTTTTGATCACATAGTGTATACTCATTATTTGGCTAAAGTTTCATTTCAATATCTAAGATATTTTTTGAATAGTTAAATTTCGAAATACTAGTAAAAATTACAGGCACTACGTCAAGGTCCGCTTTAAACGGGCTTACTCCTGTGTTATCTTGACTTGTAGCACAAAGGTAGAGTGAAGTTGAACACCAACTGAAAAAGAGATCTGTTTGTTATAAAGAAACTTCTTACACAGAAAGAAGCGTCATTACCACCACTTATTGCACTAAAATCTGAGCAGTAATAACAAATCTTTTAAACTGAACTACCCTCTGACAATGAGTAAAGTACCAGTTGAAATAAGCTGGAAGACTGGCAATAACACGTAATTCAAACACAGTGAGCGTCATCTCCCTTTCTTTTTCAGTCATATTTCATTGCGTTGCATACCACATAACGTGTACCTGTAAACATTGCGAATATTATCATTTCGTTTCGATAAACGCAATAACCCATGCAGGTACGAGACTCACTAAACAATGCCTGGACGTCACCTTTACACTGGAGCTAACAACATTACATACTTTTGATTATGAAATACGTCTTTCACAGCAGGGAATATTAAAACTAATTATCATCTTCGGTATTACCTGGAAGCCGACACACCCTTTCGCTGCAATTACGAAGCACTCCGCGGTCTCCTGGGAAAATGAGCACTTGATTAATTGCCAAACGAGCTAACAGGCACTTTCCCTGAGAGCACAGGTCTATATCAGGAACTTCGTAGGTACCATGTTCATGTTTCCGGATAATCGGTAACAACTGAATTGTTTTACACTCTTCGTAAATATTCCCGGAAATATCAAATCTAAAATGATGTGGAGTAAAAAGTTTTCAGCAGTGGGTCATTTCCAAATTACTGGTTGTACGCCAACGGGAACCGCATATATAGGGCAGCCACAAACAGTCTGGAGAGCTTGTACGGGTTTCCAGGGCAGGTTGTACCGGGAATTAATTGTTAATAAAAAAATTCCATACGCTGCGCCGTTTGAAAGGTAATTAGCAGTGAAGTTATCCAATAAGGCCATTGCGCGCGCAAATTCAAGCGACCCGCCATAGGTGGTGTCGCTAAACGTGTTCTTCGTTTGGCTTTCTAACGCTGAACAAGAGAGCGACACAAAAATTGGACATGGGGCGGCAGTAAGGATCGAATCTGAGCGAGGGGCTGAGCAGTCTCGTGCGCTGTCACCTGCGCTATATGAACAATTAACACTAATATTGCATCTGGCTGGTCGTTTGAATTTGCGTTCACAAAGGTCTGACGGGCTAATTGCAGTGCTAATGAACTAGGAAACGGCGCAACGTATCGATTTTTTTTCTTAGCAATTATTTCTTAGCACAACCTATCCTGTAACACCCTTCCAAGCTTTTCAGACTGTTTGTGACTACTCTGCATATAAATGTGCCGGAAAAATACGGCACTCACAGTATTTCGCATCAGCGAATGTTACATCGCTGAGAACGAGGTATGTTAAAGACACCATCATTACTAAGGAAAATAAAACATGGTAAATCGATAAACAGTCAAAGGGAGAAAATGAAAACCGATTACGGCTCAAAATCTACACTTCTAGAATAGCATCAGGAGAGCTACAAAGCTTAACGACTCCATCCGATGGACGGGTCACCATCAACACATAAACGCGCCCTCACACGTGCAGACATGTCGAAGTGGCTTAGAATGTAAAACCTGACTTGGCAAGAAATGTGGTGATGAGGCACTTCACGTCTCCACATCTACTCCTCCGACTGAACACACACTGGTGGTGAAATTTTTTGTTTCTAAGATTCGCAGTGCCTAACTCCTAATCGTGTGGCCGTGTTCAATCGTGACTCAACAACATCTCTTAGCCGTCTTCTTATACCATCTCTGTTTAATCTGACCTTTCTATCTCCCTTTCCAACCCATTATGACTCTCTCCACCACGTCTCTTTTTAGCTTCTCACGCTGCAGTCTGTATTGTTTCTTTTATTTTCTCTTTCCTTTTGTAATGCTAATTCTTGATATTAAAGTCATTCAAGCTTGAAATGGAGAAAAAGAAGTGTCCTTTCTTCGGAATTTAAGTGTTTTTGTGTGGTCGGGTAGGCCGGCCGAAGTGGCCGTGCGGTTAAAGGCGCTGCAGTCTGGAACCGGAAGACCGCTACGGTAGCAGGTTCGAATCCTGCCTCGGGCATGGATGTTTGTCATGTCCTTAGGTTAGTTAGGTTTAACTAGTTCTAAGTTCTAGGGGACTAATGACCTCAGAAGTTGAGTCCCATAGTGCTCAGAGCCATTTGAACCATTTTTTTTTTTGTGGTCGGGTAGAGATCATAAACACTCCAAGAGCGTCGTTGGTCCTCGTTAGTTCCAACTTGCGTTCCTCGTTAGTGCAATACAAGACAACGTATCTTCTTCCGCCCCTTTTCCGCATCATCCAGTGTTGGTGGCGTGGCAGGTAAGGTTGATAGTCGTATATGTCTGGAGTGACTCTGGTCGTCGAATAGTGTGTTAAATGAGCCACATATCCTAGTATACAGCTGATATTTGGTTCCTGGGGACTGGTACCAGTTCGGCTGAGGAATTACACTCCAGTGTTGGGCTCGTTCTAGTAATTAAAAACAATTTTTTCCTCGTCCATGACCAAATTTCATTTGGTCAGAACAATTTTCTTACGAGTGTGTCGTGCATCGGATGCTTTCTACACAGGGGATCTGCTGTTAGACTTATGTTGTGTAACTTCTTACTTGTTGAAACGTCCCATAAACTGTATCCAACCGAGGAGATTTGTCATCTGACGCCAGGAATTTTTGATAAAAACATTCGGCCAAAACCTGCTCCAGACTGTCGGTGGACGACTTCTGTGAAGTGGATGTCCCAGTGAGTGCTGAAACGCTTGTTGGTGTAAAAAAAGATGTGGAACAGTGAAGGATCCTTCCCCCATGTTACTTATAGTAACTGCACGTACAAGGCGGGGGTCGGGAGTTCTGTTTCCAGTATGAATAAGGGCGGAGAAAGTATTAAACAAACTTTTAGCCACAGAATTTGTTGTAATTGAAAAGAAACTGAAAATAGTTGTGGCGTGCATAAGGTTGAAACACGATACAGAATTGTGCAATTCCAAACCGTCTTTGGAAATGTATGTTGCTGCCTTTAGAGAGCGTAAGTGAGGATGCTCAACGACCCAAACGATTGCGATGGTGGCGGAAATACTGGTTACTGTGGCGTGAGGAGAAGTAAGAACTGTGTCTCAGTTTCTTTTCTGTCGCGTGTTACTTGGCAAAATGTCGCTCGGTTTAGTTGTCTAAGAGCACAGATTAACTTTTGAACCGATCTAATAGAAGATACCGTTTGTATTTGGCACATTTCCACTTATCTTCTCAAACTATGAAACTGTCCTACACCATTTTGAATGAAATCATGACACTGATCAATGCAACATGGTAATAAATAAGTCAGGAAAATGCACCACGTGTTAATAAACGCACTTGTCGATGGCAGTTGAAACTTCAGCCTTTTCACCAAACTTAAAACCCTCTGAATTCCCCTGATACAGAGCATCTAAGGAAATTTATGACTGGAGCACATTTTGAAGGTCGTAAGAGGTGTCTGATACCTGTAGAAGGGCATTTTTGCAGACCTCTCCGAATAGCTCTTCAGAAGACTGTTCGTAGGAAAAACGTTTCAAAAAGTGCATTCATCTAAAATGTTACGAATTATGTGAAAAGTTGACGTGTCGGACCAGGAGCTTTTCCCGTAGCACATGTCCGTTTGTCGCACGATAGTCACCACTCTTAACATCAGCAGCCTTTCCTCTGTTTGCATCAGTAGCGACTTGTGTCCTTACGTCGTAAGACGCCGCTGAAATTTTCGGAAATACACTAGAGATGAACAAATTCCGAACGATGTAAGTGCTTTATTATCAGAATTCTAACTAGCGACCTCAGGTCGAATATTATCTCGTTATCGACAGCTGGTCATCCCTTTCCTATCGATCGTCAACAAATTATTTCTACTTAATCGAAGTTCCACTAAACCAATGTGCATACAGAGCAACATGCTGCAACGACAAACCAAGTACGCGACCACTACGAATAAAACGACTAGAAAAACCGCTTCCTTTTTGGTGTTGCGTATTGAAGGGTATGCATTACAACCAGTAGTATCAGTTTTCAACGAGAGTAACGCCAAAGTTTCGCCTTACCTTGACCTGACTAGCCCGTGTCTCAAATACCACACGTCTTTCCTGATGCACGTAGTGACGAGAGGGTGACGTGTGCTGTCGTGTAAATCAATAAAGGTTTAAAGAGTGCGCAGCATGTGGCATGCTTGTCTATTATTGATCCACACAGGAATTTCATGAGAGGTTTTCTTCGTAACGATGAGACTTGCTGACTAAATTTCGGGGACGTGCGTTCCAAGGTGGGCCTAGAATAAATTACTTCGCGTCACAATAAGTCGTAATATGAGTTCGGCCGTCAAATCAGATAAATTCTAGCTAACACCGACGCTTTCCGATGGACCTTCTGACGACGCACCGTTCGCAAATGAAATAGCAAGACCGAAAACGGAAGTGTTATACGATGCACGCTTCACCACTTGCAGTAGTCGATATTCATATTGAAACTTAATTGTTTTTACTTCAACTGTTCAGTGAAACTGAACGTACTGTCTCTTTGCTTGTCTGTATCAATTCATACCTGACCTACAGAATTTGCCCTGACAAACAGAACTCAAACATTTCCTGTTCATTAATTACTCACAATATTCAAGTATAACGCAGTCTGACTGCTTTAAAATTAATAACCTGACTTCAGACAATTAATATAAAATGATGGCTCTGAATTAGTGGAAATCCTAATAATAACCTAGACATTTCACAAGTCACTTCCCTCACAAATATCTTCATTACCCTAACTACAGCAATGTGGGAAGCACCAATACTGCCAGCTAAATAAAAGATTCTAACTATTGAAGGCTCTAACTACTGATAGGCACGTGGTTAGCAAAGGAAAGATTTTGTTGCAAAGCAAACAATGTATTTTTACCTTAATAATGTGACATCCAGTTCATATATATATATATATATATATATATATATATATATATATATATATATATAAATAATCAATCGTAACATCCAGTTCCAAAAATTATATAATCATGAATAATATTCAGTCTCCAAGTCGGGCACGTCCAGATCGTCCGCCTTCGCTAACAGTTCAAAACTCTAACCTCCATCAGTGCTAACTACTCACTTCCAACCTCCATCACTACTGGCTGTTCACCTCCAACTTCCATCACTACTGGCGATTCACCTCCAATTGCTAGTGCGACCAGCTACAGAGTCTCTTACAGAGTGCGAACAGTGCTGTCAGAGTTATTAATGCAGAGCGCTACATAGCATTGCCAACATACAAACACATAAACAGGCTACTTACATAGCCCCCCTGTTCCTCTTAAAAACATTTAGAAAATAGTTTGGGCAGTGGCCAAGACTAATTTGTTACAAAAAAATTCATATTAAGAATATCAGATAGATCAGATGCACACAATTAGTAATATACTGTTGATCAATAAATCAAAAAATTCATCTCACAGTACCTAAAGACATTTATCAGAAGAGTAGTCTATGACAGTTTTATGCACAAAGTCTGAGCAAGAGAAGAAAATGCACACACAAGTAGTGGACCTCCAAGCAGTCCTTAAGAAGTAGTGTTGTCCTCCCAAGGGAAACATAGTACTGACTCTTGACATGAATACTGGTAATGGGCCACAACAGAGCAAACCCACAGCAAAGTCAGTCGAAGTCTTGAAGAATATTGGTAGGTAGGCCACCACAGAGTAAACCCACAGTATGCCTTGTAGAAATTATGGTAGTAATGGGCCACCAAAGGTGCGGAGCCACCTTAGTCCTTGTAGAGATTACAGTAGTAGTGGGCCACCAAATGTACAGACCCACTGTAGTTCTTGTAGAGATTATGGTAGTAGTGTACCACCAAAGGTGCAGACCCACTGTAATCCTTGTAGAGATGGCCAGCATCCATCCATTGCGACTGTGCGGGTGCACAATCACAATTGAAGAGTCTTCATGATAATGTGGCAAGTTCATGAACTACCACTTGTGCACTCACTAATTATCTTGCAATATCCTTAAAACCAACAATGCTGTTAACCAGTCCCTTGCTAAATTATCAACACACATGCAAGTACTAACACAGTCATATAAACTCTGACATTTTATTCATATAGTACGACCAACAGATATGTGTGCAGTAAAATGAATGCAAACTATTTACTCAACTTGAAGAATTGGTGTCTATACAATTACAATTTTACGGCATAAGAATACAATTACAAAGGTACAGAAAACATCATTAGTCAAGAACATGATAATAACGATACCATTTGTAGTAATACAGGCTTTACAAAAATAATATAAATAAGAGTATACATGAGTATTACAGGAATTGTGACATATGTAAATAAATGAAAATGAGAATATCCTTTGAAACATTAACTTGACACATGAGCATTAAAGAAAACATAACAGAATAAATAATGTCCAAACAATTTCCCAAAGTAAAGAATATGTTACAAAACCAGATTAGATTTGAGGATAACAGTATTCCTCATCATGCAGCTTAGCATTAGAAGAAAAAAAATTCTACCAAATTTATCTTATCAGGTAAACACACAGAGACAAGAAGAACACAGATGCACAAGTGTACACATAAACATAGCAGAATAACACAAAAAGAAAGGTCATGGTCTATTTTCAGTGTAATATTTGGTACTGCAGTACTTGTGGTACTTCATTTCCAACCAAAACATTATTTAATTCTCGGAGATCTCCCTTAGTTCAATATTGTCCCAAGAAAAATGTCCTATCTAAGCATGCCTTCTGGATTTATACTTTCATATTTATTTCTTACCTCATCATTTATTTCCAAGACAATCCTACCTAAACCTGTTATCACTGTACCCTACATATCTGTTCATTTTGTTTTTCAAAATAAATGTTCCTCATTGTATAATACACTTTGGCCAAACCTTTTTCTTGTAGCTTCTCAATCTATTTCTTCCCAACACATCACAACTCATTTTCTTATACAGCATACCCCCTCTTAAACTACCTTAAATCTGCTGAGTTCGGATACATAAACTAGAGAACGACGCAATGCAGCAGCACAAAACAAATAACACAAACAGCAATGACAAAAATTGCAAACTGGCAAAGAAAGCAGCAGCACATTTAAATTATCAAAGCAAATCCAACATTACAACTAATATAAGGCAATATGCAGCATACACGAAAAATAAATCAGTGCTAAAATTGGCTTATCAGAATAATACCAAGTAAAATTCAGTAGGACAATGTCTGACAAACAGCAGCAGCAAATGCAATAACATACATAAACATGAGAAAGTACAAGCAGAAAAAATATTACAGTAAAGACACCAATGCAGATAGGGAAATGTCTATTTACATCTTAACGTCTATGTCACATTTTATCACTAAAGTGGTGTACCACATCAACTTATTCTAGCAAAAAATTACCAAGTCTTTGAAAAGAAAATTATATACACAATTCCTGTTACTAGTCCCTTCTCTTGCTTATGCTTCTTTCCTTTTCTAGTGCTCCTTTTTTAATTAATTTTATTTGGTAAAATCAATGCTGCAGGCCAACTAGAAACTAGATATCAAATAAAATAAGCAAATATATACAAAGCAAAGCATGAAAACATCATTCACCAGCCATATGGCATTTCATAAGTCAGTAAAAATTCTCGCAACTCTCGTAGAGAGACACTTGTCATAATCAGGCACGTAGACGTAAGAACACTTCTCATCACCTCACAACCATTTCAGTAAGTAGCACAAGGTACGAGTTCCAAAGTGCAATCACATGTCTCCAAGCAACAGTGCATTGCTTCTTTGGTACGTTCCACAAAGAAATGTCAATTTCGAGGTCAACGGCCTCTCGTTTCTACAGCTATGCGAGCGCCTGCGAAAGTGCGGCAAGCTCCAAAATTGCTGAAGCAGCACGAGGAAAGTTTAAAATCTACACAACAATAGGTATATTTCAAAGCGGCTGGCATGCAGCCAGGAGCAGCAGAGCATTACGTCAGGGTCACATGTACTCTATACCAAAATATTCAGGACAGCAGATTCAGCTACAATGGCAGTTTCATACAAATAATAAAAAATTTCACAGGTTGAAAATTTACGTTCGAAGTGTGTAGAAACGAAATCTCATGAATAACAGCGTCCAAAAATTTCCGTCAGCACTGTGCTACTCACATTCACATATATACTCACCTTTCATAACTCTTAAAGTACAATTCTTGGTTTCCAACAGTTTTTCACAAACCAGAGTCCCTAACGACTACTCATTATTCATTGCCTCATTACACATATACGTATTCGTCAATACTTTCTCATTACTTCATACTGATAAACATGTAGGAGAATCATACTCCCGATATAGCATCATCTTACTGATCAGAAACGTATCTCAACATCATAATACACATCGTCGTCGTAATAACATCTTCATAACAGATCAATAAAATCTCAAAATCGTTGTAGCTTCCTTCAGTAATCTCAAAACCTTAAAAAAATTCTCTCTGCTCGTTTCAATAACCAAAACGCAGACAAAGTACAATTTCATAATGCAAGTAATCCAGCTGTGCAATTAACTAGATAAAAAAATGTTCATCCCTATCTGTTAAAAGTCTAGATAGCTGTGTAGTTCTGTGTTGGAGAAAATATGGTATCGGCGCGTAAAATTGTATAAGCAAATGCTATATTAGCTAGGTCTCCTTGCACTTGCCACATGCATAGTACACAAAGTAGGTGTACCTCCATGAGCGCTAATGTAATTACACTCTCAGATGTTATAGATTAAATTGGAGAATGAAATGTATCACCGATAACCTTCTCTGTGTCATTGTGGTTCAAAAATATTCCAAATACAAAAGGTAGCCACTCAGTGCTTGTCATGTAGTGCTAAACTATAGTTCTTGCTGTAAGATAATTTCTGTCATTGGCTAACAGCAAAAATGTACCAAGTGTCGTAGTTATTGTCATCCATAAGCAAAGTTCTCCGGAAGTCAATGTACTTACCTTGACATACACAAAAGTAAAGTGCTATGCGTATAAATGTCGTAGTTATTACGTTCATTGCTGTGACCTTGAAAGTACTACACTGTAACGTATTGTTGTGTTATGAAAAATACCTATCTCATTGTAGCTATGCCACAAAAGTCATTACCAAAACATATTTTACTTTTTAGAAAAATGCAGAAAAACTGTGCAGACATAAAATACACTCCTGGAAATGGAAAAAAGAACAACACATTGACACCGGTGTGTCAGACCCACCATACTTGCTCCGGACACTGCGAGAGGGCTGTACAAGCAATGATCACACGCACGGCACAGCGGACACACCAGGAACCGCGGTGTTGGCCGTCGAATGGCGCTAGCTGCGCAGCATTTGTGCACCGCCGCCGTCAGTGTCAGCCAGTTTGCCGTGGCATACGGAGCTCCATCGCAGTCTTTAACACTGGTAGCATGCCGCGACAGCGTGGACGTGAACCGTATGTGCAGTTGACGGACTTTGAGCGGGGGCGTATAGTGGGCATGCGGGAGGCCGGGTGGACGTACCGCCAAATTGCTCAAGACGTGGGGCGTGAGGTCTCCACAGTACATCGATGTTGTCGCCAGTGGTCGGCGGAAGGTGCACGTGCCCGTCGACCTGGGACCGGACCGCAGCGACGCACGGATGCACGCCAAGACCGTAGGATCCTACGCAGTGCCGTAGGGGACCGCACCGCCACTTCCCAGCAAATTAGGGACACTGTTGCTCCTGGGGTATCGGCGAGGACCATTCGCAACCGTCTCCATGAAGCTGGGCTACGGTCCCGCACACCGTTAGGCCGTCTTCCGCTCACGCCCCAACATCGTGCAGCCCGCCTCCAGTGGTGTCGCGACAGGCGTGAATGGAGGGACGAATGGAGACGTGTCGTCTTCAGCGATGAGAGTCGCTTCTGCCTTGGTGCCGTATGCGTGTTTGGCGCCGTGCAGGTGAGCGCCACAATCAGGACTGCATACGACCGAGGCACACAGGGCCAACACCCGGCATCATGGTGTGGGGAGCGATCTCCTACACTGACCGTACACCACTGGTGATCGTCGAGGGGACACTGAATAGTGCACGGTACATCCAAACCGTCATCGAACCCGTCGTTCTACCATTCCTAGACCGGCAAGGGAACTTGCTGTTCCAACAGGACAATGCACGTCCGCATGTATCCCGTGCCACCCAACGTGCTCTAGATGGTGTAAGTCAACTACCCTGGCCAGCAAGATCTCCGGATCTGTCCCCCATTGAGCATGTTTGGGTCTGGATGAAGCGTCGTCTCACGCGGTCTGCACGTCCAGCACGAACGCTGGTCCAACTGAGGCGCCAGGTGGAAATGGCATGGCAAGCCGTTCCACAGGACTACATCCAGCATCTCTACGATCGTCTCCATGGGAGAATAGCAGCCTGCATTGCTGCGAAAGGTGTATATACACTGTACTAGTGGCGACATTGTGCATGCTCTGTTGCCTGTGTCTATGTGCCTGTGGTTCTGTCAGTGTGATCATGTGATGTATCTGACCCCAGGAATGTGTCAATAAAGTTTCCCCTTCCTGGGACAATGAATTCACGGTGTTCTTATTTCAATTTCCAGGAGTGTAGATACAGCGCAAAAGCAATAACGAAGATTGTGTCACTCCAAAGTAGCGTTGTAGTATAATCGTGTAGCTGTCAAACAAACCAAATTTTCTGTCATATGTGGCCTCTTTGTCTTTTCAAGTAAACCAAAATGTTGCAGAAAAACCTCATTAGCAGTATATGTTCCAAGAATGTGGACTTTATGGTCATGACGTAATCGTGCAACTCACAAGCAAAACGTACACACATTGAGACTGTATCATCTGTACCCTATAAAACTGAACTCGTAAAATTGCAGTCTTAATAAGTTCCATAGGTTGTTGACTAGATAGCTGACTTCGAAACATTGCTGCATGCGACATGTGACAAAGCGTAATGGTAACTGGAAGTGAAAAATTTAATCGCAAAGATTAAGTCAGAAAGCAAATTGTTTCTCAATAATCAGTTTTACACGAGAATCTTTTGTAATTTTTCTTTTTTGTAATTTAATGACCAATTATGAGGAAAGCAGTAAGAAAATTGACAAAGCCAAGCTTGTGGATGTATATCATTACTAGAATTCTTGAAAGTTCTGAATTTACGCGTTGTGATGAAGAGGTTACAGTCAAAATCATCATGACGCAGAGTCGCAAATCTGTCATTATTACGCCGGGTCGGCTGTTCCTTCTCAAGGCTTGCTACATCTTGCCGACTCCTTTCAAGATCTACGGAATACCACTATTATTACTTAGTGAATCTTCCTTATTTCTAAGTCCCTCTTCCCGTGTCGAAACGCGAGTATCCTCTGAAATGTGTAGCTCTTGTATCACGTGTGCTAACTGATCTTGTACCTCCCGCATTTCTCTTTTGTGTTGCGTATCAATTTGATTCTGATTTTGTTTAACTTTCGTAATTTCCTTGTACTGTTCTGTGTCAGTGAAAGCTATAGGTATCGTATCATTCAGGAAATCATCTACCTTCATAGATACATTTGTTAACTTCTCCGAAAGTTCGGCTACTTTTTCCGATAATGTGCTGATTTCCTTCGTGTTTTTCTGAACCAAGTTTTAGTGTGTCCATTTGAGTTGTAATAGTATCTACTGTTTTCCTGATCTTTTACAGATAGCGTAACCGCATCGGTAGATGCAACTGAGTCACTTTCAGATTGCAAGGTGTCGTGAATTTCGTGAACAATAATCTGCAGTTCTTTTGTGTCAGCTTCATTATTCTGTGATGTGTCTTCATGTCGCGAAAAGATGGGGCTGAAAACGCTCACAAATTTGTGTTTTTACATCTTCAGAAATTCTCAGCGGTTAAACCTTCACGTGTTTGTTCAAGTACTACTTTAATTTGTTTCTGATTTTGTTCCATTTGTTGCATTAATCGGAATAACAATGCTTCAATGCCTGAAACATGTTCCTTTATCCTTTTCGCCAGTGCATTTGCACCGGCAACATTTGTATTTTGAAAAGCAGAGGGTGTGTCTTGACTTAACTGAGAAAAGTGCAATGACGCCAAACCCGAATCGATTGTATTTGCAAGATTTCTTTCTGACGTTTCGCATTCCTAAGGCAAACAGTTACCGACCGATCTGTGTTCACTAACTGTTTCCATTTCTACACCGTTATTTATTAGCTGATCCATGTCCCTATGCCCAATTATCTAATTATTATCTTGAACATTTGTTAATTCATTACAAGGCGGTCTTAACACGCTACTGTCGTCTTCATTGAAATTTCTCAATTTGCTTTCAGCCTAGTGTCACGTATTTCACCCGTCATGAGTATCACAATGTTTCACACAATAACACAGAAAAAATACAATTTTAAGAGCAAAAATAAGAAGACACATTAAAACAGCACGGAAAATAATAAATATCTATTTAATTGCCAAAGCGACTGCGAAATACTTAGTGCAAATACACATGCATACCACAACTGCTTTGCTCACTACAATACAGTGCAACAATGAGAGACTACAAATGGTTCAAATGGCTCTGAGCACTGTGGGACTTAACATCTGAGGTCATCAGTCCCCTAGAGCTTAGAACTACTTAAACCTAACTAACCTAAGGACATCACATACATCCATGCCCAAGGCAGGATTCGAACCTGCGACCGTAGCAGTCGTACGGTTCCGGACTGAAGCGCCTACAACCGCTCGGTCACCGCGGCCGGCAGAGAGACGACAACTACAAAAGAAATGCTCTATATACAATTACCCGCTAGCAGTAAACAATAACTAATTTCTAATCAAGCAATAATTAATCAAACTACAAGAAAATCAGAAGATTCCAGTGCGGTATCCTGGGCTAAGGGTCCACAGATGAAATTTAATTGTTTTTACTTTCCTATTCATTAATTACTCACCATATTCAAGGATAACGCGATCTGACTGCTTTAAAATTAATAACCTGACTTCAAATAATTAATATAAAAGAATGGCACTGAATTAGTACAAATTCTAATAATAACCTAGACATTTATTAAGTCACTTACCTCACAAAAATCTTCCGTAACCGTACTACAGCAATGCCGCGAGAGCCAGTACTGCCAGATAAATAACAGATTCTAACTATTGAAGGCTCTAACTACTGATAGGCATTCGGTAAGCAAAGGAAAGATTTTGTTGCAGAGCAAACAATATGTTTTTACCTTAATAATGTGACATTCAGTTAAAAAAATATTTATAATTAACCGTGACATCCAGTTCCAAAAATTATGTAATCATGAATAATATTCAATCTCCAAGTCGAACACGTCCAAATCGTCCGCTTAACGCTAACACTCAAACCTCTAACCTTCATCAATGCTAACTAACTTCCAACGTCCATCACTACTGGCTGTTCACCTCCAACTGCTACATCTACATGGTTACTCTGCAATTCACACTTAAAGTGCCTGGCAGAGGGTTCATCGAACCATTGTCATACTACTTCTCAACCATTCCACTCTCGAATGGCGCGTGGGAAAAAGGAACACCTAAATCTTTCCCTTCGAGCTCTGATTTCTCTTATTTTATTATGATGATCATTTCTTCTACGTAGGTTGGTGTCAACAAATTATTTACCCATTCGGAAGAGAAAGTTGGTGATTGAAATTTCGTAAACAGATTTCGCCGCAAACAAAACCGCCTTTGTTTCAGTGACTGCCACCCCAACTCGCGATTCATATCAGTGACACTCTCAGCCCTATTGCACGATAACACGAAACGAGCTGCCCTTCTTTGCACTTTTCCGATATTCTCCGTCAATCCTACCTGCTAAGGATCCCACACCGTACAGCAATATTGCAGCAGAGGACGGAAAGTGTAATGTGGGCTGTCTCTTTAGTGGGTTTGTCGCATCTTCTAAGTGTTCTGCCAACAAAGCGCAGTCTTTGTTTCGCCCTCCTCCCCACAATATTATCTATGTGGTCTTTCCAGTGTAAGTTGCTCGTAATTGTAATTCCTAGGTATTTAGTCGAATTGAGAGTCCTTATATTTGTGCGATTTATCGTATACCCAAAATTTATCAGGTTTCTTTTAGTACCCATGTGGATGACCTCGCACTTTTCTTTGTTTAGTGCTAATTGCCACTTTTCGCACCATACAGTAATTCTCTCAAGATCAGTTTGTAATTGGAATTGATCGTCTGATGATTTTACTAGGCGGTAAATTACAGCGTCATCTGCAAACAGTCTAAGGGGGCTGGTCAGATTATCACCTAGATCATTTATATAAATCAGGAACAGCAGAGGGCCTATGGCACTACCTTACGGAACGCCAGATATCACTTCTGTTCTGCTCGATGATTTACCGTCTATCACTACGAACTGTGACCTCTCTAAGAGGAAATCACGAATCCAGTCGCACAACTGAGACGATACTCCACATGGACGCAATTTAATTAATAGTCGCTTGTGAGGAACGGTATCAAAAGCTTTCTGGAAATCTAGGAATATGGAATCGATCTGAGATCAGTTGTCGACAGCACTCATTACTTCATGGGAATAAAGAGCTAGCTGTGTTGCACAAGAACGATATTTTCTGTATCCGTGGTTGGTTATGTATCAATAAGTCCTTTTCTTCAAGGTGATTCATAATGTTCGAGTACAGTATATGCTCCAAAACCTACTGCAAATTGAGGTCAGCGATATTAGTCTGTAATTCAATGGGTTACTCCTATTTCCTTTCTTGAATATTGGTGTGACCTGTGCTACTTTCCAGTCATTAGGAACAGACCTTTCGTCAAGTGAGCGGTTGTATATGATTGCTAAGAAAAGCGCTATTGTGTCTGCATACTCTGAGAGAAACCTGATTGGTATACCATCAGGACCGGAAGACTTGCCTTTCTTTAGTGATTTGAGTTGTTTCGCAACACCTAAGATATCATCTTTTATGTCACTCATGCTAACTACTGTTCTGGTTTCGAATTCTGGAATATTTACTTCGTCTTCTTTCTTGAAGGAATTACGGAAAACTGTATTTAGTAACTCCGCTTTACTGGCACCATCATCTGTAACATTTCCATCGCTATCACGCAGTGACGGTATTGACCGTTTTTTGCACTGGTGTACTTTACATACGACTACAATCTCTTTAGGTTTTCTACCATATTTTGACATGACTGCTTGTGAGTCATCTCCCACTGCTAGTGCTACCAGCTACAGGGTCTCTGACAGAGTGCACATAGCGCTGTCAGAGTTATTAATGTAGAAGCTACATAGCGCTGCGAACATACAAACACATAAACAGGCTACTTACAATATCAGCTATGTAGCTTCACACCCTAGGTACTTGGGTGACTAAAAATCGCTGAGACGTCTTAATTGTATAACGATAGAGGAAGTGGTTCCTCTTTCGTTACACAATTAACATGTCACATTCGTATGAATGGTCTTGCCAGTGGTACTGCAGGGGGATATCAGTTTGTTTAATCTGAATGTACCCTAATTGGCCCTGTTATCTGCCATGAAGTAATTAGACACTCTCCAGAATAATGAATTAGGAATACGATAACTACTAAAATAAACAATAAATCGCAAGTAATTCGGTTTATTACGTTAGAGTAAATCATCAGTCATCTGACAAGCAATACTAATTCTAAAATAAAACCTTGGTAGATCTGACGGTAGGATCTGTGTTAAGATTCTAATAATCGTGTATAAAAAAAACAATTCCTGTCGCGGGGCTGTACCGTGATTGTCGTGATGTTTGCGTAAAAGACATATGGCCTTAGAGAAGGGAAAGCGTTGCATCTGTGGCCAGAGTTTGAAGCAAATTGGTCATTCGAATCTGAACACAAGTCTTCAGATTGAAGTCATCAGGGGTATATAGTAGCGCCTGTGATGATTGTGATTCGGAGTACATAGGCCAGACAGGAAGAAGTTTTGAGACCCGCTTTAAGGAGCACATCAGGGACCCAGACTCAAAATCACCGTAGGTGCGCATTTGCGGGAAACGGGTCACGGTATCACCGGTATCCAGAACAACACGCGGGTGTTACACTTGGGAAGTAAGGGCTACACCCTTAATGTTTTGGAAGAGGTTGAAGTCTTCAGAGTTCTGAAGAAATCTCCTCGCTCCTCACATAATGCCCAGACCGATCAGAGGCACAAGTGACTTTTAGAAAATTTTGATTACTTTAACAGTGGCCTATGTACTCCGAATCACAATCATTACAGGCGCTACTATATACCCCTGATGACTTCAATCTGAAGACTTGTGTTCAGATTCGAATAACCAATTTGCTTCAAACTCTGGCCACAGATGCAACGCTTTCCCTTCTCTAAGGCCATATGTCTTTTACGCAAACATCACTATAGCTTACTTGTTAGTAGGTTCTGTCCAATATATTTTTAGGTGTACTCCGGGCCTTACGCATTCAGAACCACATTTATTATTCTTACAGTTTTAACTAACTGCCCATTTTTTATATTGGCCACCTAGTATGGTATTAGATTAAAAAATAGACATAAGGAATTGTTTATCAAATGTTCAGCAACCCCAACTCTTCACACCTTGAACACGTCATCCGGCCTCTGGCGATTCTCGCGCCACTGCGTGAGCGCTTTCCGGGTTTCGGCCAGGCAGTCAGGTTGCGTCCGCTGCCGCGCGGCCCCTCTCAACTTGCACGGTATGTTCTGATATGTTCACATGGCCCTAATTCCGCTGTTTGTTCATGCTAATTTTCCGCTCTTGGTCGTTCGTGTTCAAGGGTGTTTTATCAGCATCGTATTTTATTTTTATTTTCTAGGTCATTGCCGCTCCTACAAAACAACCTGCTTCAGATTGAAGCTTGCGGTTATTGAATTTCTAAAAAATGACTTTACTGCCCGTAATCATCTCGCTGTGGCGGCGCGAGCTCTCTGTCTCTCTCTATAGGTAGAGACTGAAGCGGCTGCAGAATCAATCACTGGTTGCGTACCACCGACCCGCGACTGCTGTCAAGTTCGAATCAGCCGGAAACTTTCGAAGTCCCTCAGTCCACGTGCTCGGGAACGGACGCTGGGGGCGGCAAGGGCCGGCGGAGGAGATGCCTCCCGCTAGTCGAGCGAAGAAGGAGTCCCATTGTCGAATGTCGAATGAATTTGTACCGGCTGATTCTTAAAAGGAAAACTCGTATTTTGGCGTTTTGCTTCCCCTACTTGAATCTTAATAGCCGGGCTACGGGTATTCCGAGATCCGACCAGTAAAAAGATTTTTTAGATGATGCTGGTCCCCCTCCCTCGGTATTTCTTCGGGCGGTTAACCAGCAGTGAGCTTTCTACTATTTAGTGGTAAAAAAAGTCATCTTAATCTCTCTCTATCTCTCTCTGTGGGCAATGAAGTGGGACGTCAGTAGCCCACTCGAGTTTCTGTCTTCTAGTTTATTTACATTAGCCAATCCTGGTAGGCTTTATATTGCATTTCACTTTTATGGACCTAACTTTCGGAAGTGTTCCAAGCTTACAAAGAGGTCCCAAACTGCAGGCTCCCACTCCATTTTTTAGATGTTATCTGTTACGTCCAGTGCTTCCCGAAGAAACGCAGTTTTCTACATTTTGTTCAAAATAGTGCATTTTCTGTACCTGCACTTCGCCTCTTTCGACCGTCGAGTCATAAAAGAGTCACTGTTGAAGGCCTTACACCACCGGAGATTGTATCTACATTGTCTGTGATGTGCCCAGCGTCCACTTATGGCAACTCAAAGTATGGTGACGCAGGTGGCACTGACCTGCAGCCCATCTGGCGAACTCTCCTGAGATTTCACCCGAGCGTGGCTTATCAGATTCAGTATGATAATTAATGATGTTTCTTGTGTATGTGATGCACACCACGTATCCCTGTTGTCAAACTGGATCGCAGGGACCATACAGTTGCCGAATTTAAGATCAAGGGTTCCTATAAATAATCCCGAACGGCTGGTTCAAATGGCTCTCAGCACTATGGGACTTAACATCTTAGGTCATCAGTCCCCTAGAACTTAGAACTACTTAAACCTAACTAAGCTAAGGACATCACACACATCCATGCCCGAGGCAGGATTCGAACCTGCGACCGTAGCAGTCGCGCGGTTCCGGACTGAAGCACCTAGAATCGCTCGGCCACAGCGGCCGAACGGCCGGACGGCACACACTGTGGATGAGGTTGGGACACAAACTACTTGCTTCCGTCCTTTCCTGAGATAGATCAAGTAATGAAGTTCATTGCATATGGCAGTTTGTTTGTCCACTCAATACAGAATCCATTTACTGATTTCCAAGCTTATTCATACGATCAAAAACAAATAGCAGATAACTTGCACTTGGCAATACCAAAAATTATCTTTATTGACGATCGAGGGAGTAGCAAATTTGCAGTGGCGCTCTTCACATGCGGCTTGTGGCAGCATCCCAAACCAGCGCAGCACGGTGCGCCGTGCAACCTCTCAAACATGCGGGCGACGCTCCTTGAAGCGATGTTTGTTTAAATAAGGATGTAAACATTCTTTTCTTATCCCAGAAGCGGTGGCAATAGTTTAAATAGTACACAGTTTTACACTTATAGCAAACAGTGCAAACTGAAGGTAACGATCATGCAAGGTGTATCAGTAAATTGTTACGTCATAGAGGGGAATTGTTAAGATGACATTTTAAACAAGACTCTTTGATTCTCTCGCAATTTTAAACGTAGGGCAAGAGACGCAGCACCAGTACCGCAGGTCCATCATCTTAGATTCTAGACTTTGCACAAGTGATCTGGTAGCCATGTAGGCTGCACCAGTATCACAGGATTTGCCATCTGGAATTCTGATGTCTTAGAAATGCGAAAAACAGTGAAATCTGACAACCATGCAGTCTCCACCAGCATCCCAGGTCCATCATCTTGAATTCTGATGTCATAGGCTTGGGAAAATCACAACTATGCAGGCTCCACCAGTATCCCAGGGTCCATCATACTGAATTCTGATGCCATAGGGATGTGGAAATATGACAACCACGTAGGCTGCAGCAGTATTCCAGGGTCCAGCATCTTGGATTTTCAACCAGCAAGACAATTGCCCGGCTTGGTTTTATGGATTTCCCATCAATTTACATTCAGAACAAGTGACCTACTTCCTCAGTGCCTTCAGACGGATGGCAGACGAAAACCTTTTTTGCAGTTGTTTGAATTTCCTGCTATTTTACAGACAGAGAGTTTCGCAAGGAGTTTTCTCCAACGGCTTGCTGACAATTGACGATGCTAGAAGTGAGGGGGCCCGGTTCCTCATGTCCATTCTCTTAGGATGAAATCAAGGATCAATGGCAAAACATATTCATTGTAAACCGCCCGACCGTCCAAAGAGTACATTTCCATTCGTGTAATCAGGAGTCTACTGAATGGTTGTAGACAGTCTGCCACTGAAACTTACGCTCTAATTGAGCACACCACAAATGGAGGATACTATGCTGCATCCACATGCAGAGGTGAGGGTACCATTTTTTTACATTCATTGAGCACTAAGGCTGAGTCTAGACGTAGTAGGGGTCAGTGATGTGAAATGAAAGAAGACAAGGATTTCTGGTCAGTTGAGTACAGGGTAATATCAACAGCAGCAGAAAATGGTATAACGGGAGTAGGATTCGTTATGAGTTATGAATCGGAAGGTAGGGCAGAGAGTGAGTTATGGTGATAGGGTTGTGCTCATCAGATTCGAAAGCAAACCAATGCCAACGATAGTTTGCGTAAACATTCCTATGTCCAACCAGAAAATGAAGAGATACAGAAATAATTTGAGGACATTGAACTGGTAATTCAGTATGTAAGGGGAGGTGAAAATCTAGTAGCCATGGGCGATTAGAATGCGGTTGTAGGGGAAGCAGTAGAAGAGGGGTTAATGGAGAAAATGGACTTAGTAGTAGGAATGAAAGAGGAGAAAGACTAATTGAGTTCTATAGTAAATTGCAGCTAGTAATAGCGAATATTCATTTCAGGAATCGTAAGCGAAGAAGATATACTTCGAAAAAGCCGAGAGATACGGGAAGATTCCAATTAGATTATCTCATTGTCAGGCGCAGATATTGGATTGTAAGGCGTAATCAGAGGCAGATATAGATTCAGATCGCAATTTAGCAGAGATGAAGAGTAGGATGAAGTTTAAGAGACTAATCAGGAAGAATCAATGTGCAAAGAAGTGACTTACGGCAGTACTAAGGAATGAGAGACACACTCAAAGTTCTCTGAGGATGTAGGTACTGCAATAAGGGGTTGTTGTTTGGTTGTTTTTGGGGAAGGAGACCAAACTGCGAGGTCATCGGTCTCATAGGATTAGGGAAGGACGGGGAAGGAAGTCGGCCGTGCCCTTTCAAAGGAATCATCCCGGCATTTGCCTGGAGCGATTTAGGGAAATCACGGAAAACCTAAATCAGGATGGCGGGACGCGGCTTTGAACCGTCGTCCTTCCGAATGCGAGTCCAGTGTTGCAATAAGGAATAGCTCTGTAGGTAGTACAGATTGAAGACGATTGGACATCTCTAAAAAGAGCAATCACTGAATTTGGAAAGAAAAACTTAGGTACAAAGAAGGTAACTGCGAAGAAACTATGGGTAACACAAGAAATACTTCGGGTTGACCGATTAAAGAAGGAAGTACAAAAATGTTCAGGGAAATACAGGAATGCAGAAATACAAGTCGTTTAGAAATGAAATAAATAGGAACTGCAGGAAACCTAAGGGAAAATGGCTACATGAAAAATGTGATGAAATCGAAAAATAAATTACTGTCGGAAGGATCGACTCAACATATAGAAAAATCAAAACAAACCTTCGGTAAAATTAAAAGCAAAGTCGGTAACATTGAGAGTGCAATGGGAATTCCACTGTTAAATGTAGAGGAGAGAGCGGATAGGTGGAAAGACTTTTTAAGGGGACGACTTGTCTGATGACGAAGAAAAACCAGAATCGATATGGAGGAGATGCGAGATCCAATATTAGAATCAGAATTAAAAGTTTTTTTTTTTTTAATAGTTAAAATCTAGTAAGGCAGAAGGGATAGATAACATTCCACCAGAATTTCTAAAATCATCGAGGGAAGTGGCAATAAAACGACTATTCGCGTCGGTGTGTAGAAACTACGAGTGTGGCCATAAACAATCTGACTTTCGGAAAAAAACATCATTCGCACAATTCCGAAGACTGTAAGAGCTGACAAGTGTGAGAATTATTCCACAATAAGCCTAACAGCTGATGCATTCATATCACTGACAAGAATAACTTACAGAAGAATGGAAAAGAAAATTAAGGATGCGTTAGATGACGAACAGTTTGGATTTGGGAAAGGTAAAGACAGCAAAGAGGCAGTTCTGACGTTGCGGTTGATAATTGAAGCAAAACTAATAAAAAATCAAGGCATTCATACTACACTTCTGGAAATTGAAATAAGAACACCGTGAATTCATTGTCCCAGGAAGGGGAAACTTTATTGACACATTCCTGGGGTCACATACATCACATGATCACACTGACAGAACCACAGGCACATAGACACAGGCAACAGAGCATGCACAATGTCGGCACTAGTACAGTGTATATCCACCTTTCGCAGCTATGCAGGCTGCTATTCTCCCATGGAGACGATCGTAGAGATGCTGGATGTAGTCCTGTGGAACGGCTTGCCATGCCATTTCCACCTGGCGCCTCAGTTGGACCAGCGTTCGTGCTGGACGTGCAGACCGCGTGAGACGACGCTTCATCCAGTCCCAAACATGCTCAATGGGGGACAGATCCGGAGATCTTGCTGGCCAGGGTAGTTGACTTACACCTTCTAGAGCACGTTGGGTGGCACGGGATACATGCGGACGTGCATTGTCCTGTTGGAACAGCAAGTTCCCTTGCCGGTCTAGGAATGGTAGAACGATGGGTTCGATGACGGTTTGGATGTACCGTGCACTATTCAGTGTCCCCTCGACGATCACCAGTGGTGTACGGCCAGTGTAGGAGATCGCTCCCCACACCATGATGCCGGGTGTTGGCCCTGTGTGCCTCGGTCGTATGCAGTCCTGATTGTGGCGCTCACCTGCACGGCGCCAAACACGCATACGACCTTCATAGGCAACAAGACAGAAGCGACTCTCATCGCTGAAGACGACACGTCTCCATTCGTCCCTCCATTCACGCCTGTCGCGACACCACTGGAGGCGGGCTGCACGATGTTGGGGCGTGAGCGGAAGACGGCCTAACGGTGTGCGGGACCGTAGCCCAGCTTCATGGAGACGGTTGCGAATGGTCCTCGCCGATACCCCAGGAGCAACAGTGTCCCTAATTTGCTGGGAAGTGGCGGTGCGGTCCCCTACGGCACTGCGTAGGATCCTACGGTCTTGGCGTGCATCCGTGCGTCGCTGCGGTCCGGTCCCAGGTCGACGGGCACGTGCACCTTCCGCCGACCACTGGCGACAACATCGATGTACTGGGGAGACCTCACGCCCCACGTGTTGAGCAATTCGGCGGTACGTCCACCCGGCCTCCCGCATGCCCACTATACGCCCTCGCTCAAAGTCCGTCATCTGCACATACGGTTCACGTCCACGCTGTCGCGGCATGCTACCAGTGTTAAAGACTGCGATGGAGCTCCGTATGCCACGGCAAACTGGCTGACACTGACGGCGGCGGTGCACAAATGCTGCGCAGCTAGCGCCATTCGACGGCCAACACCGCGGTTCCTGGTGTGTCCGCTGTGCCGTGCGTGTGATCATTGCTTGTACAGCCCTCTCGCAGTGTCCGGAGCAAGTATGGTGGGTCTGACACACCGGTGTCAATGTGTTCTTTTTTCCATTTCCAGGAGTGTATTTGTCGACCCGGAAAAAGAGTTCAGCAATGTCAAATGGTGTAAAATGTTCGAAATTCTGAGAAAAACAGTAGTAAGCTATACGGAAAGGCGAGTAACATACAATACGTACAAGTTCCAACAGGGAACCACAAGAGTGGAAAACCAAGAACGAAGTTCTCGGATTAAAAAGGTTGTAAGTCGGGGATGTATTCTTTCGCCAGAACGATTCAGGTATAATTACATTCCAATCTTCACTAAATGTAAACAGAACCTGTTGAATGGAATTAACAGTCTAATGAGAACAGAATATGGATTGAGAGTAAATTAAAGACAGAAAAAAGTAATGAGAAGTAGCAGAAATGAGAACAGCGACAATCTTAAGATCAAGATTGGTGATCGCGAAGTAGATGAAGTTAAGGAATTCTATTACCTAGGCAGCAAAATAACCCATGGCGGATTGAGTGAGGAAGACAAAAAAAGCAGACTAGTACTGGCAAAGAGAGCATTCCGTCCCAGAAAAATCTACTAGTATCAAACATAGACCTTAGTTTGAGGGAGAAATTTCTGAGAATGTATGTTTAGAACACAGCATTGTATGGTAGTGAAACATGGACTGCGCGAAAACCAGAAAAGAAGAAAATCGAAACATTTGAAATGTGGTACTACAGAAAAATGTTGAAAATTAGGTTGACTGATAAGGTAAGTAATAAGAAGGTTCTTCGCAGAATCGACGATGAAAGCAATATACGGAAGAAACCGACAAGGAGAAGGGACAGGATGGTAGGACATCTGTTAAGACATCAGGGAAAAGATTCCATGTTATTAGAGGAACCTGAAGAGGGTAAGACTATAGAGGAAGACAGAGATTTGAATACATCCAGCAAATAACTGAGGACGTAGGTTGCAAGTACTACTCCAAGATGAAGAGGTTGACACAGGAGAGGAATTCGTGGGAGCCGCATCAAACCAGCCAGAAGAGTGACGATTCAAAACAGATGACAAACCCGGCATCGCCCGGATATTCATTCTTCCAATATTCCATTAGAAGCGCAAACAAAAAATGAACTGTGTTGCAGAGTAATATCGAAAAATTTCATTACTCGTGAAAACACCTTTGAAAGTACGAAACAATCATACAATTAAAGATACATAATGTACAAATGTACAAGTACAGGTGCTTCGCGTGTTTACAACGCGATTTTGTAAACCGTCTCTATGGAAACGTCTCTTCATCGCTCTGCAGACGGCTACAGCCGTTTACGCTTCTCAGTTGAAAGCTGTCAAAGCGCTACCACGCGTCAAGAAATTTCTTAATTTGACTCGACTGTGGGAGTGCCTTAGTAGTAAAGAATAACATATATGTTACAACTTCGTGCATGAAGTGGCATTTTTTCTCGCATTTCAGTGTTTATGACGTCATATCTCTCAAACTATGTGTGGTACATTTTTGACTATGTGCAGGTACGTTTAGCGGCATATGTGGACACTGTCTGCGTTATATGTTTCCGAAAGAGTAAGTAGAAAAGGAGCAACAAATTTAAATGTCATGCATGATGCGGCAGTTATCACACATCTCAGTGTTTACGACTTTATGTCTCCTGATCTCCGAGTCATACATTGATACAATTTTGTAGACACATTCTGCAGTATATGTGGATGCTGTCTGAAATATCTGTTGCGAACAGAGTTAGTAGCAAAGAAGCAATAAATTTAAACGCCATGTACAATGTGGCAGTTTTTCAGGCGCTTCAGTGTTTATGACGTCATCTCTCATCAACTGTGGCAACTAGGTGATTCTTACCCCAATAGCGATTGTTGCCTGACGGTAAGGGTATGTATTCCAAGTTTGGTTGAAGTCGGTCAAGTGTTTTCGGAGAAGATGTAGAACATTCATGTTGATGAATAGGTTATGCCAGATAATAGAAATAGAGAGTATTTTGATAGAGGGTTTCATACGAAGCTCAAAGAACTGTCATCTTACAGAATTTCTTAGTGTCGTCATTCACCTACACTTCAGTCGGTATATCCTAATCACTTTCCCTTGAGCAATTTGTTAAGGTCTGATGCAGTTACGCGCTACCATCCATAACTGAACATGCCTTTATAAATATATACACTTTATTCTGTTTTTTAGCCGTCCTGATACACCTGTAACAAAGAGAAATGGACGGAAATTTATGAAAATCGTCCTCGGCATCATTGTCATCACTAGAGTTTGGTGAATAAGTGACAAATATAAATAGCACGAACCGTGTTTTACTTCTGTCTGCTTATCTACATTCATAAATAGTTTACCAGGTTCATGCTTAATGGTTCATGGTGCAGGTTCCCAGTTGTAGGTTCCCAGTAAAACGGCCTCCAGGCGCAACAAAATTTTGTCTTCTGTGTTTCCTATTATTACTGGCTGAATCTCTAAAATTTAAAATGTTGTTATAATCTGCTCATTAAATGGTATAATCGGTACGCATGCGATAGCATGCGCTACCTACTATGTCTCAAAAGCCGCTCATAAAAAGGGGGATTCTTCCGAGGCTCATATCTCGGGTCCAGTTGGTATTAAAGGTAGGGTCAAGTGTTTTGGATAGGTCTTCGGCTAGAGACCATTTGCATACCCAACAGAAGGCTCGTCTTAATGTCATGTATGAATGATACTTTCTTCTCCTTAGGCAAATGGGGCAAATCAATTAGTCCTCTTTGCATTTGACGCGTTCTAAGCCGGGCCTTAGAGGGTTTGTGTAGGGACCATTAGTTCATGGGCGGTTTTTCAGGAAACAACAAAAACAGATTTATTTATCATTTTTTGAATCAAAACCGAGCCACGGATTCCAATGGCTAATGGTTGTAATTTTTACAATAGAGTCCTAAGATTCCGATCTCAAAGAATCTTAAAGTGTTTCTTGATATCTTTATTCGCTCCGGAGACACAGGGGATCAAAGTTACCGTACTTGTACACGTAAAATATGCACGTAAAATCCGGTGTGAGTCGAAAAAGTAGTTTATAAAGTGACGTAGCACGGAGAAATATGCTGTAAAATTTCTCCGTTATGATCAGAAGAGTTCTGGGAACCCCATGTTGTAGTACTGAATCACATGCAAAATTTTTGTGCATGTAAAATCCGGTCTCAGGGGTAAAATTAGTTCTGTGTTATTTCAGTTTCACATATGTAAACTGTGACAGGGGAAAGAAGGGAACCAGCGGAAAAATGCTCCTAACGCAGACAAAAAAGGCTAATCTGCTCCTGTTTAAAACACTCTCACTAAAAAGTAGGGTACCAACTGCCACATTCTACACCATTCTACCTTCTTCAACACCTTCAAAAGTTTTCCTAAAAATTTTGGCATGCGAACATATTCGCATTTTTCTAAAAATTTTGGCATGACAACATATTAGTGATTTTTTATGCTGAGAGGGAAGGAGACAGTGGCAGTGGGAAAGAAAAGGAAAAGTAATAAGATAGTAGACAGCAGAAGAACGAAGGAGACAATGGCAGTGTGAGACAAGGAGAGGGACACAGCTACAGTATAACATAGTTGACAGTGACAGAAGAATGCTAGGAGAAAGAGTGAAGTTAGTGCCAGTGGGAGAGAAAAAAAGGAAGGAGAAAGTGGAAGTGGGTGAGAGTTAGTGATACTGAGAGACAGTACGTAACAATGACAACGAGGAACAGAGAGAGAGTGGCAGTGAGAAGAGACAGCAGCAGTGGGACGAAATGAATGAGATATTAGCAGTAAGAGAGAGTAAGAGGGAGACAGTGTTAATAATACGAGACTGTAGTAGTAGAACAGAACGAAGAGAGCTGTGGCTGCTTGACAGGAGACAGTGACAGAGATACACGAAGAGGTAATGATAATGAGTTGGTGTGAATGAATGAGTGACAACGGGGAAGTGGGACTGGATGGGTATGAGCGACTTAACAGCGATGGACTATTGGGTGTGAGTGAGTTACAGTTAAGGGAATTTGGGGAAGGGAGAGGTGAGTTGCACGTTAAAAGGAGCACGAATATGTTCGCATGACAAAATTTTTAAAGGTGCTGAAGAACTTAGAATGAGGCAGCTGGTACCCCAATTTAAGTCAGAGTCTTTGAAAGAGAAGCCTAATCTCCTTTTTGTGCTCCGATAGAAGCATTTTTCCGCTGGTCTTATAAAATTTAACAAAGTACGAGAACTATTACAGTTAGCAACTGTGCATTTATCTTGGCTGACTGTATTTTAAAAAATGGTTCAAATGGGTCTGAGCACTATGGGACTTAACATCTATGGTCATCAGTCCCCTAGAACTTAGAACTACTTAAACCTAACTAACCTGAGGACATCACACAACAGCCAGTCGCTGACTGTATTCATCCGCTGACAGAGAATTAGGGCACTCAGTGACTTGCAAACAAACTTTACACATAATTTCAAACCTTTACAAAACTTTTTCCGCTGAACCCTCCCCCCCCCCCCCCCCCCCAACAAAATGATGAAAGGAAAATATTGTATCACTTACTTCATTTTCGATGTTCAAGCACTACAACTGCCTTTCAAGCATGGCGTTTTAAATCATTTCCTCCTTACTACTGCCTGTATTTGCAACGCATTATGCATACAGTATCGACATTTGCCACTGAATGTAACAGCAAAATTACGTCATTGTATGAGACATAGCTCAGAACATACGACGTCAAGAAAATTGAGATGCGGGGATCAACTGGCTTTTTTGGTTGATACAGAGCGCAAATTATCCGGAATATATTCATCCAGTGTTTCATAATGAGAGCGCTTAGCGACTTCCACCAAACTTTAAACGTAATTTCAAACCTTTTCAAGACTTTTCCTCGCTTACATGCATCTTGTCAGATATTTAACGCATTAACTCATTTGTAAAGGAACGAGAAGTTTGAAGATGCTTTACACATGAGGGTTCGAATCTTTAAGGAATCGTGATTAATTAATACACACTTAATGAATATTTGTATTGCACTCTCATCAGTACTAAACACGTTTCTATTCTGACTGCTAATTGAAATCCTATGTTCAACGCTACGTGAGTGAAAGATGTCGCAATATAATAATGGCGAATTGTATTTTGCTACATAATGGACTGCAATGTGAGACAGGGTAAGAGCTCTTAGTAGTTCCAGTTAGTGGAAATGTGCGGGATGAAGCCAGCAAATAAATTTGAGCGAACTGGAGCGCTGTGGTGTGTGTATAAGGCGGGGCACGCTACGGCGAAGCGCGTTTAATGTGCCGCTCCCACGCGATCCACAGGAAAGTCGGTAGTTACAGCGTTTCCAAGAGGACGCTGCTGGCTAGGGAACAAGCGAATACAAACTTCCCGCTGCTGCCAAGATACGTCAACAGAAGGAAAGTGGAAAGCAGGAATCTGCAGCCCTAGCGACATCAAGGTTATTGTTTCGGGCAACCGCTTTTTATCACTGAAAGAAAAATAAAACTTCAGCTTCTACTGTTTGAGAATTTCTTTTCGTTATGCTTCTGAGTGGGTTTTTTTTCTTTCTCAAGTAAGATGCGAATTGCCTTGAATTTTTGAAGTATCTGTAAAGAAAACCACTTGACACAAATGAAAGAATCCTAAAAATTGGGTCTATTGATAGCGAACGCCGCTTCAGCAATAGTCGTTGTCGCGTGGTGAAAGTGGACGTTAATACCTGCGAGCTGCTTATACGAGAGTAAAGTATAAATTGTCCCTAAACAGGCGGTAGCGTTACCATAGTTACACTGCAGTGTGCTACAGCACGTGGCGAATGCTACTGACACATCATCATCACGGCACCTGGTCTTTATCAAGAGATGTTGCAGGCACGCCTCGTGCATTTGTGGCACGTCTGTGAGTAGTCGTCAGTTGTCAAACGACGTAGTGTACGAATTACCAGCTTTAGAAAAGTATAAATCTAGTGTGTACGTGTGACGATTTCCACTGACAGTAAATTCAAGACACGAATCGCAGGTTGAATCTGTGAGTGTCACTTGGAAAAAAAATTCGAAACATTGGTCAAGCTTACGGACTACAGGATGTAGCAAGAATTGTAGATACAGTACTCGTGTAATAACAGATGGAAGCTGCTCTGGCCATAATATTCAGCAGCAACAAACGTAAAGAACCCCGGCTTTCTGAGTTAAGAAGATACGAAGCAGTGAGAAATAACAGGGGACCGTTCGAGAAAACAGCTACAGAGTCCAGAAGACTTTCTGTAAAGTTATATCTCGTGAAACAAGGTGCAAACTCGAGGAAAACTACAGTGCAATGTAGGGAGCTGAGAAACCAGGCTACTGTCAGAGTGTGTTTAAAAAGCCATCACATGGTCAGGAAGAATAAGGAGACAGCATAGCTTCTGCTAGACAGTCTCCTCCCCTACGACGTTCCTTACACCGACCAGCCACAACAAAGCGAAGGAGCACCTAGCGACTGAGAACGATGCAAGAACTGTCACAAACGCATTTGCGCGAGAAAAGGTCGCACTAATAGTGGCAAGATTATGTATGGAGTAACTCTGGAGACGGACAGTGTCCACTATGAAGGATAGGAATACCTCGTGCGCAGATCTTATCCTGTCTTCCTCCGTTATTCAACGGTGCTTTAAGACTAAGAAAACTACTGGAGGTGTAGAAATCTACAAAAGTCTATATTAATAAGCAGAGAAATCAAAATTACGATTTTTGTGAGAGCTAAAGACCAAGTTTTCTTATAAATGCAAAGCGACTCCTGTCCAACCCTCGCCAGGGCCACTCAGAGTTCTATGGCTTTATCCAAGGCAGTACGGTTTCCAGCAAAGGAAACAGAGAGAAGAGACCATTAACTGAGAAGGGAACCAGGACTACTCGCCATCACAGATTTAACCCAATTTATGATACATTCCGGGCCTGGCCAGAAATGACACTCACCTAAGTGCGAGTTCCAGATGGCTAAGCCTTCAGAAAAATAGCATTTGTGGCGTGGCTCCGACAAGGCATGAGCCATATATGAAGGGCTTATTTCAATAGTGGTACAAGTCCATTTTTGTTCATTCTGAGATACAGAGTCCTAAAGTTAAATGCGCGCTGAAAAATCTGCAGTTGAGATACCTGATATATTCAAGTATATATACCTGAATATTTCTGGTATCATAACCGCACATTTTTTAGCCTATCTTCTAACGTAAGTCGTAGGATCAATATTGCCTCACGTCCTCCTACAGTTCTACAGGATCACAGCTGAACGTTCCTCACAACGGCTAGTAAAAATCCTACATTTTTCTGTAACTGCACTACTGTGCATTCACATTGCAGCACCAGGAAGGTAACCAAACAACAAAATTATACATATTGGGTGTACTAGGCGCTTCCCCGAAGCTTCGGCTGCATTACACATATATAAAATACACTTCCTCCTTTTTGCCTCGGTGTCCATCTCTTCGACCCTCCGCCTGTCCACCTTATCCTACCACTTATATCTCTCCGCCTCCTCCTCCTCCATTCTCTCTGTCTCTTCATCTTCTTCTCTCCCTCTCTTTGTCCATTTCCTCCATCACCTCTCTCTGACCATATGTTCTTCCCCCTCCCACTGAATGTATCCAACTTCCCCTCTTTCTTTTCATTTATTCCTCCCCCTCTACATTTTTCACATGACCGGTACCCTCTACACTTTCCACCTGCCTCATGCATCTCCCCCTTCTGCCACCTCTCTGTCCATTTCCTCCTCCCCCTTGCTGTGCCCAACATCTCTCAACCTGTCCCCAGCCATACTCATCAGCACTTGTAACTACTGCAGTACAGTTCAATAAAAAAAGGCTGATATTATTCTCAAACCACACCTGTCACACTGGACAGGTTACACATCAGAGGCTTGAAAATTCGTACATTGGTCCCTGACATACAGGCTGTCACGCAGAGCAGACCATACTACTCAAACACAACACACCTGTCATGCAGGGCTGCCTAAATGTCATGCCCTGGAAAACAGTTTCTTACCCCTGAAATGTGCAAAGCAGGTTTATTTGGCACACTGATACTGTTCCCACACAATATGCCTGTTGTGCAGGGCCGCTTGTATGTGATAGGCTATAAAAATAAGTTTCTGAACTTATCTTTGCTCCTATTGGAGCTAAGAGGTTACAAACCCCACAGTGCGGATACTCGTGAGACCTGCCGTTTCTGCGCCAAATTTGGTTGGATATAGGAGACTGGGAGGAGGATCAGGTGTACACACATACACTCTCTTTATATAGATATAGCGCAGCAGTAAGACTACATAATAAAATTCGTAGGGGATTGAGGGGAAAACAGGGTGCAAAATTTAGAACACGGAGGTGCCACAGCTAGTAGTGACTACAGCTTTAACCTGGCTCGACATCGATTTGAACAGCTTGGATGACAGATGGGCATGTGTTATTTCAAGCTATTTCAACTCTTTGATAGATTACATCAATCGTGGTGGCATGCTGCTCTCTCAGCAGCCCATGACCAGATGTTTTCCTTTGAAGAGTTATATGAGAACGAAGTCTTTCGCGACGTTCTCGTATAGCTTTTCTATACGGAGAGAGCACTGCGCGCCAGGTTCGTCAACTGGAGAAACTGCGTGGAAATATGCACAGTTGCGGAGTAATTTGGCATTTCTGCAACGTCATCGGCATAAGGAGATCGTGCCCATGTTTTCTATGGTAAAACACCACATAAGGTGGCTGGAGCGAATAATATATTACGGAAGACTAGCCTGGGCATAGTCAAAGAAAAGGTACGACATACAAGGTACGAACTGGATACTAATGCACGCAGGTTGTATAACTGCCACCTCTCTTCATCTGTAGTCTCCTCACCTCTCGACTGGGAGTGGATCGATACTTTGAGGGCAGCTCATCAAAGAGCTCATCATAGCGATACAACGGCGCAACAGATAAAGAAATTTGAGATACTTGCAACCACGCAAAGATCGATGTCATCTCATGGAACGGCACGCACTGTCATCAACCTGCCGGACAAGAACCTGAACGAAGGAGCCATATCGGTCCTTAATACAGGATTGAATTTCTCTCCTAAGTCACGCACTTTACCTACGTGTTTTTTAGTAGAGTGGAACAGGTGGTGTAGCGTCTCTCACAAGACGACGCCGACGATGCAAGACTTACCACCAGTCGCATTTTAACCTCAGCTAATCCGACCAAATCTAACGTCAACAGAGCAGAGAGAGAGGAGAGAGAGGTGGGGGGCTTCCTATATGGCGGAAAGATGAAGGTCTTGTGTTACTTCCTTCAGACAAGGGAAGTGCCACGGTTGTTCTAAATACTACTGAATATCAGAGCAAAGTGGCATCGTTGTTGAACGTAGCACATACAAATGCCTAAAACGGGACCCACTCTTTCATGCAGTAGGAAAACGGTGAAGTTCGTGAACAATTCTGGTCTACCAGAGGATGTCATCAAAAATCTTAGACCACGAGCTCCTAGACCTCCTCGGCTGTACAGATTACCTAATGTTCACAAGGAAGGTATTCCATTGAGGCAACTGTTAGCGCAATTGGTTCTCTTACCTAAGAGCTGGCCAAATATTTAACTAAGCGGATGACTCCGATAGTCGGCCGCTGTGAACATCAAATCAAAAACTCTCCCATGTTCACTGAGGAAATTAAACAGATTAGAGTTGGCCCAAACGATATTTTAATGTGGATGGGTGTGGTCTCATTTACAAAAGTTCCTGTGAAGGACATATTGAAACTGTTGGCAGGGCATTTTCCTCCTGAACGATAAAGGTGTTTCGACATGTTATGACGACCACCTACTTCTTGTACGGCGGTAAATTTTATGAAATGGGCGGATTGGCAATGAGTTCTACGTTGTCTTCAGCAATGGCCAGCCTTTTTATGGAACATTTTAGGAACATGCATTAAATTCAGTTCCCCTTCGTCCATCTCTATTTTTTCATTATGTTGACGACATGTTTATGGTCTGACCACACGGCATAGAAGTTCTTGAGAACTTTCAGGAATGTAAATAGCATGTATCCAAATATCCAGTTCAGCGTCGTTTTTAGATGTCTGGTACAACGAAAGTCGGATGGATATCTCGGCTACTCAGTACACCACAAGCTGAAGCACGCGGATTTATATCTAAGGGCTCAGAGTTTTCACCATCCAATGCAGAAGAGAGCGGCTTTAGGTACATTGGTACACAGAGAAAAAACCGTTTCTGACGAAGACCACTTGGATTCCGAGATCAGTCATCAGAAGTGTGTGTTCTGGAAGAACGACTATGCGACACGTGATATCAAGTCAAAATTCACCAAGGAAAGGAAACGTGAAAATCTTGAACATTCACGCAATGAGTCACCAATTGCATTCCTTCCGCTCTGCGGCGCTACATTCAGCAAAATAGGCAAAGTCCGGTGAAAAGGAGGTATCAGACCTGCTTTCCGACCACCTAAGAAGGTAAAGCAGATGCTACACCCTGTTAAGGACAGTCTCGATCTCAGGATTCTTGCAATTTACAACATCTCATGTGAATGCGGAAGAAACTAGATCGGTCCGTTCAACCACACCGTTTCCGACCGCTGTGCAGAACATCAACGGGACATTATAAATCGTGAACTGGATAAATCCGCAGTTGCTGGGCACAGCCTCACAAACAAACGTAAAATACAGTTTGACGAGACAAAAGTTTTGTCCCAGGCTCCCATGCATTGGGACGTTATAATTAAAGAGGCTGTAGCAATAAGAATGCATGTGAAAACCTTGAACCGTGGTGGCGCATATAATCGTAGCGGTGCATGGAAGCGAGCTCTCGGTGTGGACAAGAGACAGAGATATTCGTCGCAATGTTTACGCTACGGCGGGAGCGGTGGCGCCACCAACGCAGACGTTGACACCATCTGCCACAGCATGGTTAACTTCCTACCAATCAGAAGCCGTCTTTGGGCTGTATACGTCCACGACAGCAGCGATTTTGACAGTCAGTTGTTCGTGACGATGACGACAGTGGAAATCGTCGAACGCTCGAGGTTTTACTCTGAATTGACGCGGCAAGAAGCACGAGAATGTTTTGTACGACAGTGTCACCGCGAAAGACTTAGTTCTCATAAGTGATTTTGCCCTTAAAATGGTTCTGACCTGCCGGTAATATTCAGAACCCATTTGCGTTGTGTTGGTAAAATTCTGTCTAATCACATTATCCCAGGAAATTATACTTCTGAGGTATGGAAAACTGCTCAGACACTGCAGCGGGTGGTCTCCTAGTTTCACACTTGTGGGATGCCTATTTCTGTTAACTACCATCACTACAGTCTTAATCTCGCCAATGTGGAGATCATATTCCTGGAATTTGGATGATAAGTCAGGTATGAAATTCCTTTTCTGTCTCATCCCAGATCCTGACATCATCAGTAAACGCAACTGCGCTAAGTTCACTAAAGCTTTTCTTCATGTTTTTATTATATCATCTATAAGAGTAAAAAATAACAGTGAGGCTTGTTATATGTAAACTCTTGTGGTGTTTGTAACATACAGTGTATGTATGTGTGGTTGCCTAATGTCGTCTCCACGATGGATTTCAAATGCCTGCAAATGATTAAACCGACCCTGCCATTGAAAACCTTCATCTAGGGATTTCCATAAAACGAGGTATCATGTTGTGGTTATACTTCACTACAGTTTAACACATTAAACCAATCATTCCCGTCAGGATGCTTCTAGAATTAATCACAATTTGGATACTATAAATGATTTATTCTCAAAAACAGGTACAGCACAAAAACTTGTACAAATATAAAGTGCGTAACGTCAGATTCTACCCCAAATGTAATTTAGAGATAGGCAGGACATACGTTTTACTGTATTTACATCACGCCTTCCTTAATTAGATGGACACAGTACTGGCTCATACTGATTAATGGTGAGAAACAGGTGGCATACCTGCAATTCTCTACCTACACAGTGGAAACATCATGCCATCAGCAAATTCCTAGGGCCGAAATTACCTCGGTACAAGACAGAACATGAGTCAAGATTTATGTTTGCTCACTAGCCAGAAACAGATATTCAACTCAAGTATTATTTCGTAAAGAGGGTTCCAGTATGTATCAGACTCCACAGAACGGTATAGAGTCGTCACTTGAGTAAAGAGAATGACAACTCTGTTCACAGAGAAACCTCTTCAAGTGCTCTTTGTGTCGAAAGCAAGACTTTCCAAAATCTAATTCCAAGATTCCCTGCCTTAGTTTTCGTTAGTTGTGTCAATCCGCGGAGGGAAATTTCTTGAGTCAGTTCCCGCAGGGAAGTGCCCCTCCGTGTCACTAGCCCGCTCCCTCCTGGACGCAAGGCGTTTACATTTGCGCTCAGGGGAGGAGACCCAGTGGCCGTTACAAAAACATTACCTCCCGCTACATGCATCATCAATCTACCAGCCAATCACCTGAAGTTCATACTCCCTTCCAAAGATTTTCTGAAAGTTTAGATTTACCCTCCTACATCCTTAGCACTCCGCCGGCCGAAGTGGCCGTGCGGTTAAAGGCGCTGCAGTCTGGAACCGCAAGACCGCTACGGTTGCAGGTTCGAATCCTGCCTCGGGCATGGATGTTTGTGATGTCCTTAGGTTGGTTAGGTTTAACTAGTTCTAAGTTCTAGGGGACTAATGACCTCAGCAGTTGAGTCCCATAGTGCTCAGAGCCATTTTTTGAACCTTAGCACTCCGTCAATCAAATACGCATCTCTGCTTTTTGTTGTGAAGTGTGCCCCAGCGTTTACTGTGAGGAGATTCCTCGGAGGTCAGTTTACAACCATCGTTCGCGACCCCCCACATTCCTTGACACTGAAATGAAATGATCGCATGGCATTGTTGGCCGGGAGGCCCGATGCGGGGAAGTTCGCCAGCCGTATTGCAAGTCCTTTTTAGTCGACGCCACTTCGGCGACTTGCGAGTCAATGATGATGAAACGATGATGAAGAACACACAACACCCAGTCATCACGAGGCAGAGAAAATCCCTGACCCCGCCGGGAATCGAACCCGAGACCCCGTGCGCGGGAAGAGAACCTAAAAGGATGTCGCATCATCTTTTTCCGCCCCCAACTCTCTTTCGCCAGGCACGCCATTCTGAAAATTTCCAGAGTGCAGCCTCCGCGCGGTCTGCACTCTGGAGGTTCTGTCGCTTCCAGCATTGTAAACCACCACATCCCTGCTCTGCACTTTTTCAGGGCAATAAATGTCCGCCCCGGCAGAACAAGACAACTCAATTCCTAGCCTCTCTTTAGAGGCTCCTGAGTAATGTGTAGCCCACATTGCCCTTTGTCAGTGTGCAGTTCTAATTAACTCCCAGACATGCAATACTACAGGAACTGTTTGTACGTGGTACTAGACAGAATCAAACAATGAAATGACTGATAATTCGACTGTGCATCATAAGCAGTGATCTAATATAAATATAAATCGAAACACCTTTACAGAATCCTAAATGTATGATGACAAAATCTTGCCACCTTAAAAGTGCACTTCCTTGCTGAACTCCACTGTTGATTTTCTGGCTAAACAATCGTTCTTGCAAATAATAACTTTGCTGATACTTGAAACGATGAGTTCCTTTGCGGTTACATTGTGAAGATTAACTGTTGCCGCCACATAGTACGAGGGCGGGCTGGAAAGTAATGTCTCAAAATTTCTTAAGTGAAAACTCTTAAAGTTCTTTCAATTAAAAAAAGTTATTAACATTTTACACCTTTTTTCACGACAACATATTTATTTCTCTACATAGTCATCCTGGCAACGTACAAATTTCTCCCAACGAGATATCAGTTTGTTGATGCCATCACTGTAGAATGTTTCACATTGTTGACGGAGCCACAACGTCACCTCCGCTGTCAAAGTGAAGTCCTCGAAGGCACTTTTTTTTTAAAAAAAAAAAGAAAAAGTTTTGGTAACGATGAAAATCTGATGGGGCCAAGTCAGGACAAAGTCGGGACCGTGTTGAGGATGATCAACGACAGAGAACCCAAGGCATCGCATTGCTGCAGATGGTATAGTGCTCGTGCATGGCCCGCAATGTCATGCTGAAGGAAAGGGAGCTCCAAGTGGGGACGTACTCTTCGAATTCGAAAGTCGTTTATAACACACTGCTCCTCACGAACGACATAGTTACGTTACACGTCGCCATTTTACACGCTAAAATATGGAATAGTCTAGCGGCAAAGAGCTGAAAATATATAGACATGAACTATAACGATGTAGATTGTTAATAATGTTTTTTATTTTAAAAAAACTTCAGAGTTTTTACATATGAAATTTGAAGACATTACTTTTCAGCACGCTCTCGTATTTTCAAATAAGAGATTAAATGGGCATCTCGGGAAAACCGTCTCAAGCAAATTACAAATGTCGGTAATTTGAGTTGAACTCATAGACAACAACTGGTTTTCAACATTTTTGTAGGAAATTTTCATGCACAAAGGCTGTGGTTGACTGACCCTACGTTTCTTCATGTGTAGCAGCACTCATTAAACAGAATTTTTACTCCTGAGGGTGAATTACCTTTTGGGTAAAGTAACTGCTGTCTGCTCGTAAAATGTGACCTGAGTAAGAGCTGGCATTGACGATGTATCCGCGACTGTTGAAGGTATGGCAGCGGCCATCCCCACGTATGTCTTTTGAGTTTTCCTGGCCTTTAGCTGGCAGACAATTTAATTTCCAGATGACAGATAGAACTGCAGGTTGGTCATACTCTCGGCTAGCCATCGCATGTAACTAAAGTCGTGGAACCAGCAATTTACAGTGGGATACATTTCCTCAAGTATATTTGTGCAATCCTCATGCCATTGTTTACGTCAAAATATTTGCTGATTTACCGTCATTCACCTTGTGTTCGCAACGCTGTGCCGAAACGCACCAGGGAGTGGTGGATTCGGTCGTGCTCGACTTTTGTTTTTTTTAAGAGCGTCAAACGCGAGTTGACTGACATTAGAGGTGACACGGGGCAGAGGATAGTAAATACGTTTTATATTACTTTCGCAATAAATTTAGGCTACTTGAATTTTACTTCCCTCTGCTATATCCCAGGTGGTGAGGTGGATGGTAGGGTGGGGGGGGGGGTTAGTAGGAGTTGGGGGAGGGCTGGTGGAGGAAGGGGCACCAGCTGACATCTCACCTAGAATATTTTATCTCTAAAATATGTATCACCAACGCACTGCGATGTAAAGAGATCATTTTATTCATAAAAAGCATTTTTTCTAACCGGCGACGTTCCATGACTTCAGAGAATTTGGAACGAACTTGATTAATTTAATAGCGACTAAAAATGAAAAGTGAGGTAGGGTACAACAGGCAAAATGGACGCTGTAGTAAACAGATGTTACAGAAAATAATATTCGTTTATTACCGCAGCATAGAACTACAAAATAAAAACTCAAGCAATGTAAATTTTACGTTCTTAATTACCTTTTTGTGTCTCTGTTAAGTTTAGGCGCACTTAATAGTATGCTATGGAGTCATTCTTGTTTTGTGTCAAATACTTAACTTCTATACATATTTTCTTACGTGCTTAATTCGTTTTCATTAAAAAAATATGTACATATTTTCTATGTTCGTATTAAAAAATACGAGCACGTGTGAAAGTGTCGAAGGATAAAAGAGGGAAGCATTAGTTGAGAAGGGAATGAGGCAGAGTTGTAGCTTATTCTCGATGCTATTCAGTCTGTACGCTGAGTAAGCAGTAAAGGAAACCAAAGGAAAATTTAGAGAAGGAACTGAAGTTCGTTGAGAAGAAATAAAAACTTTGATATTCGCCGATGGCATTTTAATGCTGTCAGAGACGACGAAAAATTTCGGAGACCAGTTCCACGAAATGGACAATATCTCGAAAAGAAGTTAGGAGTCGAAATCAACAAAAGTAAAACAAGGGTGATGGAAAGTAAACGAATTAAATCAAGCGATGGTGAAGGAATGAGATTAGAAAATAAGAGATAAGATGAGTTTTGTTATTTGGACCGCAAAATTAGTGACGGTGGTCGAATTAAAGGATATAAAATTCAGACTTACAATAGCAACAAAAAATTTCTGAGAAAGAGACATTTTTGTCATCGAATATAAATTTAAATGGTAAGACGTATTTTCTGAAGTTATTTGGCTCTGAGCACTATGGGATTTAACATCTGAGGTCATCAGTCCCCTAACTAACCTAAGGACATCACACACATTCATGCCCGAGGCAGGATTCGAACCTGCGACCGTAGCGGTCGCGCGGTTCGAGACTGAAGCGCCTAGAACCGCTCTGTCACACTGGCCGGCTGACGTTATTTGTCAGGAATGTAGCGTTGAATGGTAGCGATATTTGTACGACATACTGCCCACACAAGAGGAGAATAGCAGCTTTCGAAATCTGGTGCTGCAATTTAATACTGACGATTTGATTGGAAGAATCCGATAATGAGGAAGAAATGAATCAATTTGGGGAGAACTGTAGCACAACTTGACTAAAATAAAGGATCTACTGATAGGACACATCTCGAGGCACCAAAAGATCGTCCATTTAATACCGGAGGGAAGTTCGCAGTATAAAAATGATAGAAGGAGGAGTGGCTACAGTAAGCAGGCTCAAATGGTTATAGGTTACAGCAGTGCCAAAGAGACGAAGAGCTTTGCATAGGATATACTAGCGCGCAGAACTGCACCGAAACAGTCTTCAGGCTAAAGAACACAACAACAACAATAACAACACCGTATCACTTGTGCGGAAAAGTGCCTCTGTCTTCTAGTATTCGGTCTAAAACGCCGACAAAATCATTGTCACGATATTTTCGAAGTAATCCTCGTAATGTCAACGGAAATAATGAAATGTTGCGTTTCATTCGTGACAGGGCTGTACAAAGGGTGTACTGCAATTTCCGACGGCCAATGTTTCTGCTGTTAAATGCCTATTCTGTTACTGAAATTTGTTTATATTATTTATACATTCTGGTAGCCAGGATAGGAAACAGAAAAATTAAACTCATCGATGGATAGAATGCGGACATTATGACATGGCACTCACCCGCGAGCATAAACAAACGACATCTTTGACCGACCTAGCGGCGAGGAGCGGTGTGGGGGGAGCAAGGCACGCCTGCCTCTCGCAGCGCTGGCAGTCAACGACAGCGTTCTGTGCTTCTGCGAAAGCAGAACTGGCGCAATGGTCACAACAGTCGCCGAGTCCTCTCGTGAGGATTGTACTCGAACCCCTTAGTCTCGTCACTCAACGCAAAACAAGGAAAGAAAGTAACAAACAATGCGCAACACAAAGCGAAGTGAAGTACTCAAACAGCGCAATCGTTTGCTGAGGCTGATAGTGTAGTAAACGAGGTAGTCCATGTCCTATCTCTACCGGTCCGCAGCTCTTGGTCTAGAGGCAAGCGTTGCTGCCTCTGAATCACGGGGTCCCGATTCGATTCCCGGCCGCGTTGGGGATTTTCTCTGCCCTAGGAATGGGTGTTTGTGTTGTCCTCATCTTTTCACCATCATCGTAATTCGTGACAGTGGCTTGATTGGACTGTGAAAAAAAAATTGGTTTGTCTAAAAATTGGAAGTTCGTACGGCGCTGAAGACCCCGCATTTGAGGGCCCACAAACCAAACATCCTCATCATCAATATCTACCGGAATCTTACGCAACCGTTGTTCAAAGGACTCCCCACCTCAAACTGCCACTTTAAAGTGCCCGCGTAATAACCTCTTTCCCTCAACGGAAAGCTCATCGTTTACTCCCAATGAGTCGCGGAAGTCTGGGTAAATGAACCAGCGTACGGAGATTAGTGGTAGTGTCCTCATGTAGCGACTGACTCCGGTTTTTCCTTACCAACAGAGCTTAAAGCACTGTAGCAAATTTCATCTTTACATATTTAGTGTATCACTCGTATTTTAATTGTAGCGGTTAGTTGTATATTCACATACAGGCTGACAGCTATTGAGTCCGCAGCTCGTGGTCGTGCGGTAGCGTTCTCGCTTCCCGCGCCCGGGTTCCCGGGTTCGATTCCCGGCGGGGTCACGGATTTTCTCTGCCTCGTGATGACTGGGTGTTGTGTGATGTCCTTAGGATAGTTAGGTTTAAGTAGTTCTAAGTTCTAGGGGACTGATGACCATAGATGTTAAGTCCCATAGTGCTCAGAGCCATTTGAACCATTTTTTGACAGCTATTGAGCTATATGAAAAAACACGGGAATTAGTTACAAACCACGGCATGGCTTCATTGAACATGTAAACGTCACTACAGTTACTCGGATTTAGAATATGACATGTTTGATATGCTTGCCATCTCTGACGATGATGTGGCGCAGACGAATACCGAAATTCTGCACAACCCGCTGAAGTGTCGGAACATCGATGCTGCCGATGATCTCCTGAATGGCTGTTTCCAGATCAGCAATGGTTTTGGGGTCGTTGCTATACGCCTTCATTAGATTAGATAAGTTTTTCTTTCATTCCAATTGATCCGTAGTGAGGAGGTTCAAATGTTCAAATGTGTGTGAAATCTTATGGGACGTAACTGCTAAGGTCATCAGTCCCTAAGCTTACACACTACTTAACCTAAATTATCCTAAGGACAAACACACACACCCATGCCCGAGGGAGGACTCGAATCTCCACCGGGACCAGCCGCACAGTCCATGACTGCAGCGCCTTAGACCGCTCGGCCAATCCAGCGCGGCTGTGAGGAGGTCCTCCAGGCTGTAGAACATGTCAGAAAAACGATAATACGTGACAAATATTTACAACTCAAACAAATAAGCTAATGTACCTTCCACAGGTCCCAAGTGGAATGATCGTCATTTTTTTATGAACACTACATGAAAGAATCATTTTACAAACACTAATGTACTGAATTTAAAATAAAAATGTTTTTTTTATTTATAAGATAATAAACATGAAATAGAACTATTATAATACTTATTTACGATGAACACATTATTGCACTGAAATGGTGCAGAAGTTAGATTGTACTTATATATATGGGTTCTACTGAGAAATTCATCAGTGGAGTAGAAGCCTTAAACTGAATTTTATTGGTTGTTAAGCTTTTTATGGCTACTGGCAAGTTATTGGAAATTTGTGTTCCTGAATAGTGCACACCTCTTTGTACAAGAGTAAGTGAAGATAATTCTTATATCTAGTACTGATTCCATGAATTGAGCTGTTGGTCTGAAAAAGCCATATATTTTTAATGACAAATTTCATTAAGGAATAAATATATTGGGAAGCAGTAGTTAGTATCCATAGTTCCCTAAACAGACTTCTGTGGGATGTTCTTTAGTTCACACTACATATAACTCTAACTGCACCTTTTTGTGCCCGGAAAACATTGGCCTGGCTTGATGAATTACCCCAAATAATAATCCCATATGACATTATGGAATGAAAGTAAGCTCTCAGTATGCCAGCTTTTTCATTTTTATATCCGCTATATCTGACACAATTCGCACTGCAAATAGAGATTTGTTAAGACGTTTCAGCAGTTACGTGGCGTGCTCCTTCCAATTGAATTTATTGTCAAGCTGTAATACCAAGAATTTAACGCTGTCCACTTCTTCTATCTGCTTGTCATTGTATGTTAGGCATATATTCGTGGGACACCCCTTACAAGTCCTGAACTGCATGCAGTGTGTTTTTTCGAAGTTCAGTGACAAGGAATTGGCTAGGAACCAGTGATTAATGTCTACAAATATTTTACTAGCCGATCTTTCTAAGACTACACTTGATTTGCTATTTATTACAATGTTTGTATCATTGGCAAACAAAACGGACTTGGCATCTGGTCTTGTTACTGATGACAGGTCACTGATATACACAACAAAAAGCAAGGGCACTAAAATGGAACCTTGTGGAACCCCACATGTAATTAGTTCCCAGTTGGTTGGTGCCTGTTAATGCATGTCTCTTCCCTAATAACACCAATTGTTTCCTGCCAGAGATATAAGATTTTAACCATTTTGCAGCATTTCTTGTTACACCATAATATTCTAATTCACTTAAAAGGATATTAAGATTTACACAGACAAATGCCTTTGACAGATCACAAAATATACCAGCTGCCTGTAATTTTTTGTCTAATTAATGAAGCACATTTTCACTGTAAGTGTAGATGTTGTTGTTGTTATTGTTGTTGTGGTCTTCAGTCCTGAGACTGGTTTGATGCAGCTCTCCATGCTACTCTATTCTGTGCAAGCTTCTTCATCTCCCAGTACTTGCTGCAAACTACATCCTTCTGAAGCTGCTTAGTGTATTCATATCTTGGTTTCCCTCTACGATTTTTACCCTCCACGCTGCCCTCCAATGCTAAATTTGTAATCCATTGATGCCTCAGAACATGTCCTGCCAACTGGTCCCTTCTTCTTGTCAAGTTGTGCCACAAACTCCTCTTCTCCCCAATTCTATTCCATACCTCCTCATTAGTTATGTGATCTACCCATCTAATCTTCAGCATTCTTCTGTAGCTTCTATTCTCTTCTTGTCCAAACTATTTATCGTCCACGTTTCACTTCCATACATGGCTACACACCATACCAATACTTTCAGACCGAGCGAGGTGGCGCAGTGGTTAGACACTGGACTCGCATTCGGGAGGACGACGGTTCAATCCCGCGTCCGGCCATCCTGATTTAGGTTTTCCGTGATTTCCCTAAATCATTCCAGGCAAATGCCGGGATGGTTCCTCTGAAAGGGCACGGCCGACTTCCTTCCCCATCCTTCCCTAATCCAATGAGACCGATGACCACGCTGTCTGGTCTCCTTCCCCAACCAACCAACCAACCAACCAACCAACCAACCAACCAATACTTTCAGAAACGACATCCTGACATTTAAATCTATACTCGATATTAACAAATTTCTCTTCTTCAGAAACGCTTTCCTTGCCATTGCCAGTCTACATTTTATATCTTCTCTACTTCGACCATCGAAAGGGAAGCAGTGGTTGGGAAGGGAGTGAGACAGGGTTGTAACCTCTCCCTGATGTTATTCAATCTCTATATTGAACAAGTGTAGATAGCCTTCTCAATATCAGAACCCTTTAGAAATCCGAACTGCGACTTTGACAGTATGTTATTTGAGATAAGATGGTTATAAAGCCGATTGTACATTACTTTTTCTAAAAATTTTGAGAATGCTGGCAAAAGTGAAATTGGACAGAAATTTTATGCTATTTCTGTATCTCCCTTCTTAAACAGTGGCTTAACTTTGGCGTATTTCAACCATTCAGGAAATATTCCACTGATAAACGACTGGTTACACAGATAGCTTAATATGTTACTTAACTCAGAATCACATTCTTTAATTAACTTTGTTGATATTTCATCATACCCACTACATGTTTTTGATTTTAAAGATTTTTATGATGGACATTATTTCTGCTGGGATAGTGAGGGTCAAATTCATATTATGGAAGTTACTTTAAATGTCTGGTCTGAGGTATTCCATAGCAGCATCTACAGAACCTAACAACCACATCTTCTCAGTAACAGTTATAAAATGTTTGCTGAAAAGTTCTGCAACACTATACACTTCTGTCACCAATGTATCATTTACTCTTAATGCTATTTGTCCCTCTTCATGTCTGGTTCTACCGGTCTCCTCCTTCACTATACCCCATATTGTCTTTATTTTGCTCTCTGATATGAATATGTTTTCCTAGTAATATATTTGTCTTTAATATAGCCCCACAAAAAGGAGTCGCAGGCGTTCAGATCCGGAGAATATGGCGGCCTATCGAGGCCCATGCCAGTGGCCTCAAGGTACCCCAGAGCCAGAATGCGGTCCCCAAAGTCCTCCTCCAGGCCATCAAACACTCTCCTGCTGCCGGGCGCGGTGGCCGAGCGGTTCTAGGCGCTTCAGTCCGGAACCGCGCGACAGCTACGGTCGCAGGTTCGAATCCTGCCTCGGGCATGGATGTTTGTGATGTCCTTAGGTTGGTTAGGTTTAACTAGTTCTAAGTTCCAGGGGACTAATGACCTCAGCAGTTGAGTCCCATAGTGCTCAGAGCCATTTTTTGAACCTTAGCACTCCGTCAATCAAATACGCATCTCTGCTTTTTGTTGTGAAGTGTGCCCCAGCGTTTACTGTGAGGAGATTCCTCGGAGGTCAGTTTACAACCATCGTTCGCGACCCCCCACATTCCTTGACACTGAAATGAAATGATCGCATGGCATTGTTGGCCGGGAGGCCCGATGCGGGGAAGTTCGCCAGCCGTATTGCAAGTCCTTTTTAGTCGACGCCACTTCGGCGACTTGCGAGTCAATGATGATGAAACGATGATGAAGAACACACAACACCCAGTCATCACGAGGCAGAGAAAATCCCTGACCCCGCCGGGAATCGAACCTGAGACCCCGTGCGCGGGAAGAGAACCTAAAAGGATGTCGCATCATCTTTTTCCGCCCCCAACTCTCTTTCGCCAGGCACGCCATTCTGAAAATTTCCAGAGTGCAGCCTCCGCGCGGTCTGCACTCTGGAGGTTCTGTCGCTTCCAGCATTGTAAACCACCACATCCCTGCTCTGCACTTTTTCAGGGCAATAAATGTCCGCCCCGGCAGAACAAGACAACTCAATTCCTAGCCTCTCTTTAGAGGCTCCTGAGTAATGTGTAGCCCACATTGCCCTTTGTCAGTGTGCAGTTCTAATTAACTCCCAGACATGCAATACTACAGGAACTGTTTGTACGTGGTACTAGACAGAATCAAACAATGAAATGACTGATAATCCGACTGTGCATCATAAGCAGTGATCTAATATAAATATAAATCGAAACACCTTTACAGAATCCTAAATGTATGATGACAAAATCTTGCCACCTTAAAAGTGCACTTCCTTGCTGAACTCCACTGTTGATTTTCTGGCTAAACAATCGTTCTTGCAAATAATAACTTTGCTGATACTTGAAACGATGAGTTCCTTTGCGGCTACATTGTGAAGATTAACTGTTGCCGCCACATAGTACGAGGGCGGGCTGGAAAGTAATGTCTCAAAATTTCTTAAGTGAAAACTCTTAAAGTTCTTTCAATTAAAAAAAGTTATTAACATTTTACACCTTTTTTCACGACAACATATTTATTTCTCTACATAGTCATCCTGGCAACGTACAAATTTCTCCCAACGAGATATCAGTTTGTTGATGCCATCACTGTAGAATGTTTCACATTGTTGACGGAGCCACAACGTCACCTCCGCTGTCAAAGTGAAGTCCTCGAAGGCACTTTTTTTTTAAAAAAAAAGAAAAAGTTTTGGTAACGATGAAAATCTGATGGGGCCAAGTCAGGACAAAGTCGGGACCGTGTTGAGGATGATCAACGACAGAGAACCCAAGGCATCGCATTGCTGCAGATGGTATAGTGCTCGTGCATGGCCCGCAATGTCATGCTGAAGGAAAGGGAGCTCCAAGTGGGGACGTACTCTTCGAATTCGAAAGTCGTTTATAACACACTGCTTCTCACGAACGACATAGTTACGTTACACGTCGCCATTTTACACGCTAAAATATGGAATAGTCTAGCGGCAAAGAGCTGAAAATATATAGACATGAACTATAACGATGTAGATTGTTAATAATGTTTTTTATTTTAAAAAAACTTCAGAGTTTTTACATATGAAATTTGAAGACATTACTTTTCAGCACGCTCTCGTATTTTCAAATAAGAGATTAAATGGGCATCTCGGGAAAACCGTCTCAAGCAAATTACAAATGTCGGTAATTTGAGTTGAACTCATAGACAACAACTGGTTTTCAACATTTTTGTAGGAAATTTTCATGCACAAAGGCTGTGGTTGACTGACCCTACGTTTCTTCATGTGTAGCAGCACTCATTAAACAGAATTTTTACTCCTGAGGGTGAATTACCTTTTGGGTAAAGTAACTGCTGTCTGCTCGTAAAATGTGACCTGAGTAAGAGCTGGCATTGACGATGTATCCGTGACTGTTGAAGGTATGGCAGCGGCCATCCCCACGTATGTCTTTTGAGTTTTCCTGGCCTTTAGCTGGCAGACAATTTAATTTCCAGATGACAGATAGAACTGCAGGTTGGTCATACTCTCGGCTAGCCATCGCATGTAACTAAAGTCGTGGAACCAGCAATTTACAGTGGGATACATTTCCTCAAGTATATTTGTGCAATCCTCATGCCATTGTCTACGTCAAAATATTTGCTGATTTACCGTCATTCACCTTGTGTTCGCAACGCTGTGCCGAAACGCACCAGGGAGTGGTGGATTCGGTCGTGCTCGACTTTTGTTTTTTTTAAGAGCGTCAAACGCGAGTTGACTGACATTAGAGGTGACACGGGGCAGAGGATAGTAAATACGTTTTATATTACTTTCGCAATAAATTTAGGCTACTTGAATTTTACTTCCCTCTGCTATATCCCAGGTGGTGAGGTGGATGGTAGGGTGGGGGGGGGGGGGGTTAGTAGGAGTTGGGGGAGGGCTGGTGGAGGAAGGGGCACCAGCTGACATCTCACCTAGAATATTTTATCTCTAAAATATGTATCACCAACGCACTGCGATGTAAAGAGATCATTTTATTCATAAAAAGCATTTTTTCTAACCGGCGACGTTCCATGACTTCAGAGAATTTGGAACGAACTTGATTAATTTAATAGCGACTAAAAATGAAAAGTGAGGTAGGGTACAACAGGCAAAATGGACGCTGTAGTAAACAGATGTTACAGAAAATAATATTCGTTTATTACCGCAGCATAGAACTACAAAATAAAAACTCAAGCAATGTAAATTTTACGTTCTTAATTACCTTTTTGTGTCTCTGTTAAGTTTAGGCGCACTTAATAGTATGCTATGGAGTCATTCTTGTTTTGTGTCAAATACTTAACTTCTATACATATTTTCTTACGTGCTTAATTCGTTTTCATTAAAAAAATATGTACATATTTTCTATGTTCGTATTAAAAAATACGAGCACGTGTGAAAGTGTCGAGGGATAAAAGAGGGAAGCATTAGTTGAGAAGGGAATGAGGCAGAGTTGTAGCTTATTCTCGATGCTATTCGGTCTGTACGCTGAGTAAGCAGTAAAGGAAACCAAAGGAAAATTTAGAGAAGGAACTGAAGTTCGTTGAGAAGAAATAAAAACTTTGAGATTCGCCGATGGCATTTTAATGCTGTCAGAGACGACGAAAAATTTCGGAGACCAGTTCCACGAAATGGACAATATCTCGAAAAGAAGTTAGGAGTCGAAATCAACAAAAGTAAAACAAGGGTGATGGAAAGTAAACGAATTAAATCAAGCGATGGTGAAGGAATGAGATTAGAAAATAAGAGATAAGATGAGTTTTGTTATTTGGACCGCAAAATTAGTGACGGTGGTCGAATTAAAGGATATAAAATTCAGACTTACAATAGCAACAAAAAATTTCTGAGAAAGAGACATTTTTGTCATCGAATATAAATTTAAATGGTAAGACGTATTTTCTGAAGTTATTTGGCTCTGAGCACTATGGGATTTAACATCTGAGGTCATCAGTCCCCTAACTAACCTAAGGACATCACACACATTCATGCCCGAGGCAGGATTCGAACCTGCGACCGTAGCGGTCGCGCGGTTCGAGACTGAAGCGCCTAGAACCGCTCTGTCACACTGGCCGGCTGACGTTATTTGTCAGGAATGTAGCGTTGAATGGTAGCGATATTTGTACGACATACTGCCCACACAAGAGGAGAATAGCAGCTTTCGAAATCTGGTGCTGCAATTTAATACTGACGATTTGATTGGAAGAATCCGATAATGAGGAAGAAATGAATCAATTTGGGGAGAACTGTAGCACAACTTGACTAAAATAAAGGATCTACTGATAGGACACATCTCGAGGCACCAAAAGATCGTCCATTTAATACCGGAGGGAAGTTTGCAGTATAAAAATGATAGAAGGAGGAGTGGCTACAGTAAGCAGGCTCAAATGGTTATAGGTTACAGCAGTGCCAAAGAGACGAAGAGCTTTGCATATGATATACTAGCGCGCAGAACTGCACCGAAACAGTCTTCAGACTAAAGAACACAACAACAACAATAACAACACCGTATCACTTGTGCGGAAAAGTGCCTCTGTCTTCTAGTATTCGGTCTAAAACGCCGACAAAATCATTGTCACGATATTTTCGAAGTAATCCTCATTATGTCAACGGAAATAATTAAATGTTGCGTTTCATTCGTGACAGGGCTGTACAAAGGGTGTACTGCAATTTCCGACGGCCAATGTTTCTGCTGTTAAATGCCTATTCTGTTACTGAAATTTGTTTATATTATTTATACATTCTGGTAGCCAGGATAGGAAACAGAAAAATTAAACTCATCGATGGATAGAATGCGGACATTATGACATGGCACTCACCCGCGAGCATAAACAAACGACATCTTTGACCGACCTAGCGGCGAGGAGCGGTGTGGGGGGAGCAAGGCACGCCTGCCTCTCGCAGCGCTGGCAGTCAACGACAGCGTTCTGTGCTTCTGCGAAAGCAGAACTGGCGCAATGGTCACAACAGTCGCCGAGTCCTCTCGTGAGGATTGTACTCGAACCCCTTAGTCTCGTGACTCAACGCAAAACAAGGAAAGAAAGTAACGAACAATGCGCAACACAAAGCGAAGTGAAGTACTCAAACAGCGCAATCGTTTGCTGAGGCTGATAGTGTAGTAAACGAGGTAGTCCATGTCCTATCTCTACCGGTCCGCAGCTCTTGGTCTAGAGGCAAGCGTTGCTGCCTCTGAATCACGGGGTCCCGATTCGATTCCCGGCCGCGTTGGGGATTTTCTCTGCCCTAGGAATGGGTGTTTGTGTTGTGCTCATCTTTTCACCATCATCGTAATTCGTGACAGTGGCTTGATTGGACTGTGAAAAAAAAATTGGTTTGTCTAAAAATTGGAAGTTCGTACGGCGCTGAAGACCCCGCATTTGAGGGCCCACAAACCAAACATCCTCATCATCAATATCTACCGGAATCTTACGCAACCGTTGTTCAAAGGACTCCCCACCTCAAACTGCCACTTTAAAGTGCCCGCGTAATAACCTCTTTCCCTCAACGGAAAGCTCATCGTTTACTCCCAATGAGTCGCGGAAGTCTGGGTAAATGAACCAGCGTACGCAGATTAGTGGTAGTGTCCTCATGTAGCGACTGACTCCGGTTTTTCCTTACCAACAGAGCTTAAAGCACTGTAGCAAATTTCATCTTTACATATTTAGTGTATCACTCGTATTTTAATTGTAGCGGTTAGTTGTATATTCACATACAGGCTGACAGCTATTGAGTCCGCAGCTCGTGGTCGTGCGGTAGCGTTCTCGCTTCCCGCGCCCGGGTTCCCGGGTTCGATTCCCGGCGGGGTCACGGATTTTCTCTGCCTCGTGATGACTGGGTGTTGTGTGATGTCCTTAGGATAGTTAGGTTTAAGTAGTTCTAAGTTCTAGGGGACTGATGACCATAGATGTTAAGTCCCATAGTGCTCAGAGACATTTGAACCATTTTTTGACAGCTATTGAGCTATATGAAAAAACACGGGAATTAGTTACAAACCACGGCATGGCTTCATTGAACATGTAAACGTCACTACAGTTACTCGGATTTAGAATATGACATGTTTGATATGCTTGCCATCTCTGACGATGATGTGGCGCAGACGAATACCGAAATTCTGCACAACCCGCTGAAGTGTCGGAACATTGATGCTGCCGATGATCTCCTGAATGGCTGTTTCCAGATCAGCAATGGTTTTGGGGTCGTTGCTATACGCCTTCATTAGATTAGATAAGTTTTTCTTTCATTCCAATTGATCCGTAGTGAGGAGGTTCAAATGTTCAAATGTGTGTGAAATCTTATGGGACGTAACTGCTAAGGTCATCAGTCCCTCAACTTACACACTACTTAACCTAAATTATCCTAAGGACAAACACACACACCCATGCCCGCGGGAGGACTCGAATCTCCGCCGGGACCAGCCGCACAGTCCATAACTGCAGCGCCTTAGACCGCTCGGCCAATCCAGCGCGGCTGTGAGGAGGTCCTCCAGGCTGTAGAACATGTCAGAAAAACGATAATACGTGACAAATATTTACAACTCAAACAAATAAGCTAATGTACCTTCCACAGGTCCCAAGTGGAATGATCGTCATTTTTTTATGAACACTATATGAAAGAATCATTTTACAAACACTAATGTACTGAATTTAAAATAAAATTTTTTTTATTTATAAGATAATAAACATGAAATAGAACTATTATAATACTTATTTACGATGAACACATTATTGCACTGAAATGGTGCAGAAGTTAGATTGTACTTATATATATGGGTTCTACTGAGAAATTCATCAGTGGAGTAGAAGCCTTAAACTGAATTTTATTGGTTGTTAAGCTTTTTATGGCTACTGGCAAGTTATTGGAAATTTGTGTTCCTGAATAGTGCACACCTCTTTGTACAAGAGTAAGTGAAGATAATTCTTATATCTAGTACTGATTCCATGAATTGAGCTGTTGGTCTGAAAAAGCCATATATTTTTAATGACAAATTTCATTAAGGAATAAATATATTGGGAAGCAGTAGTTAGTATCCATAGTTCCCTAAACAGACTTCTGTGGGATGTTCTTTAGTTCACACCACATATAACTCTAACTGCACCTTTTTGTGCCCGGAAAACATTGGCCTGGCTTGATGAATTACCCCAAATAATAATCCCATATGACATTATGGAATGAAAGTAAGCTCTCAGTATGCCAGCTATTTCATTTTTATATCCGCTATATCTGACACAATTCGCACTGCAAATAGAGATTTGTTAAGACGTTTCAGCAGTTACGCGGTGTGCTCCTTCCAATTGAATTTATTGTCAAGCTGTAATACCAAGAATTTAACGCTGTCCACTTCTTCTATCTGCTTGTCATTGTATGCTAGGCATATATTCGTGGGACACCCCTTACAAGTCCTGAACTGCATGCAGTGTGTTTTTTCGAAGTTCAGTGACAAAGAATTGGCTAGGAACCAGTGATTAATGTCTACAAATAATTTTCTAGCCGATCTTTCTAAGACTACACTTGATTTGCTATTTATTACAATGTTTGCATCATTGGCAAACAAAACGAACTTGGCATCTGGTCATGTTACTGATGACAGGTCCCTGATATACACAACAAAAAGTAAGGGCACTAAAATGGAAACTTGTGGAACCCCACATGTAATTAGTTCGCAGTTGGTTGGTGCCTGTTTATGCATGTCTCTTTCCTAATAACACCAATTGTTTCCTGCCAGAGATATAAGATTTTAACCATTTTGCAGCATTTCTTGTTACACCATAATATTCTAATTCACTTAAAAGGATATTAAGATTTACACAGACAAATGCCTTTGACAGATCACAAAATATACCAGCTGCCTGTAATTTTTTGTCTAATTAATGGAGCACATTTTCACTGTAAGTGTAGATGTTGTTGTTGTTGTTGTTGTTGTTGTGGTCTTCAGTCCTGAGACTGGTTTGATGCAGCTCTCCATGCTACTCTATTCTGTGCAAGCTTCTTCATCTCCCAGTACTTGCTGCAAACTACATCCTTCTGAAGCTGCTTAGTGTATTCATCCCTTGGTTTCCCTCCACGATTTTTACCCTCCACGCTGCCCTCCAATGCTAAATTTGTGATCCATTGATGCCTCAGAACATGTCCTGCCAGCTGGTCCCTTCTTCTTGTCAAGTTGTGCCACAAACTCCTCTTCTTCCCAATTCTATTCAATACCTCCTCATTAGTTATGTGATCTACCCATCTAATCTTCAGCATTCTTCTGTAGCTTCTATTCTCTTCTTGTCCAAACTATTTATCGTCCATGTTTCACTTCCATACATGGCTACACACCATATCAATACTTTCAGACCGAGCGAGGTGGCGCAGTGGTTAGACACTGGACTCTCATTCGGGAGGACGACGGTTCAATCCCGCGTCCGGCCATCCTGATTTAGGTTTTCCGTGATTTCCCTAAATCATTCCAAGCAAATGCCGGGATGGTTCCTCTGAAAGGGCACGGCCGACTTCCTTCCCCATCCTTTCCTAATCCGATGAGACCGATGACCACGCTGTCTGGTCTCCTTCCCCAACCAACCAACCAACGAATACTTTCTGAAACGACATCCTGACATTTAAATCTATACTCGATATTAACAAATTTCTCTTCTTCAGAAACGCTATACTTGCCATTGCCAGTCTACATTTTATATCTTCTCTACTTCGACCATCGAAAGGGAAGCAGTGGTTGGGAAGGGAGTGAGACAGGGTTGTAGCCTCTCCCTGATGTTATTCAATCTCTATATTGAGCAAGTGTAGATAGCCTTCTCAATATCAGAACCCTTTAGAAATCCGAACTGCGACTTTGACAGTATGTTATTTGAGATAAGATGGTTATAAAGCCGATTGTACATTACTTTTTCTAAAAATTTTGAGAATGCTGGCAAAAGTGAAATTGGACAGAAATTTTATGCTATTTCTTTACCTCCCTTCTTAAACAGTGGCTTAACTTTAGCGTATTTCAACCATTCAGGAAATATTCCACTGATAAACGACTGGTTACACAGATAGCTTAATATGTTACTTAACTCAGAATCACATTCTTTAATTAACTTTGTTGATATTTCATCATACCCACTAGATGTTTTTGATTTTAAAGATTTTTATGATGGTCATTATTTCTGCTGGGGTAGTGAGGGTCAAATTCATATTATGGAAGTTACTTTAAATGTCTGGTCTGAGGTATTCCATAGCAGCATCTACAGAACCTAACAACCACATCTTCTCAGTAACAGTTATAAAATGTTTGCTGAAAAGTTCTGCAACACTATACACTTCTGTCACCAATGTATCATTTACTCTTAATGCTATTTGTCCCTCTTCATGTCTGGTTCTACCGGTCTCCTCCTTCACTATATCCCATATTGTCTTTATTTTGCTCTCTGATATGACAATGTTTTCCTAGTAATATATTTGTCTTTAATATAGCCCCACAAAAAGGAGTCGCAGGCGTTCCGATCCGGAGAATATGGCGGCCTATCGAGGCCTATGCCAGTGGCCTCAAGCTACCCCAGAGCCAGAATGCGGTCCCCAAAGTCCTCCTCCAGGCCATCAAACACTCTCCTGCTGCCGGGCGCGGTGGCCGAGCGGTTCTAGGCGCTTCAGTCCGGAACCGCGCGACAGCTACGGTCGCAGGTTCGAATCCTGCCTCGGGCATGGATGTGTGTGATATCCTTAGGTTAGTTAGGTTTAAGTAGTTCTAAGTCCTAGGGGACTGATGACATCAGATGTTAAGTCCCATAGTGCTCAGAGCCATTTGAACCATTTGAACTCTCCTGCTTCTATGGGGTCGAGCTCCGTCTTGCAAGAACCAAATGTTCTCGAAATCTGGGTCACTTTGGAAAATGGGGATGAAATCATCTTCCAAAACCTTCACGTACCGTTCGGTTGTCACCGTACCGTCAAGGAATATCGTACCGATTATTTCCTGACTGGACACTGCACACCACAGTCACGCTTTGAGGGTGAAGAGACTTCTCGATCGCGAAATGTGGATTCTTAGTCCCCCAAATGGGCCAATTTTGCTTATTGACGAACCAATCCAAATGACAGTGGATTCGTAACTAAACCAAACCATAACGCGCATATTAATGCCCATCACGCCCTGCAGCCAACCGTACAGTTCGAACGTCCTAACATAAGCCGTTCAGATGTTATGGCCATTTTATATCATATAGTTAAATAATTGTCACCTTGTAGATACAATATGGATGCAGGCGGATTTGTCACATTCTTAATAAAGGATTATAATTACAAAAATGTAGAGATATTTTGTATAGATGCGAAAATATAAGCACATGCTTCTGAAATAAAACCGATAAATATAATATTTGTGATTGTTTCAGTGTATAAGCCCTCTCATGAGTAACTCGTCAATTCGTTTGAAAATTTTTAATGTCCAAGTGAAACAAGAGATTTTTAATTTCTGTTGATTTCAATGTAAATTTGTTGAAGAAATCTGACAAGAAAAGCGATCTAGAGGTGTTGTTCTATGCCGTCTGTAACTGATTATGCCATACTCTTTCCTACCCGAGTTGCTCAAGACACTAGTAACCTTACAGATAATGTATTCGTACAATAAGAAATATATGACTACATTGCATTAAACTGATTGTCAGATCTCGAGTCAGCTCAGTTATATAACAGAACTCAACTCCACGCGCAACTCAGAAGCCCTCAAAGGAAACAGTATAGTAATTAATGACGAAACAGAACAAAATAACGATCCAGAAATGATCCAGCGCTGTAACGTATTAATAAAAGTTGTGAGAAAAGCAGGAGTATGCACATCTTATCTGAAAGTGACAGATCAGACGCTAAAACGAAATTAATGTGATATGTCGTTAAAAGAGAAACAGGGAAAGAAGCAACAGAAGGTTACATTATTTCTGTGAAAGAGAACTGGAGCTCTGTACAAGACAGTTCATATGCAGCATATATTTTTAGTAATTAGTTTTTAAAATAGGGTAAAATGTATAAGCAAATAGTTCAGAAGAATAAGCAAAACTGTACTCTAAAGAAGTAAAACTTAAAGACTTTTGTGAAATAAAAAACATTCCTATCTGAAACACGAAGATCAACATGACTAAAAAAAAATTCATATGGTATGGATAATTATTCCAATAAAATAATTTAAAGTTGTGGTCACTTACGTTAAGCATAATTTCTTAATCACTCATGTAACGCATCATTAATTCGAGGTATTATTCCAGACATTAGCAGATGCCTTGTTAGGCGTGCATCCACAGATGTAGATAACTACAGTCCACTGTCACACCTTCCGAAAAAGGTTCTGGAAGGTAATGTTCTCCAGGGTTTTTACCCATCTGCGCAGTAATAGAATACACACTTGCTTAGCACATAGTAAGATCTCTAAATGATAAAACAGCACCAGTTGGGATCTTTTTTCGCATATCTATGGCACTTGATTCCTCAGTCCTATTCTATTACGTAAGTTAAGATTTTATGGAATAAACATTTCAGCATATTCCTGTAACAGATTTTACTTAATAAACATAATGCAGGAAGCTACCTTACGCTGTTCGAGTGTTAGAAAAAGGAACGCCACTTTATCTGCATGAGGAGAAATTACTGTTGAAGTCTCACAGGATTCGATCATTATGAAGCTAGTGTGTAACATGTGTGAGACTGGTTCTGAGCTATCTTTCTACCACAGTTGCGCAAGGACGCTCTGTGAGTATTTTAGGAATTTGTATTGGACCTACGGCGTGCAAGGAGGAAGATACCAGCTCTCCATGCAGAGGTGAGATGAGTGCAGCAGTATGGACAGTGATGAAATCAGACAATGATCTCAATGTCGGTTCCACTACACTCCCTCTAAAGGAAACGTTATCGCTAACAGAAATTAGTGTACGGGTTCAGGCGTAACTATATGTTATCAAAAAATGAAAATCTTAGATCTTTGTTGTTAAGGTTCATTTTTACTCTAAGTATGACTTTATGACATATCAGTCATAATTGTAATATGTACAGGACGGTAAAATATTGATATGGAGTGTTCACGACTGTGAAGCAAAATTCCTAACTATTCTAAGGTTATTTAATAATGAGATGGTTGATGACCATGTCTGGGGTCGATAAAAACAAACAAATTAAATAGAATTGGGGCCAGAGATATCAATTAAGCCAAAATGCGTAGTTAAAATAACCAAATAATGGATGGGGTCCCGGTAAGGAGCAATCAGAAAAAGTGCACAATTAAAACAACTCAGTAACTCCAGAGTATAAACCACTCTAGAGCGGCTGATCAGTTCTTTTCGTTAATTCGAAAATCTAGCGTTTCTCCGTCAGTTAAGACCGACAATCGTGAATATGTTCAGCTACAGGTCATGGACGAATGCATAAAAAAATAGGAGAGATGGAGACGGCCGCAGTTCTGAGTATCAATTGAATATCACTTGCTGACATAGCGTGAGCGCGCATGTTTGCCTTTCGTCAGCGGCAGAAGTGGCTGCTGTCGGGGCGAGCTTCCTGAGAATCTATTCTAAATATCTCTCGACTGTTAAACACTAATCAGATACATTTATGACGTCTTCGGTAAAGACAAGACTCCTGGTTGTTCCCTAGCTAAGTTAATTGGTATGGTACACGCTGTTTGGCTCGAATAGCGCGTACGTCGACCTCAAATCGCTCGCAAGCGTTAACTATCAGTGCTCGGTGCAATTCGCCATACTAGGAGACTTTCCAGTTTAACTCCTTACGAGTTAAGACGAGCCTGTGAACAAGTGTTCGTATAACAACTCTCGCAGTCGTCTCAGCGCAGCGCGAGTCGCCTTGCTCAAACACTTGACGATTTGTTGCAAGAGCAAGAGTGGGTTTCTCTGTCTGCATTTGCCTACATCAAAGCTGGTGTCCACGCTTTTCATTTCTGACCAATCAGAGTGTTCGTACTTTTATAACTCCACCCGCTAGATTTTCTGTAGCCTATCACAGGCGTCGTTTCTTTCGCAGGGCAGAGCTTAGCTTCTTCTACATAATACTGAGATAAACAGCTTATTTGCACGCAGGTTTTTACGCAAGTGTCCACAGTGAGTCACCAGTGTTTTGAGTTGGATATCTCCAGACTTTTATCTGCCATCTTTAGCCACGTTCCTGTAGAAAGGTTTTCCAAAGGGTCATCACAAAAATCAGGGACAAGATCGGCAGTGCCTCCAGCGTCGCATTGTGTCCACTGAATGTCGTGCTGCGAATGTTTCAACCTAACATTTGGACGAGCATTCCCATCTTAAAATTCTCTTTCCCTCAGAACTGCGTCTTGTAGCTCTGGTCTGGGAAATGACTTGCGTGCAATTACTAGTGTGAGTGGTAGTGGTTTATGTTCACGAAATGCCGGCCTGTTCATTCAATCAGCATATCAATAAAATTCTTACAATTTCGTGTAACTATGTCATGTGACATATCGATTTAACCGGAATCGTTTCGGGAATTCAATATAAGGTGTGTTATTTATTTGACACCTTACAAGTGCTCTTGTTGAATGTTGACGATCTTCCATTTCATTTGAATCAGGAAGCAGAATTAGTCCTGTTTGATGAAGATGTAAGCATTGTTTTGTTGCAGAACAAAGGAATGACAGCACAATAAATGATTCTCTCGGTGATCTCGTGATGCAACACAAGTGTGCATATTCCCTTGGGGATCACGTCCGCCCCTACACGCAGCTCGCAACATGGCATCTACCAGCAGGACAATGCAATATGTTACACAGCATTCAATATTCGTATGTAGGTCAAAGAGCAACCATGTTGGGTTTATCATAATCCCGTGGCCACCAAACTACCCATATTTAAACCTAACAGAGATTCAATGAGACCACCTCGATCTGGCTGTTTGTGCTATAGATCCTCAATTGAAAAACCTATCGCAGCTGGCCACTGCACTGGAGTTGGCATGGCTCCACATTCCTGTCATAATTTGGCTTTTCACTCCATTTTATCCTCTGACCCAATTTTTGTTTCCTTCTCTCTCACTGTAACGCACAGTGAGCATGTCTCCACTGCATATGTGCAGCCCTGAGTTTTAGAACTGTTTTCATTGTGACAGTACTTGTCTCTCAATCATAAGTCAAAAATCAGTAACACAAAGTGACTGTAAATCCTCCGTTTCAGTTTCACTCTTCTGTTTATTTACTTTCGGGGCCCTTCTTTCTTCTCCTTCGGCGACTTCAAACATAAAAACTCATCATCTGCTTTTATTACTTTATTTTTTATTTCTATTATTTTTTCAATGTGTTTGAGTATACATTATTTTAAAGTTAGTAAAAATTTATTTTCAAACCCCCTTTTAAACTTGCTTAGTTTTTTGATGAAGTTAGCTTCATTAGAAGCATACAACACAGTCTCGGCAGTAGAATGTCTGTGCCTATGTTCTGTTGCAATATTACAAATTCCTTTTTTACTTTCCCTCTGCAAGGATATCACAGCTTCCTCTGTTACTGTTCACAATTGTTGTAGTAGCATATAATCACATTGTCTGACTTCTCCTTCAGTTCTGAATCTTCCACCATAGTTGTGAAGTCTAATGAGTTCAAGTGGTTTAAATGGCTTGAGCACTGTGAGACTTAACATCTGAGGTCATCAGACCCCTACAACTTAGAACTGCTTAAACCTAACTAACATAAGGACATCACACACACCCATGTCCGAGGCAGGATTCGAACCTGCGACCGTAGCAGTCTCGCGGTTCCGGACTAAAGAGCCTAGAACAGCTCGGCCACCGCGGCCGGCAGTCTAATGGGTCCCGCAGCATTGATGTCTACATTATTTATTACGCTAACATAGGATGAATCAATCCATCACCCCCTGGGCGACATTTGTAACACATTTTGTTGTAATTGAATCGAAAGCTGTCTCAAAATATTGGCAACGAAATGAAAGATAACAGAGAGAAGACCGAAATATTGAATTGTCTTCCGAAACTGTTACACCGCTGAAGATCGTAACACGGTCCCTCCTTTCAATCATCGTACGAACATCGAAATGGCAAATATTGAGATAACAGATTGCGGAGCAGAAAAGCAGTTACAATCGCTTAGCAATTGAAAAGGATAAGTACCAGATGAGATACCTATCACCGTCTACAAAGATTATGCGGAAGATCTTGTCCCCCTTCCAACAGCAGTTTATCGTAGATCGCTGGAGCAACAAAGGTTACCTAGCGACTGGAGAAAAAGCACGTTCATTCTCGTTTCCAAGAATGATCGTAGGGCAGATGCACATAATTATAGGCCTGTATCACTGATGATAATGGGTTATAGAATTGTGGAACATGTCTTGTGCTCACCTGTCACATTGTTTATGGAGAACGAAACCCCGTCCACTCTGCCATTTAGTGGGAAAAAGAGTACGACTTTACCAATTATCGACAGTGTAAAGTTAATTCCCGAAGTACCCCAAAGAAATGCGATGCGATCGTTACTGTTTACAACTCCTATAAAAGGTATATTAGCAAACGTCAGAAGCTCTTTAAGATTGTTCGCAGAGCACGCAGTTGTCTATAAGAAAGTAGCAACGCCAGAAGACAGTATCGGTTTGCAGAAAAGTCTGCAGAGGATTGATGAATGGTGGAGCCTCTGACGGTTGACAATGATCGTATGCGTATACATAAGCAAAGAAATCCACTACTATACAACTATGCTACTGATCACAAATTGCTGGAAACAGTATCTACCGTAAAATATTTAGGAGTAACTATCCCGAGCGACCTTAAGCGGAATGACCAAATTAAACAAATAGTAAGAAAAGTAGACGCCAGCCTGAGATTCATACGAAGAATATGAAGCAATTTTAGCTCATCCACGAAGGAAGAGGCTTACAATGCGCTTGTTCGACCAATCCTTACCAGGAAGGGCTGATAAAAGATACATAGAAAATCCAACGAAGAGCGGCACATTTCGTCAGGAGATCGTTGAGTTAGTGTGAGAGCGTTACCGAGACGCTCAACAAACTGTAGTGGCGGATATTACAACAGAGATGTTGTGCAAAATAGAGACGTTTACAGTCGAAATTTCGAGAGACCCCATATTACTTCCTGGCAGATACATGACGAGAAAATTCGAGAAATTAGAGCTAACATAGAGGCTTACCGACAATCATTCTACCCACGTGCTACTCGCTACTGGAAAAAAGAAGGAGGGATCAGTTAATGGTATCGTAAGCACCGTGCACCAAACCCCGTTAGGTGGCTTGCGGAATATGATGTACATGAATATGTGACTCCCACACAAAGTGGTAATTCATAAAATTTACACTTTCGTACGCTACTTACAAACGAACCATTTATATTGTTCCTTACTACATAAGATTCGCTGGTTCTGCCCTTTTTTTTTTACAAAACTGGCAAAGTCACAGTAACGTTAGCTGCGATGATGTGCGGCAGAGACTGGTACGTTTTCTGCGATGCTGAGGTTTATTTGTAGCTTTTGCCACTCGCTCACACATTCAGATACAGTTGACGAAGTCAGCGAGATTTTACAGTGGCAACTTCTTTCCGTCCACTGCGCTTTAGTGGAGCTTAGATACCGGGCTGTTCCACCAGTTTTATCGCAAATGCTTTAGAACATTTTGGAGCGCAATAGGCATCTGCTCAGTTCAAGTGCGGCCATCTGGCTGTACACTGCACTCAGTCGGATCGCCGCCCCTTGCCAACTTCCCTTGAGACGCGTGCATCCTCTACCCGTCTACTCTGTCTCTCAGAGAATAGTTAAACAGTGCAGTCTGTGTAGTAAGATATATGAAGAAGGTGAATGACAGGATGATTTCCTCTCACCAGCAATGCTACGGAATGAGAAGAGAAGCAATGCCAACAAATGTGAGGATTTTAAAACCGTAAGTTTGCCTTCTTCATGCAGAAAAAGTTCTGCTAAGGATCATAAATATGAGACTTGATGGAAGGCTGGAAGGAAAGTATTTCAGAAGACCAGTGCGGATTTAAAAGGGAAATGCGCAAGAGATGCAATTGGACTGTTGAGAATTATAGGTGAGAGATACTTTGAAAGAAGAGGAGAAGTTTATGCTGTTTTCATCGACTTAGAGAAAGCTTTGGTAAATCTTAGTGGAATAAATTGATGGACAGTCTAAGGAAGAATGGAATCGTCTCTAGGGATAGAAGGCTGATTAAGAATCTGTACCTACAACAGAAAATACGAGTACAGATTTGGAATAAGATGGCAGAGGAGAGCACAGTTGGAAGAGGAGTGGTGGAAGGCTGCTGCCTACCCCCAATAATGTTCAACATGTATTTGGAGCATATTTTCCAGAAACGTTTGAAACGAAAAAGATGAGTTTGGGTTGGTGGTAACAGAGCAGAATGTATTCGATTTGCAGATGATATGATGTTACTGGCAGAGAGTGAAAGAATTATGATTGGAATGTTAAAAGAATTAAATAAGATCTGCTAGGAATTGTGAGTGAGAATTAATAAGAACAAGACACAAAGTGCGGCGATAAGTACAAGAAATGTAAAAACAACGATAAAGTCAGGACAGGAAAATATAAAACAAGTTAGTGCTTTCAAACATCTGGAAAGCATAATTACGGAAGACATGAAATGCAGTAAGGAGATGAAACGCGCATAGAAATTGCCACGGAGTCATTTAACAAGAAGAGGAGGCTTCCATGTGTGTGTGGGACAGGGACCTGAGGAAGAGACTGGCGAAGTGCTTTAAATGGAGCGTGCCATTATACGGGGCTGTGAGATGGACACTGAAGGAAGAGGAAGAAAGGAGATAGAAGCATTTGACATTTGAATTTGGAGGATGATGGAAGAGATGAAATAAGTAGAGAAAGTGAGAAATGAGGAGCTGTTGAAAAGACTGGGGTAAGAGAGGGAATTTTTAAAAATTATCAGGAAGAGGAAATACAATTGGCTTGGACACTGGATGAGAAGAGACTGTTTACTGGAGGATGCTATGGAATGAACACTAAGTAGAAGAAGATAGGACACAGACGATACCATATGATGGATAGTATAAGGATAGAAAACAATTACGAGTAGATGACGAGGGTAGCATATGACAGAACTGCATGGAGAGCTGTGAAGACCTGCCCTAGGACAGAACACTGATGATGATGACGATGATCTATCTAACGTCATCAGCGTACCAGTGGTATCACTATATTAATAATATATTCACAATTAGATTTGAAATAGTTTATGCAAATATTTAAAATTAATAACACTCATTTATAACAAGGAAGACAAAAAAGAACTCATTTTTTGCGTAGAAAGTGTGTGATGTTAAAGTGTTTAGTGTTCTGTGTATTTGTGTTCCACATTGTGTTGTACAGTTTCATCTTCCAGACCCAGCCTATTCCCAGAGATTATTGTCCTCTGCCTCATTTCTAATGAAGTAGAACAATTACATCGTTGTTCCAGTTTTGGGAATTATTTTCTCCAGTGAAAGAATGTAAATAATATTGCAGTTTCGTTTTATGTTACTTTCCCCTCCAGATTTAAGCGTTTGTATTGAAACGCCACGTTATTCCGTTGTTTTTCGATTCTTTATAACTCGAATGTCTTTATATATGTCATCTAGCATAATTTCCAGGTCGTCTTTATTAAATAGTAGTGTTTCTGTTTCATGTCCTGAACGATACAAATATTTAATCGATTATTCGACTGCCTGTACACTTCGCTCTCTGTTGTTAGTAATACGCCATCTCTACTGCGGAAGTGTAACATCCGTTATGCGTAAAATAAAGAGAACTGATTGCGTGTATCTTTAAAACTGAGACAACTGATTTTAATATTCTGGTGTACCTATATTAAGTCAAGTGAATGTGTTGTGATGTGTTCAATTTCACTTTCATTATCCTCAGAAAATAATTTAATTCACGACGTCTAATGTTTTTAACGCACTGACAAAGAGGTGAATTTTACCCAGCGAGGTGGTCTGTGATTTACATACAACTTTCCTATTTTCCTATAGTTTCCTTAAATAAGATGGAGCGAATACTGAAATGCTTTCGTCAACGGATAACTGCCGCTTCCTTCGATACCCCTATCAGCACTTCGCCTCCGACGGCTCCCTACTTTTTGGCAGCTCTAAAGCAGGCAACAAAGAGACGTACATGAGGATGTGCTCATTCCTTTCTGCGGTACTGCGGACAGCTGCCCTGGTCATTCGGTCAAGAGCACATTCATTACCAATTTAACGAGCGAGGGCAGACGCGGGATAGCGTTTCTCACTTGCGCGACCGCACTGCGGGCCGGATCCGGTGGCCGTGTCAACACGGGGGCTGCCTCGTTTCCTTCATGCGCTGTTCAAACATCAGACGACACCGGGGCATGCAAGGGATCCATTAACGTCTGCATCAACACCAGTACTACGCAGGTGAGATGTTCGCGTGTGACGTAGTGTTCTCCTTTTCCCTCCTTTGCTGTTTCATTTACGAATGACGCGTGGGAATTATGATTGTTGATAAGGCACCGTATAACATCTAATTTCTATAATTTTCTCGTCGTGAGCATTTCGCGACACATATATGAGAGGAAATGATATGTTCCACGACTCTTGTTAGAACGTGATTTCACAAATTCGAACAGTATACCGGTACGTGATTCATAACGACTCTCATGTAGCGTCTGCGAGGGGAGTATGTTAAGCGTTATCTGTAACGCTCCCTCGCCGAGTAAACTATTCCGTGACAAAACGTGCCACTCGTCGTTGGTTCTTCTCTCTCTTATCTATTAATTTTACTTCGTAAGGGACCAAGACTGTTGAACAGTAGTCAAGAATCGGTCAAAGGAGTGTTTATCAACTCAGGATGCTCGCAATGAATCTCAATCCGACGTCTGCTCTTCCTAATATACAGCGTCCGAGTTATAATTACACACATAAAAAAAAGTTTGCATCGCTTCGGTTCCGAGAGTTCCGGAACCTGCACAGAAAATTGAATTAGAGGCCAACATAAAGATCATTTCTGCCCTTTTTATTGCTCATGAAAACCACACATAGCATGTTGTACTAACATACGGCGGGAACTTCAGAGGTGGTGGTCCAGATTGCTGTACACACCGACACCTCTAATACCCAGTAGCACATCCTCTTGCACTGATGCATGTCTATATACGTCGTGGCATACTATCCACAAGTTCATCAAGGCACTGTCGGTCCAGATTGTCCCACTCCTCAACGGCGTGCGGTTGGTGGGTGACGTCGTCCATAAATAGCCCTTTTCAATCTATCCCAGGCATGTTCGATAGCGTTCTTGTCTGGAGAACATGCTGGCCACTCTAGTCGAACGATGTCGTTATCTTGAAGGAAGTCATTCACAAGATGTGCACGATGGGGGCGCGAATTGTAGTGCATGAAGACGAATGCCTCGCCAATATGCTGCCGATATGGTTGCACTATCGGTCGGAGGATGGCACTGACTTATCGTACAGTCGTTACGACGCCTTCCATGACCACCAGCAGCGTACGTCGACCCCACATAATGCCACCCCAAAACAGCAGGGAACCTCCACCTTGCTACATCCGCTGACCAATGTGTCTAAGGCGTTCAGCCTAACCGGGTTGCCTCCAAACACGTCTGTTACGATTGCCAGGTTGATGGCATATGCGAAACTCATCGGTGAATAGAACGTGATGCCAATCCTGAGCGGTCAATTCCGCATGTTGTTGGGCCCATCTGTAACGCACTGCATGGTGTCGTGGTTGCAAAGATGGACCTCGCCATGGACGTGGGGAGTAAAGTTGCGCATCATGCATCCTATTGCGCATAGTTCTAGTCGTGATATGACGTCTTGTGGGTGCACGAAAAGCATTATTCAACATGGTGGCGTTGCTGTCAGGGTTCCTCCGAGCCATAATCCCTAGGTAGCGGTCATCCATTGCAGTAGTAGCCCTTGGACGGCCCAAGCGAGGCATGTCGCCGACAGTTCCTGTCTCTCTGTATCTCGTCCATGTACGAATAACATCGTGTTGGTTCACTCCGAGAGGCCTGGACACTTCCCTTGTTGAGAGCCCTTCCTGGCACAAAGTAACAATGCGGACGCGATCGAACGCGGTATTGACCGTCTAGGCATGGTTGAACTGCAGACAACACGAGCCGAGTACCTCCTTCCTAGTGGAATGACTGGAATTGACCGACTGTTGGACCCCCTCCGTCTAATAGGCGCTGCTCATGCATCGTTGATTACTTTTTTGGGCACAGTCAACTTCTATCTTCAGGAGTTCTGGGAACGGGGGTGATACAAAACTTTTTTTGATGTGTGTATAGAAATGCAATTACTTGAGACGTTAATTGAGATATTTACTGGCGGTTTGTTTCTGCAAGTATGGTAACTCAAAATGTTTTCTGCTGCAGTTAGTATCGCTTGCACCTGCGGTTAACTGCTCTGTTCACGTAAAAGCGCGTCAGTAGACATGTGGGCTCCACAGAAGACGTTCTGTGTGTTTTTTGTCCCGGAGTTATTGTCTGTTACGATGGAACAACGTCGATTTGGGCGTGAATATGGATTGCGACCTCCTGGGGATGATCCCATTTACCTAAAAGTCAGCCGGCCGCGGTAGTCTAGCGGTTCTGGCGCTGCAGTCCGGAACCGCGGGACTGCTACGGTCGCAGGTTCGAATCCTGCCTCGGGCATGGGTGTGTGTGATGTCCTTAGGTTAGTTAGGTTTAAGTAGTTCTAAGTTCTAGGGGACTTATGACCTAAGATGTTGAGTCCCATACTGCTCAGAGCCATTTTTGAACCTAAAAGTCAAGAAATTGGACAAGCGGCTTCGGGAAAATACGAGTTTGCTTTCGATGTCTGGCCTCCAAGCCAGGGAGGTAGTTTCAGAGGCTACTGTTGAATTAATCTGTACGTCCTTCCATCGGAGTCCTTGTACGTCAGTCCGATAGCAAGTAGTCAGTTACGCTTACTCAGTTACCGGTACCTCTTTCGGCAGTTCGCAATGTCGTCCATAAAAGGGTTATGGGTGTACAAACTGCACTTCGTCAGAAACTCATGCCTGAGGTTGGACTTCGACGAGGGCATTCACGGAGACAATTCTTCCAAAAATGGATGAAAACGAAACATTCCTCAATTCCGCTGTTGCTCGGACAAGGCTACACTTCCCGGCACGGTAAACTGAAATTGTAAACTTGTGGTAAGGTAGTATGGGACCAAACTGCGAGGTCATCGGTCCATAGGCTTACACACTACTTAATCTAACTTAAACTAACTTACGCTAAGGACAACGTACACACCCATGCCCGAGGGAGGGCTCGAACCTCCGACGGGAGGTGCTGCGTGAACCGTGACAAGGCGCCCTAGACGGTGCGGCTACCCCTCGCGGCAGACGAACTGAACCCCGCCACATGGTTCAAATGGTTCAAATGGCTCTGAGCACTATGGGACTCAACTGCTGTGGTCATAAGTCCCCTAGAACTTAGAACTACTTAAACCTAACTAACCTAAGGACAGCACACAACACCCAGCCATCACGAGGCAGAGAAAATCCCAGACCCCGCCGGGAATCGAACCCGGGAACCCGGGCGTGGGAAGCGAGAATGCTACCGCACGACCACGATATGCGGGCTCCGCCACATGGTGACAGAGAGCGAACGCAATTCCAAAGGTGTGGATTGTTGAAGGACAGGTTTATAGGCCCGTTCTTCTGCACGGAGCCTACAGTTAATGCATCAACGTACGTTCATATGTTTGAGCTGTATGCTGTGCAGCAACTTCTTCATGACGCGATCTTTCAACTAGATGGCGCACAGGCCTTTTTACGAATATTGTGAGGGATTTCTTGGATCATGAGTTCCGCGATCGCTGGACTGGGAGAGGAAGTTCATCGATTTCTTTGCCTCTTAGAAGCCCATGTGGTTGTTTATAAAGAATGAACTGTACGAGACACCAGTTCGTGATCTGCGCCATCGCATCCATGCAGCTATCGCAAATTTTATGCTTGCAATGCTGCAAAACACTCGGAGAGAACTGGAATACAGATTCGACGTCTATCGCGAAACTAATGGTGTGAATATCGAGGTGTATTAGGTGTGTGAGAAGACATTTTGGGTTACCATACTTTTAGACACATAACGTTAATAAATATATCAATATCTTCTCAAGTCATTACTTTTTTTTATCATTTGCGTAACCTGAACACAATGCATTTGTTTTATGTGATCATTCAACTTTAGGTCGCTCCGGACGGTTACTCACAAGTTATTTTGAGGTAGTTACAGTTCTCTCTGAATCGAAGAACAGAGGACCTCTTCACCTATTTATGGACTTACTCAAGTTCAATATCGTGCCAGTCCCTTTAGCAGTCGTCGGACCTCTGCAGGCCCCCTTCCAATTTGCTACAGTGCTCTGGCGCTGCTGCCTTCTGTAGGCAAATCTTCCACATAGGGCCTCTCGGAGCCTCCACAGGTACCCACTAGATCATTGAAATAACCAGCGGACAAATACTCCTGCCGCAGCACAAAAAGGTAAATTTGTTTCCCCTTAAAAAAACTCTGACAGGAAAGTGGGGAACCAGCTGCCTCAATGTTCATTCCTCTTTACTCACCACAAATTTTGGCGCGCCAACATATTCACACTCTTTTCACACAGTACATTCTAAATCATTTTACACTGTCTCGCTTCGTAGTTAACACTTCACACTTAGAGTCTCCCTCTCACTGCCACTGTCTATGTAAGTCTCTTTCCCACAGTCTCCTTTTTCTCCTACGGATTTTCTGCGTATCGTACTGTCACTGTCTCCTCTCTCATTTACACTGTCTCCTTTTGCCTCTCTTTCTCACTACTACTGACTCCACCATATCGCAGCAGCTCAAAAATTCTGGAACATCTCCTTTTATTTTCTCCCTATGCCCATGTGTTTAAAACTTCAATCTAAAATACGCCCTCCCCTATACACATTAAAGTTAATCAGTCTGGAAGGGTCTAGTCCCCCTCCCCCTCCCACCAAATACATTTATGGCCTCCATACATCTGTATTTTACATGTCCACTGTCTTCCCTCTGTTTTGTTCCTACTGCTTCTATTTCCATCCATCTCTCTTTTTGTTTGTTACTGCTACTGTCCCTCCTGGCCACCATTATATCATCCCTCTTTGGCTGTCACTGCTATTGTCTTCATCCATCTCCCTTTCTCTTTCATTGCCACTTTCTGTCTCCCAACATTACACTCTCACCTGTCTTTCTCTCTCACTGGCACTGTCTCCTCTAGCTTACACAATCACTGTCTGTCTGCAACTCTCTTTCATCTAAAAAAGCGTGAATATGTTCACATACCATATTTTTTGGTTATGAAGGCGAAAAGTGGGCTGAGGCAGCTCTTTCCCTATTTTTCTCTCGGGGTCTTTTAAACAGCAACAAATTCGCCTTTTTTGTGCTTCAACAGGGCCATTTAATCCGCTGGTTCCCTTCTCATCTCTGCTATAACTGGATGTGCCGCTTGTACACCAGGAATTCTATAAGTCAATAAAGTTTTAACAGTTTATTTGTATACTACGGTACATTTATATACTTTTATACATATAAACAACATATATATAAGCCTATCTAACTTAAATTTTTTTCTGCGTACTTTGTTCATCGATCGTAATTCATCAAAATCGCCCGGCTAACGATTTTTATATTAAAAGAGTAAAAATGTTATCAGAAATATTTTTCTGGATTTTTTGTCTTTCCAGCTTTACATAATTTTTGGTAGTCTTTCTAAGTTCTTTTCATACATGTTAAGACCCATTTCAGCCCATTTTTTGTCGCTGCAGTACCAGTTTGAGCATATTTGAATAGGCGTAAAGCGCCCGTCATACAGAGGCAGCGAATGATAAACTGTTATATGTTGAAAAAATTCTTACTAAAAACATATTTTGGCGACCTCTGAGCCCTTGCGATGATTCTAGAACCCTCGTCATGTGTTGTACGCTTCAATCAAAATTACATTTTACGTTCATATTTTTTGCGGTAACTTCCAAACTCTGGATTTCCGTAACGGATAATGCTGTCGAAAAAAAGTTTCGAAGTTACCGCGAGAATATAACCTTAAGAACAGTGTTGTATGTGTTTCTGATTTTATACGGAGTGGAATAGTACGATATGTGCGTATCTACTCGGATAATGTAATAGAAAAACTTCTTGTGCCTGATGATTGTCGAAACCACTAGCAATAATAACGGTTTCGTAACAGCTGGAGATGCTATATCCGAAAAGTGCGGAGCATCAGACACTGAAAATACTGTACTCCAGTGTGCAAAACTTAATCACAAAACTAACTTTCGCATTGTGTTTCAGGGCCAAGTAACATAGCTGTATGAAGATTTGACCATACATAGAAAGAACTTCTACACTACGTACAGTACATACTGAAAGAATTACGCAATGAGACGAATAGAGATGACACTTTTATTCAAAGACAGTAATTGCACTGAACTCCCCGACATTTATGATGGTAACTTCTATACTATACTGTACCAGTTCTTTCTATGTATGGTCGAAGTTACATCGAGCTATTTTACTTGGCAGGGACACGTCATGCAAAAGTTACTTTCGGCCTTAAATTTGCACACCAGTGTATTTTCAGTAGCTGATGCCACGCACTTTATTTGTATATTTCATTTTTATTCATTTGATTTCTGCGTCAGCGACCAAGATCGTAGCACACTCCGTAAGAGAGAAAACCTTAGTAAAATAAATTGAACTATCAAATTACAAAATAAAAATAGTGCTGAAAATAATGACGTTGGTAATGATGGTCAAACAAATGAGAAACCGCCAGCCATGCACTTTTAGTCGATACCGTTCCGGCTTTTGCCAAGGATGGTTTGGAAAGACAATGAAAAAACTTATGTCATTTGGATCAGCTAAAAAACCCTGTATTCACTTTACCTCAGCAGAATTCACACTTCCCAACTCACTTTAGTGGCATATCGCTTTAATAATCTAATTACCAATATGTGAGGTACTTCTACATGAACGGCGTGCAGACTGCCCCAAACACTTCAGTTGTAACCTCATGAAACAATTAAGCAAACCCGAAGTATACATGTAGAGGAAAGAAGTACTTCAGGAAGAGAAAAGCATTCAAGTTACGTGTGAAGACCTCCTTTTGTCACCAGCTACTTTCAAGTCTTGGAGGTGTGCAAAGTGGATCAAATGGCTCTAAGCACTATGGGACTTAACATCTGAGGTCATCAGTCCCCTAGACTTAGAAACTACTTAAACTTAACCAACATAAGGACATCACAGGATTCGAACCTGTGACCGTAGCAGCAGCGCGGTTCCTGACTGAAGCGCCTAGAACCGCTCGGCCACAGCGGCCGGCACCTTGGTGATGTATTTTGAGTGTGTATATTGCAGAGCGCTGCACACTCTTTTGAACAGTAACTGAAGATATGGTCTAAGAGATTTTGCGAGTAGACGTAGATGTATCAAATTTTCACAGTACTCAAGTTGCGTCATATTTGAACTGAAACTTGAATCTTTGAAGATATTCACAATCCTCATCGTCGCGGTCTGACAGCTGGAACCGCTGCGTGTCTAAGATACATACGTCAAAGAAACAATCGCACACCCACCCACCTACCCACACACACACACACACACACACACACACACACACACACACACACCACACACACACGGGTCTCGGAGTCAGCTCCTGATTACGAAGTTGGCGAGTATCGCAAAATGAAAGTACTCAAAGTACAAAGCGTCACTGTGTCGTAGGTGCACACAGTAATATTCTAATCCTAGGGGTAGCTGCATTCCATGTCTTTTTTTCCTCTCTTTATTTTTCATTCCCTTTTCTGACAGGAGACGGGCGGCCCGCTGGAAAGCTCTTGGCATATTGGGGCCTTTGTATAACAGGAATTTATTTTATTTCCATTTTGTTGACATTTCTCTTACTGATAACTTATATAGTAACTTACAAACTAGCTTATTTTCCGATTTCAGGTTTATTTTGTGGTCGCAAAACAAAATTGGTATGACATATCAGCAGGAGATCGTAGATACATGCTTTTCACGAAGTGGAATCTGCCTCTTCATTTCGATAAATATGGCAGACCTTGAATATTTTCTCCGTGATGAATGTTCCATATCTGTAGCCACAGTTTATATAAACGATGTAGTGCACTCGTTAATCCTTGACCTTCCGCTGTTACAGGCAGATGATAGAACCGAAGCCATAACCCTAAGAGAAGAAAGAGTACGGAGTATTTAACGCAGGGATGTAGCTCTTAGAAAGATTTGTGCTGACTGGGTGCTGCATTTGAATAGAAACACAAACACAAATTCCTCACCAATTTTTGGACCGTTTTATGAAGAATCTAACTAATTTGTAAGCCGATTTGTTGCTGTGGATGAGACGTGGAACTACCGTTTCTCGCGGAAACGAAACAGTGATCCGATGGGCAATAGCTGATAACCCAGGAGAGAAAACAAGTCCATTTAGTCTGCAAGAAAGGGTTTGGTGAATGTTTCTGAGGCTGTTCTTATTGATTCCCTAGTAAATGGTAAAAAATAAATAGCTAATAAAACGCATGTGCTATCGACGAACTAAAGGAAATAATACTCGTGAGGAGGTGTCGAGTGCAAGAGACAGGTATAATCTCCCAGCAGGACAGTGCACCACTCCACAAAAGCCAATATGAAAACTGAGGCTTTTGAAGTACGAATTCCTGAAACATTTATCATATTCGCCAAATTTGCCATCCTCTAATTTCCACATATTCTCACATTTCAAGAGAACTGCAGCTAAAAACATTTTAAATGCACTGAAAATGAAAACGGTGTGGCAACCCCTTGTTTCCGTGGGACGGGTCAGATTAAGTCACAACGATGATGAATCTCCCGATTTCTCGTCCTGTGTTAATCACTTCATCCCTGAGTAACATCGACACCTAACGTTATCAATTATTTGTTGTAAATATTATAATCTGTGTCGGCCTGTATAATTTTTGCTCTTTACGGTTTCCTTCATTATCATCAAAGTTTTCTCCGAATATCTTAATACTATCCTATCATTCCTTCCCTTCTTCTAATCAACGTTGCCCACATATTCCTTTCCCCGCCGATTCCTCATTTCTCATGTGATCAGTCAACTTGATTTTCACTACTTCTTAAACGCTACGACTCTCCTGTTTTCCGGTTTTGCCACAGTCCATGAGCCACTTGCATACTATGCTGTGCTCTACATGTACATTCTCTGAAATTTCATTCTCAGCGTAAGGGTAATGTTTGGTATGAGTAGACATCATATAGCAACGAATGTCCTGTTTCCCTGTGCCAATCTGTTTCTTGTATCCTCCGTTCTGTGTCTGTCGTACTCTATTTTCCTTACAACATAACACGATTCGTCCACTGTGGTCCTTAATTTTTATAAGACGTTTTTCACGATTTTCGTTTCTGCTACTCGTCAATACTTTCATTTATCTTAGGTTTACTGTCAGTTCGGCACTTTCTACAGTTCTTCTTCACTTTCACAGAGAACAGCAAAGTCATCAGTCAATCTTGTCGTTGATATCGTTTCACTCTGTATTTTAATCCCACTTTTGAAACTACTCCGGAATACAGGTGCAACAGTAGTGAAGAAAGTACGCGTCTCCACTTCACATCGTTTTTAGAGCGGACACTTGCTTTATTTATTTGTTTATTTCTTTATTCATCCAAGGATTGTCTAACAAATATAGGATTTGTCAATATAATACAGTGAAAATCAAAAGACCAAAATATAAATCACAGAGCATACATAACATGCCTTATGAGGATAGGACACGTAGTTCATGCGGATAGGACAGGGGGTCGGCCGTTGTCTCAGCGGTCGAGGGAAACCACGGAAAACCCAAATCAGGATTCTGCTTGTTCCCTCTTGGTTCTTTTACATATTTTACATCACGCGTCTTCCTATACATCCCAAATGTATTTTCATGTGAATTCCTAAGACATTTCATCACTTACATTGTCGAATGGTCTTTCTAAGGGGACAAAAGCAATGAAAATGTCCCTGTTCGTCTCGCGCATTGCTTCCATTATCAAGCTTAATGTCATAACTGTCCCTGCCGTCCCTTTACCTTTCCTAAGCCGAAACTAATCGGCAGCTACTAAGCCCTCAGTTCTATTTTGATTCTTTGGTATACCTTTCTAAACAGAATCTATCATGGATGCATTCTCTGTAAAAACTGAGTTTACAGTAGTCCCCTCCTTTACCATACTGTCTTACTGATTCTTCTTCCGAAATTTCCTTTTTTTATCACTTAGTCAGCATGTTACTCCCCCCTGTAGAACTTCTCATTATTCTTTCTGACTATTCGTTCTTTGCTGTCTTTATTTTAACGAATTAATTTTTAAATTATCCGTAAGTTATTTTTCACCCCTCTGTGTGTTGAATGTATCTCTCTTACGACTTTCACTTTCTAGAAAGACCACTTGACTTTAGTTTCCCTTACATCTTATTCATTTTATTTCTAGATTACTTATGTTGTCGTATACTTTTATTTTCTGAATTTTCTGCTTTTGTCGATCAATTGAAGCACTTTTTCTCTTACCCGAAATTTATTCAGGGTTATCTCACACGTACCTTCATTTGTTTAATTCAGCTGTTGTGATTACTTTTTTTTATCAAACGTCTACTCACCATCAACGCAGCTGCTTACTCTGACATTCGCTATTGCTGTTTCTACAAACTCAGAGAACTTTAAGCGCACATTATCATTACTCCCACTTACTTGAACATTATTACTTCCTAACATTTGTATAAGAATACATAGTCTGGTCAAACACAGCTGCGGATATGCGGCTTGGAAATTAGAAAACCTCTTCAATAGTGTGAAAATCCTTTTTATTGGGCTCCCGTAATTTTGGAGCTCAGTTAAAAGAATTTTGATACAACTGAAGCGGTTATTTTTTATTAGACTCGAATAAATTACTGGAGTCCAGTAAAAATGACTCCAATACAGCTGAATCGGTTTTCTAATTTCCAAGGTTCCTGACAATTATTGTAAACTTCAGCCTACTCGTCATTTTACTATTATCTGATTCTCTCCCTATTCATGGAAACTTTGACGATCCTTCCGCTAATTTCTAGACATCTGTCTCACCATGATGTAATCCAGCTGCTATCTTCCTGTCTTTCCTGACCTTTCACAAGTATTAATCTAACTCTCATTATTTGAGGGTGCGTTTCTGATTACGAGCTAAATTTTATTGCCGTATTCAAGGAGTCTCTCTCCTGTTTCATTGTTGTGGAAATAATAGATGGGTATTTTGTAGATATTTCACACTCGCATTTCGTTCACTAAAGAAATATGTGACATTGCTCTACATGCATTTGTAAGAAAAAAACTGTTTTATCGACAGGCCGAGAAACGGGATTTGTCATCATGGTATCACATCGAGTCAAGAAGGCTAGGAGAGTTTTCCTGCTAGAAAGAGCAGGGTAGCAATTGTTAGCATCTCACATAGCCATTTCTCTCCTGTGCCAACCTCTTAATCTCAAAATAGCACTTGAAACCACGATCTAAATTATTTGTTGGATGTGTTCCAATCTCAGTCTCCCTCTACAGTTTTTACCCTCTACGGCTCCCTCCAGTATCATGGAAGTCATTCCCTGATGTCTTCACAGATGTCATATCATCCCGTCCCTTCTTCTTGTCAGTGTTTTCCATATATTCTTTACCTTGCCAATTCTGCGGAGAACCTCCTCATTTCTTACCTTGTCAGTCTACTTAATTTTCAACATTCTTCTGAAGCAACAGATCTCAAATGCTTCGATTCTCATCTGCTACAGTTTTGCCATAGTCCATGTTTCACTACCATACAAAACTGTGCTCCAAACATACAACTCAGAAATTTCTTCCTCCAATTAAGGCCTATGTTTGATACCAGTCGGCTTTTTTTCCCAACTCCCTCCGTCTGTCATGTGTTATTTGCTGCCTAGGTAGCAGAATTCCTTAACTTCATCTACTTCGTGATCACCAATCCTGATGTTAATTTTCTCGCTGATCACATTCCTACTACGAGTACTTGTTATTACTTCTTCAGTTCAAGACATGCGCGGGAAAACGGGTTAACCCACAGTATTTAGAAATCAAGACAATGGGGTTGTGTAGATGAGGCTGGAATAAAGGGTATCAAACTATTATTTTTAATGGAAATCCGTACAGTATGGACTCGTTATTGTTTCTGATCTGTCATATCCTTTATAATGGAACGTAGCATGAGAAATAGTAATTAATAAAGAAGAAAAATAACACGTGAATATTTCTTTTTTACGTTATCAGACATCCACAACCACAGATTACCATTAACTGTAGATGAAAGTACTGTAAAAGGGAAAATTGGTGATAACACATAACGTATGGCTCAAGTAGCCACTATCATAGCCTGATGTCGCTAAACAATGCATCCATTGATGAAACCAATGGCCATAATAGAATTATAAGTTTTTGAATATTCTGAGCCCATTTTCAGATTTTCATAGACAGTACTAACCGGTTTAGCCAGGAAGTTCAGTTTTGTTTCTAGTTCTTCCTTTTTCTGACCGTTTTTCGCACATGAAATTTGCATCTTAAGGTGATGACGAACTTGGCAAATGCCACTACGTGGTTTCGCAAAGCCAATATTGAAAATCTGATAAAATATTTTACAGTACATGCCAAGGCTAGGAGGTTCCTAATTGCTGTATTTGCACTTATCTTGATAAAGACTGTACACCTTGCCAATGCTTGGATGTGCACACAGATACATCATGTTGGGATTCTTTTTCCTGGAATAGTGACTTGACTGAGTAGGAAAAATATGTACCCGTACCTGAGCCAATTTCTGGTCCGCTTCGCTGCATTTATTTAGGTGATTGTTACGTCCCCCCCCCCCCCCCCCCCCACCGCTTATCCACATTAAATAAAATATTTAGCTTTCAATATCGTGTTACATATAAATCTGTCATTGCGAATGTACGTCTAGTATTTTGTTGCCTAATGAAACACAGAGACTAACTTCAGGAGCTCCAGATGTTTTCTTTTGTTGATTCACATACGATTATACCAAACATTGCTATCCAAGCTTTCTTACAAAAACCGGAAGTCTACTTCACCTACGCTAACCTTATAGATGTTGGCTGTCTGCCGCCTTCTCCTCTCTCGATCATCAGTATACCTCCTCTTGATAGGATTTATATTCACACATCCAAATGTATAAGAATTTTAAAGATCATTGTTACTTAGATTTCGGAAATCACGAAACTACTTCTCCCGTGTACCTGCAGATACAATATCGAAGCATTTTCTCGCATAGCCTCAACCTGAACCTAGTGATTTTGCCTTTCTCACTACACTCTTATAATTACTGTACTCTTAACCACAGTTTCGCTACTTATTCTCAATTTCTTTGCGCCAGTTCTGTGGACTCTTTCGATAATTTCCATTGATTTTCCACACTTTCTTCAATGTTTCCCATTTCTACGTCCACCATGTTCACTATTTGTATCCTGTACTGAATGTACCAACTGAACACTTCAGACACTCACTTCATTAATCTAGTTTAATAAAGTGATTAATGTTACATATATATTACGTATTACACAACACATATTCTTCGTTTTATTAATTCCAACATAATCTACCTCAGCCCCCAGCTCTTTTCAAACTATGGTTAATTTTGTATTGTCTGTTTTCCATATGGCACAGTATTGGCTATCCTACTACACAGCTGTTCAGCTTCTTTCCGCTGGAGGGAAGCCGGAAAGTAGCAGAAGGTTAGCCCGTTTTTGGCATTATACAAATCATATCTAGCGAAATGCAAGAAATTCTCTGCGCTGTATTTCATCCTAATGTGATGTTTATGGGTGAGATCAGTGTCAGTTTCAATAGTTCCTGTACCCAACAACAGTTGTCAGCACTTATCCCTAAGTTTTTACATTTGAGAGTTAGTCCCTTCTTCCGCACATGTCTTCAGTTTACTCTTAATCTATATTTTGTCCTCATTACACTGTTCACTTCATTCTACTGATCTTGTAATTCGTCTTCACTTTCACTGACGATAGCAGTTTCATCGACGAATCTTATCATTATTATCGTTTCACCTTGAATTTTAATTCCACTTTTGAACCTTTCTTTTATTTACGTTACTGCTTCTTCGATGTGTAGATTGAACAGTAGTGGTGAAAGACTACATCCTTGTCTTCTCCCCTTTTGAACCGAGTTCGTTCTTGGTCTTCTACTCTCATTGTTCCCTCTTGGCTCTTGTACATGCTTATAATACCAGTCTTTCCCCATAGCTTACCCCTATTTTTCTCAGGCTTTCGAACATCTTGCAGCATTTGACATTGTCGAATGTTTTCTCCAGGTCGACAAATCCTATGAACGTATCTTGATTTTTCTTGAGTCTTGCTTCCACTATCAACCGCAACGTTATAACTTCCTCTCTGATGCCTTTACCTTTCGTAAAACCAAACTTTTCCATTCTTCTGTATACTAATCTTCTAGAAAATTGGATGTGTGAGCTGTTAAGCAGATTTGCAATAATTCTGGAACTTTTCGGTTCTTGCTGTCTTCGGAATTGTGTGGATAGTAATTTTCTGAAAGTCAGATGGTACATCGCCAGATTCATACATTCTACACAACAATGCCATTAGTTGTCTTGTTGCTACTTCCTCCAATGATTTTATAAATTCTGATGGAATCCCATCCATAAGTTCAGAGAACTTCAAACCCATATCTCCATTATTTAGTACATCTGTATCCCACTTCTTTGTACATTGACTCTTCTGAACAGTCTCTTCAAATCCATCCTACTCTTCATTACTGCTAAATTGTGATCTGAGTCTGGCTCTGCGTATGTCTTGTAATCCAGTGTCTGCTTCATTCGATTGTAGGTCTACCAAAGCTCTTTTAAATTCTGAATCTAATACTGGATCCCTGTCTCTTCTATACTGACTCCTATTTCTTCTCCTTTCACGTCATCAGACAAGTCTTTCCCCTCATAGAGGTCTTGGATGTTTTCTTTCAATCTACCTGCTCTCTCCTTTGCACTTAACTGTGGAATTCCCATTGTACTTTACTCTTAATGTTACCACCCCTGCTTTTCAGTGCGCCGAAGATTGTTTTCACTTTCCTATATGCTGAATCAGTCCTTCCAACCATCATAGCGATTTAGATTCTTTCACGTGTTTCATGCAGCCATTTCGCCTTAGCTATCACTTCCTTTTGTATACCTGAATTTCCTTGAACATTTTTGCTTCTTTTTTCATCGATCACTGAGGTGTTTATTCTGTTACCTGTGGTTTCTTCGCAGTTACCTTCTTTGTACCTTTGTTTTTCTTTCCAACTTCTGTCATTGCCATTTTTAGACATGTCCATTCTTTTTCAGCTGCACTACCAAGTTTGCTGTTCCTTAACGTAGTATCTATAGCCTCCGAGAACTTCAAGAGTTCTCTTCATTCTTTAGTACTTCTGCATCCCACTTCTTTTTGCATTGACTCTTCTGGCTAGTCTCTTAAACTTCAGCATTCTCTTCATCGCTACTCTGAGTCTATATCTGCTCCAGGATATGCCTTACAATCCAGTATCTAATATCGGAATCTCTGCCTGACCAGATTGTAATCTAACTGAAATCTTCCCGTATCTCCAGGATTTTTGTAAGTATACATCCTGTTCGTGTCAATCTTGAAGAGAGTATTCGTTACTACCAGTTGAAATTTATTACACAATGCAATTAGCATTTCCCCTCTCTCAATCCTAGTACCTAGGTAAATAAATGCCGTGTGACTAGGGCCTCCCGTCGAGTAGACCGATCGCCGGGTGCAAGTCTTTCGATTTGACGCCACATCGGCGACTTGCGCGTCGATGGGGATGAAATGATGACGATTAGGACAACACAACACCCAGTCCCTGAGCGGAGAAAATCTTCGACCCAGCCGGGAATCGAACCGGGGCCCTTAGGATTGACATTCTGTGACGCTGACTACTCAGCTACTGGGGGCAGACAGTACCTAGCTCAATTCTTCTGTAACCCTTTCTTCTACTCCTTCCCCTGCAACAGTTTTCCAATCCCCGATGACTATTAGATTTTCATCTCCCTTTACATATTGAATTACCCGTTCAATATCCTATATATTTTCTTTATCTCATCATCTTCGGCTTGCGCCGTCGGCATATATATCTGAACTATAGTTGTTGGTCTTGGTTTACTGTCGATTCCGATGAGAGCAACCCTATCACTGAACTGTTAACAGTAACTCACTCCCTGCCTTACCTTCCCATTCATAACGAATCCTACTCCCGTTATACCATTTTATGGTGCTATTGATATTACCCTATACTCATCTGACAAGAAATCCCTGCCTTCTTTCCATTTTACTTCAGTAACCCCTACTATATCTAGAATGAGCCTTAGCATTTCCCTCTTCAGAGTTTCTAGCTTCCTTACCACGTTCAAACTTCTGGCATTCCACGCCTCTACACGTAGGACGTTACCCTTTCGTTGGTTATTCAATCTTTCTTTCATGGTCCTCCCGGAAATCCGAATAGGGGACTAGTCCGGAATCTTTTGCCTATGGTAAGAACATTGTGACACTTTTTCAGTTACAGGCCACATGTCCTGTGGATACACGTTATGTGCCTTTAATGCAGTGGTTTCCACTGCCTTCTGCATCCTCATACCGTTAACCATTGCTGACTCTTCCGCCTTTATGAGTAGTATCTCATCCAAGGGCAAGGGGCAAGACAGTGCCCCGAACAAATATCCGCACCTCCGCGGTCTTTGACAAGATCGCTGACTGAATGAGGGTGACTTCGTATGCCGGAAGTCTACGACTGCCACTGCTGATGAGTTTTTTATTTAAAATATAAGCTGCGGCGGGGTGCGAACACGGGTGCGAGAGAGTTTTGGTTATTAATCACATACACAACCCCTCTTTTTTATGTTATAGATCAGAGTGGGCAGGAGTCGTGCTTGGAGGCCTGGCCACGGTGTCCCCATCTCCTGACAGGATAAGGGAGAGGCAGCTGGAAGGAAACATTGTACTTTTATGTGATTCTTCTTTATTTACGTTTAAATCCCAAGAAAAAGATAATCACTTACGAAAAAGAAAGGGAGGCAATATAGGGCCGAATTCACATCCTCGTTTCCCGTGAAACTACGTAATCCTCACCCTTCGTGAGTGCCCTCCGCATGTCGTCTTCCATTAGGGGTTCCAATAACGCTTCTGCATCCGGTCCGGACGATCCACCTCCGTTTGCATCTGTCACAGAATTTCTTCTCCTCTCCGATTGTCCGTCAGCGTCCCAGTGAAAAGAAGGCGGTAATGCTCCAGAAATCCATCAGCAATGTCTTGTTGTGACGTCAAAGGCCATCATCACCATCATGCAGCACTGTAATCAAGGATAAGCGATTACTCGCATATCCCCTGGACACATGATGCATGTAAATACGTTCCATCGACGTTGTCCAAGCATCGAGCACGGATCGAAAATACCTCCAATCGACGTCTCGTCATCGATAAAATGCACGCCTCAATCCGATGGACTTCCGCTTGACGCTTGGGTGATGGGACCCTGGAGGACAGGTCACGGAGCACCATGTTGTAATAATCAGGTGTATCTCGGAGCGATCTCGCTTTTTCCTTGCCATTCGTTATGAAAGCTCTTCGTATCGTCGGTTTTGCACATTGCTGCGTCCATGAAAGAACCGTACGGTGCATCGGCAGACGGCAAATGCTTGTCTGTCATGTTTCTTCCATCCGCTGGCGACATTCTGGATCCACCAATAAGGATTAATTAAGTTTCCACGAACTATGGGTCCGCCAGAATCGCTGCCATGGGAGGCATAACGTGCATAAATATGCAAGGTGATGCGTAAAAGCTGTGGGCCAACGTTCAGCGGCCAGTACATGATATCCTAATCCGTCAGAAATACAAATCCGATCCAGCCTGCTCGCCGATCGGCTAGTGTAAAACGTGTAGTCCTCTCGCTGCCCATGGATCTTTCCCATGTGTCCATTAGTGCCATGTCTCGGCAGATCGTGTGCAATGCGTAGCAGGAGCCGAAATGAGGAATTTAATCCTTCGGTGACAGAACACAGTAAAAATCCCCTCCTACCAAAATTTTGTCATATCTCCTATGGAATAGGGGAGCAATCTTCTCCGAATAGAATTGCGCACGCGCCCGTCGATTGTCAGATCCGGAGGGTCCACAGGTGTTGACAATACTAGTACCGTTCACGGTCATCGTCAAAACCCGAGTCGAAGGGAGATAATCGGGGTCACACACCTGAATCCCTTCCCGGACTAATATCGTTGTGCCACGTCCCACGTCTAGAGTCGGCGCTAGGTAAGAGTTGTAACCATGCACGTCTGAAAAGGCACCATTGCAGATTTCCTGCACCAGCAGAATATCCACGTCCGTGGCGTAAATCATGTCCCGGAAAGTTGCATCTTTGCAAGCGATCGTGTGATATTAAGTTCACTGTTCCCACCTTATATGCTTGGTCCGCTGTCGTTGTAATGCTCGTGTCATGTCATTGTGAACTCCAAAGTCTTTAGTCCACTATTCGTGCTCAGACGGGGGGCCCGCCATCGGGCTGCCCTCCGGTGTTTTCGTTCTGTGGTGTGCATCCTAAAAGTGAGTCGTCATCAATTGGGGGTGCCAATCCCTGTATCTTTTCGACTGATTCTGCCCACTCGCATTGGTGATCAATCCCAGAAACGCCTTCTGCTGCATTTAGATGTAGCTGCTGGGACACTACCACTGATTGCTCCATCGGCAGTACCGGGTCAGTTGGTGCCAATGAAGAGGGACCGTCTGAAAGGCGGGAGATCCGGTCACCATCTGAAGGAATCCTTTCAGCGTCCTCTAAAGGCACATGTTTTATGTCAGACGTTTCTTCGACTCCAATAACTTCCGTGTCCCCTAGGCTAGGGCAGGACATGTCACCCGAACTATGGCGACATTTCGGCGATCGTTGTTTGCGCGCCCTGCCCTCTGCCGCCGTAGGCGACGCCTGTCTATGTTCGTCGAGCATTCGTTGGTCCGTTGCTGCCGCCACAGTCTCGATCTCCATTTCTACGCCGTGTGCTACATGTGAGGGTGCGGAAGGTTCCTCCCTCATCTGCCGTGATGTGGTTGTAGGGGCATTCTCCGTGTCACCTCCATGTTCCCCTAACTCTGTCTGCTCTTGCATCAACATGTCCGTGTTACGCTCCAAACTCAGCATCACCTCCCGGCGGGCCACCGACACGTACGTCATCGGCAGATGCGTGGGAACTTCTCGCTGTGACGCTTGTCCATGTGGCAGTTACGAGACGCGGGGTTGTATGCACTACGAGCGGATATGCCCTTCTCCACCACAGCCACGTACGTCATCGGCAGATGTGTGGGAACTTCTCGCTGTGACGCTTGTCCATGTGGCAGTTACAAGACGCGGGGTTGTATGCACTCCGAGCGGATATGCCCTTCTCCACCACAGCCAGAACATGTGCATGGCTGGCCATCGTAAATCACAATAAAAAAAATGTATGTGAAATTGTATGGGACTTAACTGCTAAGGTCATCAGTCTCTGAGCTTACACACTACTTAACCTAAATTATCCTAAGGACAAACACACCCCCATGCCCTAGGGAGGACTTGAACCTCCGCCGGGACCAGCTGCACAATCCATGACTGCAATGCCCCAGACCGCTCGGCTAATGCTGCACGGCCGTGAATCACAATAGTTCGACATCCTCCACTACACAAATATATGTTTGTTAAGGACGATCTGCACCTGTCGGACGCCGTTTACCACGGGACAGGTGCTAAAACTCACCCAGCGTTCAGGCGTATGACTACCGTTCCATATGGTCGCAACGATTCAATATCCATCGATTCTGGCAACTCAAAGATCCAAATGACCCTCACTCCCAAGCCTGACCGAGCGAGGTGGCGCAGTGGTTGGGCACTGGACTCGCATTCGGGAGGACGACGGTTCAATCCCGCGTCCGGCCATCCTGATTTAGATTTTCCGTGATTTCCCTAAATCGCTCCAGGCAAATGCCGGGATGGTTCCTTTCAAAGGGCACGGCCGACTTCCTTCCCCGTCCTTCCCTAATCCGATGAGACCGATGACCTCGCTGTCTGGTCTCCTTCCCCAAAACCAACCAACCAACCCAAGCCTGAAGGAGCTACTATTACATCGCTGATATGCCTTTCAGAGTGTCGAAATTTAAATCCTCTTTGAGCAACGGCGATAATTCTTTCACACGCAGCTTCATGGGTCATCTAGACGTACATTCTACTGCTTACAATGGATAGGTGTATCCCAATTAGGTCTGCAGCAGGTAAACGAACTTCTTCCCTCAAAAAACTCTCTATTTCGAAAGCCTCGGGTCTGACATATTCGTTGTCAAGCGTAAATTGGATCGTAGTATTTTTAAAATTGTGTGCCTTGGTGATCTAGTCAGACAACAACACGCGCGAATATCAGTGATGTAAACACTTCCTCTTCCACGCGCGTCCTCGGCCGGTACAGCAGGTCGTGCCGCGCCACTTCCTAAGGCAGACTGGTAGACCACAGGTAACCGTGGTATAACAATGAATTTCGCAAAATGTTCAGGAAGCAAATGTTGTTGCACCTCGGTTCAAAAGAAAGGCACAAATGACGACAGGCAAATGTTAGTAGGGATTCGTGAGTCTATAAAAAGATCTATGCGCGAAGCATACAACTTCAGCCGCGATACCTTAGCAAAAGATCTGGCCGAGAACCCGATAAAATTCTGGCCCTATGTAAAATCGGCAAGCGAATCTAAGACTTCTCTCCAGTCACTCGTTGACTGGTCTGGTGTGGCAGCAGAAGATGCCAAAAGGAAAGACGAAGTTTTAAATTTAGCATTTAAGAAATAATTCGTGCAGAAGAATCGTACAAATACATGGTCGTTTGACCATGGCACACACTCCTAAATGGACGACTTGGTAATAGTAGTCCCTGGCCTAGAGAAACAGCTGAAAGAGTTGAAAGCAAATAAGTCACTAGTTCCGGGTAGAGCCCCAATTCTGTTTTACAAAAAGCAATCGACGGCACTGGTCACTTACTTATCTTGCATTTATCTCAAATCTCTCGCCCAGAGCAAAGTCCCAAACTACTGGAAAAAGCGCAGGTGACTCCTGCGTAAAAGAAGGGTAAAAGAACGGACCCGCAAAATTACAGACCAATAATCTTAACACGGGTTTGCTGTACAATTCTTGAACACATTCTCATACCGAATATAATAAATTTCCCTGAGACGAGAAGCATCTACCCACGAAAGAGCACAGTTTAAGAAACTATCGCTCGTGCAAAACTCAGCTTGTCCTATTTCTCATATGATATAGTGTGAACAGTGGATGAAGGGCAACAAGCAGATTCCACATTTCAAGATTTCCGAAAAGCCATTAACACGGAGCCCCACTGTAGAGTTTTAACGAAGTTACGAGCATATGGAATAGATGAGAGGTTAGAGAACTTCATAAGTAACAGAAAATCGACGGCGAGTGTTTATCAGAGACAAGCGTCTCGTGAGACGTGGCCCAGGGAAGTGTAATTGCACCGCTATTATTCTCTGCAGAAACCTGCTGTTGTTTCTTGATGATGCTGTGGAGTACGGGAAGATGTCGTCGTTGCGTGACCGTAGGAGGGTAAAAGATCAATTAGACAAAATTTCTAGTCAGATTGCTATCGCAGCGCTTACCAGGCCGTCTCCAGACACATTTTCGGCCTGGAATCTCACTGACTAGAGCAGAATTGTCTTCATTGATGAGTCCCGCTTCGAAATGAGACCCGATGACCGGCGAAGACATATATGGAGACCCCCAGGCCATGGTGAATACCAACCTGACTGTCGCCCCTCCTATGGCCCGACAGCCAGGAACGATGGTCTGAGCTGCCGTTTCTTTTCATAGCAGGACTTATTTCGTTGACATCGGCGGCACCCTTACAGCACAGAGGTACGTCGACGATATTTTACGACCCGTTTTGTTGCCATTCATGTCAAGCCATCCTGAATGTAGATTTCAGCAAGTTAATGCCCGCTCGCACACAGCAAAAGTTTCTACTGCTTGTTCAAATTCAAATGGCTCTGAGCACTATGGGACTCAACTGCTGTGGTCATTAGTCCCCTAGAACTTAGAACTACTTAAACCTAACTAACCTAAGGACATCACACACATCCATGCCCGAGGGAGGATTCGAACCTGCGACCGTAGCAGTCGCACGGTTCCGGACTGCGCGCCTAGAACCGCGAGACCACCGCGGCCGGCTTCTACTGCTTGTCTTCGTGCTTGCCGAACCCTACCTCGGTCAGCAAAGTCGGCGGATTTCTCCAAAATTGAGAACGTTTGAGGCATTATGGACAAAGCCCTCCAACCAGCTTGGGGTTTGGAGAACCTACAGACCCAACTAGACAGTACTTGGTATGACGTCCCTCAGAAGGACATCCTACAATTTTGTCAATCAGTGCCAAGCCGAATAACTGCTTGCATAAAAGCCAGAGGTGGACAAAGCGTTATTGACTTTGTAAGTAGCCTGTCTGTATGTCGGCAGCGCTATAGACTTACCTTGGCAAGAGATTCTGTCGTTGGACGGACTAGCAGTTAGCGAGCGGATAGGAGAGTGTATGAACATGATTTTCTTAGTCGAGACTCTATGTTGGTAGGACACACAATGTAAAGTGAGATGAAATGATGTGTTTATAAGAAAATATTCAAGGAAATGTATGTTAGCCGCGCGAGGTAGCCGCACGGTCTCAGGGTCCTTGCCACAGGTCGCGCGGCGCCCCCCGACGGAGGTTCGAGTCCTCCCTGGGGCATGGGTGTGTGTGTTATCCTTAGCTTAAGTTAGTTTAAGTTAGATTAAGTAGTGTGTAAGCCTAGGGTCCGATGACCTCAGCAGTTTGGTCCTATAGGAACTTACACATATTTCCAGCCGGCCGGTGTGACCAAGGGGTTCTAGGCGCTTCAGTCTGGAACCGCGCGGCCGCTACGGTCGCAGGTTCGAATCCTGCTTCGGGCATGGATGTGTGTGGTGTCCTTAGGTTAGTTAGGTTTAAGTAGTTCTGAGTTCTAGGGGACTGATGACCTCAGATGTTAAGTCCTATAGTGCTCAGAGCCATTTGAACCATTTTTGAACAAATTTCCAATTTCCAAATGTATGTTAATGGATGTTGGTTCAAATGGTTCGAATGCCTCTGAGCACTATGGAACTTAACGTCTGAGGTCATCAGTCCCCTAGAACATAGAACTACTTAAACCTAACTAACCTAAGGACATCACATACATTCATGGCCGGCCGCGGTGGTCTCGCGGTTAAGGCGTTCAGTCCGGAACCGCGCGACTGCTACGGTCGCAGGTTCGAATCCTGCCTCGGTCATGGATGCGTGTGATGTCCTTGTTTGCTCTTCAACGAAATCTTTCTTTGCTAACCATATGCTTCCTAGTAGTTAGAGTATTTTTATTTAGCTCGCCGTTGTTGCTACTTGTCGTAATTGCTGTAGGTCGTGTTATGAAGATTTTCTGTCAGGTAAGTGACTTATGAAAAAGAATGGAGTTTGCACTATCGGGATTCGTGATTGAAATGAGTTTAGGCAATTAACAGAGGTGGAGGTAATTTCATATTTCTTTAATTTCATATTTTTTGGATTTGTATTATTGTTAGGATTTCTTGCAATCCAGGGCTATTCTTTTGTGTTAATTATTGGAAGTCATGTTGTCAATGCATAGCAGTCAGATTGCGTTGGGATTGTATATTGTGGGTAATAAATGAATAGGTTTAGTTTGAGTTATATCTGTCAGGAAAAATTCTGTAGGTCAATGCTTAATAAAAAAAAATAATTACAGAGGTACACTACTGTCCATTACTCGTAAAATTGCTACACCAAGAAGAAATGCAGACGATAAACGGGTCTTCATTGGACAAATATATTATACTAGAACTGGCATGTGATTACATTTTCACGCAATTTGGGTGCATAGATCCTGAGAAATCAGTACCCAGAACAACCACCTCTGGCCGTAATAAAAGCCCTGATACGCCTGGGCAATGAGTCGAACAGAGCTTGGATGGCGTATACAGGTACAGCTGCCCATGCAGCTTCAACACGATACCACAGTTCATCAAGAGTAGTGACTGGCGTATGTGACGAGCCAGTTGCTCGGCCACCACTGACCACACGTTTTCAATTGGTGAGAGATCTGGAGAATGTGGTGGCCAGGGCAGCAGTCGAACATTTTCTGTATCCAGGAAGGCCCGTACAGGACCTGCAACATGCGGTCGTGCATTATCCTGCTGAAATGTAGGGTTTCGCAGAGATCGAATGAAGGGTAGAGCCACGGGTCGTAACACGTCTGAAATATAACGTCCACTGTTCAAAGCGCCGTCAGTGCGAACAAGAGGTGACCGAGACGTGTAACCAATGGCACGCCATACCATCACGCCGGGTGATACGCCAGTATGGCGATGACGAATACACACTTCCAATGTGCGTTCACCTCGATGTCACCAAACACGGATGCGACCATGATGATGCTGTAAACAGAACCTGGATTCATCCGAAAAAATGACGTTTTGCCACTCGTGCACCCAGGTTCGTCGTTGAGTACACCATCGTAGGCGTTCCTGTCTGTGATGCAGCGTCATGGGTAACCGCAGCCATGGTCTCCGATAGTTCATTCTGCTGCAAACGTCGTCGGAATGTTCGTGCAGATGGTTGTTATCTTGCAAACGTCCCCATCTGTTGACTGAGGGATCGAGACGTGGCTGCACGATCCGTTACAACCATGCAGATAAGATGCCTGTCATCTCGACTGCTAGTTACACGAGGCCGTTGGGATCCAGTACGGCGTTCCGTATTACTCTCCTTAACCCACCTTTTCCATATTCTGCTAACAGTCATTGGATCTCGACCAACGCGAGCAGCACTGTCGCGATACGATAAACCGCAATCGCGATAGGCTACAATACGACCTTTATCAAAGTCGGAAACGTGATGGTACGCATTTCTCATCCTTACACGAGGCATGACAACAACGTTTCACAGGTCAACGCCGGTCAACTGCTGTTTGTGTGTGAGAAATCGGTTGGAAACTTTCCTCATGTCAGCACGTTGTAGGTGTCGCCACCGGCGCCGACCTTGTGTGAATGCTCTGAAAAGCTAATCATTTGCATATCACAGTATCTTCTTCCTGTCGGTTAAATTTCGCGTCTGAAGCACGTGATCTTCTTGGTGTAGCAATTGTAATGGCCGGTAGTGTAGTTTGAGCTTCCATAATTTGTGAAGCTCTTTCTCTAGAATAGACCACCCAATTTTTTTCTGATTTTCTAATATTTGTTTGTATGTACATTCACATCACATCTACCAATTTCCTTCCCATTCGGAAACTCTCTCATGGTGCGAGGGTTCCTTTTTTATTTCATATTTTTTAAATTTTTTTTGAGAATGTTTTTCGTAATCACGCTATGGGTGTGTGATTCCTTCGCCGAATAAACATGTGGCAAAGTGCATTGATCTAAACTGGAACTCCATGGATTTGTGAGTTCACTGACAAGATAAGAAAATTAGTCCTTGTCTTCCTCCAGACTGTCAAAAACAACCTTTGTTCAAATGGTTCAAATGGCTCTGAGCACTATGGGACTTAACATCTATGGACATCAGTCCCCTAGAACTTAGAACTACTTGAACCTAACTAACCTAAGGACAGCACACAACACCCAGCCATCACGAGGCAGAGAAAATCCCTGACCCCGCCGGGAATCGAACCCGGGAACCCGGGCGTGGGAAGCGAGAACGCTACTGCACGTCCACGAGATACGGGCACCAACCTTGGTGCTTCCACGTTTCTGATTGTAACTGTGGTGAAGAAAATAAATTTATCTTTGTTTAACCCGGTCGCAGGTTCGAATCCTGTCTCGGGCATGGATGTGTGTGATGTCCTTAGGTTAGTTAGGTTTAAGTAGTTCTAAGTTCTAGGGGACTGATGACCTCAGAAGTTAAGTCCCATAGTGCTCAGATCCATTTGAACAATTTTTTTATGTTTAACATACTCGCATTTTATTGGTAGCCGGCAAGGCAAATAAGTACAGAGCAAGGGATAAAATAAACGGTGATCGACCGAGCACGAGGCTATTACAGAGCGCAGTATACGGCCCGGCCGCGGTGCGCTTATCGCAGATCGACCCAGTTGCGCGCCTTAACGAGCGACGCGCCGGCTCGCCGCGGCCTCCCCAGGCGCGCCAGATAACAACGGTAGCCAGGCTTGCGTTCACTCTGTCCGGAGCCGGTGTAGGTCACGTATGGGTTAACAGCTATGTGTCTATGGGCTGTACAAAAAAATCGTACCGTCATCAGGGCTTTAAACGCAAAAAAAAATCCGTTTTCTCGGCACTAGTTTAATCACAGGAGAGTGAAGGAGAACAAATGCAGCATTCCTTCATTGCCGCTCTTGGCAAGGTCCTAGTGGAGGTGGTTTGTCGCTGGCTTCCTCCGACCTGTTATGAAGTTTCGAGTGTGTATCTGTGTCGTATCGTTGTCTATAATGAGTTCTTGTACAATGTAATGTAGAGTTTGTGTCGTAATGTGTGGAGGAAATAGAGAGGGTGAAGCCTGGTGCCGGCACGTAGCTTGCTTCTCTCGAATAGCGCTAACGGTAATAATGTACAGTCGTATTATTGAAAACTGGATGTGCAGTAATTGGCCTCTGCATCTGTCAAACATTAATTAATTACCTTCCAGGATAATGAATTAGGATTGAAATGATTACTAAATAAAATAAGAAGCTCAGTTAACTCGGTTTATACCTTTAAAGAAAACGCGTCACAACCAATGATAACATCATTCTAGTAAAAAGCTTCGTACGTCTCATAAAAGGGTCTGTAATAGGAGTCTATTAATCGCGTACGTGAGATAATTCCAGTAACGAAGTGGTGCCATGGTTGTTGAGCTGTTAGTAGAACAGAAAAATAGTACTCAAGAAGGGAATGTGTTGAACCTGTGCTTAGATTTGCATGCAAGGTGTCATTGAACATCCGTATAAGTCTTCAAAGAAAATCCTGAAGTCATGAAATTCTATAAAACGGCTTTATTGTCCCTATGCACCGCCTCAAGGTTCCGGCTGGATCCCACAATAGTAAATTGTGTGTGGAGGCTCAAGTGGCTGCAGAATCAGTCACAGGAAACACACCAATGACCCCGTCAGCGGCTAAGTGTGAGCCAATCTTAAATCTCTCTCGACGCATATGCTCTGGCAGTGGACCCAGACAGTCAGGACTCTGTCCAAAGAGTAGTAAGAAGAAGTAACTTTGTATCAAGTGCCCACTTAAAGGAAAACTCACATATCCACGTTTTCGCTCTTTACTCTATTCAGAACGATTGAGCCACTCATCTTCCACGTGCCGACCAGTAAAAATGTTCCCTGGAAAACGCTGCTCCCTTTTCTCTGTGTTATTCTTTAGGCAGTTTACCAGTAAGACGTGTCCTATCATTTAACTCTAAAAAAGAAGGCGTCTTACTCTCTTTCCACCTCTCTCTGTGACCAGTGAGGTGCGTCCTCGTCGATACACTCGAGTTTCTCTGTCTAATCTCTAGTTTCTTCATAAGAGTCACTCCTGGAATTTCTTATGCTGCGTAACTCCCTTTTTTTATGAATTCAACGTCCAGCATCGTCTCACACTTTCCCAGTGTCCCAGAACCCAGGGTTTCCGCTTCATTTTTGAGATAGCATCTATGGTATCTGGCGCTTTCCAAAGAAAACACAGCTTTCTTCGTTATGTGCACAATAGTACCTTCTTGGATTTCGCTAAGAACAGCGTTCCTTCTCATTCTGCTTCTGAGTTGTAAAAGCGGTCACGGCTGGGGGCCTTACGCTACAGATCTTATATGTGTTTTCCTGCGGTGTTTTGGGCGCCCAGCAGTGGCACTATAAAAGACTCTACGGTAGCCAGTGAGCGATTAATCTGCGTGCTTCCTGGCACTGCCTTTCGTGAACCACTCCAAGGTTGGTTGCCTATGTGACTCCACGGCTATGTCACCTCGTCCCAACCTGCTTTCAGGATATTCTTATCTATACGAACTCGGTCCAAAGGGGCCCTGAAGGATCAGTTGACTACCACGTCGTTCTCACGCCACAAGCTTCACTGGATGCAGATACGGAGGTGAATGTGTCAGCACTCAACTCTCCCAGCCATTGTCATTTTACATGACCAGAATCGCAACTTCTCAGTCAAGTAGCTCCTCAAGTGACCTGAGTGCACTCTGCTTGCCAACAGCCTTCGGCAGACCCAGATAGTCACCCATCCAAGTGCCAGCCAAGCCCAACAGTGCTTAATTTCGGTGATCTGTCGGGAAACGGTTTTATCACTGCAGCAAGGCATTTGGCTTATTTAAATAAGGTTGGTTCAAATGGCTCTGAGCACTATGGGACTTAACATCTATGGTCATCAGTCCCCTAGAACTTAGAACTACTTAAACCTAACTAGCCTAAGGACATCACACAACACCCAATCATCACGAGGCAGAGAAAATCCCTGACCCCGCCGGGAATCGAACCCGGGAACCCGGGTTTAAATAAGGCACAAATACTCAAATATAAGAGAAAACGAAGAGTAAATTACAATAGTAAGCTATCTACAATCGCTAATATTGTTATGTATCACATTTCTCGGTGTCAATTAATTATTCCAATCTAGCTGGTCTTTGCATAAGTATTTCACTTACGTTATGGAACTGTTTCCGAAAAACATCAGGTCCAGTGGACGGATCACCATCAACAGTGGTACACGCTTTCACTTCAAGAGACCCTGCAGAGAAATTTGCAATTTCATTCAGGGCTTTGGCGTAAAGAATGGTCATCAGAAACTTTACACCACCACCTCTCCCTCGACGGTCTGAGATATCCAAGCACAAATCATAATCCACCCTCACAGCTTTACTTCAGCTACACAGATTTAATCACCAAAGAAGTTTCAAATCAGCACACTCCACCGCATAGTGAAAATTTGTTCTGAAAACAGTTCCCCAGGATGTGGCTAACATGTCTCTGCAGTTCTAGGAGTGCTAGTAGTGCAAGGTATGCAGGAGACTTCTATTAAGATGGAAGGTGGGAATGAGGCACTAGCGGAAGTAATGGTCTGAGGGGGTTGTGGGTCGTGCTCAGTCGATAGAGCACTTCCTGCGAAAGGCGAAGGTCCCAGGTTAGAGTCGCCGAGCGAAGTAGGCGCGCGGTCTGGGGCGCCTTGTCATGGTCTGTGCGGCTCCCCCTCCCCCCCCCCTCCCATCCCGTCAGAGGTTCGAGTCCTCCCTCGGGGCATGGGTGCGTGTGTTTTCCACGGCATAAGTTAGTTTTAGATTATGTAGAGTGTACGCTTAGGGACCGATGACCTCAGCAGTTTGGTCCCATAAGACCTTACCACAAATTTCCAATTTTCAAGGTTAGGATTCTGGTCCAGCACACAGTTTTAATGTACCAGAAAGGTTCGGTACAAAACCACCTGCTCTGTGGTGTCCGAAGGAGACGAACAAGGAGCACCCGGAATCGAATCTGCATCAGTGGAGTCGGGTGCTTTCGCCGATGAGTGCAAGATTTGTGTGACAATTTTTGATGGTCGTAGGAGAATGAGGAGGCCCTTAGCAACAAAACGTGTCAGCCTTGCAGTTCCCCACTTTCAGCAGAGAGATGAGCAAGTCGTGTTTTGAGCTGGTACCATGTTGCACACCTTTGGTCGCTATTGAGGACTGTACAGTATTGTGACAAGACCTTCCAGCCTATCGTGCAGCTCTAGAGTCAACATTTCGGTAAAGGTTTCATCTTTCAGAACGATAATGCACTAACACACCGCACACGCTTCGTGAACAGTCTCCTCCAAATTGAACTGCTTGCTGAATCTGTTGACACGAATAAGATTGGTCACGCTTGTAATCAGTTGAAACCTACTGTTCATCGTTGCAGGACCCCTTTTCACACATTGGATGACCTCAGGAGGTTTGCCGTCGATCAGTTGGATAGTATTGTGCAGCTACTCCTCGACCACATTGTGGGCAGCACGCCAAGGAAGAACTGAACATGTTATAATGCTAGGAGTGTAGCAACATGGTGTTGACAGTTATCCACTAGAGGTTTTGGTTTCAGAGATATGTATTTATGTTGTGTTCACCAAGTAGACTTGGCATCAAACCTAAATACGACGAAGGAAGGAAGCAACCCCCTACCACCTAAAGTAGTTGCTTTTACGAGGTGGCTTGCTTTCATGCAGCAGCTATACAGGGCAGGTCAGGGTTAGGCAACAGCTAAATAATAGTATGTGGCAACGCAAATTATATGAAATTTATAACAATACATTAAAAGAAAAATTCCACTACATAACCTGCGCACTTATACTTAACTTTAGACTGAAAAAAGTTCCATGGCAGTAATTTATAGCTGACTTGCATGGACTGTCTTTAATTCCGGTCTAGTGCCGAATCCAGTGAAATGAACGACAACTATAATCACTTGTAGAATGTGAAGCTCTTATTAGTGGCGGCAGTAGACACCCTCCTGACAATGCCTTGAGGTACCGTTGATACAGTACGCTACTGTCGCTGTCTCTTGGTCAGAGGAGCTTTATGTGTGCTTACACCCACATCTGGAGAATAGGTGTCCACTTGGGAAATATTTGAGCGACGTATTGCGGAAGTATAACACAGCCCTTATTGCGTTCATCCTCTATGGAGTCTGAACCTAACTATGTTGCGCCACTCTGGTGGCTGGCCTTGCCATGTGGTGCCCCTCTCTGTATGGCTCTGTCTCTTATCTTCTTGTGGACACAGCAATTTTCCGACAGACTGCCTTTATTTTGGTAATTACTTTGTTTTTATTTCGCAATAAAGTAATTGTTTTCATTCCATTAGCATTATTTTCTTGTTTCCTTGACACGAAGCTGACTCACGTGGTGCATAACTTTATTTTAAGCACTTTATGAAGGGATCGGCAGCTAAGTTGCACATTGCTGTGACCATTGAACATGGTCACCTTGCTTCATCAGCACCTGAAAGCGCTACAGTTATGCTAGGGACACTAGGAAAGGTACGAACTGGATTCTGGACCACTATTTTATTGGATAATTAGGCAAATGAGCTATCATACCCCCCCCCCCCCCCCCCTGCCCCAACCTTTGGTTTATGGTCTCCCTCCCGTTCCCCTCTAGGCCAACTGCGGCCTTACGTATAAATGTCTGTACTATGATAGTTTATGACCATTATGACATTATTTATTACCAAGTAAGCATAATTGCCTGACCCTTATATCTCTGTTAACTTAATTTATTCATTGCCTTCCCCAAATTGGAATAATTTGTGACCCAAATTTAGAACCCAATTAACATAATCTATTACAAAAGATGGAGCCCAAGATGACTGCCTCTACGACTAGTTCACACTCCCTCCCTCTCTAGCCAAAAGTAAACAGGTCCTGCACCTTCACACTCCCTCCCTCTCTAGCCAAAAGGAAACAGGTCTTGCACCTGAAGTATTGTTTCATGATACAATACTGAAAGTGTTGGATGATCCTCAATACCACTTAGCGACTTTTTAAACACAATTACACTGATATTTATTTTGGCAGTGACAGGGTGGAAATGGTTGTATGAGTAACGGATTTTTTTATGCACTCAGGAACGAAGGGGCAATTACAAGGTGTTTATTATGAAACACAGCAGCTCCACACAGTCTTTATTATACAAAACACCAGTCACGAGACCACACACACAGTGTCACCCAGCTGCCAGTGCACATGTCTCCTGAGCCCCATGTTCCACGTCTGCCAGCCACACTAGATGTATCGGCCAGCTAACGCAGACCACTATGCATGCATCCTTTGACGCCAAGTGCAGGCTGCCGAAAGTACACTGATAAAGGGGCGCAGTATGCTGTACATAGTATGCTGTCTCCATCTCGTTAGTTGAGTGGTCAGCATGTCTGACAGCCAAGGAGCAGGCCGGGGTTCGATTCCTAGATGGGTGGGACATTTTCTCCACTCTAGGATTGGGTGTTGTGTTGTTGTCAAGGTCATTTAAGCGTCATTGAAGTGGAAGTCGCCCAGTGTGGCCTCAATTTAAAAGATTTGCAACTCGGAGGTCGAACTTCCGCAGGTCAGGACTCGTGGCCTTCGATGCAATACAATCATTTCATAGTACTTTGTGTTCATTTCTGCTGCTAGTGGGGCTGCAGCATTCTGCAGCAGATGGCAGCGCCTTGCCTCACCTCCCTCGCTGTCTTAACGCAGCCCTTCACTCTGGCAGGGCCACGTATCACTGCACCACCGCCAACAGCCAGTTCGGCAACCCACAGCAAGTGGTATCTTGCCTCCCTGCAGCCAGCAACAAGTCGTGTCCAAAGCTGTCACCCTCTCGTCTCAAGTGGCTACATTTCTTGTGTTAATATATGCCGGGAATTTCAGAGTAACACGTCAATTTACAGACATGTAATCTGAGAATTATTCTGCGGCTGACGCCGAACTGAATGTACGATCAGGACTAATTTATTATTAGGCAGGCATTCCTTTAATCATTCTGCAGGACCACTCACACACTGCGTGCATCTGATAACAGAGTTTACGAGGCGAGAGTTAATTTATGATGACCAGGGAATTTTAGGGCAAGCCAAGGGAAGTAAAGGCATTTAGGCCATTCACATTCGCCCAAATTAAAAGTGGGCAGCGGGATGGCTACGAAAGGTGGTATCAAGGTTGGGCCTTCCACAATCTCCGACCGCCAAAGGCCACAGGATTGCCCCGTGTAACTGATGGACATTATGTGCAAATGTACGAGCCCATATTGTCCCTCCACCCTCCCTCCCCCACTCCTGTAAGAGTAGGAATTTGGAAGGATACGTTTGCAGGCATGTCACATTGTCTGGTGTAAACAGATACATCGTTCTGATAATAAACAATTGTGCCCACTCAGCCAGAACCTCGGCCTGCACTTGTGCAGGTAATCTCAACAGTCGACTGAGTTCTCATGCTTCAAGTCTGCCCCAGCTCCATCGTCCAGCCAGACGGATATGAGAGGACCTCCACCAGCATCCTCAGATATGCCGACGCCGCATACATGCACGCACGACGCGCGATGGTGTATTGCCTGCGAGACTCGCGTTTATACTGTAGCACAGATTTCATCTCCTCCATTAACAGTATAGCCTATCGCCAACTGTCCATTGTATTTTTCAGCTTATTGCTTAAGATAGTAGCAAATTCTACATTGCTTAGTATGTTTTGTATTTTAAACAGCATAAAACAGAGTGCAGAATCTTCATTGATGAATCTTCTGCGTACACTAATCGAGCGAAATATCGTGATTATCCCACGCTTTGGGAGCAACATTGTCTGGTACACGTGAAAGGATATATAAAATACTGTGCGTAAAATGAGCCAAAGGCTGCACATTTCTGGGAGAAAATTTAGACGCTGCAGCAAATCTACTGAACACTGTATAAACCATCCTTCTTCACCCTCTTCAGGGGCATTGTTACACATTATGAGGCTCTTACATGATAGGAATGACGGAGGACATCGAAAAACAGTTGAAATAAGAGCTGTCCATTTTGCATTATCGCGAAATAGCGGAAGGAGTACTATGGATATCGTGCACGACTTAGGATGACAATCTTTTCCCACGTAGATATAAATACCTGTTCTGGGACAATTACCATACAAATATACGAACCTCGTTACTCCAATGTGCGAACAAAGTCAGCAGATATAGTCGTAACGCTCGAGTCGAAGGACTGTTATAAGGCGTTAAAATTTACAATAGATAACATTGGATGTTCCTTAAGGTGTGTGTCGGTGTGTACATGAATCGACATCTCTGCTCCATTTGCGTCGAAAGAATGATTGCCGCTAACCTCCATTTTTAGCTCTAATTTACCGCCGTGGTCATTCCTCGAGACGTGTCTGGGAGCATGAAATATTTCAGTTGGGACTTATTTCCTTGGACTGTGTCAATAGTGAAACACCTCCGTGATATACAGGCCCCTTTTGTAGCGCCCACAAACAAGAGTTTGTCTCGCATATAAGTTATGTTCTCTGGCTAAACGGTCCCGTGACAAAACACGCCACATCTCGTTCGATCTTCTATTAATGTCCCTGGAAAGATCCCTGACTGATTAGCAACATTAAAACATAGGCTAAACATGTGATTCGTAACCACTTCTTATGTGGTTGGATTCCTTCTCCTTTAATTGCACATTACGCCTGTTTATGCACACACTACGTCACAGTTACTTAACTTAAGTGTCAACTCCCAATCCCTGTGCCATACTACAAGGGTCTTCCTGCAATTTGCTACTGCCTTCTTGTAGAAAACTCAACCGTCTGCAAAAAGTCTACATCTACATCTAAACACATACTCCGCATGCCACTGTACGTCTATAGCGGATGATATATAGACTAACAGTATTATCGATTTTCTTTCCTGTTCCACTCTCACGTACTGGTGAAAAGAAGATGATGTGTATCTGCAAGCCACAGTATGTGCTCTGTCTCTCTATTCTTATTTTTATTCTCTGGGCCAGATAAAGATTGAGGATGGCATGATTGTTATACAGTCTTCATGAAGGCAGTTTCTTTAAATTTACCCAATAGCATTTCGTGAGATACAAATTATGGTTTTGGACGGATTCCCATTTAAGTTCCCCGAGATTTTGTTTTACATGTTTTGAATGGAGGATACCGATCAGAATCAATCCTAGCTGCCTCATAGAAGCCCTGGATCATTTGTATCCCTATGACTGCTTCGCTGGTCAGCCACAACCAACTAAACACATAACGCGATTTTATTTGCAATTTGAGATCTGCAGTCATAGTCGCATATTACAAGAAGCAACTTATAACTCTAAATGAGTTGCTAGAACAGTGTTGCTTTCGTAAATTAGGTTAATGATGACTGGATGATATGACTTATTAAGACATAAGGGAATAACTTCCGCGGTACTAGAGGCAGATGTAGACGATAAAAACTGTAGAGAAGGGCAGAGTTTGGAATACATCCAGCACGTAATTGAAAACGTAGGTTTTAAGTGCTGCTCTGAGTTGAAAATGTTGCCACAGGAGAGAAATTTGTAGCGGGCCGCATTTAACCAGTCATAGAACTGATGACTAAAGAAAATAGAACTGTTTCACTTTGCAGAAGGGAGAGCAAACTCTAAAATCCTCGAGTCAGATGGGATATTGGCTATCAATAAATTCAAATAGGCGTCCAGTCAGTGTGGGTGGTCTAACACTCAAGAGCTCCTTTTGTACCATAATTAATTCTCCTATCAGACGGGTTACAGCAGGATAATAAATAATCCTGACCCCAATGTGCATTTTTATTCCAGCTTGGAAAAAAATCTGGTAAATATACAGATTGTTCCAGTACCCCCAACCAACAGGACAGTTGTGATTGAATTTCCCGCCATTTCCCACCAACTGGACAACTGGCCTAGAAAAGTAGTGGGGTGAGAATGGGTGAGGGAGGGAAAGGAAGAAGGGGTGATAGAGATTTGGCAATAACGCATACTGTGCTGAAAAGGGCAAATGATCCTACTAATGTACATCACCCTGGGGAACTAATGTTCAATATTAATTATCCGATGATCACTTTGTCACGAAGGTCTAAGCATGTTAACCATGTGAACGGTGACGTCCATAAACAACATGTTAAACATTTTTCTGCTAGCATGTTAGCACAATAATTCTCACTGTGCAGTCCAGAAATACACATATTGATGGCCGAATGCAGAATGTTTCACGTACATAGCTTCACATAGTAGCTGTGCAGTTGGCCAGCTCGCTACAAGTTGTTGATGTAACGCGTGCGAACTAGCAACTGGTCGAATCATTGTCCTATACACCCTCCTATAGGCACACAAGATAAAAAATCTAAATTTGCAAGTACATTTCAAATATTAACGTAAAAGACAGCAAAATAAGAGAATACAATGTTACAATAGGTGAAATAATAGGGCTACTTAACTGTCTCTCTGTCTTTAGATCTTCAACCATCAGGTTGGTTAGCAGCATTTTGACATGAACTTCTGTCTTCGGCCTTCATCTTGAGAGTGGTATAGGTAGTACAGCTGGTATTCTCGGTGCTCTGATTGATATATTCTAGTCGCGGTCTGCCTCTTGTATTTTTTACCTTCTACTGTAGCCTTCAATGATACCACCAAGTCTCAGCAGATGGCCGACCCATGTATCCCTTCTGTGTTTGGTTACCTGTAGGTCACAAGGCTTCTCTTGTTCCACTCCGTGGAGCACCTCTTCGTTTGATATCATGTCTACCCAGGGTGTCTTGTGTATTCTGCGGTAGCTGTTATTTTAAGTGTTTTTTTTTCGCTTCTCCGAATGACCATGTTTTACTTCCTATATCAGCACACTCCGAAAACGCCTAAACGCCTTGGTGAGGTTTTTCCTGAGTCGTTTGTCTATGCTGCTAGATGTGGAAAGGTTTCTTTTCTTGATAAAAGTAACTTTTGCCTGGTGGACTCGGCTTGCAATATTCTTCCTACCCTTCCGTCTGATGTAATTTTACTCCCCAGGTAGCAAAGGAATCGACAGTCTCCAGTCACTCATTTTAAGTGAGCAATTGGTAACGGAGGTCTTGTTTCACTTTCATTAATTTTCGTACTATAGGAAGAGCTGAGGATGTTTTCCATACAGCCCAGCATCGCTTCTAATTGTTCTGAACCTTCTCTTAACATTGCGACGTCATGAGCAAATTTCGGGATTTTATTTACTTACCAAGAATATTAATTCCTAGCTACACACTACCTTCATCTACTGCCTTCTGAATGTATCCAATGGGCACGACAGGTGAGACTGAGCAGCCCTGTCGAACACCCTGGTAGGTTCTTGATGTTCTCCACACCTTATCACAGCCACCTCTTCTCTATACAGACTTTGCATTATTCTTCTGTCCTTATACTTTAGGCCAATCTCTCTCAGCATCTTAAAAATCTGTCGCCAGTCTACCATGTCAAATGCTTTTTCTATGTCAATGAAGGCAATATATGTGTCATAACCCTTCTTCGGAATTTTCTCAAGAATTAATCGTAAGCTGAGAATTGCTTCTCGTGTGCAGGCACCTCTTCAAAAGCCAAACTGGTCGTCTGTGATCATTGCATCTATCCTGCAGCCTTGTATCCACCTTATAATGGTAGAAGACAAGATCTTCGAGACGTGTATTACCAAACTGAGGGCCCTATGTTCTTCATATGTATTTGCTTTTGGTATTGGTACTGTGATACATTTTTTAAAAGTCTTTTGGGAACATCCCGGTTTCGTACATAACTTTCATGAGACGGAATAGCTGTTCTCAAGTAGCTTTGATGACTTCTGCTGGTATATCATCAACTCCAGTGGCTTTCCCATGTCTTAGCTGCCTGACTGCAAGGTCGAACTCATCGCAAAGATATAGTCTGCCTCCTCTTCCGAACCGATTTCCTCAGCGTTCTCGAGTTCCAGATCTCCACTATTTCCTGCAAATATTTTCTCAAGGTGTTGTTTCCACCATTCTGGTATATCTTTCTGCTCATATAACATTATTCGATCTTCATTTCGGACTCCACGGCTTTTTATCTGTCTAGTTCCAAAGAACTGTTTAATTGATTTATAGGCAGATTCCAGCTTACCTACCGTCATTCAACTCTTTACATTGGTCCTTCAAGAACTGTTGTTTAGCCTCCTTTGACTCTCAGCTGATTTCATTCCTCAATGTTCCCTTTGTTCTTGCTCAGTGTTGTCTTGTTTCACATTAAATCTTAAATTTAGTTTTGTTTTATGCTTTCTATAATCGTCTATTTAACTATAAGCAGTATAACCATAAACAAGCAAAAATTATAGATTCTATTTTACGAGAATGAACTAAAGTAGGGATTCCCAAAGACTGCCAAAAGTTCCTAAAAGGTGAAATTTTTCAAAGTGAATCATTAACATACTAACAACTTACTCTAGTGAAAGTAGACATTTTTGGAATCAGAAACATCTGGACTACAAGGTCATGATACTGAATTTTGGAAACAATCTCTATTTAAGATTTGAACTTAATGGAACAAAAATTTTGAATATGAATAAGTTTTTAAATGGAAATTCCTTGGAAGAAATAAAATGTTGTGGAGAAGGGAAGAATAAGGTCTTTAAAATGGACTAACTACTTTTAGAAACAAACAACTACCTCCTCACTGAAAATTTCACCTCCACATGTTTTGTACAAATTGTAAATCATGGAGTTACTAATGATTGATACATCCGAACAAAATAAAGTAGGAATAAGCAATTGGCTATTTTTTTAAAACTGTTCTATTTGCGAAACGAGATTAAATGAAGCAAAAAGCGTTATATTAATATCAGGAGTGGTGTAAGAACAAGTTGAATAGTCCCAGCTTTTTCTGTTACAATGCCCCCACCAAACTGGATTAAACAGATGAATAATGGGAAATACCTAACTGGATAATATAATAAAAAAGAAAAATTACTTACAACAAACATGTAGTACAGTCAGCACATATCAAATTTTGTAATGGCCAATAACATTTATACATATTGCATATTTTTACAAATCATATGAGGCAAATAGTGGATGCAGGGCTGACTACCATCATACAACATGCCATATTACAAAATTTGAGCACTGTAATAATAATTTAATACAGACATAACATTATTTTTAAACTTTTAGCAAATTTTTATCATTTTATATTTTTTCAATGTTGAAATTTTTTCATTAAGAGGGCAGAAAGTGGTTTTTATGGTTCACATATCCACATAAAAGAATCACACTTTCTATTAATTGTACTGCACTTGCTAAAGTATGTTGATCTATCTCTTCAGGCGTTCATTTCTGAGCACAACCACCAGCATCTATTAGGTCTTGCAAGGAATTCTTTCAAGTCCCCATTTGCACTGCCTTCACATTACTCAATGTCCTTTTCAATTACTTGATAAACTAACAAAAAAGAGTTCTATTAGCAATTGGCATTATAGATTACAATTGTGAAAACATTAAATCTTTCTAAAAAAACAGACAATGTCTGCTATATTTTTTCAGTTTAATATAATGTATAAATGAAATGGATGGAAGCTGTACTGGATACCCAAATGTTCTCACAACATCTGTAAACTAAGGAATTTCTAAAACTATTACCTTCAATATTAATGGAACCTATTGTTAATTGCTGACAGATTTCTTTACATTTTTCTAACTAGTGATGCTAATTATTCACAGTCATATTTTTCATACCATCTTAAATCATTAGTACAAACTACCTCAATGACAACTTCACATTGCACAGGAGCCGAGTACTTCTGCATTCTGACAACAAATACACAGCAATAAACTGTGAAACAAACTGTTAAATAATGAATGGTTAAGTGAACTGTTCAAAAATTAAGATTTCATTCAGTAGTTTCAAATAACTTTGTTGCTCTCCTTCAGTATTACTGTTATTTTTCTTAAATTGCTAAACTTTTTAACCATAGTGCCACAATTTTTACATAAATCTCTCAAAATTTAGCCTCAAATTACATACATTTTCTTTCACAGCAAATACAAGTATCATTTCTCTCCTAGATCACCACATCTGAACGTTTATTCATATCTGTTGTGAAATATATGTCTGTATTAATTTCTTCTTTATTTTACTCACAATCTGCCAATTGATGAAGTGGATTTGAAAGGTGGCTGCATAAGCCAACTTTTTTTCTGGCAGTGTTATATTATTTAATTACCCTGTATAATTTACACAGACGACTTTTATGTTTCTGCTAACATGATAATATATACTAAGGGTGTGAATATATTTATTTTGTGTGTCAACCAGCATCCTCCCTACATCCCCTCAATTTCCCCAGATAATCTCTGCAATGTGTGAATCTGCAAGTAAGTGTTGCTGCATCTGACAATCAAGGAAGCAGAGATTTTATTGTATGTTCTGGGCTGTGTAGTATCAATACTGATAGCTATCCACAGAGTGGCCCTGCAGTGTTGGTTCCTTACAAATCAGAGCACTTCCAAGCTTTTTTCCAATGAGGGTTAGGAGAAGTTCATCGCTCACTACACTAAAAAAATATAGTCTGTGGACACGACAACCGTCACTGGCCTTTTTTTTTCAAGTTATACTGGGGATACTGTAGCCACCTTGGTAGGCCATAATGTCTCATCTTGTATGATTTTGTCATTATTAGAGTCGATTGCTTTTTGTTCATTATGAGAGAATCATTTCATTTACTTTGTGGAATATTTGAGATTACTTTTCTGTTTTGTTTCATTGAGTTTTTCAATTAATTTTTATGGGCAATGCCTAACCATGTACTTTGGAATAGTTCATGACAAGGGTGACCACGTGCCATCAGCTGTGGGTTCATTTTGACTAATTATGTATTGTCTTATATTTAAGAACAGTGTATCCATTAAATTCATAAAAGCTACAACTTAATTTAGATGGTTTCTTCTGTTTTAATCAAACTGCGATTTTTCAAGGCACAAAGTAATAATGTTGGTAGTTCAGGCTATCCCACTGAACAGAACATCATGCAGAATGGACCACAAATTGACTTCTGTTTTGGTTTGACAATTATGGAATTTATCAGCTTTAGTGAAAGGGCTCTGATTTACCTTTGAAAACCACTCTTGCTCACCACGTATTTTGAACAGTGGCAGAATGAAATTTTTCTTTCCCTAGCTGAGTTAAATACAGGATTATCCTACTTTTAAGTATTTCTCAGTTTCTATTGCCCTGTCCTTTAGCTCATCATGCTAGTCTTTTCTCATGTTTTGTGTTTCAAGTATGATTGTTATATAATTAAGGGACTGTAATTTTTTTATTTCAGTATTATTTCATGTATTTAATATGGGGCAATAACCACCATAATAAGGTTGTCATTATCAGTCAGCACTGTTTTACAAATATTCCACCTCATCTCATACTTCCCATTTCCAGAATTATGGTCTCCCCCCCCCTCCCAGAAGATGAATATTATTAAATTCAGTATGAGGAAGGGAATTTGAAGCATTCTGTAGTGTTAATTAATATCAGACTTTTTATTATCTGGTACTTCACATGCAGCTGACATAGGCAAGATATAATTTATGTAAACTACTTGTCCCCTGCTATTATTGAGTCAGGGCAAGTACTGTAAGTCCGTGGTATACAGTAGATTACATGTCTACTCAGTATAGAATTCAGTTACGGTACTGCAAGTTTGTTAATCCAAGCAGCTTATAATCTGCAGTTAGCAATATGTAGTATGATTTTCATTGGAAAAGAGGGCATTGGCAGTTAGCACTTGGTGAACCCAGCCAAGCTAACATCACACTTGAAGGGAAATAGGTAGCTTTCATTTCACAAAAATTAACTGACTAATGCTACATTGCATAATACTTCCCATAGTCTCCATTACTAATTTCATAACCACTTCATCATCACTTAGTATACTTCATGTTATTTCATCACCTCTTCATACTGCCTCATCATTTCATATACTTCATAATATCACTTCATTACTACCTCACCATTGAATTATTTAATACTTCTCCATAACAAATCAGTGAGCATCAGTGCTTTGCTTTATTCACAGAATTACTCAGTAATAATATGCCATAGTAAAAAATAAGTAACCTTGGCAGCACATAACTTTTTTTTATACAACACACAATGCACACATTAACCAAATCAGTTTTTCACATTACACAATAATTTTTTCTTTACTTCTGTCCATAGGGTTACACTGTGACACATTTTGCTAAAATACACATTGTTACAGACAACTAAACATAATTTCACTTTGTTTTGGACAAATGACTTTAATATTACTTTTATATACTTACACAAATGGTACTGCTTTTAGTATCTGAAAGATCTTTTTCTTCTCCTGCTTGATGTGTTCCTCATAAAGTTAAATACTTACAGTTTTCATTAATTTCTCATTACTAATTTGAGATAAATTTCACATTTCTTTCACTGTTTAGGTTACTTGACATTTTTAATATTTTTAACGAAATGAAATTTTTTATTATGTCCAAAACTTCATTGAATTGTAGCTTCATCATAAGTTGGTGACTAGTTTTGGACACCTGTGTCCATTTTCAAACCATCTGTGCTGTATGTGTTACAAATACAGGCAAACGCCCATGTACACAAACTGCCCCTGCAGTAACCAAAGCGGCATTTGGCCGACTTAATAACAGCTAATTACACCACATAGGATAGACGTTAGAGAACTCTAGTCTAGTTCTCTAATGTCCATCCAATGTGGTGCAGTTTGCTGTTGTTAAGTCGGTCGTATACTGCTCTGATTACTGCTGGGGCAGTTTCTGTACATGGGCTATTGCCTATATTTGTCTCACTTACAGCACAGATGGTTTGAAAATGGACACACCTCCCAGAATGAGATTTTTCCTCTGTGTCCATTTTCAAACCATCTGTGCTGTAAGTGTGACAGATACAGGCAATCGCCCGTGTACACAAACTGCCCCTGCAGTAACCAAAGCGGTATTTGGCTGACTTAACAACAGCAAATTACACCACATAGGATAGACGTTAGAGAACTCTAGTCTAGGTCTATAATGTCCATCCAATGTGGTGCAATTTTCTGTTGTTAAGTCGGCCATATACTGCTCTGATTACTGCTGGGGCAGTTTCTGTACATGGGCTATTGCCTGTATTTGTCTCACTTACAGCACAGATGGTTTGAAAATGGACACACTTCCAAAATGAGATTTTCACTCCGCAGCGAAGTGTGCGCCGATATGAAACTTCGTAGCAGATTAAAACTGTGTGCCGGACCGAGACCCGAACTCGGACCTTTGCCTTTTGCGGGCAAGTTCTCTACCATCTGAGTTACCCAAGCACCACTCACGACCTGTCCTCCCAGCTTCAATTCTGCTAGTACCTCGTCTCCTACTTCCAAACTTCACAGAAGCTCTTCTGCGAAACTTGCAGAACTAGCACTCCTGGACGAAAGGATATTGCTGAGACTGGACTTAACCACATCCTGGGGGATGTTTGCAGAATGAGATTTTCACTCTGCAAAGGAGTGTGCGCTGATATAAAGCTTCATGGCGGATTAAAACTGTGTGCTGGACCGAGACTCGAACACAGAACAGCTTCTGTGAGGTTTTGAAGGTAGGAGACGAGGTACTGGTAGATGTAAAGCTGTGAGGACGAGTCGTGAGTCGTGCTTTGGTAGCTCAGATGGTAGAACACTTGTCCACGAAAGGCAAAGGTCACGAGTTCGAGTCTCGGTCCAGCAAACAATTTTAATCTGCCAGGAAGCTTCATGGACACAGCTGTCCTAAACTAGTAACCATCAAGAAATAAAAAATAGATGCTTCTCAATGCAACTTATGATGACTGTGATGAAGCTACAACCATTTATTTCAGTTACAAGACAAGCTGCAGACCTATTTCTCATCTGCAGCATGCTGCAAGTTCACAAAAATTCATTATTATTATTAATTCACCAATATCGAAATGCAACATTTTTCACATTTTTTTCTGACAAGTTGTTGTCCATCCCCTTAAATATTACTTATAAACACTGATATAGCAATTTAGATTATGTATGAATTGAGGATGGTAGAAGATGATTACATTTCTCTTACAGTCTGTAGACAGGGTAACAGAAGAAAGATAAATAGACTCACACAAGTGAAGAGGCACTTCTCATTAAGTAATGTAGTCACTAAAGGCCATTGACCCCCCTGCTTGTTCATTTCCTCACAATTCATCTGAACCCTGCTTCTCAGTATAGACTTACACCACTGTGAGAAATCTAAGATTTACTAGTCAAACGAATTGCAAATGCAGCACACCGAACGACAAATGCTTTGTTATGTGATCGGAGGCTTTCCCGGCGTATGTGTTGCTTCCAGGGCTCTCGGGTGTCCAGCCGGATGCGATCGTTGCAGTCCCACGATATTTCGGCGAATAACCTTTCCGCCATCATCAGGTGGTTCTGATGGAATTTATTATTATTCGCCGAAATATCGTGGGACTTCAACGATCGCATCCGGCTGGACACCCGAGAGCCCTGGAAACAACAAATTCTTTGAATGTTTTAGAGCTGATAAGCTTTACTCCATTAAACAATACATTCACAATGGAAACTACTTCCCACCAAATTCAAAAACATTAGATACATTTAATACCCATAATTTATTAATAATTTTCATTATCATTTTTCACTTTTCCTACCCTATCTTAAATATTCTGTCTCAGTTTTATTTACATCATTCTTCACTACTAGAACTTCACTGAAAATATCATCTTTTCACATTTCTTTTCAGTCTGCCATTTTGTCACAATTTCATTACCTATGTCAATAATTTTCAATTCTCCTGTCGTATTCTGAATCACAACAGCGGCTATTTGTTCTGTTTTAGATATCATTTTATCATCATTATTAGAACATGACTTAATTACTGCTTCTTGTTTAGCATGATAAGAATCAGCAAAAGCTTCCATCAGCTCATTATAGTGGTTTTCAATTTAGTTTTTACTCCACCAAATATCAGTACTGAAAGCTACTAATTTAGGTTCCAATTTTTTTTAGCTCTTGAATGTTGCTTTGTACACTAACTGTTTTTTAGAACTGGTCCAGTACTACAGCTCAAATCAAGTTTTAAGTTGCAAATTTCTGTATTCTATCGATCTAATTTCGAATTCAAAGTACTAATTTCACTACTGTTCTTGCGTAATTTCGAATTAAATTTTTAAAATACTTGTTAAATGTCACTGCTTCTATGGTCCAATTTGGAATTCAGTTTTGAATCTAAATCAGTAATGACCTTTTTAATGTCATTTCTAATGCTTCCCAACGCTTGCTCAATACTGTTTTGCCTCACTTTTGGTTTACCATAAAGATCAGATTCTTGTCTAAAGAAACCAACCAATATGATTCAAATTCCTCCTCGTTCACCGTATAATTCTGGAGTTCCTTTTCACTCATTTTGTCATTAGCTACTGAACATTTAACCCTTCAAACTGATAATTTCTGTGCAGGTGCATGGCAAACTGGTGGTAGTTTACGTTGCCGACTGGTACATGAATGTAGCAATTTAGTGGGAATAATTTATAGAAAAGTAATTGTCGTATGCCTTGAAACAATCTCCAAAACAAAGTTCTAGAAACGAGTCTGTACACCAGAACCATGTTTGCGTTCCTTTCCCCGTTTTCTTGCAACATAATGCGCATCTCCTTGTAAGCTTGCTTTTCTTCTCTCTGGATGGCACCTTCTCTGTGAAACGCCGTGCTATGATCCGTTCAGGCATAGCAGTTTTTTAAGACAGCCCACACAGAAGCGAAGCTACACTCTTCCCGTCAATTTTGAGCAGTTCTGATAGGAGAAGCAACCTGAAGTTTACATTTGTTTCTTCCCTTGTCTTTCACTTTATAAATACTACTATATGAAGACAAGCCATTATTTAAAGCATTAACAAAAATCTCGAAAAGTATGTAAGAAATTTACTTCGAAGTTTCACATGATACTCTGATAATAATTCGGACAGAAACAGGCTATTTTTAATATACTCAGATAACAAAAGTCATGGGATACCTCCTAATACCGTGTCGGACGTCCTCCTAGTGCAGCATATCGACGTCGCATGGACTCAAGTCGATGGAAGTCCCCTGCAGAAATACAGAACCGTGCTGTCTCTAAAGCCAGCCATAATTGCGAAAGTGTTGGCTGTGCAGATTTTTGTGCACGAACTGACCTCTGGATTACGTCCCATAAATGTCCGATGGGATTCATGTCTGGTGGTTTGGGTGACCAGGTCACTCGCTCAAATTGTCCAGAATGTTTTTCAAACAAATCGCGAGAAATTGTGGCCCAACGATATGGCGCATTGTCGACCATAAAAATTCCATCGTTGTTTGGGAACATGGAGTTCATGAATGGCTACAAATGATCTCCAAGTGGCCGAACATAGCCACTTTCAGTTAGTGATCCGTTCAGTTGGACCAGAGGACCCAGTCCAGCCCATGTAAACACAGCCCACACCATTACGGAGCCACTACTAACTTGCAAAGTGGCTAGCTGACAATTTGTGTCCACGGCTTCGTGGAGTCTGCATCATACTCGAACCATACAACTGAAAACACGACTCATCTGACCAGGTTACGGTTTTCCACTGATCTAGAGTCCAACCGATATTGTCACGAGACCAGGAGAGGCGCTGCAGGCAATTTCGTGCTCTTAACAAAGACACTCGACCCGGTCGTCTGCTGGCATAGCCCATTAACGCCAAATTTCGCAGCACTGTCCTAACAGGTACATTCGTCGTAATGGAATGTCCTGTGCGTCTAGCTCCTACTACCATTCCGTGTTCAAAGTCTGTTAATTCCCATCGTGCTGCCATAATCATGTTGGAAAACTTTTCACGTGAATAACTTGCGTACAAATGACAGCTCCGCCAATACACTGCCCTTTACTTTGTGTACAGGATACCACCGCCATCTGCAGGTGTGCGTCTAGCTATTCCCTGACTTCTGTCACATTGTATATAATAGGTAAGCATACATGTTGTTGCCAACAATCTTAAAAAGGTTTGTAGCCAATTTACTTCAAAATTTTACGCAACACTTTAATAAACAATCGAACGAGCATAGCCTATATATTTCTAAATATACATAATACATAAATATATATGTAATATACACTTTGGAAACGTTCTTACCAAAAGTGTAGGAAAGTTCATGACCAGTTTACTTCAGATGGTTACACAATAAACTAATGAACATTTATATGGACGTACAGTACATATGAGTCATCAACAGTTCAGTGTCGGTGTTGATGGGCCCAGGCGAGCCGTACAGCTTTGTGTCGTGCAGTCATCAAGGGTACACGAGTGCGCCTTCGGCTCCGCAAGCCAATATCGATAATGTTTCGTCGCATGGTTCGCACGCTGACACTCGTTGATGGTCCAGCACTGAAATCTGCAGCGATTTGCGGAAGGGTTGCACTTCTGTCACACTGAACGATTCTTTTCAGTCATCGTTGGTCCCGTTCTTGCAGGTTCTTTCTCCGACAGCACCGATGTCGAAGATTTGATGTTTTACCGGATTCCTGATATTCACGGTACACTCGTGAAATGATCGTACGGGAAAATCCCCATTTCATTGTTACCTCGGAGATGCTGTCTCCCATGGCTCGTACGCCGACTATAACACCATGTTCAAACTCACTTAAATTTTGATAAACTGCCGTTGTAGCAGCGGTAACCGAACTGCTCCAGACACTTGTTGTCTTATATAGGTGTTACATATATCTGTATTTGAATATGCATGCCTATACAAGTTTCTTTGGCGCTTCAGTGTATAAACATATATGCAATATGTAAAGGAGAAACATTTTTGTGAAACATCTCGAAAACCTGTTGACTGATTTACTTCAACTTTTTGTATGATACTGTATTTAACTTCTGGACGTAGACAGGCTATAACATTTACACACACATAAGGGGGTGACGCTTTTAGCAAAAGTTCCAGAAAGTTCTTGAACGATTTACTACAAATATAAGCAAGTCGTTACTTGTTAGTTGTTAGTTGTTATCAAAAAGTACTTGACTTATTTCCTTCAGATTTTCAGATGATACTCTAGTGATAATTCTGACACACGTTATATGTTTTTGATATATGGACAAACATATATGTAATAAAGGGGAAACATTACCAAAAATCTCAAGTTGATGAGCAATTTATTTCAATCTCTTACACAATTCTTTCATAAACAATTTTTAGGTCATAAGCTATAGATTTCAAATATAGATAATATATAAATACATATGTACTATAAAATGGGGAAATGTCGTTACCAAAAATCTTGAAAAGTTCTTCATCAAATCACCTCCAATATTTACACAATACTCCAACAAACATTCAGACGGATATATATATATATATATATATATAAAGAGGAAAGTTTGTCACCGAAAATCTCGATAAGTTCTTGAGTGATTTACTTCAGATTTTTACACAATACTCTAACGAATATTCAGATGGATATAAGCTAAACTTGTTTTTAAATAAATAAGTAATGATGTAATACATAAAGGGGAAGTGTTGCTGCCAAAATACTATGAAATTTCTTGATTGGTTTACTTTAAACTTTTACGTGGTACTGTAATACACATGCACATGGGCTACATAGAGGTACAGGTTTTCTCTTAAGTAAGTCTCCAATAATGGAAATCCTATGCTCTGTATGCAGTTTTGTTTTCTTTCTCACAGTCAACAAATCGTTTTTCCCATACACCTTTCTTCTCATTATAAATATTTGTATAAAATTGCACAGCCATTTTTACTTTCTTCCTCACAGACGTTTTTCACAGAAAACAGAAAAGTTATGTATATGACTTACCGGCTTATGACTAGCACAGTACTATGGAATACGAATTTTCAATAAAAATAAACGAGGCTTAAGGTCAGAGAGGAGGGAATAGGACATGGAGAGAAACGTTTGCAGGAAATGGATGTAGAGTGGGTGAAGGAGGAGACGGACAAAGAGAGGTGAAAGGAGGAGATGGTGAGAGACAGGGACAGGAGAAGATAGAGAGGACACAGGGAGGGCGGAGGAGGCGATGGACAGAGAGAGGGGGGAGGAGGAGAAGATGCACAGAGAGAGAAAGAGAGAGAGAGAAGGAGGTTAGACCGTATATCCAATTTCTATGTACATTTAGCAACTGCAGAGTATTGCTGGGTTCGCAAGTAAACGATAAAAACACTGTGCACAGCAATATTTATCAACCTTATAAATTTTTGTAGTACATCACTTACACCTTCCTTTGCCGACGCTCCGTGAGTTACATGCTACCACTTCACCTTTCTTAAGTCTCTTTCAAGACATCAGATATATTCTCCGTATTAAGTCGAAGTGTTCCAGCTACATTCATATTCATACCTCTTTTCATCAAATAATGACACAAACGCACATTGTTGGAATAATTGTCCATCGAGTGTGTATGGCCTATGCTTAGAAGATGCTCAAGAAGTTTTACTATGACTTGTTTTCAGGGTTTCCGCTCAAATAAACATCGCTTCTACCTCTGTGGAACTTTCTATATCATCAAACCTTATCTACATCAAGGGATGAACCTTTTACTCCGTTCTGTCTCCTTCAAAATTGGTCAAACCATCTCTTAATTGCTTTTCCTAAAGATGTTTTGCCTCTTTGTTTACATTGTTTTATGGCTTAGTGATTCTTGCATTTGGCATACGGTCTTTATGTTCTTTCTGGTTTTTTTTTGTCAGTTATGTTTTACGTATTCAGTTCAGTTCGGATGTTATCGTTTCTGTTTTGGTTCATCAAACTATATAAAGTTACGTATCTAACGAAATTCATTTCATATGCATCTGTTTTCTCTTCATTTCCCTTCTTAAGAGTCTAGTTTTCGCATCCATAGAGCAGTGCTGGTATAGGCAGAAGGTTATAGAACTTTAGTAGAGTATCTCTGTGGACTTTCTTTCCCATTGTTCTGCGTAAAGTTCCAAAGAAATAGTTAAATAAGTCCAACTCGTTTTGTATTTCATTGTTTCCCTTGTATATAATGCTACACCCCAAACATTTAAATGTATTAACTTGTTCTATGAGATACTTACCAAATTCAGTCTTAACTAGCATGTGCGGATGTCCTAAAATACCATTGATTTTGCCTTTGTGATGGGGACGTTCAAAGTGTATTCTGTGGCCATTTTACTTAAATAAAAGATAGCTTCTGGTGTGCCATTTTCATTCTGGCTAATAATTACTTGGTCATCAGAAAAAAAGTAGTGCACTGTCACCCACATTGTTAATTAAAAAAACTTTTATTGTCTGTAACCAAATTCTGGTTGTATCGCCGATATCCATATTAAAAAGAGTGGGTGAGAGGGGACACCCTTACCTAACTCCTTAGTTTATTTCAGCCATATTATGTCTGCTGCCTGGGATTTTTGTTTATATTTTGTTACTGATGGATAAATCCTCAACAGCTCTTATAAGATGAGATGGAATCCCTCTGTTTCTCAAAGTTTCCCATAGTTTGCTTAGATTTACGTTATGAAACGCCTTTTCGCCGTCAATGAAGGTAAGAAAAGTAGGTAAATTGGATTCACGATGGTTTTCTATTAGTTGCGTCATTGTGAAAAAAACAGTCCGAGCATTATCTGCCATTTCGAAAACCATATTGGGCATCAGATAGTACAGCTTTAGCGATTGGTAATAGTCATTTTGTTGAAATTCTAGCGTATGATTTATAACCTGAATTCAGAAGGCTAACACCTTTGTAGTTCTGACATTCATATCTGTCTCCTTTCTTAAAAGTGCGTATATCTTGGCTTTATTCCACCCACCAGGTATATAACCATTTTACCAGCACATATTCATAAAATCAAGAATTCTTATTTTTGCAATATTTAGTGCATATCATTTATATATTGATTTTGCTTCCTGTAGTTCTTCCAACATTATGGAGTCTATGTCTGGTTCACACAGAACTTTGTATATGAATTACAATTTCCCCTAAATATACTGTGGATGCTTCGCAGATCTGATGTACTATACTCCAAATTTCACTGCTCTTAGAAGTAGATTTCTATAACCAGGTTTCACTTCTATAACGTATGAGATTCATCCACAGAAATGCTTCCTCGCATGCTGTATAAATTTTCAGTTGTATCTTTCAAGTCTTGAATGATCGAGAGCAACTTGAACAATCTTTTACTCTCCTCAAATTCCTGCAGTTTCTCATCGTTTACAGACTGGAGGAAACTACAAAGTAGCGCAAATCTGTCTTGGTGCATAGTCTGGTAAAAAATCTGATTGTTCAAATGCGGATGCTTGCTAAAGTAAGATTTTACGGACGGCTTCGGAACAATTCTCATCGACATATGCAGCGGAAAATTAATAAAGAAAATAAAGGCATGCAGCTCATCAGCTTCAACATCTACAGAGTTACGAAGCCTATGACGTGATTATATAAAGTTTGTTTCTGGATGTGACCTGAATCACGGCTGTTAGTTTCAAACACGCTTGTTTCACCAAATTACAGCCTGAATACTTCAGTTGCAGAATTTACCTGTTTCATAGGCCCATATCTACAAACAAATGGGGTTTTCTCAAAGCACATAAGAGCTGTCAACTTCTTCCGACTTCCAGTCTTCTTCATATCGCAAGCGTTTCACTGCTGCAATTTGTTTTTTTTTTTTTTTTTTTTTTTTTTAACGTTAGTTCCTAATATTATCAAGCCTTACTCGTACTTACCAAACTTCGCAGAGATCTTCAATATGCAACGGCAATTTTGGAACTAATTGCTGCTGCTACAGGCACATATGCTCTGTTATACTCTTTGTGCTATGAAATAAACAGCCTCCGAATGCCATCTTGAGGAATTGCTTGCCATGCCTGAAATAAATGCCATGTCACATCATGAAGGCTGCTGGTAAGAAGCTTCCATGGAAGAATACCTCCTCCCATGGTATCCCAAACATGCTCTGTAGGTGACAAATTAGGGAAGCCAATCGAGGCTTAGTAAATTCGTCAAGACGTTTGTGGTGTGAGCTGCGAGTGTGGGTCCTTGCATTATATCACTGTGATATATGACTGGCTATCTTGGTCAAGAAGGCTGTGAAAACATGGTTTACCATCCTTACCACAGAGCCTAGTGACGAGCATTCAGCTTATCATCAGCAATTACAACGAAATCCCTGTTGATATACCCAGCACATGCCCACAACAGGTCGTCTACGGATACGCCTTCGTCAGTATCCCACCACAAACAGAAGCGAAACTCAGCTCTCAACACCACAGAATCCACCCTCAATGTCACTGTTAACTCTGGCTTGGAACTTTGTTCATCTGGTGTTCTGCTTTCGACAGCTGCGCTGTCACTCGATGTTGACTATCTTCTTGTTGTGAAAGCATCTAACAAAGCATTTCAAATAATGTACATCACACTGTGGTAATAAACATCAGATTTCTTCATATTTATTTGTAACAAATATTCTCAGATATTCACTTCCGTAGACGCTATATAACACAATCATCTGGTGGAAAATTGTAACAATAATTTTCACTATTCAGTCCTGAAATATTTACACATATAATGATGGCTCGTTACGGAATGTTTCATGCAATTAGTTCCACATAGCAAGTGTACAATTTGCCGACTCGCTACATGTTGATGATGTAATGAATGCGAGCTAGTGACTGGCTCAGTCATTGTCCTACACGTCTACTTATAGACACGCGTAAGAATAGAAATTAAAATTTGGTACCACAACTTAAAAAATAACTTAATAGACAGTAAAATTAGAGGACACAAAATTACAACAGGCGAAAGAGCAAATCTGTTAATCTATGAGCTCTATAACCTGAAAAAAAGGCAAGGTTACAGCTTATATTTTTAAGGATGTAGTTACACAGGAATTCTGCAAGTCTGCCAAAAATTTTCTAAAAGACGAAATTTTCCATATTTAATAATTACCAAACTAACAAGTTATTCTAGCGAAGTGTGCAATTTTGGCATCAGAAAAATAAGCGTTACAAAACCATGGTACTGAATTTTAAAAACAACCATTATTATGATTCGAACTTCTGGAACGCGAAAATTTTGAATACGAATAGTTCTTAAATAGGAAGGTTTCCGTAGGAGTAAAACGTTTGTGGAAGAGAGGAGACTAAGGACTTTCAAATGAACTAACGTAATTTGGAAACAAACAGCTATTTGATCACTGAAAATTTCACCTCCACGAGTTTTTTACGAATCGTAAATCGTGAATATTTCTCAAGAAAAGTACGTAGCACTTCCGGAAAGAAAGCACCGTTTGGAAAAAATTATAAAAATATATTTTCGAACCAAAATTTATTTTTATGGGCAACAGCACATCTTACACTATTTTTCTACATCATTGTTCACATTTTTGTGATAGCGGAAAACCAGATTTTCTACGCCAGCTTCATAGAAAGATGTCACCATTGAAGGCAGCCACTGCTGAACGCCACATTTTCATCGTCATCGCTGTCAAAACGCCTTTCTCCAGAAGCACGCTTCAAGTTCGAGAATAAGTGGTAGTCAGAACGGAGAACGGAGAACGGAGAAGTATGACTGCTGACGTAGCTGCTCCCCACCGAATTGCTGACTACGGTTTGGGGTATCGCCAGCAGAATGGGGACGTGCATGTCGTGAATCAACACAATCAATTGACTGAGCATTCCACGCCGTACAGCCCCGATCTCGTACCTTCTTGAACTCGAAACGTGATTTTGGAGAAAGACACTCAAAAAACGCTGTTCAGCGGTCGTTGTCTTCACTGGTGGCATCTTCATATAAAGAGGTCATAGAAAAGTTGGCTTCCCGCTACTACAGATGTCTGAACAATGGTGGCAACTATGCAGAAAATAGTTTAAAATATTATCTTTCTTGAAAAAATTAATTTTGGTTTGAAAAATTATGAATGAGGTTTTTTTCGAAAATGGTACTTACTTTCCGGACATACCTCGTATTTCCAGGTGAGCTGTCTCTAATATTGTCATTAGTGTGGAGTGAATAATTAATTTCGATGAAGTAAAGTATAAATAAGAAAGTAACTATTTTGCGTATCTGTCTTGTATGTGCTATTAACAAAACGAGATTTAAAAAAGGACAATGAAATATATTAATATCAGGAGTGGTTTGACAGCAAACAGTATAGTCGTCGTCGCTCCCCCTTGACAACGCAGGCTACTGTCGTCTGTGACACGGCTTAAGTGGGGTAAAGAACGTACGGAAATTCTAAATCTCAAACAAGCTTCCAGAAATCTATTCCTGCCGGGCCATGGTCACATTGTGTACCAGACTTTCATCTGTTGTCATCCACTTACCAGGTGTACCGGTATGAAATGAAAGTTTTTTGTGAAAATGAAACACTAATTTTGAATTGAAAAGTAAAAAAATTGTATACAAAGTGCTGACCATTGCGTTCTATACATTTTGACCACCTTTCTGGCAATTTGTGGACACCACGCCAATAGAAATGTTCGTCTTTTGAAGCAGATCAATCAGACACCAAATTTTCGACTTCTTCGTAGGAATCGAAGTGTTCCTCAGCCAATGCGTGTCCCATTGATGAAAAGAAATGGTAGTCGGAAGGGGGCCAACTCTGGTGAATACGGCGAGTGGGGTAGCAGCTCCCAGCCAAGAGTTTTCATTGCATCCTGAACAAGTTTTGCTTTGTGTGCAGGTGCATTGTCGTGTAAAAAAATTACTTTGCCATGTCTTCTGGCCCATTCTGGTCTTTTTTCGATCAATGCATAGTTCAACTTGATCATTTGTTGCCTGTAGCGATTAGTATTCACAGTTTCACCGGGTTTAGAAGCTCATGATACACGACACCTTTATGATCCCACCAAACACAGAGGATTGTCTTCTTGCCGAATCGATCTTGTTTTGCAGTCGATGTTGATGGTTGTCCCGGATTAACCCTTGATTTTTCCCGTTTAGGATTCTTAAAATAATTTTTCATTGCCAGTAACAATTCGATGCAGAATTGATTTTCTTTAATATCTTTGAAGCAAAATTTGCCAAATGGTTTTTCGGTTTTCTATCTGTCTTTCATTCAATTCATGTGGCACCCATTTTCCACACTTTCCCATAGCTTTCAAACGGTCAGAAATTGTTTGTTGTGCAACATTTGGCATTGCTGCCATTTGCTTCTGACTCAAAGTATCATCTTCATCCAATATTGCTTCTGACTCAAAGTATCATCTTCATCCAATATTGCTTGCAATTCGGCGTCTTCGAACTTTTTTGGTGGTCTTCCACGTTCTTCATTTCTTACATCAAAATCATTATTTCTGAACCGTTGAAACCATCTTTTGCATGTTGCTTCTGATAGAGTGTGATCATCATATGCCTCGACAAGCATTCGATGCGACCCTGCAGCACTTTTTTTCAAATGAAAACAAAAAATTAATGCTTTCCGCAAATCATCACTTTCTGGTACAAAACTCGACATTGTTAACACGATGAAAACATATGATGTTGTTTGTTCCGTGACTTGATGTATACTAAATATCTTTGACAGATGTCATACCAACCAAACAAAAAAATTAAGGCTCGTTCACAACAAATGTTCCCTATCGACACATTTGTATCTTAACGCTCATTTCATACCGGTACACCTGGTATTCGCGATGGCCAGTCGCACACTCATCATCTTGTGATGTAGTCGTTCCGGAAGACCAGTGTCGTTCCACGTCCATCTTGTCTTCGTTCATTTTGAAGCCATTCTACTACAAGTGACTATGTCTCCGACAACTGGTCCCACATTGCCCGTGCCAATGATTCGATCTTTCTCAAAGTCTGAAAGATAACGTGCATTTCCTCATAGCACGCTGTATTATAATCCCCAACGGAGAAGTTGCAGTAACGCAACAAGCACCTAACAACCATTATCTACTCAAGCCATTTTTCTTCATCTTCAGTAATGGGGTTTTTCTGCACTAAAAAGAAGCTCTCATAATGATGAAATTTTGATCCACATATCCGACAGTCATGACGGGCAAGTTGTTCATGATGTAACACATTCTATTAATATCAGTGTAAGTCTACAACGTACATGTATACCGAAGTTGTATACTCATTAAGGAAATAATCGTCAAATGTGACATAATAGCTTACAATAAACTTATTTAGAAAGCGGATTCTATAAGTTCCATCCATCGTTTCCTCTACTTCACAGGTCCTGTTGCAAAGTGCTCTGAACCGGCCGGGCGTGGCTGATATCGATTCCGAAGTTCAGAACTTACGATTCCGAGTACGCCTTGTTAAGAACTCGCGTGCTGCCGACAAAAGAGGAGAGGAAACTAGTTTCTTGGGAATACCTCGGAAAATAACGAGATAGTTCCACATCTACATCTACATCTACATCAACATTTATACTCCACAAGCCACCCAACGGTGTGTGGCGGAGGGCACTTTACGTGCCACTGTCATTACCTCCCTTTCCTGTTCCAGTCGCGTATGGTTCGCGGGAAGAACGACTGTCTGAAAGCCTCCGAGCGCGCTCTAATCTCTCTAATTTTACATTCGTGATCTTTTCGGGAGGTATAACTAGGGGGAAGCAATATATTCGATACCTCATCCAGAAACGCACCCTCTCGAAACCTGGCGAGCAAGCTACACCGCGATGCAGAGCGCCTCTCTTGCAGAGTCTGCCACTTGAGTTTGTTACACATCTCCGTGACGCTATCACGGTTACCAAATGACCCTGTGACGAAACGCGCCGCTCTTCTTTGGATCTTCTCTATCTCCTCCGTCAACCCGATCTGGTACGGATCCCACACTGATGAGCAATACTCAAGTATAGGTCGAAAGAGTTTTTTGTAAGCCACCTCCTTTGTTGATGGACTACAATTTCTAAGGACTCTCCCAATGAATCTCAACCTGGTACCCGCCTTACCAACAATTAATTTTATATGATCATTCCACTTCAAATCGTTCCGCACGCATACTCCCAGATATTTTACAGAAGTAACTGCTACCAGTGTTTGTTCCGCTATCATATAATCATACAATAAAGGATCCTTATTTCTATGTATTCGCGAAACATTACATTTGTCTATGTTAAGGGTCAGTTGCCACTCCCTGCACCAAGCGCCTATCCGCTGCAGATCTTCCTGCATTTCGCTACACTTTTCTAATGCTGCAACTTCTCTGTATACTACAGCATCATCCGTGAAAAGCCGCATGGAACTTCCGACACTATCTACTAGGTCATTTATACATATTGTGAAAAGCAATGGTCCCATAACACTTCCCTGTGGCACGCCAGAGGTTACTTTAACGTCTGTAGACGTCTCTCCATTGATAACAACATGCTGTGTTCTGTTTGCTAAAAACTCTTCAATCCAGCCACACAGCTGGTCTGATATTCCGTAGGCTCTTACTTTGTTTATCAGGCGACAGTGCGGAACTGTATCGAACGCCTTCCGGAAGTCAAGAAAAATAGCATCTACCTGGGAGCCTGTATCTAATTTTTCTGGGTCTCATGAACAAATAAAGCGAGTTGGGTCCCACACGATCGCCGCTTCCGGTATCCATGCTGATTCCTACATAGTAGATTCTGGGTTTCCAAAAACGACATGATACTCGAGCAAAAAACATGTTCTAAAACTCTACAACAGATCGACGTCACAGATATAGGTCTATAGTTTTGCGCATCTGCTCGACGACCCTTCTTGAAGACTGGGACTACCTGTGCTCTTTTTCAATCATTTGGAACCTTCCGTTCCTCTAGAGACTTGCGATACACGGCTGTTAGAAGGGGGGCAAGTTCTTTAACGTACTCTGTGTAGAATCGAATTGGTATCCCGTCAGGTCCAGTGGACTTTCCTCTGTTGAGTGATTCCAGTTAAGAAGTTATGCGTCGTTTTGCGAGGAGCTCGTTATGATTTATTGGAATGGCAACACAACGGTAATCACCGACCTGTTGGAAGTCGCAAAGCCACTTTTAAAAACGTGTAAATTACATACATTCGTGGTGAGTACGTGACATTAGATTTATGGATCAGTGCAGTAAGATGGGTCGCCGTAGAGACGAGGCAATGAGGATTTATTGTGTTTGGACGTACTCATGACACCACCGTGAATCATGACGCCCGATTTGTTGGTGTATCAGTGCGGACTGACCTACACGTCTACAAGTAATGGTGTACCACAAAGCTGACTTGTAACATGGCGTAAGAATAGTGTCGCAAAAAAGATCCTATTCTAAAAGACCCGGACCGGAGACGGGTGCTGCTCCTTTTCAGTGACTACGTTTCCAAACCCGAAATGAATTGCTGTGCCGGTGAATGCAGGCTCATTAAGACTTGTCTGTTAATAAAGAATAAACAATCCTGGCAGCCCGAGCTAAACAAAACGTTACCGTTATTGGGGAGAACTGTACATAAATCAACTAGCCTTGCTGTTGAAGGTTAACTGAAACGCTGCCTGTCGTTTTGAATAAAGGTTTACACAACGGAATTCCTTTGTACATAAGCATGGCTGAGAGCTCTGATTAGTCAATACTTAAAGCGTGACAGAGCGAAACAACAACGAAAGTGATTGAATTACTGCACATTTATTTCTCTAGAATAAACACACACGGGGAAAAACTAAACATAACAAAAATGTTCGTTCAAATTAGGAACGTGCACATAAAGCGTTAAACTGCCTCGGCTACACATTATACACACATGACTGGCCCGCAAGGTAATAGGAAACGTAGTATAAACGAGGTTTAACTTCCAGAGATTGCGACTGAATCGACTTTAAAAGACAGGGCAGAAATAATTGCTTACCCATGGTACAAGGAGAGATAGTAACCAGACATCGACAGGAACTAATGCGTACACTTAGGAAGTTAACGAGGAAGACGTGGTAACTCAAGATATAGTGGAATAAGCATCCACTCACGAATCGCGAAAGAATTCAGATAAGTAAAACACAAGTTATGAATACGGCTTTAAGTAACATCTCGACACCATGACGTTTCTAAAATTTTGTATGGTGCCAGTCTCAAATAAATTCAATCGCCCCAGCAAGAAAACAGCCTTCACACCACCAGTTTCGTGATATCAGATAACATCTTCATGTGCACATCTACAAGACAGGAAACAAACAATCGACATTACGATAAAAATATCGGGTTCCTATCCCAATAATCGTAGCTCTACGACAATCAGTATGAGATATTGACCTGTCAGTAAAACATTAAGTCCATGACTTGGAAGGGGAGAGATTCGTCCTTCTCAAAATAAAATACTGTAAGCAGTAGCAAGCAGGCGTCGTAGATGAAACTGACCAGTAGAAAAGTGTACATGTTTTAGGTGCGTCAACCCACAATGGAGAGAGCAAAATAAGAAAACAAAAAGGTAAAATGGCCCAGCTACTAATGTTGAAAGCCCGATGGTTCAGAAAACTCATTTCACACCAGGAAGTGGCGGGCAGCCAATCTCCAACCGCCTCTCCATGCAGAGCCACACTGCTAGTCAGCGTGCTCATGTGTTTCACGGAGGGCCCTAACGCCACCACACACACAGCGGGGAAAGTTACGAAAATTTTTGTGCGTATCCAAATATCATAGGAATGATTGAGGCTCCCTTTTGACAACACAACCACAAAAACTATAAAGTTCTTCAGCATAGAGAAAAGGTTGCTTGTGAAAAGAACGACGCTGTTGATGTGTATTGCGTCAGTTGAGACAATTTCCCTGCCTGGTATTTGGAGCAGACTGGCAGAGGGTTTGGTATATGTTCCGGCAACACCAAAGTCTGCGGAACTCCAAGTCTACTTTAAGTAACCACTTACCCGAGTCTGGCCACTCCATAATAGGTATAGCTAATAGTTTTAATGTTTTACACAAAGAAGGTAAGGGGCAGACCATAATCATTCTGGAAGAGATTGAAATTATGCAAAGTTTAAAGCTATACCCCCAACACACACTTAATAAAAACATTTTCAGAAATTACCAGAGACAGTCGCCTTTTTAAATAGATGTATTTCAGTAAACCATGACCGGTTGCAAACTGCCTAACAGCTCATAGTCAGATAGAAGATATATAAATTCAGTGCTTTTTTATTTTAGCTTTGTGAGGCTTGTTGTGTATCTGTGGCAAGATAGAAAATGACACCATACAAGCGCAACATGTGGTACAGTTTCATGAAGCATTTACGATATAAGTTCTACTTAAAGGTGTTACCGTTAATAGATTCTGCAGATATATATTTGTTATGTGTAGTACTTTGTAAAATACTATTCACGTTTTAGAATTGCTTTCACACGCTGCAGTTAACAGACTTTGTCGCAAACACTAACTTCCACGTTTTATAAATCGTAAACAAACCAACGAGTGTGATTTAACTACACGCTCAAAGATGTCACGTTGAACCAAACACGTTGTTGGTTAACACTCACAATGATGAAGGTTATATCTTACTGCAATTTTGCCATATGATGACATGGCTGTAGACCGTGGCTGTTATTTGAAGACAAATGTTGATAGTGTTGAGACAGCAAGCAGCCACAAATTTATTTTAAGTTCCTTTATTCAAAAGTTACCGTTACCGGTTTTGAATCATTACAATTCATCGTCCGCCTTCGTAGCTTAGAGGTAGCAATACCGCCTACCACGTAGGGGGCTCGGGTTTTGTGTGTACGTTATCATCATTTTCATCATCATTGACTCGCAAGTGCCGGCCGGTGTGGCCGAGCGGTTCTAGGCGCTTCAGTCTGGAGCCGCGCGACCGCAACAGTCGCAGGTTCGAATCCCGCCTCGGGCATGGACGTGTGTGATGTCCTTAGGTTAGTTAGGTTTAAGTAGTTCTAAGTTCTAGGGGACTGATGACCTCAGATGTCAAGTCCCACAGTGCTCAGAGCCATTTGAACCATTTTTTGACTCGCAAGTCGCCGTTGTAGCTTCACCTAAAAAGGACTTGCAATACGGCAGCAGAACTCCCGCGAATGGGGCTTCCCGGCCAACAATGCCATACGATCATTTCCATTTTCATTATAATTCATCGTCAGACAGCTTCCAGGCTTTCATTAGAACATGTGGTTCGTTTTCTATTGATTAGTTGTCCTAAAATATAAATAATACATAATTGTAAGCATGCCACACGGGTGGTTGCGTTACAGATTTGCATTGGGATGTGACTTAATTGAAATATCGGTTTGGAGTATTTGTTTTTATAGTTTTCGTCCAACAGATAATGTTCGTAAATTACACATATTAATTTGCATCTCAATTTTTACTAATTTAAGTTAATTTGCCATTTATATTTCCTGTAAGGAAGATACAATCTTCATCAATGAGAAAAAAAATATCTGCCCCTGTTACTACATACAGCAGACAGGCAGAAGCTTTGAAACGCGATACAAAAATAATACTGATGCATTCCGTTTAAACAACTTAAATAGATCGTTTGCCACCCATCTAGCAGAAAATAAACATTCCATTACAGACCTAGAAATAAACCCCCATATCTTACAGACTGCAGACAAGGGAATAAAGTTGACCTCTTGAAAAATTACAGATTTTCACCCACAAACATAAATCACCCCACACCATTTTAAATGAACAGACAGAATTAGCGGACAGCCCCTTCTTTCAGAATTTTAAAGACTCTTTAAACATGAAGAATTAAACTGACTTTTGGAAACAAAATACAAAATACACAAGACACACACACACACACACACACACACACACACACCTCAGTCCCCCCGCCATTTTCTCTCTCTGCCCACATCTGAAAGCAACCAGTTGGCTCAATTATAACTAAGTCCGAATAGACTAGCAGCAAATTTTGCATGGTAGTTTTCTAAGTTAAGCATCATAGACAATAACTACAATCATTCTTCGTTAGTCATCTGGATTTTTAAGTAGTTTTGTAGCTAGTCAGTATCGGTCCAACGAATCGAAATCAAGCGAGTTGTAAGTAACTGGATGATGACGAGGAATGTCAAAGGTCATGACACGATCCATACATATGTCAGCAAGTAAAGATTCAAGTATCTTTTAAATTCAGAAGTCAATATTTGGGCTTCAACAATGCAAAGCACCAAATCTGTATCGCTTAAGACGACGAGAAACTTTGAGGGCATAAACTTGAGTGCATGCGTGACTGCTCCAGAACTTACCGAGTTCGTGCCGTGTCGGGCTGAAGGTTGACGTCAGCCACCTGTTCGTCCTTTGCGGCCTTGTTCTAAATGTGCTTCATAACCACTGCCTGTCACATCGAACCTTTCCGGGTCACGCAACACTGGTTATTTGGACGGTGATTCATTCCATCTTGGCTAACGCTCCTACAGAACATCGTGCACTGAGTGAGCAATGAAAGTCAATCGTTTTGTCTATAAGAGAAATGACAAAATACGTGTCACTATGTGTGTAGTAAAATTATACCATTGTACTAGATAATACGACCAAGTGATATAGTATCAGAGTTCTGTGACCAGATTATCCATGGTATATGCATACTAATGGTAAATTTAAAATATTTTCCCCATTAGGAACAAATTGTGTAGATAGATTTTATGATAGTAACACGTTAGTTCTTGTCAGATGACTCTTTCATACGACATGAATCTTTTTTGAATTTTGTTTCTTTTCTTTGCATACCTACGATTAAGGAAGTATTTTTCGACAAAATCTGCATTTACATCTACATGGTGTAACCTCCCAACAGAAAAAATAAAGTGTAACCTCCCAACAGTTTAAAAAAATATGTATAGCATTCACACTCAGTGTAACCTCCCAACAGCTTATTAATCAGTAACCTCGCAATAAAAATGTGACTAACCTCTCAATAAAATTTGGGCTCATATACAACCTTTTAATAATTAACTGACTGTTAATGTAAACTGGTAAATTCGGACGTCATCAATGCTGCGTCATGGCCCTGAAAGATCATTCTGAATAAATTGAAAATTCTTACCTCAATTAAGTCGCCAGATAACGCGTATATATCAGCTCCTATAAGAAATATTTATGTCACAGCCCAGTGCAATGCTGGCTGCTAGATTTGTCATGTATAGAAGGAAAGAACAATTTTTTTTTTACGATAATCGGGATGACCATGGATTGCAGAAATTAGTAAATTCTTTAAATTCAGATGAATGATTGTCAAAAAGTTAATTTTATAAGAAAGATTATATTTAAAAGATTTTTATAAAACTTTTACATGGAACTTGATATAACAATAGTATAAATTTAGCTGTAACAAACTACATATGCGCACGTCTGCTTTTACCTTACACTACATCGCTCAGGAACCGCCATCTCTCCTCACAGCTGGTCCCGCCAACTCCATACACCAGACTGCTAGCTACTACTTACTCTTACTGCCGGAGCTACAACAACTACTTTCTGTTTATTACAAAGGAAAGCAATTGATTTTCTAAAACATTCTCCGCCATACACAACTTGAAACTGCCTTCCGACGTATATCGGAAGATAGTAAGATGCCTTGGCTTTTGGTTTCGCAGTATTCGACAGCAATTCCAGGCGCAAGTAAATAAAGAAAGCCAGCGTGCTTTCGTTATCAAGTAACATCTTTATCAGTTAGTTTTGTTTTAATGTAATCTACGAGTAATTGCTGATGTTTGATGTTAACATGAAAAGGATCTCGTAGACAAGGAAAGAACCTGTTCTGGGGCAACTACTTCTATAGTGACCAAAAGGCGTTAAATAATCTTCAAGGACATGTGTTCCAGCAACGGTATGAAAAAAATGATAGTAATAATGACAGTAATAATAGAATTATCCGGTAACTTCACACTTCAAAGTGGATTTTCTCGAACTAATAAATTTGCTGAATTAGTGAAAATTTCAAAACGGCTTCGCATCGAGGCTATGATGCCTAGAAGAGTCTTTACATGCTGACATGAGAATATCATAATCTCCACGTCAGAAGCTTGCATCTATTTCACCATTTAATAGACTCACATTTTTTCCACCGTGACTAATTTTGTAAGCTAAGCACGTCATTCGTTACAGCACACTCCTGGGGCTGAGAAATGTAGCGACAATGATCTGGTGGAACCAACTATCACAGGTGCAATGCGTGGGTTCAGGCATTTACTTTTAAGAGGCACAAACAGATTTACTTTACCTCTTGTAACCTCAAGAGAAAGACATTATAATCCAGAATCCGCATTAAACATCACGTTCCTTCATTACCAACTGGGCAGAGCCGGTTTACGTTGGGAAATGACACTGGCGGGAGTCATGGTAGAAAGAAATACTGTCACCAGTAAACTTACTTGCATTAGAAAATTTTATTTTATTTGATGAACCGATAGCCATTTAAAGGAACAGGGCTCTTATTTTACTTGTACTTAATTGAACTAGAGACGTTGAAAAATTTGGTGCTGGACTGTGATTCGAATTTATATCTCCTCTTTCGAAGATCTGAATCCCTCGGAACAGTATACTTCAATCATTTCGTTCCTTTTCCCTAGACCGCAACCTTCACTAGGTCTCCTCCAAAGGTAATTATGTGGGTCTGAATCCTGATCCAGTACAAAAAATTCATAATTTCATTTCAAGCACTATCATGTGCACACCGGCCTGCTAGTGAAAATTAACGTGCATTTTTAATGTCTGTTCATGTGTTGCCAACAATCGCTATAGGTGTCGTTATTTCTGGTCAAATATGCACACATCTTACTGTTGGTGAGTAAGCAATTAATACTTAAGCTATATTCGTGGATGGTAAAGAAGGACGGTAGGTGTGGGGTTCGATTGTCGCTCAAGCTCAAAAATTTGTATCCTTATTTTAGATTCAAACTCCTAGCAGCTGGTAAGAAAAACCGATACGTAAAATTTGATTTTACTTAGTTAACAATCCGATTACGTGTTGGATTCGTATCTCTGTTACAAAACTTCACATCATGCGCTTCATCTTTAAATATATGCTCACATTGTTACTTCTGAATGGAGGTATAACACACACATTCTTTTTTTTTTTTTTTTTTTTTTGTGCTCGACTATCGTCGAGGCACGAAAACGTCCGTGAATGAGTTTCTTAGTTTTGAGTACGCTTAGGGGAAAGAAATATAAAAACAACTATGAGAGTTACTGATTTATGATGCTTAGTTTGCAGTCAGTACTGACTATTATTAGTAACTACGCTCCAGTCCCTAGACCTAGTTACAGAAATGCGAATCAGACGCATTTCGTATTCCAAGCCGTAGCAGTCGCGTCTTTGAGACGCCAGCTATGGTCACTTGTCAGCCTGTTGTAGGATCACATCGGTTCGGCTTCTTCCTGCTGGTACTGTAACTGAGATTTGGCAACAGGGCAAGGTATGTTTGGCATCTCTGTGATCGACGAGTTACTTCCTGGTGTGCACGGAATTAAGCCTCAAATTTCACTTGGTTTTTCCTGTCATTTCCATTGAATAATCTTAGTTATTACCGCTTTAGGTGTAACAAAAGATTATAAATTTACGGTTTTCTGCCCAGGAAAGTGGTTGCACGTGGAAATCGCAACTAATCTCCTCCTTTAAACAGCGGTTTACGAGTTCTAGCCACTATTGGCCTCGTAATAGGAATACCGGACACATACGTCTTCGCTAGCTCTGTGGTAACGTGCCGACCTGTAAAAGGCGTATGTTACGGTTCGCCGTTGCAATCGCGCTGGCTGTAACGTTTTTATCCCTTCTGTGAAAGAGCTACAAGCAGTCAGATCAAACATCGATAAGGAAATCGCAAGAAAATACTTTCGGTTCATAGGGGAATGGTGAAAAGCTTACAATGCTGCACCACAAGTAACGCCTCTTATCAACAAACAGATAGCGCAATAGAGTAGCTCAATTGGCAACGAACATTTCCTATTTAAATTTCTGCATCCTACTCTGTTCGCAGTTCTGTGTAGGTGACAGTTAGGTGATTTTATTTAGGTGGTTACAATATAGAATCGAAAGGATGCACTTGGTAACCGAGGCAGCTAGTTCATGACGATTCGGTTAACCAAGTAAATTAATGTACTGAACATGCTGCAAACCACTACAGGAAGCCTGTGTGTCAGAAATCTCATCCAGTGTGGTGCACCAGCGTTACGAAAGAAAAATGAATCACAGAAGAAGATTTGGTGGTCAGTTGGATTGATGATACGTTCACATCCTTATGTGCTTGGTTCGATTCCAACTTCTGCCCATAATTTTTGATAGGGAGAGACAGATTCTATTCTCTTCTGGCAACGACAAGTGAAGAATGTATAATGGCATTACGGTCTGAAATTCACATTAAACATGATATTCCATCCCTACTAAGTAGACGTTAGGTTGAAACACAATAAAGTCAGGAGTGGTGACATGTAGAAACTCCGTCACCAGTAACCATTCTTATACTATGTATTTATTTATAGTGACATAACAAAAGCTATGTATGGTCACAGGACACTTATTCCATCTTTTATTTGAACTTCCGTTTGTCGATAAAATTGGTTCTGAACAGGGAATGCAACTCAGATCGCCCTTAACGTGGAATTTAATCCATTCGTGACAATACAGCTTGACTACAATTTGTTGTTCGCTCAAAACTGCAGATTCCTCAACATCTCCACAAATTGCGCGTGAATAGGTTCGAATCCTGGCCTGGCACTAAAGTTTTCATTACGTATTATCAAGCTCTAACATGAGAACACCTATTGCTGGTTTATAATAATTTTTATTTTTAATGTATTTTCATTCGTTGTCAACACTAACGGTATCTGACTTTTTTTACTGCCACTGAGACACAGAACTATATGCGAGATCACTGTAAGTTCAATAACGTTATTCCGAGCTGCTGGTGGAGAAACGTCGGTAGCTGACATCTCTTAGTGTGGAGTTCGATTCCCAGTCAGCACTTAACTCTTCGTCATATTATTTCTAGTTCAAACATGCTCACATTTCACTGTTGGTGTAACAAACCCAAATTTAACGTTCGTTTTCTCTAGAATATAACAACGATAGGTGCCGGGTTGGAGTCCTGGGAAGGAAAAAATTAATGTTTCTTCTCGTCATATCAGTTAAAACATCTAGATACTGCCGAGAAAATCCGATACGTCACATTTGATTGTGTTTCGATATCAATTCGATTAGGTTCTGGGTTCGAATCCCTGTGCAACACAAAGCTTTACCTCGCGGCACTTCAAGTAAGTTACTTGTGAAGAAGCAATATTTAACATGTCTCGTAGTTCGTTAACAGTGACAACAAATGCTGGGTAGGAATTCCCGTCCGCTAAAAATGTTTACGTTATGTAATTTAAAGTTGATATTTGCTAACTGATACTGTCTAAAATCGGGGTATATCACTCTCTGTATGCCTAGTCAGGAATGACTGTTAGTTTCCGTGAGTCACGAAATCCTTGCTTAGTCTGCATGACCTGGGTTAGAATCCACACGCAGAACGAGACTGATCGTTGTGTCATTTGAAGTTCATACATATTCTCAACTAGCTGCTCGTGAATAACTCAAATTTTTAATGTAATTTTGTGTTAAATAATAAGTACGGTATGTTAGTTTGAAGAGCAGATCATGAATACGACCAACTTACTACGTGCATTACCTATCTGACGTAATAATGAGAGTGGTAGCATTTCAGGTATGTCATTTATTGTAATAAATGTGAGCTTACAAGCCTTACGGACAGTCTTATCTGTGATAAGGTGTTCCCTGATATTTGTGGTAGTGTGGTATTACTTTATATCTTGAGTTATTGCAATACAGAGCAGTGATTTCTAGTGGTGACTTGTTGGAACCATTTCCAATAGTCAAACGACTGTACCGACGAGCGATTAGAGGACCTGCTAGACAGCTGCGTTACGCGGGTTGCATGCGAATCAGGTGAAATGCAATTCAGGTCGTTCGGATACTTTTGAGCACGACTGTACCTAACTGCCTGTCACAGGCTGAGCTAATCCGTTACTTCTGGTTGCCGACTCCTCGTGATCATCCTTGCAGCCAGCTGCAGTGCACTGCAAAACAAACAGCTGCATCTTGGATGTATGCAGTAGTTCTAACCGACTCTAACCGCACATAGATCCTCAACTTCTAGAAATTCATTTTACCCAATCTGAGGCAGCGATTTTGCTGACCATACACCTCGAATTTCTCACGCGAAATGTAGATTTCTCCCTTTTATACAAGTCGTTTCCGAAGACAGAAGGAATCAGATTTTCACATCGCTAAAGTAACGTTACTTGTTGTGAAAAGTCAGCCGGGGTGGCCGAGCGGTTCTAGACGCTACAGTCTGGAAACGCGCGACCGTTACGGTCGCAGGTTCGAATCCTGCCTTAGTTATGGATGTGTGTGATGTCCTTAGGTTAGTTAGGTTTAAGTAGTTCTAAGTTCTAGGGCACTGATGACCTCAGCAGTTAAGTCCCATAGTGCTCAGAGCCATTTGAAGCATTTTTGTTGTGACAATCCTGTAACATTATGGCATAGGGTACATTTCCTCTAAGTATTTTCTCCTCAGGTAGAAGAAAATCTGTTCTAATCAGCTCAATATCTATTACGTCATGCATCAAAGGACTACAATATTAAACTCATTTTTGGTTCATGATGGAGTGCTGAGATCTACCTCTGTCACAGGACGCCTCCTCACTTTCGAACTCCCTAAAAGGAAACAAATGCCTCGCCATATACGAAGTGTCTTAAGGTAACAACACGGAAGTCGTAAACATCAGGTTTATACTAGGTATCACTTTATAAATTCGGACAAACATCCGATCTTATTGCGATGGTCGTCTCTCCCTGTGTAGCTGGGACATTGAAATTTCGTTCAAAGATATCACTGTAACGATAAAAGGAACACCTGATAACCACTTGGTCAAGAATCATATCCAACCGCCAGGTGGCACGTCATTTACATCAAATTGATAGGCTAATTAATTAAATTGATCGTGAGAGACTTTACACGGAGAGGAACTGTGTTTCAGCAGTCGGATTACACTCACCAGGTACCTCAAAGTGAAATCCCTGGAGGGAGGATGACGTTCTCTTCGAGGAACACTATTGAGAACCGATCTTCAAAAAATGGTTCAAATGGCTCTAAGCACTATGGGGACTTAACAGCTGAGGTCATCATTCCCCTAGACTTAGAACTGCTTAAACCTAACTAACATAAGGACATCACACACATCAATGCCCGAGGCAGGACTTGAACCTTCGACCGTAGCAGCCGCGTGGTTCCGGACTGAAGCGCCTAGAACCGCTCGGCTACAGCGGCTGGTCGAACCGACCTTCGAAGCTGATAGTAGAAGGATTCAACCGCCAACAACATACATTTCACGAAAGGACCGCGCTATAAAAAACACGATCATAATTACCATGTCACTGTCATAGTGCACAAAAAACCGTCTTGGTTCTACAGGCGCACACAAAAGAGTTACTCGTAGTGTTACACTTACTGGTAGAAATGTTATCTGTGATTTGGAATTAAGTCTATCCAATCAACCACATGACTGTGTTGGATCCTACGGAGACGCCTTTTAATGATTACAGCCACCAGTGAATCATATTCGTGCCACTCTCATATCTCGAAACAAGTACCTTTTTCGAACCTGTCTGCTAAGGATCCCATACAGCATAACTCCAGCGTGCAATTTGTGGCTATTCCTCAGTCTCTGCCTCGCCCTCCGTGCAGGTTTGTCCATGTGATCGTTCCAGTATACGTCGGAACCGAACAGAAGTCAGAGAGCGCTATAGCTAAGACCTTCTGCATCCCTTAGAGAGACAGGCGGAGCTAGTTATTGCGACAGGACTGTGTATGGACCACTCGGTGAAATGGGAACACATTGCCATATCTCAGCCAACCGTGTACACCGCCAAACGGAACTTCCTTGTGCAACAAGAGGTAGTAGAAAAGACAATACGAGTAATTACGGTGGTGTTTCTTAGGTGAAAAATTAAGAAGACTCCACATCACCCAGGGACTGGAAGAACGACGAGGATTTTGCTACTGCATTGTTGTACATCTCCAAACTATATAGAGGTACCGCAATCTGAAGGAGATCTTCGTCTCTCAGAATGCGTTCATGTCTGTTACCCAAACATTCTCTCCCTTCTCGTTATTTTGTACCATCCAACAGAGAAAAACTATGAACTATAAAAACTCCGCTAATGCCAGCTGGTAGAGAATTCGATAAGATATTACTTCGCCCCTGTATTGTAACATATCGGGAAACAAATACGTCCGTGAACTGGCATTGACCACATGTCGTGATGCTACAATACATCACGTCTGTGATAGGGTTCAAAGATGGATCCACCAGGCGTTACGTCCGGACATGTGTCCTGTGTCCAAACTTGGACCCACTAGCGGTAGGACTACGTCATGGGAGCCACCTTCGACATATGTACTGACACAGACTTACAGAAGACAAGGCAAACACACTCAACTTTAGAATAAGTGGTTGGAAGTGACAGGCTGCATTTGACTACAGTGTTATACTATTCCGTCCTACCAGAAAAATAGTGCATTTGTGCTAGGTGTTGACAACTGTACTACATTTAAAAGCAGTTTTCGAATGCGTGGCGAGAAGTAATGTCATGATCGCATGTGCAGAATTGACATAAATTCAATAACGTTAGGAAAAATGACGGAAAATACGTATAAATTGAGCGAAAATAAGCCAAAATGTACGGGAAATTGAGGGGGAATCAGGGTGTACTTGCATGTATTCTGCTTGGTGAAAGAAATATTTGTACTTGGCAACGAGTATGCGACATCAAGAGAAATACGAGGAAGAGTCGACATGGAAGCACCAGGAAGCAGGGAAACAGTCATTTTTCGTCGAGAGCGATAAGACGGTTACAATAGAATGTTTGAGGTGGATGACCACCAAATGTAGAATAATAAATTTATATATCTCAGATCACAATCCCAGGTGTGACCCCAAAGTTATCGGCAACCGCGTTATAAATTTTTTAGTGTCCTTTGCTACACAGCGTTGTATTACCAGTTGGGATGATTGCAATATACAACTACAGAATGGGTGGCATGTTTGATCCTGTGCAGGACTATTCGGGCGTTTTAAACGCTAAAAAGCAGTATCTACAATGCGCTTCTCTGTACTCTCCACTAATCACAACAATGCAGTGTCAGCTGACAAATACCTTACAGAACAGTTGCTGTATAGTTTTTTAACAAATTCTACTGTATGTCCATTGAGGTAATAGATACACGCAAGTTGACGGCTGTCTTTGATGCTTTCCTGGAGAAGAGAGCCATCTGTCTAAATTGACATGGATCTGTGTTAAAGGGTGGTAGAAAGTAGACGGAGTGAACGGTTGTGAGGTCTTATAACTAGATATGATTTAATGGTAGACTGATGATGCATTCTAGAGAGAGGAAGATGTTGCTGTAGATCATTTATCACGCATTTAACCATTTTTCCAGTTGTTCTCTTGGGGTGCATTAGTTGTGTGGTGTAACTTGCGAGCAGGCCGGTGTGGCCTAGCGGTTCTAGGCGCTTCAGACTGGAACCGCGTGACCGCTACGGTCGCAGGTTCGAATCCTGCCTCGGGCATGGATATGTGTGATGTCCTTAGGTTAGTTAGGTTTAAGTAGTTCTAAGTTATAGGGGACTGATGACCTCATATGTTACGTCCCATAGTGCTCAGAGCCATTTGAACCATTTTTTTTGTAACTTGCTAGCGACTCATGTACAAATGCATGTTCTGTGTATGACTTAGAGCAGTATCTACCTGCGATCGTTAACAGCAAACCTCTCCATACCACAGTCATCAGAGGACTTTCAACTCATGTGTGATAAAACATGTCGCCTATAGTGTTCATCATAGTCGACACCATTTTAGAGTTTTCTATATTTTGACGACTATGTGGAGATGCACCTTGGAAGACGCGGCTGCAACAAGGGAAGTAGCCACGATGTTTTAATTTTATTATCAATTTTATTGTGCCTGGGGCATGTTCCATTTTAGCGAGTTTTAACAGGTTCTTTTACTTTTTATTATTCTGATGATGGAAGCTTGACTTCCGAAACGCGTCAATCTTAGTGCTTTACACTATAAACAAGTGGTTGAGCCGATATATTTTTTAACATTGACATTCAAAACCACGACCTCTCGTCCAGTATGGATAAAATCAATGATTCATTGATGGCTGTAATCATTAAAAGACGTCTCCGTAGGCTGCAACACAACTATGTGGTTGATTGGAGAGACTTGATTCCAAATCACAGACAGCATTTCTACCAGTAAGTGTAACAATATGAGTGACTCTTGTGTGTTTGCCTGTAGAACCAATACCGCTTTTTATGCAGCATGACAGTAACATCGTCGCTGATCGTGTTCTTAATAGCGTGTTACTTATGCGAAATGCATGTTTCCAGTGGTAGAATCCTTCTACTGTCAGCTTCAAAGTCGGTTCTCAGTAATGTTCCTCGAAAAGAACATCACCTACCCTCCAGGGATTCTCATTTCAGCTAGTTGGTGAGTGTATTCCGACTGCTGAAAAAAAAGTTCCTCGCCGTGCAAAGTGACACTCATGATCAATTTATATAATTAGCCTATCAATTTGATGTCAATGACGTGCCGCCTGGCGGTTGGAGGCGTTGGCTAGGGTACCATAAATATGATTCTTGACTTCGAGTGGTTATCAGGTGTTCCTTTTCTCGTTGCAGTTATATCTTTGAACGAAATTTCAATGTCCCAGCTACACAGGGAGAGACGACCATCGTAATAAGATCGGATGTATTGCCGAATTTATAAAGTGATACCTAGTATAAACCTGAGGTTTACGACTTCTTTGTTGTTACCATAAGACACTTCGTATGTGGCCAGGCATTTGTTTCCTTTTAGGGAGTTCGAAAGTGAGGAGGCGTCCTGTGACAGAGGTAGATCTCAGCACTCCATCATGAACCAAAAATGAGTTTAATATTGTAGTCCTGTGATTCATGACGAAACAGAAATTGAGATGATTAGAACAGATTTTCTTCTACCTGAGGGGAAAAAACTTAGAAAAAATCTAGCCTATGCCACATTGTGCAGGGTTTTCACAACAAGTTCGCACTTCGAAAATGACTTGTATGAAACGGAGGAATCTACATTTCGCGTGAGAAATTCGAGGTGTATGATCAACAAAATCGCTGCCTCAGATTGGGTAAAGTGAATTTCTGGAAGTTGTCCGTCTATCTCCAGTTAGAATTGGTTAGAACTACTGCATACATCCAAGCTGGAGCTGTTTGTTTTGCAGCAGCTGCGCGGGTGGTCACGAGGAGTCGACAACCGGAAGTAATGGATTAACTCAGCCTGTGACAGGCAGTTCGGTACAAAGAATTCGCTGGCCTGTCTGCCCTTGTCTGTAGCGGCGGTGGCTAGCGAACTGACCAGTGTTCTGGGTGATTGGGAATGGAAGTGAATGCGTGTGCCGGCCGGGGTGACCGAGCGGTTCTAGGCGCTACAGTCTGGAACCGCGCGACCGCTACGGTCGCAGGTTCGAATCCTGCTTCGGGCATGGATGTATGTGACGTCCTTAGGTTAGTTAGGTTTAAGTAGTTCTAAGTTCTAGGGGACTGATGACCTCAGAAGTTAAGTCCCATAGTGCTCAGAGCCATTTGAACCATTTTGAATGCGTGTGTTGCTTGAGAAGAGATTGAAAATGACGGGTGTTTGCACCGGATGTTGTTTGCACCGGATGTACTGATAACATCTGATTTCCTACCACCCAAATCACCCCCTGATGCCCTCCATGGCTGGTAGTGGCGCACTCTGGCGTACACGTCCATCCACGACAGCGGCTGTGGCTGCAGCAGTAGTTGCTGTGGTTGTGCCTGCGACTTCTGAGCATTGGCGAGAGGTTTCTCAGAAGGTTGGATTATGCCCAGGTGATCATAATCCTCTTAGTAGAACAATAGATTAAGGACCTGTCAATCAAAAGAGAACAATAGGTTTGTACCTGAATGTACTCTTGCCCATGATGTAGGCAACCTGCAATGTGGGGATATATACTGGTTGCTCTATTACTTATATAGATCGTGCGTATTACGAGTTTGCCAGGCTTGGAGAATTATCTCCAATAAACGATGCATAAATGTTCAACACTCCACCAAACATATACAGAAATACGATATTTCAGTGCCTGGGATGTTCTGACGTACGATGCATTGATGTCTGCAGGACCTTAGCATCGTACTTCTGAACTACACAGGCACTGCAATATCCTATTTACCCGCCGAAACCGGTCAAGCGACTGTCAATTAAAATGACTCTCCTGTATGTAAATATACATAATGAACGTATTAGTACAGGTTGAGACATATGGTTGAATACATATGGAGGTTTGGATCCGGCCCTGAGTCAAGCTTGGATAGCCTGTTGTATGGTGACCACTCGCTGTTAGCGGGAAATCTGGTTTCGAGTCCCGACCCGGCATTAATTTCTACTGTCGTCATTCCATTACACAGCTGTTGGTTGTCCACATTCGCAACTGCGATAAATTCCATGGATGACAGAAATAACCGTATCGCTAAAGTCCAAATTGATTCTGGTCACAAGCAGTTAGAACCGCGCAACGATTTTTAGTTATGAGTTACCTAAATACACTGCTGGTCATTAAAGCTGCAACATCAGAAAGGATAGCAAATAATGAAATTCCACTTATAGTGCATCGTCGCACTCTCCTTGTGAATATTTGTCCCGTTGCAAACAAGCCTGCAAATTGGGCCGTTCAGATTCTGGATGACGTTGAGTGTGGTCTGCCTGATTCCATATTCGCATGAAGTCACTGGATCCCAACCATGCTGGTAGACGTTAGTCCTTCTAACGCGACGCGTACCACAGAATGTAGAGGACATCGATTGTGCATATTTCGTGCAGTTGCACTGAAATGATAAACATTTGCACATCCAAGCATGTAGTACACTTCAATCCAATTTGACTTTTGTTGCACGACACCTTAATGATGTTGCAACCTTAATGGTCTGCAGAAAAATTTCTCTGACAGGGATACAATATGACGTGGACGAATTTCACTGTGTTCTCAGCAATGCTGCTAACAACGCTGCCATTTGCACAGTACAGAGAATCGTGAATATGGAAGAGGTGCAAACAGATCAGACTCATACTCTCCAACTGGATTTCGCATTTAGACTCTATTCTCGCCATATAAAAACTTTGCCAAAAGTGCAGTGAATCGTTCTCACTATCTGCGAATGATTCAAGCTACTAAGTCTGAAATACTAACACGACAATTGTGCAGTGCATTCGATTAAAATTTAAATAAAATCCATAACGTTAATGTTGACAGCTACAATGGACTGAATGTATAATAATAAAGAAGAACCACCTTCAGCCACATTGTGATTTTATTAAAATGCACGGACGCATTTCGAGCCCTGTGGTCTCATCTTCAGTTGCTTTGACAGTCTACATCGACTTTACATTTCGTTTAGTTCTGGGCCTAGTAAGATCACATTGTTATATTACAAAATGCCACATTACGAAATATAAGTTTATAGCACTATTATAAATTGAAAAGTAACTTGCTGGTTCTAGTAGAATGTTTACGTGCAAATACGCACTTTCTATTAAACAACACATTTTCAGTAACTTTCTGACACAGCACATTTTCGATCACAATTCAAAATAAATCAAAGAATTTCGACCGTGCACACACTGCATTTTTACAAATACGGAGATACTATTAACAAAGTTTTACATTGTTATTTACATAGATGCCCTTAATAATAAAATCACGATTTGTGCCTGAAGGTGGTTCTTCTTTATTATTACGAAAGTAATACAGTCACTGAAGAAACACTGCGAACAATGGATAAAATTAAGGGTTAGATTTACGTTGTCCAGGTGTACTATAGTTCAGTCTTGCAACTTCAGATGATTGTCCTGGAATTGTGATATAGGAAAATGATTAACACAGCACCAGAGATAACTTTTAGAGGTGCATTTATGACCTCGAATGAAGGAGAGCTTGATTGAATGGAATCGATCAATTTTATAGTAATCTGTCGGCTGGCACAGTAGTGTCTTCCATTAAAGAGAAATGCATACCTCATTCATTTTCACCATGTCTAGTAGTAAATGAAAATTTCCACCATCGTCTGTCGCTAGGTAAGAATGGGTGGTGAATCGATAGCCACGATGACGGTATCTGTGTATTAATTGGGTATCCACTGGAGCGTAAGTCTCTCCTAGATATGAACGACACAGGTACACTCCACAACCCCACAATGCCTCGAGGCTACGTTGTCTTTAAAGCAGCTCTGTCTGAACACCAAACGGAAAATGACTCCTAGGAATAATGTTCCGCGAAAATTGATGAGAACAACTTGGAAAGCACGACCACGTACTATGAGTGCTTCAGCACTTGCTTTGTGTACTCCATAGCTTAGCTGCACCTCTTCAGTGAACCAAAGAATAATGAAAGTAGACAGTTACGGACCAGAGACGTGTAATGTGGTCCGATAGTTCGCGATTTTTCCTATCTTGAAATGATGCAAAGCGTCGAGTACACCGACGTGGAGTACTGGTCATAAAAAAAGGTCCTAACCGACGGAGACCCAGGACGACAGTCACGACTTGTCAATATCAGTCGGTTTTAAGCCCCACAGGAATTGCTGTTTTCAGTTAATGCCGGTCGATCTCAATCAGTTCCCGATCGAACATTCACAATAAACAACCAGCCACTTCCATTCCATACGATCACCGGCTACCGATTTCAGCTAAGTATGAGTTCCAGAATGAGATTTTCACTCTGCAGCGGAGTGTGCACTGATATGAAACTTCCTGGCGGAATAAAACTGTGTGCCGGACCGAGACTCGAACTCGGGGCCTTTTGCCTTACGCGGGCAAGTGTTCTACTGTCTGAGCTACCCTAGCACGACTCAAGCCCCGTCCTCACAGCTTTACTTCTGCCAGTACCTCGTCTCCCACCTTCCAAACTTTATAGAAGCTCTCCTGCAGCTCTAAGCGTTTCTGCGAATGGTTTTGAAGCAGTGTTAGCACCGCTTCCCGTCAGATCACCAACGCCAAGCCTTGTCGGTCTTGGGTACCACTTAGATGGGTGTCCACCCTGGTGTCCGAGCGCTGTTGGCAAACCGGGTGCACTCAGACCTTGTGAAGCAAACTGAGGGGCTACTTGCTCGAGAAGTATCGGCTCCGGTCACGAAAGCTGACAACGGCCGGGAGAGCTGTGTGCTGACCAGATACTCCTACACATCTGCATCCAGCGACGCCTATCGGTTGCGGATGACACGGCGGTCGATATGTGCCATGGAACTTCCCGAGGCCTGTTTGGATGGAGCATTTTTGAAACCTCAAACACAGCTGTGAAACAGCAACTGTGTAAATCTGAAGAGGTTACAAAAATCAGCCAACCAGTTGCAAAACAAAGGTTTATTACTCACTGACCTAGGTTTCGATATTTCTGAAAATATTCAAAAGACGGTACGTGGCTTCAGCTAACCTAACGGACCGTCATATAATGTAACAAAGTCCACTCCTTCTGAAGAGACCCAAATGAATGGTCCCCGTAGTGAATAGTGTTCCTACCGGCCTGCGTCTGTAGCAGTGTGCACGTTTCGAGCAGCCATTCACCTGAATGATAGTGTATGTGGATATGGTCACCAACCTGGTGTAACAAGAAACGTGATTCACACGAAAAGACAATATGTTTTCATTGATTCACGATTCACTCCCAATTATCCTTTGCCCACTCCAGTCGTAACTGACGATGTCATTAGGTCAAGGTCGGAAAGTGTAAAGGCCGTGCGCTGACCAGCGCTATGTTCAACGACGGGTGCTGAACGGTGTGCTCCGAAACTTCTGCCTGGACAAGCACTGCGCTCTGTCGTCAGGTCTGCAACAGATCGCCACGATGTCGGTATCTGTGTGTTAATTGGGTATCCACTGGAGCGTAAGTCTCTCGACTTCCACGTTACCTGATGAGGCGTAGACGTCCAATAACCTGTCGCCTACTTGTGGTTTCGGCATGCTTCAACATGTTTCCATGGATATGGACATCATGACCACGCGGACAGCCGACCAACTTCACCGTTCCTGAGATGCTCCTTCCCAGCGCAGGGCCGTAGCAATCTGTCCCTTGCCAAAGTCGTTAACTCCAATAGGGACCCATATTTTCGCTAGGGTGATTCACCATTAGTTTCTGCTGCCTTTATACATTTTGCTTACCGCATCACGTACCTACAGCGCCTTCACGTGGCACTCAATCTCGCCGTGGCCTGCGGCGATAATGTTTAGTTCATCAGTGTATGTGCCACTTAGTGTCAGTGAAGATTCGTAAAATACATTAGACAGTTTCATATAGTGAATGAATTGCACCCACAGATACATTCGTTAGTGCTAATTTCATTATTAGTTGAACATGGCAATTGGTGAGGGTGATGGGTTGGGTTGTTTTGGGGAAGAGACCAAACTGCGATGTCATCGGTCTCATCGGATTAGGGAGGGACGGGGAAGGAAGTCGACCGTGCCCTTTCAAAGGAACCATCCCGGCATTTGCCTGGAGCGATTTAGGGAAATCACGGAAAACCTAAATCAAGATGACAGGACTCGGGTTTGAACCGTCGTCCTCGCGAATGCGAGTCCAGTGTGGTAACTGGTGACATTGTAACTACAGTCCGATTAAAACTACTTGATAGTTGACATTTCACACGATGGAGCTGATGTCCTATACTCAAAGCGTTCACCGTCACGGCCGAACCGTTCGCCGTCACCAAACTGCCACAACAAGTAGTCAGTTCACTTCCAATTTCTTGTCCGGCTTTCTTTCTTGATGTGTTTGGATCCCCAATCCTGGGTCTGGCCCTTTTATTTCGTATTTCATCACACATGATAACCACACCAAAAACAACATACTTGGAAACACACACACACCAGCGCGCGTGCGCCCGTGCGCTCCCAAAACGATGCTAAGGAGATGCACACGTTTCATACACAGCCCTAACCAAAAACGACTGGATTATTCCGTACAAGATTCAGCCTGACGTGTACAGTTATTTACAATCATAGAGATCGGCCTGCGTTAGGTAAGCTTCTCACGATACCACGTGATGACGAAGTTTTGAAGGCTGCAATAACCGTTGCGACTAGGTCATGAGAGCCACAAAAAAAATTCCCACCTGCCGTCCAGTCCTTTGGCGCAGTGGTTAGCCAAACAACTAGCTGTTTCAGAAGTTCGTAGGTTCATATCTCACCACATACGTCGAATTTCTTTTAATTTCTAAAAAAAATTGATGACTGTTTTAATTCTGTTTCTTGATTTGCATAAATAGTTTGTTTCTAATACTTTGCTGCATCATTTTCAAAATCTCATTCACTTTTTTTATTTGCTCTTATTTTTGTTCCTACTATTCTTTTTTTGTTTGAAATCCGCTTCTGTCTCCTATAATCTGATACAACGTGCCAACCAAGGCTGCTCATAGGTCTGTAATATGGCATCCCATGTAGCCAGTGTGAGGATAGTTTCGAGTAACCAATGACAGCGAGAAATTACAGTTTGCTATTTCACTGCCGAAGATGGCTATGTAAACAAAAATATTGTTAAACTCTTCTGTCTTGAATTTGTTCCTAGATGTTAGTCTTACGTGCCGTGGACAAAGCTATCGTAATTTTCTTCGCCGCAGATTGTTGATCGCCGATTTGTAGGCTACATTGCACATCACGAGTTTGTGCTTAGGTTAGGACATGAGTTTATATTCAATGCTACGAAACGCCTTGTGTGCCACAGTTCACTCACTGGTCGTCCGCCCCCGGTAGCTGAGTTGTCAGCGCGACAGAATATTAATGCCAAGGGCCCGGGTTCGATTCCCATCTGGGTAGGAGATTTTCTCCGCTCAGGGACTGGGTGTTCTGTTGTTCTAATCCTCATCAGTTCATCCCCATCGACGCGCAAGTCGCCGAAGTGGCGTCAAATCGAAAGACTTGCACCCAGTGAACGGTCTACCCGACGGGAGGCGCTAGTCACACGGCATTTATTTATTTATCAGCTGTCGACAGAGCACCTCCCATTTCCATCTTAACTCTCGACGGTCGCTTCCAACACTGCTCCGCGTTACACATTAATAGTATTTGCAAAGTGACCCGCCCTATTTTTGTGTCGCCTGTAAACGAGCAGCACCTGGCAGTGAGTGTTGCAATACCGTAGCTGCAAGTGACAGACGTCAACTACCAAGCAATTTTAATCGAACAATAGTAATGAATTAGGGGAGACAATAGCATGCTGCTGAGCGTGAAAGGCCAGGCCAGATGTTGTTCCAAATGTCGGACTGACAGATGGGCGCGGTGAGCCATAAAGCGCACATGTGCGGCAACCGCCACTAATGAGACTGTTGTGCGGTTAGCGCGGCCGGCAGGGGTGTCGAGTTAAGCGGCTGCTCACGCCTGCACGCAGCTTTCCGCACTTAACGCGCTTAGCACTTGTTGCGGAAACTTACCTCCCGGCCGCGGCGCCGCTTAGCCAACCGCCCTGCTTCCGACACCCGGCGCTCTACCGAACCCTGGCGCCCAGTGGGCTTTCACCTCTGTACCATCAGAAGCAGCGGAACACAGGTAGCACGAAAGAGTAGTGAAGTTTTGTAAGAACTGACTCAGTCTCGGAAAAGCACGGAATTTCCGGTTGTCCCACACAAATCAAGTTATTTAATGCTACAAGAACGCTTACCAAGTCACCCAGTCGTGATATTCATCTGAAAGCAGACCTCCTGACGCCACATATCTAGGGCTCGTTTTGAAAGCAAAATGAAGCATTGCCAACCGAGAGAGCTATGTTAGTATTTAATAAACATGTAGAGGAAAAACATTTGCGTCTACGCGTCTTGGTTCAAAACCTGACAGTAGCATTTTAACTGCTGTGGTGATACACTGTGGATCAAGTACAGGACGTACAGAATCAAAATGAAAAAACATGCCATAGCTACGAAAAAGAAACTTAACTTTGTGTTCTGCCTTACGGCAGGTCTTGTCATGGGGGAAGCCTCGTCAGAGAGTTCCACCGCATGAGCGTCTGTGGAAGTGATTCCAGTGTTGGTTTCCCGTTACCTTCCACTGACGATGATGAAATGATAATGAGGACAACACCCAGCGGAACACAGGTAGCACGAAAGAGTAGTGAAGTTTTGTAAGAACTGGCTCAGTCTCGGAAAAGCACGGAATTTCCGGTTGTCCCACACAAATCAAGTTATTTAATGCTACAAGAACGCTTACCAAGTCACCCAGTCGTGATATTCATCTGAAAGCAGACCTCCTGACGCCACATATCTAGGGCTCGTTTTGAAAGCAAAATGAAGCATTGCCAACCGAGAGAGCTATGTTAGTATTTAATAAACATGTAGAGGAAAAACATTTGCGTCTTCGCGTCTTGGTTCAAAACCTGACAGCAGCATTTTAACTGCTGTGGTGATACACTGTGGATCAAGTAAAGGACGTACAGAATCAAAATGAAGAAACATGCCATAGCTACGAAAAAGAAACTTAACTTTGTGTTCTGCCTTACGGCAGGTCTTGTCATGGGGGAAGCCTCGTCAGAGAGTTCCACCGCATGAGCGTCTGTGGAAGTGATTCCAGTGTTGGTTTCCCGTTACCTTCCACTGACGATGATGAAATGATAATGAGGACAACACCCAGTCCCTGAGCGAAGAAAATCTCTGACCCAGCCGGGAATCGAACCCGGGCTCCATGGCGTGACAGACGGCCAAGCTGACCACTTTTTTTTTTTTTTTGGAGAAAGATGTTCAATTTATTGCTCATAACATTCTACAGTAGTACATTATTTTCAAGTGACATTTAAAAGTAACAAAACAAACGAATTGACGCATGGTGCAGGGAATGGCAATTGAATCTCAATGTAGACAAGTGTAATGTGCTGCGAATACATAGAAAGATCCCTTATCATTTAGCTACAATATAGCAGGTCAGCAACTGGAAGCAGTTAATTCCATAAATTATCTGGGAGTACGCATTAGGAGTGATTTAAAATGGAATGAGCATATAAAGTTGATCGTCGGTAAAGTAGATGCCAGATTGAGATTCATTGGAAGAATCCTAAGGGAATGCAATCCGAAAACAAAGGAAGTAGGTTACAGTACACTTGTTCGCCCACTGCTTGAATATTGCTCACCAGTGTGGGATCCGTACCAGATAGGGTTCATAGAAGAGAGAGAAGATCCAACGGAGAGCAGCGCGCTTCGTTACGGGTTCATTTAGTAATCGAGAAAGCGTTACGGAGATGATAGATAAACTCCAGTGGAAGACTCTGTAGGAGAGACGTTCAGTAGCTCGGTACGGGCTTTTGTTGAAGTTTCGAGAACATACCTTCACCGAGGAGTCAAGCAGTATATTGCTCCCTCCTACGTATATCTGGCGAACAGACTATGAGGATAAAATCACAGAGATTAGAGCCCACACAGAGGCATACCGACAATCTTTGTTTCCACGAACAATACAAGAGTGGAATAGAAGGGAGAACCGATAGAGGTACTCAAAGTACACTCCACCACACACAGTCAGGTGGCTTGTGGAGTATGGATGTAGATGTGGAATTAATCACAAGTTCCTTGACATTTTAGAAGAAACACAAGACTAGACCAGAAAGCGATGTTCGTCATTTCATCGTACGTGTTTTTCAAAGATCAGATTGTCTCTTGTTTCTCCATGTTCTGAATCGCATCATCGAAAATTGGAGTTAGCATGACGGTTCTTCTGAGGAAGATGGCGTTTTTATCATAGTAATTGTTGATGGGTAGTAGCGTCTGACTACTCAGCTATCGGGGTGAACCACGAAAAAGAAGTAAAGAACTATTATTTTCCAAAGTACTGAAACGTTTAGTAACAATCTGACGCATTGCTAGGAATACCGAGGTTATTTGAAGTAGTTACGAGGGCGTACTGAAAAGACGATCCTTCGAATTTATGTGAAAAACCTAAAGGTTTTTAAATAAAACTAACGTCATTAACAGTCTACATCTTTAATTTCCGTGATTACATATTTATATCTCAACATTGTCGCCCTGCCGACGAACACATTGCTCCCAACTAGAGACCAGTTTGTTGATACCGTCGCTATGTTTGTCCCCGGGACCAGCGGGATACACGGCCCCGCAACGAACTTGTGATGTGACACAAGTAGGATTCTCAGCCACACTTCGGGAACGTTCAGCTCCGTCCAAAACCCATGGGAAATCAATATTTAATTCAAAAGGTATCCGCTAAAGGACTCAATTTTGTAGTGTGATATCGAGAACTTGCATGTAGTTAAACGCGCAGTTAAGAATTATTAAACTGATATGAAATAGTTTTTCGCTCCCCGTGGTAGACGCTGCTGGCTCTCTTAAGGCCTGCACGGTCACGTGCTGTGACGTGCGCGCCAACGCCTGTCTTCCACGTGGTCCTCGCTTTCTCGCAGACCGACATAGTTACGCTACACGTCGCCATTGTGCACCCTACAATTCGGGTCACTCTATACGCAGAAGGTTGCAACTTCCGTCAGCGAAGCAGAAACGTCTCCGAGTAACACGCATGACCTGTAATATTTCAACCAATATTGAAAGTAGAATACAAAATTAGTAGACATTACTTTTCAATATCCCCTCATAAGTACGCATTCTAACAACACGCAAATTACAACATCATCATGCTTGTAACGTCGCTATAAACTTTGGGTAGTTAAACTTTTGCAAAATGAGGAATAGAGTGCAACATCTAGAACCTACTTGAAGAATCTGATTTTCCCAATTATGATCATCATTTAAATGTCAATGTTGTTATTGTTGTGGTCTTCAGTCCAGAGACTGGTTTGTTGCTGCTCTCCATGCTACTCTTATCCTGTGAAAGCTTCCTCATCTCCAAGTACCTACTGCAATCTACATCTTTCTGAATTTCCTTAGTGTATTCATCTCTTGTTCTCCCCCTACAATTTTTACCCTCCACACTGCCCTCCAATACTAAACTGGTGATCCCTTGATGCCTCAGAAAGTGTGCTACCAACCGATCCCTTCCTCTAGTCAAGTGGTGCCACAAATTCCTCTTCTTCCCAATTATATTCAGTACCTCCTCATTAATTACATAATCTGCCCATCTAATCTTCACCATTCTTCTGTAAGACCACATTTCGAAAGCTTCTATCCTGTTCTTGCCTAAATTATTTATCGTCCATGTTTCACTACTCCATACAAATAGTTTCAGAAATGACTTCGTGACACTTAAATCTATACTCGATGTTAACAAATTTCTCTTCTTCAGAAACGCTTTTCTTGCCATTGCCAGTCTATATTTTACCCTCTCTACTTCAACCATCATCAGTTATTTTGCTGCCCAAATAGCAAAACTCATCCACTACTTTAATTGTCTTATTTCCTAATCTAATTCCCTCAGCATTGCCTGATTTAATTAGACTACATTTCATTATCCTCGTTTTTCTCTTGTTGATGTACATTTTATATCATCCTTTGAAGGCACGGTCCATTCCATTCAACTGCTCTTCCAGGTTCTTTGCTGTCTCTTACAGAATTACAATGTCATCGACAAACCTCAATGTTTTTATTTCTTCTCCATGAATTTTAATCCCTACTCTGAATTTTTCTTTTGTTTCCTGCACTGCTTGCTCAATGTGAGAGGTGGCATGAACCCCCTCTCATATTTCTATCTTACTCTGAGTAATTTGGTTTTCCTCTCTAATTGCATGCGGTGTAAAGTCGCTATTCCTTCACACGCGGGCTTCCCATACAGCGTCTCTCGTCACCCGGGTGGTCCGGTGACAGGCGGGTTCTGCTGAACTTGAAAGGGTTAAGCCGACGGGTGTGAGGGAGTCGAGTGGATGCTTTCCAGACGTCGACATTGTCATAAGAGCGGGAGCGACATGCCCACAGGGGTCTGACGGATCGTCTGGGCTAGAGATTTCGTTACTTGGCAGAAACTTAGTGAAAACACTTTCTGGCGGGCTACCAGCGAGGCGTGGGAATGACTTGTGTTGCCAGGCAGTCTTGGCGGGCAAATTCCCGCGTTTTCTGGAAAGTCATAACTGTGATTGGCTGGCTCAGGGGATAGCTCTGTGACGTAGCAATATCGGCGCAGAAATTGGCGCCAAGTATCTCCATTGGTGGAATAGCAGGGTCGATTAGAGTCAGTTCGCGTTTCTTCTTAATCCGTGTGCAACAGCAAAAGTCGGAGTTAGAAAAGGGGGGCTTAGAGCATCATTTCCTTATGAAGATTCTAGAAGAATTTAGTGTTAGATACACTGCTAGCCCCGGCACCTCGCAAATATACAGACTGAATAACATTGGGGATAGGCTTCCCAGCCACTGCTTCCCTTTCATGCCCCTCGACTCTTGTAACTGCCATCTGGTTTCCGTACCAATTGAATATAGCCTTTCGCTCCCTATATTTGACCCCTGCAATCCTCAGAATTTGAAAGAGTATTCCAGTCAATATTGTCAAAGCTTTCTCTATGTCTATGAATGCTACAAACGTAGGTTTCCGTTTCCTTAATCTATCTTCTAAAATATGTCGCAAGGTCAGTATTGCCTCACGTATTCCAATATTTCTGCGGAATCCAAACTCCTCTTCACCGAGAAGCCTCTACCAGTCTCTCCATTCGTCTGTAAAGAATTCGTGTTAGTATTTTGCAGCTGTAACTTATTTAACTGATGGTTCAGTAACTGTCACATCTGTCAATACCTGGTTTCTTTGGGATTGGAATTACTATATTCTTCCTGAAGTCTGCGGGAATTTCGACTGTTTCATACATCTTGCTCACCAGATGGTAGAGTTTTGTTAGGGCTGGCTCTCACAAGGGTATCAGTAGTTCTAATGGAATGTTGTCTACTCCCGGGGCTTGTTTCGACTTAGGTATTTCACGCAGTATCATATCTGCCATTTCATCTTCATCTACGTCCTCCTCCATTTCCATAATATTGATTCACATTCTTTCGTGGACTTCACGTGTGCTGCACTGCTGTTGATATTGCTCGTCAATATTTTATAAAGTTTTTGTCTCCAGTTACTTATTTTAAAGTTTATTTGTGTTAATATTTGCTGTAAAAGTAAGTTATTAGTAGATTTTCATTAATCTCAGTGTTTCTTCATGTTTTATTTACTCGAATGGTCTGTTATTCGTGAGTGTGCTTACGTCGTTCGTCCAAGACTCACTCCTCAGTAGTGTGTTTACATTTTGCGACGTGCAGCTGCAACTGTAGCGGTTATAAGGCTAAATACTGACAAAGTTATTTGTGCGCTGTTATACAGTTTTTAAATTTAATAGTTTTCAGCGGTGTTTCGTGCTGTTTGTGGCGTAATAGAGATTTAACAAACTTTTGGAAATGTTCGCTCGCTGTGTTTTTTAGAACCTTCTGTGTTTCTAGAGAAATATTTCAGTCAGATTTTCATTCAGTGTTTTAACTTTGTTGAGTGTTCCAGTGGTCGCTTTAATTTTTAGTTTTAGCTAGTAATTTTGTGAAGTTTTTTTGGTACTGGTATTAGCAGTGTGCAGCAGTTTTCATACAAGTAGTAGAGAATATCGAGACAACTATTGTTAGTTCAATAAATAGTTTTACTGGTGTCATTGAACTTAGATAACGTAGACGTATAGTTCTGTCAGTAACTAGAATTTTACCATGAGTGAGAAGTGTGGGCTCTGTCGTAGATTTGTGAGTAGTGAGTTACGTCGTGGGATTTGTTCAAAATATTTTCATTTTGGGTGGGAGGAGGGGGGGGATGCAATGGGGAAGCCAGTGGGCATTCTAGCGAGATACTCTCCTGGAAATGCAGAATTTGTAGTAGCCTAGAAATAAATTAATAGAGGATCTGTGCCCTCCAGGTGCAGTTACAATGCGCAAAGGAGGAACTAGATAGGTTGAGGAGGGTGAGGGCTGGTGGGGAATGGGAGCTGGCAGTTGACAAGAAGGCAGCTAGGAGGAGGAGGTATTCAGACAGTTATACTTTGCGCATATGCAATAGATTTGACCAACTGTCAGAGTTGAGTGGAGACGAGCCTCTTGTAGCTGTAGACGTAGGCAACCTGCAGCAGTCCTCAGCAGTTATGAGGCCTAGGGCAGTTGCAAAGTCTAACAGAAAGAAGAAGGTTCTGCTGCTAGGTAGTTCGCATGGTAGAGGTGTGGGCCAGCAGTTGTAGGAAGTGTTGATGAGTGAGTACCAGGTCACCAGCATTGTGAAGCCTAGTGCAGGGTCGGCTCAGGTGACTGACAGCATAGGGGAAGGAAGGTCAGGTAGTGATAGTGGGTGGAGCAGGGAACAGTCTTGATAGGGACGGGGAATATGATGTAGGTGGCGACCTGGTAAAGACAGCTACTCAAAGTGGTTGCACTAATGTGCATTTTGTGCAACTGTTTCAGCGTTATGATCGGCCTCATCTTAATGCGGCTGTCAGGCGCATTAACATGGGGCTGGGGAGGGCGCTGATGGCAGAGTGCCTGGGCTACATTTCAGTGGCGCCAGTTGGGTCTACCAGTATTTCGGGGTTCATCTTGCATGGCCTGCACCTCGATAGGTATGGAAAGGGAAGGCTGGCAAAGCTTATAGGTGACAGTGTAGTGGGTGGTGGTGGGATCACTCATGGAAAAATTCCTGTTGTAGTTGGTGTTAGAGCTGTACCTTTTACAGATTGAAGTCATCTGATAGGCACACCTGCTTAAAGGAAGTCCCTCTAACTATGGGCTCGCCTTCAGAGAACGTCATGTTTCCAAGTAGAGAAGGAATTAGCATATTTCATCAAAACATAAGAGGTATTAGAGATAAAGTTAGTGAACTGCTTATAGATGTTGGGTCTGAAATTATTGGTATATCGGAGAACCACTTAAATAACTTGACAATTCAGAGGCTTCCTTTACGAGGATACAGATTAACTGGCTGTTTTTCCAGGAGTTTCTTGTGGGGTGGGGGAGTAGCTGTGTACGTAAAAAACAGTATTCCATTTGAGTCCATAGGCGTATCACGGCACTGAATTGAACATATATTTGAATGTTGTGCAGGGCAGTTGAGTTTAGTGAAACTAAACTTCTAATTGTTGTTGTTTATAGGTCCACTAACTCTGACTTCCGAGCTTTTCTGCTCAATCTAGAGAGGGTTCTTGATTCACTTTGTAGGAAGTAACAGAAATTAGTTATATGTGGTGAGTTCATTATTAATTTTGTATATGATGGTGCAAGAAAAAGGAAGTTGGTAGATCTCCAAATTAATATGATCTGATGCAGATTGTTTTTCCAAGGAGGGTGCAGGGGAACAATAGCACAGCCGTAGACAATATTTTTATTCATTCTTCCATACTAGATGGGCATTCTCTTAGTAAAAGGGCGAATGGCCTTTCAGACCACGATGCACAAATTTTAACACTAGGTACTCAAACAAATGTCACATGTAATTACAAACTATGTTGGAAAAAGTTAATCCAAAAGCAATAGAGAGCTTTTTAAACCTTGTTAAGGAACAGGAGTGGCAGGATAGTGCCGATAATATAGGTGATAAATAACACATTTCTCATGCTCTTTGAGAATTCCTTTCTATTACATCGTTCTAAATGGTGTACTAGCACTAATAGGCAGGCCGGGTGGCTTACTAATGGGATAACGATATCATGTAGAACAGAGAAGGATTTATATCAAAATGTTGGAAGTAATCACAATCAATCTACAGTAGCCGATTACAAACAGTATTGTAAGGTGCTTAAAAATGTTATTAGGAAGGCAAAGAGTATGTGGTATGCAAATAGAATAGCTAATTCACAGGATAAAATTAAAACCATATGGTCAGTTGTGACGGAAGTATCTGGTCAGCAGCACAAGGTCGACGATATAACGTCAGTTCGTAGTAAAAATATTTCTGTCACTGATAAATCAGATATATGTACTGTATTTAACAGTCATTTTCTGGGCATGCTGGTGAATTAAATAAAAATTTAGTTTCTACAGAGAATCATAACTCTTTTGGTGAATGCCTTTCCGAGATTGATGTCTGAAATACTCCTCTGCGATACAGACGAGGGAGAGATAGAGCCAATAGTTAAATCACTGAAGACTAAAACTCATGGAGATGATGGAGTGCCTATCAGTATATTAAAGTACTGTGCTACACATGTTAGCCCTGTATTTAGCCATATTTGTAATTTCCCCTTTAGGAATGGTCAGTTTCCTGAAGGATTAAAGTACTCAATAGTAAAGCCGCCTTATAAAAAGCGAGAAAGGGGTAATATAGATAACTTCAGACCTATTTCTGTGCCATCATTGTTTGCTAAAGTTATTGAAAAGGCTGTGTATGTAAGGATAATTGATCATTTTATATCACATGATTTGCTATCAAATGTACAGTTCGGCTTTAAAAGTGGTTTAACAACTGAAAATGCGATATTCTCTTTTCTCTGTGAGGTACTGGATGGGTTAAACAAAAGGTTTTGAGCGCTAGACATTTTTTTTATTTAACTAAGGCGTTTGATTGCGTTGATCACAAAATATTGCTCCAGAAGCTGGACCACTACGGAATATGGGGAGTAACTCACAATTGGTTCACCTCTTACTTTCGCAACAGACAGCAAAAGGTCATTATTCACAACGTTGAGAATGGCTGTGATGTGAGATATGAGTGGGGTACGGCCAAGTGAGGGGTGCCCGAGGGATCAGTGTTGGGGCCACTTCTGTTCCTTATTTATACAAATGCCCTCTTGTATTTCTAGTAACTCTAAAATATTTCTGTTTGCTGATGGCACTAGCTAGGTAGTAAAGGACGTTGTGTGTACATTGGTTCGGTTTCAAATAGTGCAGTTCGTAGCTTGTAGAAAATAAACTAACGCTAAATCACAGTAAGACAATTTTTACAGTTTCTGACAGACAGTTCAACAAAACCTGATGTTTTATTTTCACAAGAATGGTTATATGATTAGTGAAAATGAACGCTTCAGATTTCTAGGGGTCCAGATACACAGTAAACTGTCATGGAAAACCCAAGTTCAAGATCTTGTTCAAAAACTTAATGCTGTCGTTTTTACTATTCGAACTGTATCTGAAGTGAGTGATCGTTCGAAATGAAAATTAGTTTACTTTGCTTATTTTCATTCGCTTATTTCGTATGGTGTTATGTTTTGGGGTAACTCTTCCCATTCTAAAAGTATATTTTTGGCTCAGAAGCGGGCGGTTCGGGTAATAAGTGGTGTAAGTTCATGAATCTCTTGTCGATCCCTGTTCATGAGTCTGGGTATTTTGACATTGCTCTATATATATCCATTTCTTGTAAACAATATTAGCTTATTCCCAAGAATAAGAAGCTTTCACTCAGTTAATACTCGGCAGAAATCAAACTAAGTTGTGAGTTCTTTACGGCCGTGGGAAGAAGACGGCGTCTATAACGTGGTGTGGCCACATTGCATGCTGCAGTACCCCTTGTTTCTGCTTACAATCCATTTCTATCTATTATGTCCGTATACGCGTACTTCCCCCCACCCCCACCCCCCACCCCCATGAACCACGGACCTTGCCGTTGGTGGGGAGGCTTGCGTGCCTCAATGATACAGATAGCCGTACCGTAGATGCAACCACAACGGAGGGGTATCTGTTGAGAGGCCAGACAAACGTGTGGTTCCTGAAGAGGGGCAGCAGGCTTTTCAGTAGTTGCAGGGGCAACAGTCTGGATGATTGACTGATCTGGACTTGTAACACTAACTAAAACGGCTTTGCTGTGCTGGTATTGCGAACGGCTGAAAGCAAAGGGACACTACAGCCGTAATTTTTCCCGAGGGCATGCAGCTTTACTGTATGGTTAAATGATGATGGCGTCCTCTTGGGTAAAATATTCCGGAGGTAAAATAGTCCCCCATTCGGATTTCTGGGCGGGGACTACTCAAGAGGACATCGTTATCGGGAGAAAGAAAAATGGCATTCTACGGATCGGAGCGTGGAATGTCAGATCCCTTAATCGGGCAGGTAGGTTAGAAAATTTAAAAATGTAAATGGATAGGCTAAAGTTAGATATAGTGGACTTAGTGAAGTTCGGTGGAAGGAGGAACAACACTTCTGGTCAGGTGAATACAGGGTTATAAATACAAAATCAAATAGGGGTAATGTTGGAGTACGTTTAATAATGAATAAAAAATAGGAGTGCAGGTAAGCTACTACAAACAGCATAGTGAACGCATTATTGTGGCCAAGATAGATACGAAGACCACGCCTATCATAGTAGTACAAGTTTATATGCCAACTAGCTCTGCGGATGACGAAGAGATTGATGAAATGTATGGTGAGATAAAAGAAATTATTAAGGTAGTGAAGGGAGACGAAAATTTAATAGTCATGGGTGACTGGAATTCGATAGTAGGAAAAGGAAGAGAAGGAAACGTAGTAGGTGAACATGGAATGGGGCTAAGAAATGAAAGAGGAAACCACCCGGTAGAATTTTGCACACAGCATGACTTAATTATAGCTAACACTTGGTTCAAGAATCATGAAAGAAGGTTGTGTACATGGAACAAGCCTAGAGACAATTGAAGGTTTCAGACAGATCATATAATGGTAAGACAGACGTTTAGGAACCAGGTTTTAAATTGTAAGACATTTCCAGGACTCTGACGACAATTCGTTCGTTATGAACTGTAGTTAAAAACTGAAGAAACTGCAAAAACGTGGGAATTTAAGGAGATGGGACCTGGATAGGAGAGTTTGAGAGTGAGCATTAGGGAACTATTGACAAGAACGGGGGGAAGAAACACAGTAGAAGAAGAATGGGTAGCTTTTAGAGATGAAATAGTGTAGACAGCAGACGATCAAATGAGTAAAAAGACGAGAGCTACCTGAAATCCTTGGGTAACAGAAGAGATATGAATTTAATTGATGAAATGAGAAAATATAAAAACGCAGTAAATGAAGCAAGCAAAAAGGAATACAAACGTCTCAAAAATGAGATCGACAGGAAGTGCAAACCGGCTAAGCAAGGTTGGCTAGAAGACAAATATAAGGATTTAGAGGCATATATCACTAGGGCGAAGATAGATACTGCCCACAGGAAAATTAGAGACACCTTTGGAGAAAAGAACTATTTGTATGAAATCAAGTGTTCAGATGGAAAACTAGTTCCAAGCAAAGTAGAGAAAGCGGAAAAGTGGAGGGCGTATATAGAAAGTCTATAAAAGGGCGATTGATTTATTTATTTACGTCAAGTTCTATTCAAGTCAAGTTTTATTCTGGATCATTGCAACTAATGTGGGAATCTTTTTACTGTATGTCGATGAATCGACGCCGCTTGTTGCGCTATTTCGTCGGCTCCTATTGGTCAAATATGACAAGTGTCCTATAACGCTATTAGTACACGAACTGGATATATAGAAACTGAGTAACAAAAGTGGTGCTTTCGGACGAATCACGCTTAATACTGTCCTAGTGTGATGGGTACAAATATGTTAGACAGCACTGTGTGATTATCGCACATACTGCACTACTGAGCACCATAGTGGTTGAACACAATGCAAATATATGAAATTGCGATCAGTCACTTTTTTAAATAGTTATTTATTCATACCAAGAGCCGGTTCTAAGCCTTTTCAGGCTCATCTAAAAATGGTTCTCCGGAAGTTACATACCTATTTCAAGCATAATCCTGGGTGCTGGATCTGCGACCAGAAGTGGCAACAAGCTTTAATACATAACCTAAGTATTGTTAATCTGTCGATTTGGACCTAAAACTTGGTTTCGTACTTACGTGACAGTATCGGAGATTTTTGTTGTTAGTATCCATCTGTCTGCTTCCGTTGTGACGGCCACTTGGTACCACGACACACACTTTTACACAATATGAATGCTTATACATTATGATAGCGAAACTTTTCCAGCATCCAGCATCTACTATACAACTGCTCCTTGTAATAAAGATCTTGACAAAAAGATACGACATAGGTCTACTTTGGCCAGAGATGTTCTTTTTGTTTGCATTTGTTAAAGTTGATATATGTACAAATACTTCAATCAAAACTGGCGTTAACATGAAAGCTCAAAATAAAATAAAATAAAATAAAATAAATGACTAGAAGAACGAAGTGATCTCGTGTTATTCCTGTTCGGATAAGAACAAAATTTCAGATAAATCAGCAGTTCATTTGAAATTTAGTTCTTGTTTTAAATACAAAGTTCATAGTCACACAAACAGCTTTTCTTCATTAAAAATACTATAACTTTTATACATATTTCTACCAACTGAAATAAACAGAATCTGCCTTTACCAATATTCCAAGGCACGTTAATGTACAAACAGAAATAAGTCAGCAGTTCATTTGAAGTTTTGTTCTTATTTTTAAATTTAAATATAAATTTCATGGTCTTACAAACAACAAATTTTATTCCTGGGCATTCTCGTTAATGCCAATCTTGATTTTAAAATAAAAAATATTTACTCATAAATTGACTATATTAAACGTTAATATACGAATAGTAATAAGACACCAGATCATTCTTCTGTTGCTCTTCAGTAAGTTTATGCCATTCTCATAGTAAACGCACAATTTCACTGAATTACAGCGTTGAACTGCTATTAACTCACTGCTTTTTTACAGCACAATTATTTTTACAAATTGTCACTGCGTTAACAGTATGTTTATTTGGGAGGAGGTCATGAAGGTTTACTAAGAACATCAAACTGTCATCAATGTAACAGCAGATGCAGCCATTCTTGCTGCTGTGGCAAAATGTGAAGAAAGTTTGGAATCAGTGAAAGAATTGTTTCGTATATTCTTCTTGGAAAGAAATACTACTCTATCCATATGTCTATATACATGAACAAAAACTACAGTAATGTTGTTCGTAATAACTGCGCACGAAGTTTCAAAACTGTGTTCAAATATTACTAGTAAAATTACATGGCTGCGTCCAAACTGCGTTAAAAATGGTGCGCAAGTGATCCTTCTGCAGATGATTCTGATTCTGAAAATGAATGTGAATACGTCGCCAATGATCTCTAGTCACAAAAACGAGAACTTGCCGAAAGTAACAGTATAGTTCAAAAATTAACTGTAAGAAAATAAGCGTAGGAACTTACGTTCCCGCTACAGGTGATGATATATTTTTCTGACGTTTTAATCTGTGATTTCGATGTATGTGCTCTGTTGCTCTGTAGCAGTACTTGTATGGAAGTTTCACTTCTATTTTATGGGATCAACGTTTCCCATAAATTCTTAATTTCTTCTCCCTGGTGTTTATCCCAGCTGTAACGGGGTCTGCTTAGTTAGGATTTGGCAAATTTTATTTTAATGTTTAAGCTATGGCCAGATACCCTTCCTGGCGCCACATTCGTCAAGGCAGCTTATGGAAGGGAGGTCGTGTGTGCTATCCGTGAAAACTTGATTCTGTCTGTTTCGTATATTAATTGTTTGTGTAACGTTTTGTTTGAGGTGAAATTTGGGGACCAGCCCCGTGTTTACCTAAACAGGCGTGGACTAACGCCCAAAAAACACACCCTAACTGCCCAGTGTACCAGCCCACGGTCGTTAATCCCATGCGTGGATACGATCCGGATCTGGTTCTCTTTCTAGTGTTCTCACAAGCAACCGCGCTGCGAATTATGTTGTACGAGCAAGTAGCTACTGTCGTAAACATCTGTCACGTTCAACATGACAAAGTCCGGCAGACAGGACTGCACGAACCAAACTAGGAAGTTTGGCTCAAAAATCAATATACCCCTCAATATAGCCGGAACCAACAGGGAAGCAAATGCAGATACACTACGCAATGCTGCGATTTCACTTGTTTATTATTCCGTTGCAGAATATTGAAAAAAGAAGAGTAATTCTCGTACTAATATGGCAAATATAAATCAAAATGAGGCTATGAGGACCATTACTAGCCAGTGACAACTAAATAAAAACACCTACAGCCGTCCTCATGATTTTATTTTCTTTTGTCGCTACCAGCTTCAACGCTGCAGTGCGTCATCTTCAGGCTGATTTTGATGCGGTCCATCAATTTGCAGTTGATGGTTGGTGTGCTGACACATTATCTGCATATCTACTAATGGTGGCAATTGATGTGTTATGCATGGGGATCATATCAAGCTGTACCGCATTGAAAACAGCCTGAAGATGACGCACTGCAGCGTTGAAACTGGTAGCGACAAAATAAAATAAAATCATGAGGACGGCTGTAGGTGTTTTTATTTATTTGTCACGATAGTAAACGGCCGCCGTCACAGAAACGTCCTGCTAAAAGGATGGACATACAAAATTACTAGCCAGGTCTACTGCCATTCGGTAGTTGCCTACTCTCTAAAATTTTGCTCCTCCAGATCTCAGAAGAAAAGTTGTCTACGGTCAGTTTCTTAAGTAGAAACCCGTAAGAGCTTAATAACGCTCGCCAGAATCCTTCAGCTATACGCCTACAGTTCCACACGCCGCCTTGATCGATCTTGCGGTCACAGGCGTTTTCGGTGTCACAGTGAAGTAGAACGAACGCTACAATGAAAATCCAACTCGGAATGTCAATCTAATTCAAAATCAAATAAAGGAAGTTGCAGGGTTTAATATTTCGTGTAGTGAATGGTCGAGGCTGAACCACATCCGAACGGGACAAGAGAGATGTGGCCACATGCTGAAGAAGTGGGGTTATTGAGGAACTACTGGATGTGATTGTGGCGCGAAGGAACATGCAATAAGGTATATTGTGGGGAACTCCCCACTCCATGCGTTTAAAGTCTTCTGATGGGCATGCATGAAGTGATCCAAAATGTGTCACTTCATGTGGAATTCAAAAATTAATCAGGAAATACATTGTGTACATATATTTGTATGTACTGTAATGCCATACAATAATAATAACAACAATAAGAATTATCTCTGTGGTTGTCATTTTGTGATGTTCTTCAAGTAGATTGCGTTCGAAAGAAGTACGGCAACGTTTGAATCCAGCAACCCTTCTCTTATCGTTAGAAATAAAAGAACCGAGACTTTATGCACCTTTTACGTCTTGGATGACTTTCAGCTGGCGATACACTGTCCAAAACAAAAATTTTATAAGTACATAGTGTTCCCGTTTATGTATGAGTATTTGACCGAAACACACGTGATTAGTTGAAAAAGTTGAGTGGTCAAATCTATACAGCAAACTTAAATGATATGTTCTTGGGAAATATAAAATAAAATAATCGATAGCAAAGCAGCGACCCTGTCAGATCATGAAACGTTCGCGTTGTTTGCGTAACTACTGCAACAGATGTAGTTTTGCCTCTTACAGTAGACTTCCACGGTTCCTGTAATGAGCCTGGTTAATACTGAACCCCAGCTGATACTCATTCCACACATCGACCTTGCAAATAATGATTTGTCTTTCCAGACGATACCATTCTGACAGTGCTGTAATTGCATACTCCATTCCGTAGTAATGCACATGAGGTTGCGTAAACAGTGGACGAGTGCCGCTCCATAGCTCTTTCAGCGCATAACGACTTCCAGATTGGCAAGAAGTCAAACAATAAAACACATCCGCTCAAGACCGACAAGCTGTGCAAGCAGAGCTAATTGCGGCATGCAATGAAAAGCACTCATCCGAAACTGTAAGTCACGGGTCGCTCCTATTATGTTACGTGACTTCTTATTAGTTGTGACATAATAAACCTTAGAGTACTTAAACTAGTTACATTGCTATAAGGCGTCTCTATCAGCGTCGGTGCGTTATTCCCCCAGCCAAGTCACGGGTCGCTCCTATTATGTTACGTGACTTCTTATTAGTTGTGACATAATAAACCTTAGAGTACTTAAACTAGTTACATTGCTATAAGGCGTCTCTATCAGCGTCGGTGCGTTATTCCCCCAGCCAAGTACACTTGACAGCGCAAAAAAAAGAGAATGACCGTAGCTGAAATTTGAATTACCCACCATGTTACACAGCAGACAGTCGCGCCAAGGGGTGTAGAAATCTGCTGATAAAAGTGAAGAACCCGTGTAATTGCGAGTGTAATAGGATTGACACCTTTTTCACACTTATCATAAGGACATATACACACCTGGAAATTGAAATAAGAACACCGTGAATTCATTGTCCCAGGAAGGGGAAACTTTATTGACACATTCCTGGGGTCAGATACATCACATGATCACACTGACAGAACCACAGGCACATAGACACAGGCAACAGAGCATGCACAATGTCGGCACTAGTACAGTGTATATCCACCTTTCGCAGCAATGCAGGCTGCTATTCTCCCATGGAGACGATCGTAGAGATGCTGGATGTAGTCCTGTGGAACGGCTTGCCATGCCATTTCCACCTGGCGCCTCAGTTGGACCAGCGTTCGTGCTGGACGTGCAGACCGCGTGAGACGACGCTTCATCCAGTCCCAAACATGCTCAATGGGGGACAGATCCGGAGATCTTGCTGGCCAGGGTAGTTGACTTACACCTTCTAGAGCACGTTGGGTGGCACGGGATACATGCGGACGTGCATTGTCCTGTTGGAACAGCAAGTTCCCTTACCGGTCTAGGAATGGTAGAACGATGGGTTCGATGACGGTTTGGATGTACCGTGCACTATTCAGTGTCCCCTCGACGATCACCAGTGGTGTACGGCCAGTGTAGGAGATCGCTCCCCACACCATGATGCCGGGTGTTGGCCCTGTGTGCCTCGGTCGTATGCAGTCCTGATTGTGGCGCTCACCTGCACGGCGCCAAACACGCATACGACCATCATTGGCACCAAGGCAGAAGCGACTCTCATCGCTGAAGATGACACGCCTCCATTCGTCCCTCCATTCACGCCTGTCGCGACACCACTGGAGGCGGGCTGCACGATGTTGGGGCGTGACCGGAAGACGGCCTAACGGTGTGCGGGACCGTAGCCCAGCTTCATGGAGACGGTTGCGAATGGTCCTCGCCGATACCCCAGGAGCAACAGTGTCCCTAATTTGCTGGGAAGTGGCGGTGCGGTCCCCTACGGCACTGCGTAGGATCCTACGGTCTTGGCGTGCATCCGTGCGTCGCTGCGGTCCGGTCCCAGGTCGACGGGCACGTGCACCTTCCGCCGACCACTGGCGACAACATCGATGTACTGTGGAGACCTCACGCCCCACGTGTTGAGCAATTCGGCGGTACGTCCACCCGGCCTCCCGCATGCCCACTATACGCCCTCGCTCAAAGTCCGTCAACTGCACATACGGTTCACGTCCACGCTGTCGCGGCATGCTACCAGTGTTAAAGACTGCGATGGAGCTCCGTACGCCACGGCAAACTGGCTGACACTGACGGCGGCGGTGCACAAATGCTGCGCAGCTAGCGCCATTCGACGGCCAACACCGCGGTTCCTGGTGTGTCCGCTATGCCGTGCGTGTGATCATTGCTTGTACAGCCCTCTCGCAGTGTCCGGAGCAAGTATGGTGGGTCTGACACACCGGTGTCAATGTGTTCTTTTTTCCATTTCCAGGAGTGTAGTCTAAAAACACGCGACAAAATTATGCCCCGTGACTCACAGTATTGCAGACCTAGTAAAGCTGCTTCATTTAGTGATGCGGAATCAAGAGTGGTAAGAATATCTAAATGTCGGCAGCTTCAGCACAATGTACGAGAGCTGATCAATAAAGAACGACACTGATTTTTTTCCTATAGGTTCCGTGACAGTTTCCTACCTGTACTATGAATATTTGGAAAAAGTGGGTCGGTGTGTGTAATGTCGATAGGCGATAGCACTCTCGTATCGGAAGGTTAATAGTAATGCTCTATTTTGTAAACTCTCTTTGCATTTTTCATATCAAAAATTGGAGGTGACGAGAGAGGAGCAGTACGGCTCAGTATAAATGTGTTCGTTTAAACCATATAGCTACTGAAAGTTACGAAAAGCTGCAGCAAGCATACGGTGTTGATGCACGCCCACCTGTCTGTGTTAATCAAGGTGGGCCTGGTGTTTCGGCTTCTGCTGTGACAGAAGTCAACATCAACACAGCCGCTCTGATTTTCCGCCAGGATCGGTGTATAACTTTATGTAACCTCAATGAAGTATTGGGAATTTCATACAGCAGTGTTTTTGCGATTATCCACGATCATCTCCAATTATCCATGTTTGTGTCCGTTGGGTGCAATGTCTGTTGACTGCCCATGAAAAGTCTACGCGAACGGACACAAGCTGTGACGTGCTGCGTCTCTTAGTTGATGGAGGGGATGCGTTTCAGGAATCGGTTATCACCAGTGGTGTATCATGGATGCATCATTATGATCCAGACGGAAAACAAGCCAACACTGTGTAGAAATCTCCAGGTTCCCCAACACCAAAAAGATGAAAATTCTTCCACTTGCAGGGAACGTGATGGTGATCACAATTTTTGGCTGTCATGGAATGATTTAGTAGAATGCTGTTCGCCTCACACATCTGTTATAGCAGCATAGTGCACGCCCATATTGGCTAAACTGAGGAAGCACACTGCAGGGAAGCGACCAGAATTTCTCGGAGTGGGCGCAACTTCATTATGAAAATGTGCGGCCTGACGTCACAAATGAAGTCATGCAGTTTATAGCTTAGTTCAATATTACCTGCGTACCGCATCCGCCTTATAACATCGATCTTGCACCCTGTGATTTATTTTATTCCCATCACTAAAGGCAAAGATTCGGAGCATTCGATTTGAGAATTCATAAACAGCGCTCAAGAAAAGTGAGGCAATTCTGAAGGAACTGAAAGAATGGCCTTCACCATCTGCTCGACAACTGGCAGAGATGCTATGAAAAGTGCATTCGATTAGGAGGGGAGTAATTTGACAAAAATCATACAAACATCGAAATGGAGTAATAAACATCTGTGAAAAAATCAGTGTTTTCAGCTCTCGTATATGTATCTCAGTGACACAGTCGGCGTTCTGGTATGTGACTGCCTGGTGTCAAGGTTTGCTTTGTATCTGAGCTACTCAATTCTTTTATTGCTCCGTCAATTCGTTTAGTCAGTAGAAAACACAGAATTAATAGAACGAACAGTTCACGGTTCTTATTAAGATATTTTCGGTCATCAAAAGAACACAACATATGGTATTCTTTACCACTTAATATCCCATAAAATGCTTCAATGAGTGTCTGCATTCTGCGAGGAAGAGAATCTATATGACGTAATAAATCTCTCATTTTGCGCCACTTCCTCCCAGGTAGGTAGCGCGAGTTTGATAGGTCACCATGGATTCTTGGTGTGGGGTCAGGCCAGTTTTCCCGCATGATCCGTTTTGTCTTTGTCCATAATTGTACAGTATTGTTTGCAATGATAATTAAATCAAGCCCCTACGCTGCCGTTAGCGTTGATATACATCAACGGGGACAGTTGAAAATGTGTGCCCCGACCAGGACTCGAACCCGGGATCTCTCGCTTACATGGCAGACGCTCTATCCATCTGAGCCAACGAGGGCACAGAGGATAGTGAGACCGCAGGGACTTATCCCTTGCACGCTCCCCGTGAGATCCATATTCCTAACTTAATGTCCACACACTACATTCGCAGTGCCCTTGCCCATTACACCCATGACTCGCCGCAGACAATCTTACCGAGTCCCGTAAGTGTTCGGGCAATATGTGAGCATCCGCACAGAAGAAGGAGGTCAATGGCCGATTAGCCTTAACTATATGAAGATCATATCTGTTCTTTCGGACATGTCCTAAATTACAGATACCATCTTCATATAGTATTGTTTGCATCTGGCGCAGAAGAGAGCCAGTCGAGAAGCGAAATCTCTTCATTTCCCACAAATCACTCCTGCCCCGTCGCTGAAATATGTACAGGGGCTTGTCCTCTGGGAAACAGTTTACTGTCTTACTTACATTGGAGGAGGAGGAGGATATTAGTGGTTAACGTCCCGTCGACAACGAGGTCATTAGAGACGGAGCGCAAGCTCGGGTGAGGGAAGGATGCGGAAGGAAATCGGCCGTGCCCTTTCAAAGGAACCATCCCGGTATTTGCCTGAAGTGATTTAGGGAAATCACGGAAAACCTAAATCAGGATGGCCGGAGACGGGATTGAACCGTCGTCCTCCCGAATGCGAGTCCAGTGTCCTAACCACTGCGCCACCTCGCTCGGTACTTACATTGGACTACCATTGGCTGATGACGACTGCAATTCGTCAGAATATATCAACTTCCACCTCTCACAATTGGCATTGTCCTCGGAAAACTCTGATCCGCAAAACCAATGATCATCACGGACCCTCTTCTTGACAAGTTTGCGAAGTAGTCCGGCCTCCCGAAGCCGTCGCCGAACGTTATCGACCAACCCCAGAAACGTAGTGGTATGTTTCAAGTATACCAGATTTAAAAAGAATTTTCCGTGAAGTGTTGACAACGTCGTTATCCTGCACAAGTTACACGCCAAAGTCCAGTTCCACAAGCCTACTGAATTCCCTAGTAGCTCTGTATCGTTTAATCTGTCTCCACGCAGTGCACTCAGGAAGAGCATACCACGTCACGGGTACTGGCGCCATCAAATTCCCAAGACCCATGAGAAATGATGCAGTCACGAATAGCCTGTTGAAGATGAGGCATGACGCATGAGACATGTGACTCAGCTGAAAGAAATGTGGTGCAGGAGTTTGAACTTGCTCTTGTTCTCTCATTGGCTGTTATAGAACGAATGGTGGATTGCACTTGAAGACATAGCTCGCCGCGACAGACTGTTAACCTACTACCGTGTAATATCAATGGAACTGTGTGATTAGTTCTCGCGTATTATGTCAAATAGTGCAACAAATCTGATTTTTCAGTAAGGTCATTCTCCAACAGAAGTGACTGTCATTTATTTAAAGCCAGAATTCTGTCGCATCTTCTGTCGAGAAAATAGCTGAAGAACATTGAAATGTGTTTTGTACAATAAAATGAAGAGAAGAAAGTGTCTTCTATGGGCAAAAAAAGTTCGCATGGATTCGAATATGAGACACTTTACATCAACATATCTATTCGGTTAACGAGCACTGTGTCTGTAGAGAATACCAGCACATTCTATTTGCAGAAAATATTTTGTGCCTTCTTGGAAGAGGTCTGAAATATTAACAAGACCAGTTTCCTGCAATTTTTAATTAGTACTTCCTCGTCTGCGTGACCCCAAGACAAAAAGAAAACTATGGCATGCTGCATCTCATTCATGCCAGTGCTGTACCGTACTTTAACTCTGGCTGCTATTTCCGGCGGCCAGTTTTTATGCTGTCAAGAGTAGGTCACGAATGAACGTCGATTGGCTCAATGTTGAACTTCGCGTTAGCATTGGCAGATTCAGAGATAAGAAGAAATTAAATCGGTTGGGGATGAATTCGAAAGACGCTGTCCGATGCGCTATTCCTTTCCATCTTAGTAGAAAACCGGTTAAGATAAATTCGATAACACAATGATCTTTTTTAGAATAGTAGGTGCCCTGTGTGGTATTGTCCAGAGATCCTGGCGCCGTACCAAAGTCGGCAACTCGCATCGATACCGCACGAGTTAGCGATGTCTCGCCGCAGTCAGCACCGAGGGATGGGAGGCGGTGGCGGAGCCACCCCACGCCCTCTGTCCTAGCTCCACAGCGCCACCGCACGGAGGCCGATATACAGCAGGGCAGAAGGAGGCTCTGTTCAGGTCATGACCTCTGATCAAGAAGACAACTCGACTAGTTAGGGTTGATACGTTACTCATGTCTTAGATGGAACTGTACTTTTGAACACTGAGAACTTTGTACTTCGAATGAAGAGTTTTAGTAAATGTGTGCATCAAGTGATGCTTTAATTTTCAAACACGGTTGTAAATATTTGGCAAGTTCCTGGGCTATGGATTGTATAAAGTTAAGCAAATTTCTTTATCAACCTTGTAATAAAGTGAATTGATATTTCATATGTTGTGTTTCCGATCAGCCGCCTCCCAAACAAATAAAGAACCCACTGTTATGGCTAGACGATTGTAGTTTCGTCAGGTTATAATAGTACCACTCGTACAAGCAAGTATAAGAGCAGTATTTGGTGAAAAATTAACGCGAAAATATTCCATGTCACAAACAGTTGGTGGAGAAGGACTGGATACATTTCACTTACACACGCCTAATAGATTTTTGATGGCTAGTGTGAATAGAACAATTACGGTAGCCGCTGGCGGATTTACATCATACGACCCCTACAGATCACAAATAGATATCTCTGACAAAATACTAGAACCATGGAAGAAAGGAAAGGAGCCATTTTTGAAAAGTATGAGTCTCTATTATCGGATTTAATGTTATTCAGTGGTTAATTAAATGTAAAGGGACACAGTACTATCCTACCATAGAGTCTAGAAGACTTAAACATATTATGCGAGCAATTATACAGGAGTCCCACGGATTCTACCGAACAATCGTACCTTTCGTTCACGTCTGTGGTGGACATCACCCAAAATGTCAAGAAATAAGCACCAGGTTTAATTTAAGGTAAGTAGCCTGAAAAAACTCCGCCTGAACAGGCCTTGGAAGGCCCAACGATACCGACCGGCCCCCATGTCATCCTCAGACCACAAGCCTCACTGATGCGGATATGGAGGGGCATGTGGTCAGCACAACGCTCTCCCGGCCGTGAGTCAGCTTACGAGACCGGAGCCGCTACTCCCCAATCAAGTAGCTCCTCAGTTCGCCTCACAAGGGCTGAGTGCACCCCGCTTGCCAACAGCACTCGGCAGACCGGATGGGCATCCATCCAAGTGTTAGCGTAGTCCGACAGCTTTTAACTTAGTGATCTGACGGGAACCGGTGTTACCACTGCGACAAGGCCATTGGCAACCTGATAAACCTACAAGAAAATTGGATGTCAACTGACATTGATTGAAATAATGTTGTAGTTGGGGTCTTCATTCTAAAGACTGGTCTGATGCAGCTCTCCTAGCTGGTCTGTCCTGTGCCAGCCTCTACATCCACATGAACCTGCCTACTCTATTAAAGCATTGATCTCTCTCAAAAAATTTTTATGCGTTCCACATCCTTCTCTCCATAATATAATTGGCTGTTCCGTGGTGCTTATGGATACGTGCTATAAACCGATCGCTTCTCTTAGACATGTTGTGCCACAAGGCTCCTTTCTTCTCAGTTGGATGCAATACTTCTTCATTAGTTAACCAATCTACCCAGCTAACCTTCAGCATTCTTCTGTAGCACCACATTTCAAAAGCTCTGCTGCTTATCGTCCGCTTCCCCTTTCCGTACGAGGCTACACTCCAAATACTTTCAGTAAAGTCTTCCTAACACTCTAATTTGTACTAGAAATTAATAAATTTCTCTTTTTTATAAACTGTTTTCTTCGTGTAGTCAAGCCTTCAGTTTATATACACACTTCTTCGGTCATTGTCAGCTACTTTGCTGCCCAAATGGCAGACATCTTCGATAACTTCCAGTGACTCATTTCCTAATTACCTTAGCATCACCTACCTTAACATTATTCCACTCCATTCCATTTGTTTTACAACCTCCTTTCAAACTATCCTTTCCGTTCGATTAATCTTGCAAATCCTTTGCCGTCTTTGACAGAATTACAGTTCATTAGAAAACCGCTGAGTTTTTTATTCTTCCCCCTGAATCATTATGTCCTTTCCACATTTCTCTTTAGTTTCCTTTACTGCTTACTCAACGTACAGACTGAATAGCGTCGGCGATAGGCTGCAACCCCGTCTCACTCCCTTCTTAACCACTGCATTCCTTTCAAGTCCATTGACACTTGTAACTGCAGTTTGCATTCTGTAAAAAAATGTATAAAACCTCTCCCTCCCTGTATTTTATCCCTCTTACTGTCAGTATGACAAAAGGTGTATTCCAGTTAACTTTGTCAAAAGTTCTCTCTAAATTGATTTGTGTTATAAATGTAAATTTCTCTTTTTTTCTGTCGTCTAAGGAAAGTCGTAGGGCTAGTACCGCCACGTCTTGCTATACTTGTCCAGAATTCAAACTGGAGAATTTTAAACAAAAGTAATTCATTCCTCGAGGAAGAACTTACAAAAATCCTCATGTGACCGATTGCTGGTGGCAGACTGGGATCAGTACGAGGCAGAATAAAAGGAGTATTTAAGAGGCAAATATGAATCGGACTATTGGTGGAGTGGAAATTAGAATATGGTACGCATGTAAAAATGCACTCTCCTACAGAAAAGTCAAATTCATACAAAATGAAAATACAACACATGTTTCGCCCTAGCATTTGCCATTGCCCATATTCTACAGAATACTGTAGAATGTAGTTTGAAACATCAACCGCGAAAGTCATAGAAAAAGGTGCTAGGTAGCAAACAATGCCCCATTGAATGTTCCGTAAGTAAATCTTCTCGGCGTTGTTTCGCGTTACATAACAGCCGTCTTCCCAATAAATTTTATGCATAGTGCTTATTAAACTGCAAGATGTCAGTACTTCTTAGCTTAAGTCGATTCGATTGAGTATCGCTTATGTACTTCTCGCGGATCCCAGTAGGAAACAAACTAAAACGTAAAACTCGTGTTGTGCGCATAGGAATTCTTTATAACATCGGTAGCTGCACCTAATCTGCCCCGCGGAGTGGCCGCGCGGTTTAGACGCCATGTCACGGATTGCGCGGCCTCTCCTGCCGGAGGTTCGAGTCCTCCCTCGAGCGTGGGTGTGTGTTGTTCTTAGCATAAGTTAGTTTCAGTAGTGTGAAGTCTATGGATCGATGCCCTCAGCAGTTTGGTCCATTAGGAATTCACACACATTTGAACATTTTTTGCACCCAATCTACACCAAATATGTGTGTCATAGATAAGCATAATCTTACAAGATTCACAAAAAACCTGGGTGTTTCATCACACGTCCGCTAGGTAATTGATTAGAGGTATTGTGTACCATGGCAGTGCCTATTGCTAAAACTCAGAGTGCCCATGTTCCAGTAACATTCGAGCATCATGGTACTCCTTCCATCCGGATTTCACGACGTCACTATGATGGTGAATTGAGAGAATTTAGAGATTATACAAAGACCTTTCGATAGTCAGTTCATCCTGTGCCACTTGCAAATAAAACAACTGCTCTGAATATAATGGAATATTGGTTGATATTGGTTGACTGAAGAGGTAGGGCAAGAGTTTCGTACATACGGACAACAGTATGATGTATAGACCAATGATGACTTCAAAAACCGTTATTTGATGTGATAAGTCGTCCAGCCCATTTATTTCTCGGACATCTCGGCTGGTTTGCGAACAGAGAAATCTCAGTACATTGAATTCCAGGCAGTATCGAGGCAGACATGAGATCGACTGAGGAAAAATCCCCCGTCATCAGTACTTTCAAAAGACAAATTATCAAGGAAAAACGTTAGAGAAGAGGTAACTCTTTCGTAGATGTGTTATTTCAACATTCTGGTTCCAAACACACAACCGGAGCGGTTTTCTTACTAGAATCTCATTCTCTCCAGTGATACAGTGATCCTAGAGGAAAAAGATAGGTTCTTTTCCACTCGCGTTATGGAGATGAATGATGCACACCGCAGAATAAAAAAAAAACTTTCAACACAATGAACATTAATAGAAAACTACTAATGCCTTTATAAATAACGTGTCACCGCTACACCTCTACGCTGCACCGAGCTTGTTATACATAAACGTCAAGCACTGATTTTTACTTCTCGCGTTCTCCACGGCGTTGTTCTATTATAATACCAAGTACATGTTCACTATCTAATCACTGTTTAGGCTGTCCAAAGTCACTGTTCAGTGACTTCTCCTACCTCCCTGTTCATCCTATTCACTGTCACTGTCACTGTCACTGTTCAACACACAGTTCACCTTCGTATTCTCCAGGTATTTTACTTGCATGCCTTGATTTTTAGTACGCACTTTGTTACAATGACCGCTTTGTGCAGACACTGTTACCCCGCTTAACAGGATACACTTCAGCTACATGCCCACCAGGGATGCCATTTACAATGCTCTCTGTGGCACTGTAGCGAGAAGGAAGCGACTCTGCGTTACTTCTCTGGTTTCTGGTTTCTGTGTTACTAACCTGGTGTCTTGCTGCTTCAGTAGTCCCTCGTCAGACAGTAGTAGCGCTCAGGTGCCAGGTTCAATGTAGGTTTGTGATCCTGCTGAAGTTCGGTGTGTCGGGATGCCAGTTGTTAAATGTTAACAACTTTTTGTAAAATACTCGTTTTAATGAAGAATACTTTGAAACACACGCCACAGAATTTCCAGTATGGCGGCTCTTGGCTACGCCGTAATATTCGACCCTTTTCAACACATTTATCACTTTCCATACTCGTGATAGATATTGCCCACGACACGTGGCGTTCACTGATAACTAATACCTTCACTTTAGCTTTATATCTTGTTTAACAGCAGGAATATTTTCTCGCGACCGTTCTTATGGAGCCACCCCGTTAACTCGACCGTGCGGTTTGAGTGGCGGCTTGCTACTAACTCGCCCTGTCTTCCCGACGCACAAGAGAGACCCCACCTTTCTCCCTCAGCCAATAAAAACACTTAACTCGTGTCCTACGCATATATATATATATATATATATATATATATATATATATATATATATATATATATATATATATATATAGGTGTAGTAGGTGAGTAGTAGGTGAATATGGATTGGGGCTAAGAAATGAAAGAGGAAGCCGCCTGATAGAATTTTGCACAGAGCACAACTTAATCATAGCTAACACTTGGTTTAAGAATCGTGATAGAAGGTTGTATACATGGAAGAATCCTGGAGATACTAAAAGGTATCAGATAGATTATTAATGGTAAGACAGAGATTTAGGAACCAGGTTTTAAATTGTAAGACGTTTCCAGGGGCAGATGTGGACTCTGACCACAATCTATTGGTTATGACCTGTAGATTAAAACTGAAGAAACTGCAAAAAGGTGGGAATTTAAGGAGATGGGACCTGGATAAACTGAAAGAACCAGAGGTTGTACAGAGTTTCAGGGAGAGCATAAGGGAACAATTGATAGGAATGGGGGAAAGAAATACAGTAGAAGAAGAATGGGTAGCTCTGAGGGATGAAGTAGTGAAGGCAGAAGACGATCAAGTAGGTAAAAAGAAGAGGGTTAGTAGAAGTCCTTGGGTAACAGAAGAAATATTGAATTTAATTGATGAAAGGAGAAAATATAAAAATGCAGTAAATGAAGCAGGCAAAAAGGAATACAAACGTCTCAAAAATGAGATCGACAGGAAGTGCAAAATGGCTAAGCAGGGATGGCTAGAGGACAAATGTAAGGATGTAGTGGCTTATCTCATTAGGGGTAAGATAGATACTGCCTACAGGAAAATTAAAGAGACCTTTGGAGATAAGAGAACCACATGTATGAACATCAAGAGCTCAGATGGAAACCCAGTTCTAAGCAAAGAAGGGAAAGCAGAAAGGTGGAAGGAGTATATAGAGGGTCTATACAAGGGCGATGCACTTGAGGACAATATTATGGAAATGGAAGAGGATGTAGTTGAAGATGAAATGGGAGATACGATACTGCGTAAAGAGTTTGACAGAGCACTGAAGGACCTGAGTCGAAACAAGGCCCCCGGAGTAGACAACATTCCATTGGAACTACTGACGGCCTTGGGAGAGCCAGTCCTGACAAAACTCTACCATCTGGTGAGCAAGATGTATGAAACAGGCGAAATACCCTCAGATTTCAAGAAGAATATAATAATTCCAATCCCAAAGAAAGCAGGTGTTGACAGATGTGAAAATTACCGAACAATCAGTTTAATAAGCCACAGCTGCAAATTACTAACACGAATTCTTTACAGACGAATGGAAAAACTAGTAGAAGCCGACCTCGGGGAAGATCAGTTTGGATTCCGTAGAAATACTGGAACACATGAGGCAATACTGACCTTACGACTTATCTTAGAAGAAAGATTAAGGAAAGGCAAACCTATGTTTCTAGCATTTGTAGACTTAGAGAAAGCTTTTGACAATGTTGACTGGAATACTCTCTTTCAAATTCTAAAGGTGGCAGGGGTAAAATACAGGGAGCGAAAGGCTATTTACAACTTGTACAGAAACCAGATGGCAGTTATAAGGGTCGAGGGACATGAAAGGGAAGCAGTGGTTGGGAAGGGAGTAAGACAGGGTTGTAGCCTCTCCCCGATGTTATTCAATCTCTATATTGAGCAAGCAGTAAAGGAAACAAAAAAAAAATTTGGAGTAGGTATTAAAATCCATGGAGAAGAAATAAAAACTTTGAGGTTCGCCGATGACATTGTAATTCTGGCAGAGACAGCAAAGGACTTGGAAGAGCAGTTGAACGGAATGGATGGCGTCTTGAAGGGAGGATATAAGGTGAACATCAACAAAAGCAAAACGAGGATAATGGAATGTAGTCGAATTAAGTCGGGTGATGCTGAGGGTATTAGATTAGGAAATGAGACACTTAAAGTAGTAAAGGAGTTTTGCTATTTGGGGAGCAAAATAACAGATGATGGACGAAGTAGAGAGGATATAAAATGTAGACTGGCAATGGCAAGGAAAACGTTTCTGAAGAAGAGAAATTTGTTAACATCGAGTATAGATTTAAGTGTCAGGAAGTTATTTCTGAAAGTATTTGTATGGAGTGTAGCCATGTATGGAAGAGAAACATGGACGGTAAATAGTTTGGACAAGAAGAGAATAGAAGCTTTTGAAATGTGGTGCTACAGAAGAATGCTGAAGATTAGATGGGTAGATCACATAACTAATGAGGAAGTATTGAATAGGATTGGGGAGAAGAGAAGTTTGTGGCACAACTTGACCAGAAGAAGGGATCGGTTGGTAGGACATGTTCTGAGGCATCAAGGGATCACCAATTTAGTATTGGAGGGCAGCGTGGAGGGTAAAAATCATAGGGGGAGACCAAGAGATGAATACACTAAGCAGATTCAGAAGGATGTAGGTTGCAGTAGGTACTGGGAGATGAAGAAGCTTGCACAGGATAGAGTAGCATGGAGAGCTGCATCAAACCAGTCTCAGGACTGAAGACCACAACAACAACAATATATATATATATCAAAACTTTCAGCCAATGGGCGTTTAGATCGCTGTTGCCAGGCGGATCCGACGTCATGTTTGCGGACATTGTTACGGAAGTTTGTCTCGGAACACTGTCTCAGATTGTAAGATCCTACTCCCGAATTATCGGATCTTGTCCCCATTAAGGTTGCACAACATTTCCTCTTAAGATGTTCTCGTTAATGCCCCTTGCTGACGCATAATTGTCAGATGGGCATGTAGTCCGGCTGCATTTCTGATTGCATAAATGTGCGTAATAATTAGCATAAACACGTGAAGGGGATGCACATATGTATTACAGTATCCCATCTTCTATTGTGGCCAAAACAGCGTACACCTTGAAAATCAATGACAGGTGCTCATTTAGGCGACCTAAGCAGAGATAGTACGAAATTATTAACAAAGACTGGTTGGATTCCTCATACAAGACGTCATAAATCGAAGAACTCCATTACAGAATCTCGGAACCAGGAAACTTTCAACTGTCGAACTGAAAGAAAGACATGATTAAAAAAAATGAATAAAATGTGAATGTTTTAAGGGGTGCTGCTATCGATATTGGCATTAACTAGTAATTGTACCGGTTAAGCATCACTGGTTCTCTGGAACTGTCGGAGAAGAGCACGCCTTACCAATCAGGGACATTGTCTTGATGTTTCGTTGAACAATCCCCAAGCAGTACCAGTCACGCGGCAACTAGAGGTGAGAATCGCTCTGATTTCGCACAGAAAAGTCGCGTGCAGTTGAGTGGCACAAAACTTTATTGAACAGTTTAATCTGAGGAAATACGAGTCTGCAAGTTTTCAGTCGATCGATAGTAATTATTCAAAGTATAGGGTGCGCATAATTTCACATCACTTCAGTGGACAAATCACTATCAGTGGAGTAAGCCAATACCGTAGCAGCCATTGGCGAGATGTATAATTATCTGAACAGATATAAAGGCTACCGTGGACTACTATAGCATGTAAGATTAATTCAGAAAATCAATACCACAATGGCAAACTTCAGTACAGAAGTGGAATAAATTTAGCTGTTAATACGAACATTACGAAATCAACAAAAGAAGTAAAATAGTACGTACTATTAGTCTTTCAAAGAAACGTTTTTCCACCTGATTTTGAGGAACTTTAATATTCGATTGAGCAATACTGTCAGATTTCGCAACGAAACTTGCTCTGTCTGTCAACCATCCCTTATCCATGTCCGACCGCCGCAAACTAAACTGTTGATTGCAAGTGTGGGAAAAGATACAGAGAAAGAGAGGTTACAACGTGAATCGAATCAATCTGCCAGTGTCTTCAAAGCACATTTAATTGGTTCGATATCGCGGCTTATGGTGGCTCCTACATATAAGGAATGACCAACAAGTTTCTATTCGAAGGCCGTATGGACCAAAATTGATATGGCAGTCAGGCAAAATCGCAGTGAGCATTAAGACTGTCATCGTCGCAACGCGCCAGGTTGAATACAACCGTTTGGTAAAACAACATATCCTGCTGCGTGAAGAAGTCCATAACTGCCCTCTGCACAGCGTAGAGTGACAGCAATCGTCGAACCTTCAAGGCTTTTTTAAGGGACCAAAAGCATGATAATCGCTTGGAAAGAGGTCAGGACAATGGGGCGGGTGCTCGAATATACCTCATTTCAGTTAGCGTCACTTCCGCGCTACGACGTTTGTGATATGGGGACATGTGTTATAATGGAGCAGCAGCAACCCTTGTCGCAGTTGGTTTTCGACAGGCATGCTGCCCCATATACATTCTTCATTCTCCGATGGATGTCTACCGGACGGTAGCCAAGAGGAGAATAACGGCATGTTGGTCTTGTCTGGGCGCATTTGGTAATAACGTCGCCATCGTTCACGTTTCCACATTTATCGCACGCGCTTCGAAAAGAAACGAATGCCACACTAATCCCATGCCTACGTTTCGGTGCTTACATCCGTATATCGGCGTCACTTTACGTTGCGTATACGCTGCAGCAACGTCCTCAAATTAAAACATTTTGATCCCCCTTATAGGTCGTGGTAGCTTGACGGAATTCAAACTATGCGACCTTGTGTTCTGGTGTGCAAACACGTAGTTTTACCACCGGTGTATGGCTCCTCAACTTCATCCTAATCCAGTCGAGTACTTCAGGACATGAGACGGCTCGGGGCAAATACACGGTGTAGAAAACGTACTTGGAGACTAATTAATAAGGCAATATTTCTCCCGTTCAGCTGTTAGCAGTATAATTTGCTCCTCAAGAATATACGGCACGTGATGAGCCAACATATATCGAGAAGCCAAATGACTGTGCACACCTGATTAAATGCGTGCACTTCCAACTTTGGAACGCGATAATCTGCGATTCCGCGTGTATGCATTCGAAATGTTTGTGGTAAGTTTCTGAAGGTAGGTGGGACCAAACTGCCGTTTTCTGAACAAAATACGTGCGCACAGAAGATGTGACCAGATTTGTGATTGGACACAGGATTTCCTTGCAGACAGATCTGAACATGTTGGTCTTAACGGAATAAAATCGACAAATGTGAAGATAATGTCAGGAGCTCCTCAAGGGAAAGTTAGAGGGCCACATAATACAAGTTGTAGGGAAAGTAGAAGCGCCGGTCGGTGTGGCCGTGCGGCTCTAGGCGCTTCAGTCCGGAACCGCGTGACCGCTACGGCCGCAGGTTCGAATCCTGCCTCGGGCATGGATGTGTGTGATGTCCTTAGGTTAGTTAGGTTTAAGTAGTTCTAAGTTCTAGGGGACTGATGACCACAGATGTTAAGTCCCATAGTGCTCAGAGCCATTTGAACCATTTGAAAGTAGAAGCCGTACCGGAACTGATTGCTGTCTTATGCGAAATGGACCTACCGCATCAAGCTGCTGGAATGATCCAACTTGACATAACTAAGACGATCTACTTCCAAAAGCAGTACAGTGGAGAAAAGTTAAATTCAAAATATGCTACTTTTCACACTTGATTCATATGGTTGGACCAACATACAAACTGGAAGGCAAAGACCATGAAATAACACAGTACTCAGCTGCATGTTCAAAACAGATTAAAAATATAAATCTTTTAATTACTTGGAAACTATTTTAAAGAGTTAAACACCCATCAGTTTGTCGCATTTAGAAATATGATACTAGCAGCAGAAATTACCATAGTTATATTTGAAAAAGCCAAATTGATACCGATATTTCTGTAGGGTACAGTGGGGTATTTCACTCACGAAGGTAATCGGCTTGAAATAAGAAATGTGGTAATAGTTCGCTATTTCACTGTAGAGTAAACGTTATTTTGCCTTCAGTGTGTGCCAGAATCTCTGTGTCGCCGCAAGTGGCTCTAGTAAGCGTGTTTTCCGTTACATAGCAAGCTAACTGCGTTCTTTTGAAATAAGGACTTTAATAAAAATGGCAAGGTACTGTTAATCAGAACACAGGGGAAGGTTCTGATCTAAATGACAATAGATTTATTCATGCTTAACATCACAAGACAACAAAAATGACTAAAGGAACGTCACACAAACATTTTTATTTGACAAACGCTTTGACTAGAATTGGGTCTATGGTGGACAAAGTGATCAGATGGGGTTCGGAACACTAATCGCTTTATCTGACTCCATACACGTGAATCCGGGTTATGGCACAAAAACTACACCATCATCAAGCACCTATACTCTACTACTCCCAAAACAGAAAAATATGGTTGAAAAGAATAGGGTGCTGAGAAACATATATCGGAGCCCTACGCTGTAGCAGCGAATACTTTACCCTTCCGCTGGTCAGGGCGTCACACCACGATTCATTTGGCGACTGAAGTCATGGACGGCTGCAGTAAGTGATTAATGGCGTGCGCTCGAAAAATGCAAGTACGCGGTCCCGCATTCGGTTAATTCGAAACACAAGTACTTCCCTATAAGCCTCTGAAGCCCCATTTGCAGTTCTGCCAAACCAATTTGACTCCATGCCATAACTACGCATGATGGAATATGTCAAAATTTTTAGACGGCTGACTCAAGACAAATAAGTGCACCCATACTTCACTCGTTGTGAGCATGATGCTATAAGCAGTACCTCTGACGGTTCAGAAGGTGACTGGCACAGACTCCTCAAGTGGCACACTAGCAAAGGACACAAGTCTCACCATGTAGTTAGAGACCTGCAGTTCTTTACTAGCGAAGTGCCAGTACAAGAGTGATCTCTTTCTGTCCGCTTTCCTCCTCATCTCATCTTAGACTTCCCCCATTTAGCACAAGCCAATCACAAGCTGGAGCATGGCATTTGAAGCTCGGAGAGCGCCCCTTGCTCTGCATACACCGATTTGACAAATCAGAGACTTTAAAGTTAATTGGGAGGAAAGGAAAAAAAAGATTCATTTTCAGGGCCTTTTTCCCACGCATTTGCACTGTGTCTTTTGCTATCAACATGACCAGGATGGAACCACACCCATCCATAAAAAGCTTATCTCCCCTGTTGCGTCCGTTTCGAAGTTTCCAAAGAACAGCCATAAACTTGCTAAAAGCCTCGTGCTTTCACATTTATGTTTTGTAAGAGAGTCTGGACGTCTGGGCGCCAGTGACCTGTCCCACGGAAATTCGCAGAACGTTCACGGTTGTCTCGTCGGCTTCCTGCCTAACAAGGGTCCATCCTCTGCTTTATTGCCAGTCTACAATGCGCTGGCCATTGCAGTGGCAACTTCTCGTCGCTAGTCAGTCTACCTGGACGCGGATGCCAATCGACCGGCGCCAACCAACATGTCTGAACAATGAGACTTTGGAACTCGGCTGTCCGGAAATGTTTCCACCCAGGATCCACAGAACAAACGCACTTCCCTCGGCCCACAGCGCCATGCGCTTTTACTGCAGTCGTTTAAATCGGCACCCTATTCCTTTGAACGCAGGTGCAGCTTACCGTTGTTCCTTCCCTAGAGCGTGCAAGCAGGAGCATTAACTACTGCCCACCATTTCATCATGATGTATGAAGTAAAATCGGAATAAAGATCATCTTCCCTAAGAACATGAAGCGGCATAACATCGAATCAGAATTGAGAGTGCCCTGAAATCTCTCAACGTTATTGACAGAGCAGAAGAACACACACTGGAGGTAAGAGAATTCTGAAGAATTATTTCTGTAGTTAAAGAATACAACATAACAAATTAATGTTTACCATGATTATCAACGTGAAATTTTAAACTCTTAATGTTACTCTTATAAGAACACAGATTATGCAGTGTGTGTATCAACAAATATCGCCGTCTCTTTCCACAAAGGTCTGAGTTAATGCATCTTTCGAAATTTCTGTTCGTGGGGTAATTTTGCCCTGTACTTGTATGACTGTTTCCACTGAGTCAAGTTATTACTTTAGTCGATGTTTTAATGCAAAATTCCAGTGAAAATGTTTTCTTGGTCTTTTTTTTCAGATGGTCCATATGTATAAAAGGAAAAAGCCAAGCGCTTAATGATGCAAAAAAGGATATGAAACAACCAGTAACATGTGTTAAGAGACAGCGAGAGGAGCTGCTGCATTGTTGAAAATTCCTTATTCGACACTTTAAGATTGAGTCACTACTTAAAAATGTGATTCAGCAGTGGAAGAAGAGAAACTAATCGCCAGCTGTTATCCAACTGTATTTAGTGCAGGAAAAGAGGATGATAAAAGTTATAAGTTCAAAGAGGTTTTTGCTGCACTCCTGAGAAAATTCGAAGAGCAGCATTTACTCATGCAATGACGAATAATGCCAAGCATCTCTGTGCGTGGAAAACATGATTGCAAGTAAAGACTGGTTTACTGGATTTATGCGGAGGCATAGAGATTTATCACTCCAAAATTCCAAGGCTTGTCAAACTCAAGAGGTAAGGGGATAAATAAGCAGCTGGTGACTGAATTTTTCGAACTGCGTTGGAATTTTTCTGAGCAGACTGGAGTTTATGGTAAGTTTCGTTTCATCTTCAGTGTAGACAAGACGGGTTTGCCCCTTAATAATTCCCCACCTAAAATAGTGGGAACAAAAAGTATCAGAGGAGCAAATATGGAGGGGGGAAATGTCTCTACTGTAGCTTGATTCAGTGCTAATGGCGCTTTTATTCCTCCCTTTGCTGTGTTCAAAATTGTTATATTGAGAGAGGTTTACAAACATCCTCAACAAGCGGCTTCAGAAGCCACCATGTCTCATTCTAGATATGTGGACGAAGATACTGTAAGTAGGCTGTTTAGGTTTTTATATTGGTGACGCCAGTAGCGCTCTGTATCAAAATCACTGACTGTGCTGTGTTCAGTCTGTGACTGGGTGGCATTGTTGGAATAGTCGCTATTGTAGTGTTGGGCAGTTGGTTGTTAACAGCGCGTAGCGTTGCGCAGTTGGAGGTGAGACGCCAGCAGTGATGGATGTGGGGAGAGAGATGGAGTTTTGAGAGCGGATGATCTGGACGTGTGTCCATCAGAGACAGTAAATTTGTAAGACTGGATGTCATGAACTGATATATATATTATGACTTTTGAACACTATTAAGGTAAATACATTGTTTGTTCTTTATCAAAATCTTTCATTTGCTAACTATGCCTATCAGTAGTTAGTGACTTCAGTAGTTAGAATCTTTCATTTAGCTGGCAGTAGTGGCGCTCGCTGTATTGCAGTTGTTCGAGTAACGAAGATTTTTGTGAGGTAAGTGATTCATGAAACGTATAGGTTATTGTTAGTCAGGGCCATTCTTTTGTAGGGATTTTTCAAAGTCAGATTGCGTTGCGCTAAAAATATTGTGTGTCAGTTTAGTGTCGATCAGAATAAGTAAAGAGCGAAATGTCTGAGTACGTTCAGTTCTGCTCAGCTGTTTGAAAATCAAATAACGTAAGGGGTTTACCAGCAAAGTAATTCAATAATTTTTTAAGGGGACGTTTCAATAGTTTTTCTGCCTCAAACACTTTCACCTGGAACGTGTCTAATTTTTGATGGCCACAGCTCTCATTGTTCTCTCCAATGCCAGGAATATTGTCATCGGAATGAGATAGAGACGATGTGCCTTCAAACTAAGATGGAAGATGCTCTTCAGCCAGTGGACTGATCAGTTTTCAAAGCACTGCAAGTTTTCCACCATTACGCTGCAACATATTACATGCTTTCAACACCAGTAAGTTTTGTCCTTGAGAACTGTTTTCCACAGCTTGGAATAAAGCTGCTACCTTTGGAAATGTTGATAAAGGATTCAAATGCACTGGTGTGTTTCTCTTAAACCCGTTATCTATTCCCAGAGACAAACTTTTTCCCTCAGTTCATTTTCAGGTTGACATTCCCAGTATGCCATCATGACCACTTTCGGAGATTCTTCAGTTTTCCCCGTAGCAAGCTGAGTCGTCTTTGTCAGGATCCTCTTCCTTCACTCATCAGTAGAATTCTCCTTTCAAAGCAATCCTTTCCAGCTCAGCAGAAGAAGTCGAAAAAGGTAGGACCAGAACCATGGCATTTGACCTCATACCCAAACTACGAAACGACGAAGTCTTGAAACGTCTCCATGTGAGCCGTTCCACTGATCTTTGAAAGCAGCCTTCGGTTTCGCCACAATTGTTGACGACTCAGATGTTCGGTACGACTACGATTGGGGAGAAAGATGCACGCGAGTGTGCTTGACTACAGCGGCATTTCTCAGCGGCATTTCAACTCCTTAGCAGAATGTCTTTTTCAATTTCAAATTCATAACTATGTACTGTACGTATCTCTGTAATCCATTATATTGTCTGTATCTGGCATTTAGGTTTTTTTTTTTTAGTTGCCAGGAGGTTCCCCTGAATGTTAAGGGTCATTTAGCCAAACTTTGTGTAGAGCTTTGAATACGACTGCCCTGGATCAGAGAGGTATTAACGGCCGTTGGTCAGCATTCATTGTGAGGTTGGTACAGGTAGAAATCGCTTCCGCTCTCTGAGCCCTTCCCGGTTGAGATGGAACAGGTTAGTTTTTATTCTTCCCTAGGACGCCGGTTAGTGAGGAAACTCTGAGTTGCTAAGTTGAAATGTGTGAGAGTTAGCTCTGTTTGAGTCTCCGGTAGTCACTCTGTTGTGTGGCATTGATAAAAATGCCGCACCAACTAATTCACCCAAGGAACGGTATTAATTTCGTTAGTATTCAGTTTATTCTACGAGATCTTTCGTGCAACTGCAACTTGACATGAACGAGCGGTGCCACCACATCATGAATAATTTTAGTTAGTTTCGTGGATCATGTATGAATGTGTCGTGTGCTTTGTGGAATGCTTATGTTAAATTTTTTTTCATTTACTGCCCAATTTGTGCTTTGCATCTTTCCAACTGACTTAGTAGCTCGTACTCTGCTGCACCACGTGCGTTTCTTAGTAAACCATGAGGCTCCAATTCGTCGTAAACACCTCTTGTGTTCGAATTGAATCCTCAGTTTTATCTCGGAGTAGATGCGATCACGTTTGGTAAATTTATTTACAAAATTACTCAATTGTTCATAAGTGGGCTTTGTTCTCTGAAACTGACCGTTAAAGCCAGTTGCGCTCTGACCCAGTGAGCTTCAAGTGGAGCAGGGAAACTTTCTGCTAAATTCATTTATGGTGTGAGCGATCAGTGTGAACGTGGTGTGTGCGATTCTTTTTGTGCCGTCTCGTTGTCACTGTAGGCTTGTATCTTGGGAAGCAAGGAAATCATGTTGTTTGGTGGCCGGTATCCTCTTCCTATAACACAAACTGTACCCATATATTAACAGTGTTCTTTGTTAATATAAACGGAGAGCTATTTACCTTAAAGAAGTTGTTGTGGTACAAGCCCATCGTAACAGTCCACATTAACCTCACTGCTGGTGAGGTTCAATCCTCTATGCACACTACTCTGGTCGCTATGTGCTGCCGGAGACTGAGACTGATTGCGCCTGCTAGCGAGTGGGCTGCGAATGAAGACTCGACTCAGTGACTCACTGTATGACTGACTGGGTGAGACTGGTCCGAGGCGGCGATCTAAATACTGGCAGTCGAGAGGGCGTTGGCAGAACGTTTCTTGCGAGTTTGTCTTTGGCCTCTCTCCTTATAGGTGCCTACTTGCTCCGTTGCATACTATCGATCTTCCCACAGCATCTTTGTCGATTGCTTATGCCAGCACATTCTCCCCCCCCCCCCCCCCCCCTGAAATGCCGCACCATTGTTGTGTAGTGAGGCTGCGTACGACCTTGGGGAGGGAAGCAGGACGCTGGACTTAGAGATGAGCCAGGAGCGGGAGCTGTACCCCATCTTCTGGCTTGCAAGGCAACAGGAACATCCTTCACAGAACTGCTGCCAGGGTACATGTCCAGACCTGAGGGACTGTCATGGGGCGATGACGGCGATGGCGATGGTGGTGGCGATAGAAATGGCGATGGCGGGGGTGAGGGCGCATCGTCCATCCGCTCCTCCTGGGGTTCCCTGGTGCCACCAGCGGGTGGGTGCGAAGGCCACGTGGTCCTGTGAGGCCGTGAATCTGAGGGAAGATAAGCAGCAGAATCACGGTTGGAAATGACATGCGCGAATTTCGTTCTGGTGGCAGCACTGCAAACCGTCAGGATCTGCAATCAAATACACACAAGAGCCAGTGCATTCCTGGATCACGCCTCTTTCCCAGCGCCCATGCTTGCTATAAGCTCTGAAAAGAACAAGATCGCGCGGCGCAAAGCTATACTTGCGGACAATTGGCGGCGCTGGATGCTGCGATGGGTGTAGCAAGTGTAGCAGCGTCTGAAGGCGGTGGCCATGCAGAAGTTCCGCCGGTGATGGTCCGTCTCGTGGGTGGGAGCGATGGGAGGCGAGAAAGAGTTTCAGCGCCTGTTCCCGTGTGTGGGTGGTGCACAGCTTGGCCATCTGTTGTTTGAAAGTGCGTACCAAGCGTTCCGCTACTACGTTGGACTGCGGATGAAACGGAACACTTGTTAGATGACGAATGCCTTTTTGTTCACAAAACTGTTCAAAATCACATTAAGTGAACTGTGGTCCATTGTCCGACACAAGTACTTCTGGCAACCCTTCGATGCAAAGTATTGAGGAGAACGCTGGACTGCTGCTGTATGATGTGGTAGAAGCACCAGGCAACGCAAATGGGAACTTGCTAAAAAGAGTTTATCACCATGAGCCAGCGAGAGTTCCAAAATGGGCCTGCAAAGTCTATGTGCACTTTTTGCCATGACGATTGAGTCCTATGCCAAGCTGAAAACGTCTGTAGTGGAGCAGATTGGTTTCCCGCGCATGTGCGGCACTGTGACGTCATCTGTTTAATGTGGGCGTCCATGCCCTGCCAAGTACAGTGCTGGCGCGCTGTTTAGTGCGAAAAATTCCCTATGTCCTTGATGCAGCAATCGCAACAAGTCCTTTTGCAACACTTTGGGAATAAGCACACACGATTGGCCACTGTCATTGTGAACTAGAATCACACCTTGTTGAACTGAAAGGTTATGCCGACGTACAAAATATCGGCGTACAACTGAGTTCTGGATACTGTTCAATGAACGAGGTCAATACCTGCAAGGGTAATGCAACAAAATCTTGATATCTGGGTCTGCTTCCGTGGCCTGTGCTATTCTTCTGTAGTGCGAGGGCAAATATTCCAGCAATTCAGAGTGCTGCGCATCGATCTGGCAACAAGATGCGGCAGATTCATCAAAATCAGAGACTGAGCCAATAAGAAGGCGAGATAGGACGTCTGCATTGTCATGATTTGCCGTAGGTCTGTACACAATTTCATACTAATATTGCGAAAACAAAGTCCAGCGTTGCAATTTTTGAGCAGTGCATGTAGGAACCGGCTTTGACGGATGAAACAAGAACTGCAAAGGCTTGTGATCTGTCACTAAATAGAACTTGCGACCATACAAATAGTGATGGAACCAAGTCACACCATACACAATAGCGAGAGCCTCTTTTTCGATTTGTGAATAATTGCACTGCGTTTGAGTGAGCAAGTTTGAGGCAAAAGCAATAGGTCTGTCTTGCGCACCAATTCTGTGCAAATCACAGCGACGATTCCGTAGGAAGAAGCTTCGATTTGCAAAACTATTGGCTTAGCAGGGTCAAAATGCACTATTAATCTGTCACTGAGCAAAGCATTTTTGAGTTTTTGAAAGGCGTCTTGACAGTCTTTAGTCCACACAAAAGGTACATTTTTCTGATGATGAAATGCGATCTGAGCGGCATTCGGCATGTAGTACGTCATCTTGCCTATTACTACTGCAGTTGAGATACACTTCGAGGAGCAGGCAGGTCACGGATTGCCAGCAAATGAGATTGGAGGGTGTCCACACCGTGAGTGTTTATCACATGACCTCGGTGCACAGCCTGACTGTTTATCACATGACCTAAGTACTGTAGTTCAGTTTGTAAAACGTCACACTTTGCGAGACGGCACTTGAGTCCTGCGTCTGACGACCTCGAAAAAGAGTACACAAACTGTTAATGCGTTCCTGTGGTGTACGACCTGAGACAACAATATCGTCATGGGTAGTTTGAACAAAATGGCACTTTTTCAGTCAGCTGTTCCAAATAACGTTGAAAAATGGCGGATGCGGAAGCACAGCCGAAAGGCAAACGCAAATGCTTGAACAGTCCTAAGTGTGTATTGAAAACAAACACCTTTGTGATTCTTCATCAACGGAATTAGCAAGTAGGCATCACGCAAATCCATCTTAGAAAAGTACGTCCTTCACCAAGCCTGTTCATGAGTTCCTCTGGGCGAGGTAACGGATAAGTCAACTGCTGTCTGTGGGTTGCCTGTAGACTTGATGTCATCACAAATGCGGACGCGACCAGAAAGCTTAGGCAAGAAAACGAGAGGACTTGCCCCCTGACTAGCTTGAATGGGAGCAATTACGCCATTATCTTGCAATTCTTTCAGTTCACTGGCTACTTTGTCTCTTAAAGCAATTGGAACGGGGAGGGCCCTAAAAAACTTACGCTGTGCATTGTCTTTCACCGTAATATGTGCTACAAATGTAATAGCTTTTCCCATTCCTTCCGAAAATAGTTCAGGAGTTCTTTAAGGAAGCTACCTACAATGTCTTTTGCGTCAAAAGCACATACGGAAAATGCATTGTCTTGGATGCTATGTCCAAATAAATGTTCTCACTGTCTCTCGATTTCAACACAGTAAAATTCACTGCCCTAGTGTGAGATTTGTAAGGGTGTAACACGCCCTTGAGGAAAGGGGGTAGATATGCAGTACTAATTAAAGCTAGCCTTTAGCACTCTCTAGACAAAGGAACGTGGCTGGCTGGATATTTAATGACCGTGTGCCTAAACCCACGCACCTTGTGGCGGTTGATCTGCTGCTGCTATGATGTGTCGTGCAATAAATTTTGCCTAGCACGGAGAGGAGCCACTCACACAAACAATACCCAGTTGATCTGGTACAATTCACTGTATTCTGTTAAACACTCGCACAGGGTGGGGCTGCACTGTTGACAAACAACATATTCCACAATGGATGTGATAAGTGTTGGTATTCGAAGTAAGTGCCTGTTGTGACATATAAGATTGCTGTCTAAATGATGGCGCCGGCCGGAGTGGCCGTGCGGTTCTAGGCGCTACAGTCTGGAACCGAGCGACCGCTACGGTCGCAGGTTCGAATCCTGCCTCGGGCATGGATGTGTGTGACGTCCTTAGGTTAGGTAGGTTTAATTAGTTCTAAGTTCTAGGCGACTGATGACCTCAGAAGTTAAGTCGCATAGTGCTCAGAGCCATTTGAATTTAAATGATGGCATCCAATGCAAAAACACGGTGCACAGAACACAAAATAATCACCGTTCAACGGATGTTTTATCAGTCGACGATAGGCACAGTTCTTCCAACAATACTAAACAATTTAATAGCTTATTGCACGAGCGAGCACGTGACCGAATCGTGACGTGGATTGCTCCATAAAATTTAGGGTACGATATACGAACGAGAAAGTACCTGCGCTCGTGATATTCAGCCAGTCAAAACGATATGTGTTTCTTTCACTTAGAACTTGCAATTAGGATCATACCAATCCACATTATTTTACCGTAACCATCGCGACGTGGTTGATTGTTGTTCTCCCGACACGACACACGAAACTGAGAAACATCACCATCTGGATGCGTCGTGAACACTGAAACTAACGCAAAATTTGTGTGGCAAACATTTTCAATTTCTTCACCATAACTTGTAAGATACTTGCTGCAGCCACGGTATCAACACAATACTCCGCCCACGCTCCACGAAATCTACGCCACGACTCCCCACTGTTACTCCGCGCTCGGCAGAGAGGCGACTATCGATAGTCAACGATACAGTTCTATACTTACAAGCGGCAGGCAAACTACACTGTCCAAGCACTGGAATATCCTGTCCGTTGTAAGCAGTGAGGTGCTTGCTAGATTTAGAAAGGCATGGTGAGCCTAACTGTTCGTACGAGGCACGATTAAGCAAAGTTACTGAGGCACCTACGTTTAACTGAAAGTTCACACGACGGCCAGCAATGCGCAATGCAATAGTTTGTTAGAATATTGTTGCACAGCACTAGCGCAAGAACGAGGCACAAACTTAATCTTACATTCGTCAGAACTTGTTGTAGATTTACAAAACACAACATTCACTGCATGTTTAAGAGCCTGTTTTTTTCTGGGAGCGGACAAAATTGGTGTTTTTGTGCCCTTGAAAAAAATCTGCTTTGACATGGCCTTTTTTTCCACATGTGTAACACGCTGCATTGCGTTATGGGCAGTCCTGTCTTTTATGGCGAGCAAAACATGTAGGGCAAGCCTTCACTAAGCTCACGGATTTGTTTACCTGCCTACGTGGCTGTCCGCGCGGCTGTGTACACGCTCCTTACTGAGGCTGCTTGAGTACTCACGAGCAACGGCCGACTGGGACACCGAATGTCATAGCATCTCTAATCATTAAATTACTGTAAAAGTTCCCTCAAGTACACTTAAATTTACATTTCCGAGTCATGCCCGGTAATTCTGTGTTCCATTAACGGTACGTATGTTCCGGTTTTTTCTGCAACCGCAAAAACTGATATCTGGTCGCAGCTACTTGGACTTCCTAGTCATGTTACTTGGTTAGAGCAGCGATTATTTGATCGTAGCTGAGTTCGTCGGGGACGCAGTTGGGAATAGGTTTTGCATGAACCTGAAGACTGGGGACTCCGCAATCGAAAGGAACTATTGTAGCACGGTACCTTGTATTAGATGAACTTGACAATGCGCTTGGTTCTGTGTCAGGTATTCGAGAAATTCCTCTACGTTGTCGTTAATTGCCGGAACTTTGGTATGCTGGTCGGCGGCACATGTTGGTCTGGTCGGTTTGTCTGTCGCGCGGCCGACGCAACTTGTGCAGCCAGTAGTTGTTGTACCGTCGTTAGCAGTGAAGCAACTTGGTTCTGAAATTGAAAAGCTTGTGTTAGATCGATCACGTTGGCCGTCTGCGGCTGAGGCGCGGGGACAGGGTTGGAGGGGGGTGAGGTAGCCATCAAAATCAAAATGGTTCAAATGGCTCTGAGCACTATGGGACTCAACTGCTGTGGTCATCAGTCCCCTAGAACTTAGAACTACTTAAACCTAACTAACCTAAGGACATCACACACATCCATGCCCGAGGCAGGATTCGAACCTGCGGCCGTAGCAGCAGCGCGGCTCCGGACTGGAGCGCCTAGAACCGCACGGCCACCGACGGCCGGCAGGTAGCCATCGTTTACACAAATACCTTATAGCAAAAAAGCAAGCAAAGCCTCTGAAAAAGAGAAATTTGATTAGTCTGAGGCTACCCTCCTGGAATACATGCAAGAACACAATAACAATTTACTAATGAGAAATGAGCATGCCTGCAAGCTAAAACACAAGAGAAGCAAGCAAAATCTGCACTGAGTTATACTCTGCGCCAGTTTTTGTGTCGTCTCATTGCCACTGTAGGCTTGTACCATGGGATTCAAGGAAAGGATGTTGTTTGGTGGCTGGTATCCTCTTTTTATCACACAAACTGCACACATATGTTAACAGGGTTATTTATCAACATAAACAGAGAGCTACTCTTCTTAAAGCAAGTTTTTATGGCAAAAGCTCTTCCGCAATGTACACTCCTCTGGTCACTTTGTGCTGCCTGAGACTGAGACTCTGCGCCTGTGGGGACAGCCTCCGTCGCCACCCATGAGATTTGCATGTTGACTTTTCGTCAGTGAGCTGATGACCATGATGTCGAGCGCCCCCTCGACCCAAATAATCATCTGATTGCGCCTGCTAGTGAGTGGACCGCGACTGAAGACTCACTGAATGACTGACTGGGTGACTCCGGTCTGCGGCGGCGATCTAAGTACTGGCGGTCGAGAGGGCGTTGGTTCCGCATTAGTTGCGAGTTTGTCTTTGGCCTCTCTGCTGATAGGCTCACCTGCTCCAGTGCCCATTATCGATCTTTCGCAGCCTCTCTGCCGATCGGAGTGCTGACGACAGCTTATGCCAGCACTTTCAATGAGGAAATAAATGTTAATTATTGCTAAATTCGTTGTTACTACATCTCACTGTGCCATCCGCTTCCTAGTCAGAATCCTTGAAATCACTCAGTTTGCACCTCCCCTTAGTAATGTTACAATGAAATTTAACATGATTATTGCATATCCAGTATGTGGATTGGTATTTTATTAGATCGTCAAACGACCTGTGAGGTGGTGCCCTTTATCACTTTAATTAATTAGTATTTAAATAAATTTGGCCCACAAATCAGAAATTTTGTGTTGGGTACTTGTTCGAGACAAGTGAATGTAGGCTCCTGTTCCATAGTCATTCTTGGGATTTAGGAAATCAGGAAAGAGATATTTCGCGAAGCTTATCCTACCAGTACCTTGCAGCAATATAAGATGACAGGTACCATTCACTCTAAATGCAGACTGAAAATGCAGGATGACAGCGAGAGCAATGCAAGTAAGAAAAGTTGTCGTCAGTTGAGTGAGTCGGGTGATGACTTACAGCTAACTGAAACTGAAGATAATAAGAAAACTCCCTGTGGATTTTGTGCATTGAAATTTTGTTCGTTAACCTCAGTGAAGAAGGGAGACTGGATACAGTGCCAGCAATGTGTTGCATGGTTACAAGTGTTTGGGGTGCAATACGACAAAAAATGCCTCTTCACTTTGTGGAGTAGCCCCACCATTTTTGTATATTGTGGTTTCTGCCTTCTTCAGGTGTTCGTTTAATACTTTGTTCGTGAAAAGGAATTTCAACCTGGAATATATTCATAATTAAAGTAACCATAATCGTATCACATTGACAGATTTGTAAAAAGTTTCATGTCATATTATATAGGGCCAATAGTTGAAATGAGCGGAATATCCCTACTGCACCCTAACTAATGTATTGAGGTGACAAAAGTCATGGGCTAGCGATATTAACGTATACAGATGTCGGTAGTATCGCGTACAGAAGATATGGAAGGGCAGTACATCAGTTGGGTGTCATTTTTCCTCAGGTGATTCATGTGAAAAGGTTTCCGACGTGATTAAGAGTCACTGAACTCGGAATGGTAGTTGGAGCTAGATGCATGGGACATTCCATTTTGGAAAACGTTAGAGAATACAATATTCTGAGATCCACAGTGTCAACAGTGTACCGAGAAGATCAAGTTTCAGGCATTGCTTCTCACCACGGGCAACGCACTCGCCAATGGCCTTCACTTGACGACCGAGAACAGCAGCGTTTGTGTAGAGTAGTCAGTGCTAACAGACAAACAACACTGCGTGAAATAGACGCAGAACCACTGTGGGACGTACGACGAACGTATCCGCGGAGAAGTTTGGCGTCAATGGGCTATGGCAGCAAACGACCGACGCGAGTGCCTTTGCTAAGAGCACGACATTGCTTGTAGCTCAACATCGCTTGTAGCTCCTCTTCTGGACTCGTGACCATATAATTTGAGTCCTAGAGAACTGGAGAACCACGGCCTGGTCGTGTGAGTCACGATTTCAGTTGGTAAGGGCTGACAGTAGCGCTCGAGTGTGGCGCAGACCCGATGAAGCCATGGATCCAACCTATCAACAAGGCACTGTGCAAGATGGTAGTGGCTCCATAATGGTGTCGGCTGTGTTTACATGGAATGAACTGGGTCATCTGGTTCAACTGGAGAGATCATTGGGTGGAGATGACGGTTTGCAGCCATTCATGGCTTCATTTTCTCAAACAACGATGGAATTTCTATGGATGACAATGCACCATGTCACACGTCACCAGGCCATAATTGTTCGCGACTGGTTTGAAGAACATTGTGGCCAATTTGAGCGAATAACTAGCCACTCAGATCCCTCGACGTGAATCCCATCAAACATATACGGGACATAACCGATATGTCATTTAATGCACAAAATCTTGCACCGGGAACACTTCCCTAATTGTGGGCTGTTATAGAGGCAGAATCGCGTAATATTTCTGGAGAGGACTTTCACCGACTTGTTGAGTCCATGCCACAGCTAGTTGATATATTACGGCAGGCAAAAGGAGGTCCAACACGATATTAGTAAGTATCCTATCACATTTATCAGCTCAGCGTAGAGCTGTGAAAAGAGGCTACACGTCGTTCAGTGAAGACGTTTTCACAATTCATTTGAGTGAAAATAGGATGTCTTAAACGGTTCTGGCTATATTTGATGTGAACAGTGTCGCTCTGCCATTCTGCCAGTAAGAACATAAATGCCCCTAGTGAAATGTTCTTGTCAGAGGGGGGAAAGGGATTGCCACGCCCCCTATTACCGCCTCCCCGTGTCTTGGCCCCTGACTGAGTGCTTCCAGCCTCCTTCGTAGATGGTTTACACTTCTGATAAATCACAGTCTGTCGTGCCTTCTCAAGACCAGATTTTTCTTTTCGTCCCACTTAAAATTGCTGTCGGCAGATACTGCCACATACTTGATGTTTAGAGCTGAATCCAGCGACTTATCATTGGTGATATAATCAAACGACACAGGGCTTTTCATCCGTTTACTCACGTTACATTTATTTATAATGAGGGTGAGCTGCCAAGCTATACACCAGACACTGCTTATCTACAAGTCTTCCTGTATTTTATAACAATTTTATGGCAACACTATCTGCCTGTAACACAAAGAGTCTCAGAGGACTGCAAACCGTGCATATATTGTGAACCGTAACGGTGTTGTGAAACTTCCCGGAAGAGTAAACCTGTGTGCCGGGCCACAACTCAAACACGGACGCTTACCCTTTACAACAGCGAAAACGCCACTGTACAGGAAAAGACTCACTGTAATAACGGCCCTATCATACGCCCTTGAAATACGCCGGACGCTACTCGTTCCTGACGTTGTCTGCACAATATCCGGTGAAACCACGTCGTATGTATATACTAGCAGACGGTAATACAAGCGTATGGGGCGGAGTGCTGTCTTTCCTGGGCGCTGAATAATGCGGACAACAGGCAGAGTGCGGCTGGTGTTACGGGGGCTGTCATTGGCGCGACGCAGCGGGGCTAATTTTAGACGAGTCTTGCAACAGTGGGCAGCGGCGCTTCCTCAATTCGCTAGCGCCGCGACCTCGCTCCTGTCCACCAGCTCCGTGCAGCGATGATGCCCGAATCGCGTCTGGAGGGCAAAAACTGGAGAAAGTCATCAGCATCCAGCTCTACTCCGTGTAAAATTATACAAAACATGTGTAACAAAATAGTGTCAATTTCTCAGTAGAAAGTGGATAAAGCAACAGACTCATACTTCAGAAACAGAAGTTGCGAATACCGGAATATTTTATTTAATATGGCCCTTTTCTATTTCAGCAATGATAAAGTTCTTGGTCCTCTTCTTAAGGTTCCCGTGAAGAAAGAATATGGCGTTTCTGCGTCGATTACTGGCACTTGAAGAAATTCATTAAAAATTGGAGCGAATTGATGACCTATTGGACTGCCTGAAACGAGTGGAGTATTTCCCAATTATGGATAGGCAGACTGGCTGGTGGTCGAGGTGTGACCAAGGTGACCCAAACAGGGCTGAATATTGCTTTCCTAACACTTGATGGCCTCTATGAAAGGTACGCTGTTTCGTGTGTGCGACCGTCCGCTCTTGAATTACTAAACCCCTCTTCGACATTTTAAATTACTACCTAGGTGGTCATGTTGGCTTCTCAAAAACATCCGAAGAGCATTTAAATCACTTAACAACAGTTCTGAGCCGGGCGGAGTGGCCGAGCGGTTCTAGGCGCTTCAGTCTGGAACCGCGCGACCGCTACGGTCGCAGGTTCGAATCCTGCCTCGGGGATGGATGTGTGTGATGTCCTTAGGTTAGTTAGGGTTAAGTAGTTCTAAGTTCTAGGGGACTGATGACCTCAGCTGCTAAGTCCCGTAGTGCTCAGAGCCATTTGAACCATTTTTGAACTGTTCTGAAGTGTTTCTATGATATTATTCTTCGCCTGAATTCAAGAAATAAAAGATTTGCTGAACCCAATTAACGAAAAAAGAGTCCTTCTTTATCCCAAAAAAGAACCATAACAGATTTTCCAAGTTCTCGGCATATTCGCTATGTAAGGGGCTTCCTTAGAAGTGCTACTATAACAGACACTTCAGAAAGGAATTCAGTAGCAAGGCACGGCCACAGCAAAAATTGCTGCTGGGAGATGCCAAATTTTCTTGGGCCGAGCAGGTAGACAGATCTTCCTATACCCTTAACAGAGATTCTATCCCAAACGAATGAAGGTATGGAAAGAGGGGTCGCTGTTCCCGCGAAACCGTATCGGGTATATTTAAGGAACGGCTATTCGAGAAAGACTGTGCAATAACTCTACTGCTACCATCGTTCAGGGCGGTAATAATTAAAGAGCAGCTGCTCATGGAGATCGAGTGTGAGCCGTAATTACCGTACGACAGCAGAATTTGGTAGATACGCTAATGCGTTAATGAGGAACCGATTCATGCTGTTGTTTTTGTTTTGGGCACCAGGTGCAAATCTGGTGCTCGTATAGCACCTCCTCGATGTGTCTGGTGCTCATATTAAACAAATTGTGTAACTGGCGGCTTATAATAAATCAACATTATGCTTTTCTCACTTGTTCGATCTTTTCTGCCCACGTGCGGTTCCTAATCCATCGCGTATGTAAAGATTTCTATATGTATTCACAGCGTGACCAAAATTATAACTAATTTTTTGCAGCATAAACCGATTCCGCATTAAAGCATTGGAATATCAACCAACTACATCCCACACTGGACCTCTGTGAGTAGTTGTACATTAATGACAACCATTTGGTACATCTAGTGTAGGAAACATGAGAATAACATACGTTAGACTGGGTAGCGTACAGGCAAATATACAGACTGGTTCTTCTCTCGCTCTGTACACGAATGTAATAGGACAGAAAATCGCTTATATCGCTAAGAAGTGTTCTCCGCTACGCGCTGTTCATTAGCTTGTGGAGCAGGTCTGTAGATGCAGATATAGATATGAATGTAGATGGGAGGATAGAAGCGAAGACATACTGCTCCAATAGGATAATACCAAGTGAATCATTGTTGTTCCATAGCATTATCCTCCAGTTTCAGCTTTCCTAGCCATTTTTGAGTTCTTATAAATGATACATCTACAGAAGACATGCAAATGAAAAATCTGCAGAACGTAACGGTGTTACGATAGGAGTGCGTGTTTCTGAAAAACTTATTGAAAGGAAGTGTTACTTGATATTTTTAGCAACTCAGCGATGTTCAAAAGTAAGAAAACAGAAGACATAGGGGGAAGAAAGAAGTGAGATTCAGGTTCATAAAATCCCATTTACGACCAGAGGATAAGTGGATCAATACGACGAGTCTCGAAGAAGTGTTGAAAATTAATTAGTGTAAAACCATATCCTAATGATATTTTCATTGCTAACGAGAGAGAGCAAAAGAAGAAGAGATAAAGAGCAAAAGCTACAGTACAGACAATGATCCTGTTGTGTGATAGATGAGTCTAAAGGGACATTAATACAGATTAATGACAATATATCCCTTAGACAAGGCCTGGCCAAGATTTGTGCTCCCATAGCACGTTCGCACTTCACGAGTATAGCTGAGTCTGCTTAGCGCTCTGGCTTCCCCCGCCACTGCACTAGTCCGAGTAGGTGTGCGAGTGAGATGGTTATATGGTAGCGGCCGCACAAGGGGGAAATGAAGAGCTTTTGAAACACAGTAAAGCTACTTCTAAGAGAAGAATGTTCTGACCTACTTACATAAGCAGGATTTTGTGATTTGTGTTTATTTTCAAGTTCTTATTTTTCTACCAAAACAATAACTTTAATTATTTGGTTAACTGTGTACATTACATAGTGATAATATGGTGAGCATAACTACAAAAAGCTTAGCATATAATCGCTTAACAATAAGTTATGGTGTTTATAAATTTAAACATATTTCGATTTTGGAACATGTAATATATTTGGGGTTATGGTTTGTGATCCAGTCAAACACATGGACTTATGCAGATTAAAATCTGTTAAACGTGAACAATGGCGGTACTTTGACAGTTTTATAACAGTAAAAAAAAAGTTTTCACACATGTGTTGAACCATACATTCAAGTAACTTTAGGGGCTTGTCTGTACAGTCTAGGATATTGCTCTTGGGGCTATATTTTATAAAACCCTTGTAAATCCCTGGATTGCACAGCAGGTCGTTGATCTGGGTGCTAGGCTGTACGCCTGTCAGCTCAAATTGGAAGTAATGAGGTACAATAACAGCCAAAACCGAGAACGGTGTGACAAATGTAAATACGTCTTCAATCGTGCAATGTCTTGGAATCTCTCTACGCACTAATTACTAAATGTTTCAGTTATTGAAAGATAGTCATGTCTGGTCCACAAACGACTGCCAAGACTTCGGAAAATGTTATGAACCTGATACTGATTTTCCCATAGGATTACCTTTTTTTTCTTGATAGCAACAATCTTATTTGCCATATCTGTTACCGAATGATTCTCCCCTTGCATTAAGACACCTAATGAATTTAAATAATTGGTGATGTCGACGATAATAGATTTGACACATCCCTCTTTACCCTTAACTCAATTTTATTCCCTAAGGGCCTCCTTCAGTTCAGCCAGCGCTCGCTGGCTTTCGTAGGTAAACAAGTGCATCCTATCGTTTTTGTGGCTGGTGTTGTAATGACGCTCCAATAAGTGTTTTGCCCATATCTTAATAGTTAAACGGTTTGCATGGCCCATAACATGATACAAAAAAGAAAGTGAATCCCCATTCGGCACTGAACGATTTTCTTTTTTGGACAAGTGCGCAGACATCATAGTACTCGCAATACAGAACGTCAATTTAAATTAACGCAAGTAGTATTGTCAGCAAATTGCTTGGTGTCTGACAAAGCGACAACCTTGCTACAGCGGTGCCCGGCTGCAGCCTTCATTTTCCTGCTCCTCCTAACCACTCAGTGCAGCTGACTCCTGCGTTGTTTGACCACGCCTACCTTAGCGTCTCATTGCATAACAAAAAGAATAGAATACTCTTGAAAAACAGTGAAACTATAATCATGTTGCAAGGCATCACCACGTGCACTTCTTTGCGTCATCCTTGGCGGGATCTTGATGTTCGAGTGCCTGGCATATGCAGTTACTGTGTGCAACGGAACTCACTTGAGCTGCTAATGACCTTCTTGTCAACAGGTCATTAAATTCCAATTTTCTGTTTCCTTAAGGCCGTAGGAAAACTGAATTAATAGCGCTAATGCTTTGCTAATTGAAGAAAAGATTCAATTTTTGGAGGTATTTCAAGCAAGTATCTAAAATAGAAGGTTTATGGTCTGAAGTAACACTGAGAAAGATGCAGTATCCTTCAAACAGCCATTACTGTCATTTGTTTACTTTAGGATAGATTTGAAGCACTTTTCATTCCGTATATCCATATTGAGGTCCTAAAGGAAGTAGAACATGTCACATTTGCACACAAGGGTTATGCTAAAATACCGTCCAAAGATTCCTACTGATATAAGTCAAAAGTCTTAAACATATTTTAATTCAAAAGGAAATAAGAAACTTATTACAAAACATGTAAAGCTGCAATACGCTTAGATGCATGTGATAATTCTCTGGGTATTGCAGCCACACGTCATCAAAGAGAAAAGTCTGTTGTAACACTTATTTACATTGACCACATTACTGCACAGAGGATCTACAGAAGTCAGAGTTTATGTATGAGGGCCAGTCAAATGAAAACCGAACACCCACCGTAATGGTACCATGGAATGATGACATTCAAAAGCAGTCACAACACGCTTTGAGATATTTATCACACTTGGAGACGAGGTTATTAATTCCTGTTTCGTTGAACGCGGTCGGCCGCTGAAAAATCCATAAGCGCACCCACTCTTGCACTTCCTTGTCCTACTGAAACCGACGGTTATCATGACCTCAAGTGCTTCCCGAGGGCAAACGGCAACGCCTGCAGTGGAAACATCCACATCTCCCCCGCCAAAGGAATGCACAGCTGTTCGCACAGGCTCCGTTAAGTTCATAATGACCTTCTTCTTCGACTGCAGGGGCCCTCTGCTCGACTAGTTCCACGAGCGCGGAACCACAATGCTCTATGAAGATACTTTGCATAACTGCAAAGCCCTATAAAGTCAAAATACCCATGAATGCTGTCGGACGGAAATATATTGTTGCACGATAACGTCCTTCCCCGCACCGCCGATCGGACAAGGGCTGTGCTTCTGCCATTCGGTTGGGAAACACTGCAGCATCCTTCGTACAGCCTGAATCGTTCACCGCGTCATTCTCACACCTTTAGTGACCTGAAGAAAGACATATATGGGCGTCGGTTGATGTCGTACGAGGATGTGAAACAGTAGGTGCAGTGGTGGAACTATCAGCGGCCGACTGCGTTCTACGAAAGTGGGATTCATCATCTCGTCTCCCAGTGGAATAAATGTCTTAACGCGCGCCGCTGTTACTTTTGAATGGAACCATTCCATGGTCCCGTTATGGTGGGTTTCAGTTTTCATTTGATCGCTCCTTATAATACATTATTTGGTATTATTAATAATATATACACATCAGTCATACCTACTAATAAAATCGTCAACAGAGTAGAAGTTGGCTACCAAAAAATCGCTTAGGCTCCTATTAAAATGAATTTTATTAGAAGTTCTACTTTTGTGGCTGCTGGCAAGGTATTTAAAGTGTGTGTTCCTAAAGAATGGACACCATTCTGTGCAAAAGTAAGCGACTTTCAATTTTTGTGAAGATTATTATTATTTCTATCACTGATTCCACGAACTAAGCTGTTTTTTGTTTATGACATATTTTACAAAAGAATTAATATATTAGGATGTGGTAATCAGTATCCACAGTTCGTTGATTTTTGTATTGACTCTCGAGATGTGCTCATACAAGTTCTTGAAGAAGCCTTTGCAGAACGTTGTTGTGTTCACACCACAAATAATTCGTATTATACCCCTCCGAACTCAGAAAACGTTCGCTCAGCATGATGAGCTACCCCAAAAGAAAACTTTCGCTCATCTTGATGAGCTACCCCAAAAAATGATCACATATGATATTATCGAATAAAAATAAGCAAAGTATTTCATCATCATCATCACAAACTAAAGGCTATCCCTTGTCGATTTAGCCACGTCCCTCTCTCCATTGTCATCCTCTTCAATTCTTCATACGATTTTATCTCCATGTCTTCTTTGATGTTATTAAAATACGTTGCTCTTGACCTGCCTCTTGGTTTTTTCCCTAAAACTTTTCCTTCAAATACATTCTTTAGGAACTGGTTGTGTCTCATTATGTGCGCTATCATTTTTTGTTTTTCTTCGTTCTGTTCTCATTCACTTCTCTTAAAACTTGTTCATTACATTTTTCTATCTACTCAGCTTGTTTTCGTCATTCTTCTCAATATTCACATTTCCATTGCTTCCAGTCTCTTTTTCTCTGCCTTTTCTTGAGTCCACCCTTCACATCCGTATGTTAAGACACTCCAGACAAAAGCTTCGGCAAACATTTTCCTACTTTCTAGGCTTATATCATTGTCTGCTAGCAAAATTCCTTTTATTTGGAAAGCTTGATTTACCAAGGCTATTCTTCTCTTTATATCTGTGATTCATTTATTGTCGACAGTGACTGTGCTTCTCAACCTGTTCTAGAACATCATCTTCTAGTTTAATATTAACTTAACCATTTTCTTTTGTCTTCCCTACTACCATAGTTTTGTTTTCTTCTTATTTATTTTTAGATTAAATTCTCTTAGGATTCTGGCCAATTTTAGCAACATAAACTCCATTTCCTTTACTGAGTCAGCAAGTACTACTATATCATCTGCAAAAAGGGTACAGTGTATTCGTTCCCCGTTAATTTTAATTCCTTTTGTCATTCTTTTCAATTTTTAAATGGTTTTTTCAAAGAATAAGTTGAACAAATATGGTGATAATGGGCATCCTTGCCTTACTCCCCTCCTTATTTTTGCTTTCATCTTCACACCATTCACTTCTATCTCTGCTTCCTGCCTTTTATACAGATTCCATATCAATTTTCTGTTCCTCCAATCAAGATTTATTTCCTTCATTATTCGGAATAACAATTTCCAATTAGCCATGTCAAATGCTTTTTGCAAATCTATAAAGGCCAAGTAGGTTTTCCTATTAACTTCAATTCGTCTTTCTAATACCATCCTCAGAGCTAGTACTGCCTCTCTCTTCCTTTTCCGGTTCTGAAACCAAATTGGTTTTCTACTATTTAGGTTTGCCTCAATTTTCTTTTCATTCGATTTTTTATTGTGTTTAACATTATTTTGGAAGTGTGGGATAGTAAGGAGATAGTTCTATAGTTCTCACAGTCCAGAGCATTTCCTTTTTGGGATTATAACTGTTTTGCTGTTAAGCAAATCTGTAGATGGTTCTTTTCATCTTCATAGTACTCTTTAATAAGTTTATATAAGTACTCTTTTGTTGATTCTCCAATTTCCTTCAGTATTTCTGCTGGGATGTTATCTGTGCCTGTCGTTTTGCCATTATTTAGATCATTCAAGGCACTGTTGAATTCCTCTTTAGATATAGGTGGCCCTATCATGTCGATATCCACGCTGCTCTCTTCTTCCAGAATTTCCCCCTCATTAGCAATATCTTCTCCTTCATATGGTTCCTCAATATACTCTTTCCAACTTTCGCATACATCCTCTAATTCGAAAAGTAGTTCACCGTTTTTTTCAGGATTCAGAATTTTTTATTTTATATAGCCTACGTCCGACGACATATGCAAGGCAAATAAAGATTTGTTTATGTGCTTCAGAAGTTCTATTGTACGACTTCCCAGTTGAATTTATAAGCTGTAGTCCAAAGAATTTAACACTGTCACTCTCTTCAGGGACAAAAGTCACTTACAGATTGCAAAAACAGATCTTTCTGAAACTTGATTTGCTATTTATTGAAACGTTTGTATCAACTGCAAACAACATAAACATCTGCTAATGTTACTGATGAAAGGTTACATTTCGAAGTGCTAAAAACAAGGAAACCAGATACCTTATACCGACAGACGTGTAAGGACTACGGACGTCTTGAGTTAAAACCTACCTTAAAAAATTTATGCCATTAGGCAGTTTAACTCAGGACGTCTGTAGTCCCTATACATCTTTCGGTATAAGGACGATTGTTTTATCTGGCTTTCTTGTTTTTAGCACTTGAAAGTGAGACAATGTTGCCACGAATCATGTAGTGTCAATAAGTAAATGAATACAACTAGGCTGTATACACTCAATATTGCTCGAATAAGGATTGTATAATGGCATCAAATCAGTTATTATGATGGAAGGTCGTTGACATATACAATAAAAAGTGAAACCTTCTGAGATCCGTGCTGGATTTTGCCTATTAGACTAACAAGGGACTGTGAGACGTGAGCTTCTGTCAGCGTATGTTGTTGTGGTCTTCAGTCCTGAGACTGGTTTGATGCAGCTCTCCATGCTACTCCATCCTGTGCAAGCTTCTTCATCTCCCAGTACCTACTGCAGCCTACATCCTTCTGAATCTGCTTAGTGTATTCATCTCTTGGTCTCCCTCTACGATTTTTACCCTCCACGCTGCCCTCCAATACTAAATTGGTGATCCCCCGATGTCTCATAACATGTCCTACGAACCGATCCCTTCTTCTAGTCAAGTTGTGCTTCTTCTCCCCAATTCTATTCAATACCTCCTCATTAGTTATGCGATCTACCCATCTAATCTTCAGCATTCTTCTGTAGCACCACATTTCGAAAGCTTCTATTCTCTTCTTGTCCAAACTATTTATCGTCCATGTTTCATTTCCATACATGGCTGCACTTCATACAAATACTTTCAGAAACGACTTCCTGCCACTTAAACCTATACTCGATGTTAACAAATTTCTCTTCTTCAGAAACGCTTTCCTTGCCATTGCCATTCTACATTTTATATCCTCTCTACTTCGACCATCATCAGTTATTTTGCCCACCAAATAGCAAAACTCCTTTACTACTTTAAGTGTCTCATTTCCTAATGTAATTCCCTCAGCATCACCCGACTTAATTCGACTACATTCTATTATCCTCGTTTTGCTTTTGTTGATGTTCATCTTATACCCTTCTTTCAAGACACTGTCCATTCCGTTCAGCTGCTCTTCCAAGTCCTTTGCGGTCTCTGACAGAATTACAATGCCATCGGCGAACCTCAAAGTTTTTATTTCTTCTCCATGGATTTTAATACCTACTCCGAACTTTTCTTTTGTTTCCTTTATTGCTTGCTCAATAGACAGATTGAATAACATTGGGCATAAGCTACAACCCTGTCTCACTGCCTTCCCAACCACTGCTTCCCTTTCATGCCCTTTGACTCTTATAACTGCCATCTGCTTTCAAATGGTTCAAATGGCTCTGAGCACTATGGGACTCAACTTCTGAGGTCATTAGTCCCCTAGAACTTAGAACTAGTTAAACCTAACTATCCTAAGGACATCACAAACATCCATGCCCGAGGCAGGATTCGAACCTGCGACCGGAGCGGTCTTGCGGTTCCAGACTGCAGCGCCTTTAACCGCACGGCCACTTCGGCCGGCTGCCATCTGCTTTCTGTACAAATTTCGCTCCCTGTATTTTACCCCTGCCACCTTCAGAATTTGAAAGAGAGTATTCCAGTCAACATTGTCAAAAGCTTTCTCTAAGTCTACAAATGCTAGAAATGTAGATTTGCCTTTACTTAATCTTTCTTCTAAGATAAGTCGTGGGGTCAGTATTGCCTCACGTGTTCCAACATTTCGACGAAATCCAAACTGATCTTCCCCGAGGTCGGCTTCTATCAGTTTTTCCATTCGTCTGTAAGGAATTCGCGTTAGTATTTTGCAGCTATGACTTATTAAACTGATAGCTCGGTAATTTTCACATCTGTCAACACCTGCTTTCTTTGGGATTGGAATTATTATATTCTTCTTGAAGTTTGAGGGAATTTCGCCTGTCTCATAGATCTTGCTCACCAGACGGTAGAGTTTTGTCAGGACTGGCTCTCCCAAGGCTGTCAGTAGTTCTAATGGAAGCGTCAGCGTATACATCGTTCAAATTACGCAATCAGCTGGCGTCGCCAGCAACCGTCGATATTTGGGCAGGCGACACCGTCTCTTTGTTTAGGCAAAATTGCAGCAAATAATCGCTGTGCAGGTGAATTTAAGACCTTGACTTGGAGAGCAATGCCGTTTATAGGAAGCCTACTCACACGGACTTATATTTAGAGGCTGATAGTTGTCGCCATCTTGCTCGCATGATAGGGCACTAGATACCCTGTTTCACAGGGCCCACGTCATCTCAGACCCTGACCTTTCATCAGGATGGCTGTCTGTAGTGGAACACAGATCAAACGTGCGTTGCGCTATCGACCGACCGTGCACCGTGTGAGTGATTATAATACCGAATTGGTACCACTCTGCGGCCTTTTTGCCTTACGCAGGGGACGTTTGCATTAGTATTGGTCGTATTTTGCGGAAATATGTGTTTTTCGACCACAATCTAAGACTAGGGTCCGATCCTGGTTTGGGTGAGTCAGTTGTCTATCATTTTCGTTGCGATTGTGGCATGTCTTATATTGGTCAGTCATGACTGTGGAGAATCAATGTACTGACTATAAGTGTCTCATACTCTTTCAAGATCCGAGCAAAACTGCTATTGTAGAACATTGTCTTGGCATAGGTCTTGCCATGAATTTAACAACACGTATAGTCTGGCATGCAGTTCCAGCTATTTGGAAAGTGTTATTAAGGAAGAAGTTGAAATTAACAGCTAGTAATCTTATAACAGAAACGAATGTTTTTACTTAAATTTTGCATGAAAATGACAAGGTGTACACCTGCGATGTCAACGATGTCATCCGGCTGCATTCCAGCAAGTTATTTAATAGAGGACTCTTTGTTTTCTATCAGAGAGATAGCATTTGAAGCATTTCTTTGTAGACCATAATATTCTAATTTGTTTACCATCAACTACCTTTTACAGATCGCAAAATACACCAGTAGCCTGTAATCTATAGTTTATTGAATTAAGTGCATTCTCCCTGTATGTGTAAATACCATTTTCATTATTGAAACCTGTAGCAAATTCGAACTGTAACAATATATTATCTGCAGTCAGATGATTAAGAAGCCGACTGTACAATACCATTTCTAAAATTTTCGAGTTTGCTGGCAAAAGTGGAACTGGAGATAAATTTGACGGCCTTTCTTTATTTCCTGTCTTACGTAAACTCTTCAGCATATTTCATCCATTCGGGAAGTGTTCCAGTTATAAATTACTGGTTTAATAAATCCAGTGAAATACTCATTAATTAACTTTGTTCATATTTTATCAAAACCACTAGTTTCTTTTATTTTAAAGGTTTTGTGCCGAGCATTACTTCTGCTAGTATAGTGAAGGTCGTATCATATTGCTGGAGTTACTTGTAAAAGCTGGTCTGAGATATTCCATGGGAGCGCCTACTGAAACTTACAACCCCATTTTTTCAGCAACAGTTGTGGAAGGCTTCTCAAAAAGATTTACTCCACTAAAAACATTTGTTACCAACGTACCATTTACTCTTAATGCTATCAACTCCTCTCCACCTTTGGTTTTAATACTCTCCTCCTTCCGTATTGTTAGCCGATATTACTATCTTTTTCCGTAATACATTTATTTTGATGTCTGTCTTACGATGTTCTGTATTTTGCAATACGTATTGTAATTAACTACGGCATCAGCATTGAAACTTTATGAGTTGTTTCCAATAAAATACTGCTGGAGTGTATGGTGAATGATAAGAAGTTCTTTGCAGAAAGTCAGGTATACCGAATTTGGTGCCCACCTCACTAAAAAATGTAGTTCGTTAAAAATATGACGTCACTTACGGAAGTTGCTGTCTCATTCAACAAGGTCTCTTTATAACTTAGAGCGAAACTGAGATGGGTAAAAATATACGCCACTTCTCTGCCATCTGCGACAATTATGCCAGTGAACTTCCGTCCACAAAGGAGTCGTTTGCGAGATAACTGCCGACGTGCGGCTGTGAGCAGCCACTGATTTCAGTACGAAATATTGTCATAACTGGTAAAAATGCATTAGAAATGTAAACTTTTCCATCAATTGTCCATATAATTGAGCTCAAATTTCACCCACGTACTACCTTAAGAAGCATTTTACATGTTGAAATTTGATATAAACTTCTTTTTAGTCGTCAGTCTTCTGACTGGTTTGATACTGCCCACCACGAAGTCCACCCCTGCGGCAGTATTTTCACCTCCGAGTAGCACTTGCAGCCTACGTCGCCAACTATTTGCTGGATGTATTCCAATCTGTGTCTTCCTCTATAACTTTTACCCTCTCTATTTTCATTCTACTACCATGGAGGCTATTCCCACTTGTCATATCATCGTGTCCCTCCTTCTTGTCAATGTTTCGTATATATTCGTTTTCTCGCAGATTATATGCAGAACCTTCTAATACCTTCTCTTATCCGTTCATCTGGATTTCAACATTATTCAGTAGCACCACATCTCAAGCTCTTCGTTCCTCTTCTGTTCCGGTTTCCCACAGTCCACGTAACACTTCCATACAATGCTGTGCTCCAAGTGTACAGTCCCGCAAATCTCTTCCTCAAATTAAGGCCTATGTTTGATACCAGTAGATTTCGCTTGGTTAGGAACGTCGTCTTTGCCTGTGCTAGTTTGCTTTTGATGTCCTCCTTGCTGTGGCCGTCATAGGTTATTTTGCTTTCGAGATCGTAGACTTCCTTAATTTTATCCACTTTGTAGTCGTTAATTTTGTATCTTCTCTCATTTCTGCTGCTCCTCATTACTTTTGTCTCGTTTACTCTCAGTGCAAATTCTCTACTCTTTAGACTGTTCAATCCATTCTCTCCCACCGAGCATAGCGGTGTCATCAGCGCATCTTATCATTGTTATCCTTTCATCTTAAATTTTAGTCCTACTCCTAAACCTTTCTTTTATTTTCGTCATTGATTCTTCGATGTATACATTGAACAGTAGGGACAGAAGACTGCATCCCTCTCTTACAATCTTTACACTAATATCTGTTCCATTTGTTCCATGTGTCACTGACTCGACGCTGCACTAGTATCTGCAGCAAGTTACGAGCTCTTTCAAACACCACCACATCAGTCCGTAAATCCTTACAAGACTGTGCAGTGTCTGCTGAAGTTTTTCAATCGTAGCGTTGAGGTCGCGTGCTCTTGGAAGCTAAGTTACAGGTCCTGCTGCATATATACATCCCGGTCCGTATTGACGGGTTGGCTGTCGTCTTACATCAACAGCAAAATGTACCGGTGTTATATATATATATATATATATATATATATATATATATATATATATATATATATATATATATATATATATATATATATGGGTGGGTGGGTGGGTGGGTGGGTAGGTGGGTAGGTGGGTGTGTGCCGCATTCCTCAGCCTTGGGTCATTCGTGAAATTTGAGCTCAGACAGAGCGAAGTTTATAGAAAAGTTGGGCCCGCCCGGTTAGCCAAGCGATCTAACGCACGGCTTTCCGGAACGGGAAGGAGCGCCTGGTCCCCGGCACGAATCCGCCCAGTGGACTTTTGTCGAGGTCCGGTGAGCCGGCCAGCCTGTGGATGGGTTTTAGGCGGTTAACCATCTGCCTCGGCGAATGCGGGCTGGTTCCTCGTGTCTCGCCTCAGCTACACTATGTCGGCGATTGCTGCGCAAACAAGTTCTCCACGTACATGTACACCATTACTCTACCACGCAAACATAGTGGATACACTCGTCTGGTGTGAGACGTTCCCTGGGGGGGTCCACCAGGGGCCGAAACGCATAATAACCCTGGGTTCGGCGGAGGGGTGAAGTGGACTGCGGTAGTCGTCGTAGCGTTGTGGACCACTGTGGCGGGGACGGAGCCTCTCGGTCGTTTCTAGGTCCCTAGTTAACATACAACATCCACAATAGAAAAGTTCACATTTCAAATCCAATTATACTAAAAAGGACAAAATTTCGTACTGAAGTGAGTGGCCAATCCGAAGCACACACATTCGCAGTTATCTCGCAGACAGCTAGTTAGCGGACCCGTTTTTACCTGAAAGTTTCTGCTTCTGCCATCGAATACTGTCAACCTGTATATCAGCCTTCAGAATTGGCAGGAATTCCTTGGTGTAGTACGTGAATATTTGCTTCTATCAGTTTCAAAAATGTTCAAATGTGTGTGAAATCTTATGGGACTTAACTTCTAAGGTCATCAGTCCCTAAGCTTACACACTATTTAACCTAAATTATCCTAAGGACAAACACACGCACCCATGCCCGAGGGAGGACTCGAACCTCCGCCGGGACCAGCCGCACAGTCCATGACTGCAGCGCCTTAGACCTCCCGGTATCACTTTCAAGACCCTGATAAAATAACAACTGCATTTTATGCATGGATATAACATAGATGCATTAACAAGATAACTGAATTTATCTTTTCATGCAGAATTTCAATTGCACTGCCCACATTTCATTGATTCACAGCAAACGAATAATGAATTGAGCCTTTACCGTGCTGACTTGGGATGTACATTTTGTGTTTTGCTCAGTGCTCCATTTGTAGCGGATCCTTGGATGTTATAAATAACAGACGGGAAAGGTGAGAAAGACTGGAACTTGTAGCCGAATTTCGTCATTGAAATTCACAAACAACACTAAACAGTGCCCTGTAGAAAACTTTACGGCGTATTTCTTCAGGGTGGAAACGGAAAATAAATACGGAATATTCGAAACAAATTAGTAATTTCAGATTCACTGCGCTGATTTAGTAACGTAGACCTTGACGAATTGTTTACGCATTTACAATGATGATTATTGCAGGTTCTCAATGTCACAACATTTGGAAGTGATCGTCTCGGCCGGCACCTAACTTCCGGTGGCGCTCGCCAGACAGATGTAATCGATCGCTCTCGATTAACAGCTGGCAAGCTCAGAGGCGAAGCAGGGGGAGATGAGCTCCCTCCCACACGCTACTGGCACGTGTCTGATGACAGTCTCCGCCACGCCCTCACTCACAGTCTCCAAATGCGTCTAATATTGAACATACTGCGCGCCTGAACATGAAAATCTCTACAGAAAATTATGTTTTTTGTCATTTTATGTTATCCGTCGTATGGAAACTACGTGAGGAAAAGTCCTAAGTTAATCCAAAGAAGAATTTTTTTATCTTACACCTTTTATAAGTATTATTTACTTTCAAAACTTGTTCTCGAGAAGATCTGTTTAAAGTCCAACATGGTAAGGATATCACCTGATAAGCAATACTCAAGAAAAGTAGAACAAGTACCTTGTAAGCCATTTCTTTCCACTCTGAATTACTTTTTCTTCGGAATATCCCAATGAATCTCACCTCGGCACTTGCTTTTCCCGCAAACAACTTAACTTTCGATGTTTCGTAAAGTTATTGGTAGATATTTTTGCTGTTTTTGTTTCCTGTGAGCTGTTGCCAATACTGTGACTGAACAAAAATGGCATTTTCCTTCCGTTTACGCTTAGCTTGTTACATTTATTTACAATGAGTGTCACCTGCCAGTTCATGCACCAACAGTCAGTCCTCTGCATATCTTCCAGCGTTTCGTTACAGTTCTCCCGCGTTACAGCTTTCCTAGTTACAAGACATCATCCCAAATAGCCACTAGATCTTATCTATGTATCGTGACTAGTGACTGTTCGTTAACACTTCCTGTAGGTAACTACAATGTTACTTCTACATATGACTATTTCGCCCCATTAAGGTCGACGTGTTGTATTCTGTCTATTAGGACACCCTAATCCAATTACAAAGCTAGTCTGATGTTCCGTAAGGCCGCATTTTGACCAAAACAGGATGTATTATACTGGTACGGGAAATACACTCCACCACACACCGTTAGGTGGCTTGTGAAGTATAAATGTAGCTTACGGGAATCAGTTTTCATCGTGGTTGACTTCACTTGATCGAGATGTCTTCAGTTTCATCAACATCAGTGGCACTTCAAAAAGTTAAAACACTACAACTTAATAGTAACTGCTCTGTAAAAAGCTATTTAACTTGTCGCCATTGCTTCAGTAGAACGATCTGTTTTTATCGACATTCTTTCTCCTACTTCAATGCTATTTCGACAGGAATTCCTTGGTGTAGTACGTCAATATTTGCTTCTATCAGTTTCAAGAACCTGATAAAATAACTACTGCGTTTTATGCATGGATGCAACCTGTTCGTCTCTGCGTACCCATTGTCTCCAACCTTCTTCATAAACTGTTTTAGATAGTCTCCCTCCCTCTATTTCTTCTTCCATTGGCAAGATAACTACCGTTAGATACCTTACCACAAGTCGCACTAACGTATCCTTTCTTCAGATGGCTTCACACAAACTTCTTTCCTCGGCTAAGCTTTTCTCTATATTTCCTATTTCATCTGCTAATTTAATTTGAACAGAACTGGAATGTTTCCAAACTATTCCTTTCGATTAAGTATATCACTGCCTTAGTTTTAATTGTCCGGTATCAGAAGAATCGAAAGGAAAACTGAGGATCTGTTAGGTAATGACCAGCTTGGTCTTAGTAAAGACAAATCCACTACATAGTCAGATCTGACGTTGCACTTGCTAATGGAAGCAAGAATTGAAAAAATCAAGACACGTTCATAGAATTTGTCTACCTGGAAAACGGACACGATCATGCCCAATGGTGCAAGATGTTCATAATTCTCGGATAACAGATTACATTAGACCAGATGTACTTTTCGTCAGAAAAACGAGATTACACAATAAATATTTACAAAGAAAAACAAAGACCTTCCACACATCCCCAATGAAATGCTCCTCGCGGATGTGAAATACGTCAAAGAGTCTTAATCAAATTTCTATTTAGTGGCTTGCAAAGACTAAGCTATCGAGACATACAGGTAACACAGAATATGTACAAAAACCAAGAGGGAAGAATAAGAATGGAAGACAACGAATTGCTCGGATTAAAAAAGGTGTAACACACGTATGTAGTTTTTCGCCATACTGTTCAATCTACACATCGAAGAAGAAATAAGCAAAATAAAAAAAACTTCAAGAATGGGTTCAAAATTCAGGGTGAAAAGATATCAAGGATAAAACGGCATTGCTGTCCTCACTGAATGTGAAGAAGAATTACTGGTGGTGTTCAATAAAATCGACTGTCACGTGAGTATGGAATATGGATTGGTAGTGAACTGGAAAAAGACAAAGATAATTAGGAGCAGCATAAATGGAGTTAGCAATAAACTTAACATCAAAATTTGTGACCAAAAAAGTAGATGAAGTGAAGTAATCATGCTGCTTTGGAAACTGAATAACGTATGACGGACGAAACACAGAGGATATAAAAAGCAGCCTAGCGCGGACAGAGGGCGTTCCAGCCCAAAAGAAGTCTACTTGTACCAAAAATTGGCCTTAATTTGAGGAAGAAATTTCTTCAAATGGAGAACTAAATTCGATGGAAGTGAATCAAGGAATGTAGGAAAACCGGAGGATCGTCCAGTTTGAGTCTTGGTGCTCTAAGAGGACGTGGAAAATTAGTTACACTAATAAGATAAGAAGCGAGGAAGTTCCCTTCAGAATCAGCAAGCAAAGATACATGTGGGAAACATGACAAGAAGAAAGGATAGGATGACAGCACATGCGCTGAGGGATAAAAGTATAACGTCCACAGTACTTGAGGCAGCTGTAGAGGATAACACCTTTAGGGAAAGACAGATTGTAATACATCAATAAATGCTACTCTGCTTAGCACAGGACTGGAATTCGTGGTGGATACATCAGACCATTCATACCAATGATGACCGAAAAAAGGGAAAAAAATCATCTGCATATAGTATGTAAAGATCGATAGGTACAAAGATAACATATTTCCCTTCGCTATTCCGCTCCTTGACACATTTTACACTCGAATCCCTTCGTACTATGCTCAGCCTCTAGCCTAAACCGCATTTACTGTACATAATCCATTTCCAAGTCAGTCTACGTTATTGCTTCGGGCCTAGAGATGTAGAGAAAATTGATTTTTTAACTGAAGGGAAGGCAGCAAAAAGAAATAAACTTTTGTTTTCAGGTAGTTCTCATGCCAGAGGTGTAGGCCAACTTCTGCAGGATGAATTAGCATTAGAATACCAGGTCACCAATTTTTTTAAACCTAGTGACTGAGGATATAGGTCCAGTATGTAAAAACATTACCGAGGAAGACACTTCAGTTGTGGGTGAACTAGGCAATTGATTGATAGAGACCCTGAGTACAATATAGACTGTGACCAGGTAAAGAGTGCTTCAGTATCGAGACGTACTAGTGTGGGGTCTGTGTCTGTTCTAAGACTCATGACTGACCTCATTTGAACTCTTCTGTCTGGAGAGTTAATTTGGAGTTGGAACAGCTGCTTGCGTCTGGTGTGGAGTCACATATTGGTGTGGTTCCTGTTGATTCTCTCAGTAGATGGGGTTATACTAGGTATGGCTTACAGCTCAACAGGAAAGGGAAGGGTAAACTGGCTGGGCTAACTGCAGGAAGTTTAAGGTGTGAGACACTGCCACAAGTGGTAAAATGCCAGTGGTTACAGGTGTTGGAGTAGCACCTTTTTTTTAGGATAGATAGGACAGAAAGAAGTCAAGTTCTACAAAGGGTCAGAATTGAAACGAACGTTCAGTTTGAGAAATAAACTTAACAGCATAATTCTGGAACATTGGACCAGCAAAAACAGCTGTTGCTTAAAAATTTTCAGCAATCAACAGAAATTTTAATTCCACACGGTTTTATCTCAGTCAATGTGAAATGTCAGCTATCGTTAGTACATCAAAATATTCGAAGGCTAAAAAGTAAAATAAATGAAATACTTATCTGCAGTGATGAATCAGAGTCATTCAACCCTGTTGAAATAATCTGCCTCTATGAACACCATCCGACCACTGGTATGAATATGTTAAGTGTTGCACGATTCAAGTCAGCTTCTCACTTTTGTACGGTAGAAATGGAGGATAGTGGAGTTACCACATGCACTAGGAATTGCCATACATTTAATAACTAAGAAATTCATAAATTTTGCCTGGAGCAGCATATGGGAGCGTATGCACCAGAAGTAGAATTTCATAATAAATCGTTCATAGCAAGTAGTGTATACCGAGTACCAGCAGGTAATTTTTATCTGTTCATAAATCACTTTGAAGCTCTATTGGCCTATTAAACAACAAAAAAGAAGGAATTAGTGGTTGCTGGTGATTTTAATTTGTTTTCTTGAAAACTCTCCCAGTAAGAACTTACTGCAATCAATAATATTGTCATTCAACTTAATTCACCCTGTTAACTTTTCAACTAGAATCAGTAAGGGATCAAAGACAACCACTTGTAATATCTTTGTATAAATGTCTAATGAACGAAATTATGTTACAGACCATGATATGCAGTACCTTTCGCTGAATGTTAATACTGATCAGGATATCAAATCTACTAAATCTAAGTTCAAGAGGGACGTGAGTAAGCCAAAAATCAAAGACATGAATTGGAGTGATGTGTACATTGCTCATAAGACGAATAAAAAATACAACACTTTTATTAATACTGTCCTTAACATATCTGAAAACAGTTTACCCCAAAAACTAACTCAGACTATACTAAACTCTATAAAAAAAAAAGATTGATTACTCAAGAAATACAGGTATTGTGTAAGACTAAAAGGAATTATATCTATCACTCAGAAACAGATCTGATGTAAAGACAATAGATCATTACAAAACATACTGCAAAATATTGAAGAATAAATGAACATCAAAGCAAATGCACTATCAGAAAAGGATAGTCACATCAGACAACAAAATGAAGACAATATGGGATGCAGTGAAGGATGAGACTGGTAGAACCAGAGATGAAGAGCGTCACATTGCAATAAGAGTAAATAATACACATGTAAGAGATGTGTGCAGCGTTGCTGAACTTTTCAGTAAGCAGCTTCATAACTGTTACTGAAAAACTGAGGTTATAAAGTTCAACAGAAGCTGTCATGGAATGTCTCAGATCAGTTACTACAAATAACTACAGTAATATGAATATGACCTTCACAACACCAGTAGAATCATTGTCTACCACAAAATCCGTAAAATCAAAAAATTCTAGTGGCTATGATAATATGTCAAGAAAGTTGATTGAACAGTATGCCTCTGAGTTTAGTAACATTTATGTTATTTATGTAAGCAGTGTTGTAACAGTTGAACATTTCCTGAATGGTTGAAATATTCTGAAGTTAAGGCTTTGTATCAGAAAGGAGAAAAAGAAATGTAATGAAACTTCTACCCAATTTCATTTTTGCCCACATTCTCAAAAATTTTAGAAAAGATAATATACTGTCATCTTTTTAACTATCTGACCACAAATAAAATGTTATCCAAGTCACAATTGAGATTTCTAAATATGTCCAATATTGAGAGGGCTATCTACACATGCAGTGAGACAATAAATTACAGGCTACTGGTGTATTTTGTGACCTGTCAAAGGCATCTGACTGTCTAAATTACAATATCCTTTCAATTAGAATACTATAGTGTAGCAGGAAACACAGGAAAATGGTTTAAATCCTATACCTTTGAGAGAAAAAAATGTCAGTCTGAAATAGACATGTATTAAGCTATCACATTTCCGCCAACTGGAAACCAGTAACATGTGCTGTCCACCAAGGTTCCATCTTAGGGCCCTTACTTTTTCTTGCATATGTCAATGATCTTTCATCAGGAACATTACCACATGCCAAGGTTCTATTGTTGGCATGTGATACAAACATTGAATTAAACAATAAATTAATAATAGCGTTAGAAATGGCGGCTACTGAAATTTTCATGGTCATAAATTAATGTCTCATGGCCAATTTTCTGTTACTAAACCTTGACAACACATGGTACAGATAGTTCAGAACATCTAAAAGGTTTCCTGTCGGTATGTCTGAAATATGACGACAAGCAGATAGAAGAAATTTACTTTGTTACATTCTTAGGATTCCAGCTTGTAAGATGGTAGAATAAATGGTCAGATTCGGACCTTACATGAGACCTTTACAAATCGCAATGAGAAGGTGAATATGACACCTAACGTAATTCGGTGGTTATGAGAACATTTGTCTATCAGTATGTAATGCAAAAAGGGATGACAGCCAATCGACAGTAATTAACACACCATTCCTACACAATGCATGTCTTTGAGCAGAAGGTGGAATAGGGAACGTGTTTTGAAAAGCCATCCCCACAAAGTTGTAATGAAGCTGCACTGCGGGATTTACGACAGAAACCACTTAAAGGGATGCCAGGAGGAAGGTCAACGACCCCTGGCCAGGTGATACAGGCCGGAGGACGCATGTAGTGGCACCTCTGCACAAGGGAAAGAAAAAAGCTTTAGAAACCTGCATTTCAGAATTCCAAAAGGATAGTAACAGAAGCCAGTGATGCATTTCGGCCAGCGAGTGCGACACACAGAAGAGTCAATATATTTTAGGTGTCTAGAATGGGCACAAAAGTCCGATTGGCAGAAATGCACTCGGAAGGAGAAAAATACTGAAGTTTCGATGCAGTTTGATAGAAGGGACATTGCGATTGGTAGAGAGAGTGTCTACAAAATAAGAGGAATGCTCCTATTGGTCGAAAAAAGCCATGATGTGAAAAAGGAACCCATAAGGAACCCCAGTACTGCCATGAGTAGAACAAGAGAGAAATTTTCTACGGGGACTCTTATCTGACCTGGCGTCAAGTGCTTAACGCTCCGTACAACGCAAAGAAGAAATTTGTGTGGACACCGCGTTCACAGTGGCTGCACTTCAGCTAGAAATTAGCTGTAGCAACGTTTAGCTCCACCTGTGGAGAAACGAACCAGCCAAATTAGTTAATTGTTCTTGCAAGAACTGAGAGGGCACTCTAACATGCACGCTGCTCCGACCATGTGCGTGTATATCGCCACATAATAAGACTAGGGCTGAGTTCATGTTTTCTCGCTTATCGAGAAACATAGGGAAAGTTTCTGCTGGAAAGTTCAGCAAAGGCCGGATTAGTTTTATAGGAATTTCCGTGGGAGAGAGCGGCCTGCAGAGGCGTAAACTTTGTTGGTTCACCAGCTTGCATCCACGGTAAACTCGAGCGGCCTTGGGTAATCTTGCTCTCAAATTTGTCACTTAACTAACCATCCACCGTACACTTGATTGTCATCCCAAATAGTACCAAACTTTGAACCGGAATCGGACGATTTTCGTAATACTGACCAACATCATAACATATGTGTAGGAGCAGTTTTGTAAAGAAACTTCCAATTAATCTTTCATATTATTGTGCTTAGGATTAACGTAAAGAAACTTCCAATTAAACTTTCATAATATTGTTCTTAGGATTAATGTTCTTTCAGAGAGTTAATATTTTACATTGTTGTGAATAAAATAATTTCACTTTTTGATGTTGGCAAGATGCGTTATCCATTCATTTCACCTTACACAGTTGTTCTCAATTCTAGAATAATAAAAAACAAACCGCACCTTACAAGCCTGATAATAAATTTAACTAGAGAAGCATACCACATAACTGCTGAACCGCCTAAACAAATCTCAGTTTGCTGTGCTAATGTTGTCAGACATGAGTGATATGAAAATAAAAAAGCAAGCGTACTATGCTTACATAGTTCTCATAATGTCATACGGGATTATATTCTGGGGTAACTTATCAAGCCAAGCTAAAGTTTTCTGAGCCCAAGAATGCAAGAACGAATTATTTGTGATATGAACTCAAGAACGTCCTGCAGAGGGCTGTTTAAGGAACTGGAGACACTAACGACTGCTTCCTAATATATTTATTCCATAATGAGATCTGTGACTAAAAATATATTTTTTTTTCAAACCAACAGCTCAGTTCAAGGAATCAGTACTAGAAATAAGTCTAACTTTACAAAGATTTACAGTCACTTACCTTGATTTGGAAAGGTGTCCCCTATTCAGCAATATATATTTTCAGTAACATGCCAGCAGCCATAAAAAGTTTGAGTAATAATAAGGCTCAGTTTGAGAAAATTCTGAAGGATTTATTGGTGGCCAACTCCTTCTATTCCACTGATGAATTTCTTAGCAGAACCGATTGATGTTTGTGTCCTATTAATAGTATCACATAATGTGAATATTATGCACAATCTGACTTCTGTATAAATTTTGTGCAGAAATACGATCATCGCAAAGTGTAAGTGCTGTAAAATGTTTTTTATTTTATATTTATTAATTGATGATACCTGACTATAATTGCCTAAGAATTATCATATGCACCTAATTGTGCTGAACATTTAGTATTTGGTGACAAGTTGTATATTCTTTACAATGTAAATACGCTAAAGTATTTTTTTGCCGATTTCACCTCCACAACTGAAATTTCATTTAGGATCTGTGGAAGGTACATTAGCATATCTATTCTTATTTTGTATACATTTATTACGTATTCATGTTTCCTGACATGTTTCACATTTCAGCATCCCAGAGGATGGCCTCACTATGGATCAATTTGAACGAAAAGTACGTCTAATCTACTATAATCTAATCCACGCGGGTTTTTGAGTGGTTCAAGCGCTTCCAAGATGGCCGAGAAGACGCTCAAGATGTCTCTTGCCCGGGGCGCCCTTCAACACCGAAAACGGATGAAAATATCGAAAAATTTGGTGGGCATGTGATTCGATCTGACCGTCGGTTAAGTATTCGATCGAGTGCTCAAACTGTAGGAACTGACAAAGAATGCGTCAGGAAAATTTTAAATAATCAGTTGAACATGAGAAAACTGTCTGCGAGACTGGTACCGAAAATTCTCATGATGGGACAAGAAGAAGCTCGAGGAAATATTCGTACTAACACTTCGAATACAGCTGAAAATCATCCTAATTTCTTGCCAAGAGTGAAAACAAGTGACGAATCTTTTTTTAGATGTTCTTGGAATTGTGTATCTTCACTGGATTCCTGAACATCTAACTACGAGAAAAAAAACTGAATTGTGGAAGAACAAGTCATGAGTTCTGCATCAAGGCAACGCACCGGCTCATACCGCAGTGCCTAACAGATAGGCTTCTAGCGGAGTATATTATCCCAGTGTTACACCATCCACCTTATTCGCTTGACCTAGCACTATGTTACCTTTTACCTATTTACGAAGGTCGTATCTCCATTAAAAGGAGCAAGATTTCAGTCCGTTGAAGTAGTGAACGAAAAAGCGGCAAGCACTATCAAGGAGCTCACAGAGGAAGACTTGCAGCACAATTTCCGTCAGTAGAAAATTCGCACGGAGCGTTGTAGGGACAGAGTAGGGGAGTATATTTGGGGTGATATTAACCTTCACGCGCTCGCGCGGGTGGTGAAGTGACCGCCTTTTTGCAATTTCGCGCCATACTTACTCCACAAAGGTAACGAGGTCGCGGGAGGGACATGTATTCTCTAGTTGCACCTTTTACCGACAGCTGCTGCTCAAAGTTCGTCTAAGTTGCACCTCTCTGCCTCTCAGAACAAGTTCAAATAGGTCCGAACACGTTCGGCGGTCAGTTTACCGCTTTGCGAGCGCTTACGGCACTTAACTAACACTGTCAGTTTGCCGCCTTGCGAGCTCTTACGGCACTTACAAAAACGGTCAGTTACCGCCTTGCGGGCGCTTACGAGACTTTGTTCTACTCGTTTCCTTCGGAATGTAAGTATTTCTTTTTGTAATTCCCCTATAATTCCTCAATTTTATAGACTCTTCCAAATCGCTAGTGAATGTGCATGTGCTCCAGAATTTCAACATCAAGAAGAACACAAAGGTGGTCTGCATGTATATTTTTCCGCTTACTTGACTTGGCAGGAATAAATTCGTTACGCATTTTTCAATTCGACACAGGTAGTATGAAAGGAAAAACGAGAAGACAATTCTTACATGCGTTATCTTTGGAACTGAAGAGCGAAAACCTGAAAGAAAGAGCTAAATTGAAGCATTTACCAAAAGATTTGTTAGTATGTTTGGAAAATTACAGAGAGAGTGACGTAGTTTATCCAGCTGTATCAACCCCTACAAGGAGAGGAATATGTTATTTGTGTGGCTCAAAAAAGAATATAAAAACAAAGCGAGAATGCGGTGAATGTGCAAGAAATGTCTGTCTACGACATTCAACCACGACAGTTACGTGCAATAATTGTTGTCAGCCTCAAAACGAAAATGAAATGGATACAGACTGATCAGCATTTATCATCTGACAGAAATGTTTGTGACGTTTTCAATCAAAAATTCTTTTCTCGAAGCAAAATTAGCTTTTCTTGTGACGAGTTAAGACAGTGAATAATTCTAGTCTTAAGTATTACATTATATAGTCCCAAAAATTTACAATTAAAAAAATTTTCTTATATTAAATTGGATATTTGGCTTCCTTTTTGTATTCCACTGTATATTTTATTGATAAATAAATAATTTTTATTACAGATGTGTTTGCAGTATTGAGTGAGATATCCTATGTCGATATTTGATGGAAATATGACCTTTAAAAACGGAAAACCTCAAGAGATTGATGAAAACTCTCGGGCGGTCGGCCGACCGCTCTCGCGAGCGCTCGCGTGACTATTTCTAGCGCGAGCGCATGAAGGTTAACTGAATTTGTTCTTGAAACAAAATGTTTTACAGCAATAGACCTGTTAGTTTATAATTATTCAAAAACAGTGTTAATCGCATTTATTATTATGTCTACATAACGGCAGGAAACTAGTTTTGTAGACAGGAGTGACACCACCAGCAGTCGACCAATGGTGTAAACGCCCAGAAGTTGACCCCTACGTCGGGCTGAAACCGGTTGGCGGTATAATAATAATAAACGCGATTAACACTGTTTTTGAATAACTGATTAAGCATACTAATCGCTGCTTCATCTCCACAACCATGTTGTCCAAAAATCTGTTATTTTATAGCCACAGTTAGTATCTATTATTTCACTATTGTCAGCAGAATTGTCCAGCACAGTCATCTCTCATCATGACGAGGAAATATACTGATGTGATAAAAGTCATGAGACACCTCCTGATATCGTATCGGATCTCCTTTTGCCCGGCGTAGTGAAGCAGCTTGACGTGGCGTGAACTCAACAAGTCGTTGGAAGTCCCCTGCAGATATATTGCGTCATGGTGCCTCTATAGCCGTCCACAATTGCGAAAGTGTAGCCAGGGCAGGATTTTATGCACGAACTGACCTGTCGATTATGTCCCATAAATGTTCAATGGGGGTCATCTGGGTGGTCAGATCATTCGCTCGAATTGTCCAGAATGTTCCTCACGAACCTCTGCGGCCCAGTGGCATGGCACTCATCTGACCTGACGGTCAAGGGCCCAGGAGAGGCGCTGCAGGCAACGTCGTGCTGCTAGCAAAGGCACTTGCGGCGGTCTCTGCTGCCACAGTCTATTCACCGCCAAATTTCACCTTATTGTCCTAACGGATACGTTTTTCGTACGTCCCACATCGATTTCTGCAGTTATTTCCAGCAGTACTGCTTGTCTGTTAGCACTGACAACTCTACGCAAACACAGCTGCTCTCGGTCGTTAAGTGAAGGCCGTAGGCCACTGTGTTATTGCACGCTCTTGACACGGTGGATCTCGAAATACTGAATTTCCTAACGATTTCCGAAATGGAATGTCTGATGCGTATAACTCCAACTACTACGCCGCCTTCAAAGAAAGTTAATTTCCATCGTGCGGCCATAATGACGTCGGTGACGTTTTCACACGAATCACCCGAGTGCGAATGACAGGCCCGCCAATGCACTGCCCTTTTATACCTCGTGTACGCGATACTATCGACATCTGTATACGTGCTGTGTCATGACCTTTGTCACCACAGTGTGCCTTCTTCACTGCGAGCATATTCTTTTGTGCATTTCTCGTAATTCGATGCAATTATGGTCTATCACTAAATGGAACATACTCCTTAAGGAGTTCAGATGTCGCAATCACAACCTTTCACTACAGGTGCGACGGTCATCTTAAATAAAAGATTTTGTAACTCCTATGAACATTTCAAAAGTTGAAATCTTACGCTTAGCGCTGCTAATTAGAAGCTCTAAACGGAAAGTAAAGATTTTTTAAGAAGTAGATCTATTTCTCTAACATCCGTTTCTGGCCTACGTTCTAATTAGCTTCCTTGTAGTCTCTCCCATCAACGAGTACGTGATTGTTCTCTTCCGTGTTTGCAGGTCTATTGGACGCCTGAAAATATTACCAGGATCTGCCACTCTAGTCAGCATCGTCAGGAACGCTCGAAACCAAGACCGTGAATTGTTTCATCATTTATACGAAAAATTCAATCCACATAAATATCAGCACACCACGGAACGACTCGTATATTAAAAGCCACATTAGACAACTTCATTGTTAAATGTTACTTCTGCGAAACTTCAGTACAGCACACGTGACTGAAGAGTGGTAAGGCACCTGACGCCCCAATCTAATTGAGGCTAGGAACCGAATTTATCAAAGCAACAACAAAGAAATAGGCGTAATTGCCTCAGCTACCTACATTCTGACATTTTTTCCTGCATAGCTCGTTTAATATTCCGCACGTACGTTTCGAGAGCTTACACTAGTTGAAACAGCTTTGAGGTCCAAAGAAATAGGCGAATAATATCTTGCGTGCATACGCAACACTCGGAACACCCAGGAACAATTATGGACGCGTCATTGTACAGGTAGCGCGAAATAAAGTGACGTATCGCGGTACACACTATTGTGCGCTGCGTCGGAGTGCTTATCTGCTCCTCTGATATTCGTGGAAGCCTCTCGAGGAAAAACATGAATAAAGAAGTGGACTACGAGCGAAAGCAATGGAAGAGCGCGCTTGTCTGCGCTTGTATGATCTTTTGTCGCATTGCTGCCATAAACGTCCCTCACGTCCGCAGCAGTAATCGTACTGGGGTCGAAAGGGTGATGGATGAGATGGCGCCCGAACAATGGCACCAATACAATAGCTTCGAGAGGCCCAAGGGCCCTCGAAATCTCGGCGCCTTCCAGCCTCACCCGAAAAGAACGAAATCACTCCCCCCCTCTGCCCATAACGCTCACCCTTCTACCCTCAACGCCCTTCCCTCGTGTTTCATTCACATACGCTTCATATCGCGAAACCATTCTCCACCGTAGCTCGCACCGTGATGGCCGTGCGGACTAATTATAATGCCCTCGGCTACAGCTGCCGTTTCGACGAGTAGCGCTGCTCATTGTGAGTCTCTCTGGTACGGCCTGCGTAACAACTGGAACACAGGTGGTTTGCCACACGCAGCCCCTCCACTTGCTGGAGGGCTTGCACATTCTGCAAAGCGACAATCCTGTTGGTACCTGAGGCACGAGAGTGTGTCCGCCGCGTGCGCTAGGAACACTACTTAGCTATCGCTCTTATCCATCCCCCGTACACCTTTGCGAGTAGTACCTTGCTCAGCAATGAAAAAAGGTCAACTAGGAGACGTGACAAAACGGCAGAAAGGAGCTGTCGTACTTGGATTGCCCCTGACTACACCGTCAGTATAGTTCTCCGACTTGTTGTTGCATAAACGCGACTGTCTAACATGTCTACCAGAGAGGAATGGCGACTACTCTCAGTCATGTGACAAAGCAAAAGAATAGTGTTCGTAACAATATTCTAGTCGATAGAGACCGGAGACAATGTCGCCTTGTTTCAAACGCGACAGAAATTATGGTGTGTGTGAAATATTATGGGACATAACTGCTAAGGTCATCAGTCCCTAAGCTTACACACTACGTAACCTAAATTATCCTAGGGACAAACACACACACACACCCATGCCCGAGGGAGGACTCGAACCTCCGCCGGGACCAGCAGAAATTATTGCTGTCAATGAATACAGGTTCATCTCAACTATTTTCTGAGCGACATTGCGAGGTGAACTGCATGCAACGGATTCTTGGAGTCGGGTAGCCTACTTCACGAAAGGCGAATGCTCCCGGCAGCACATAAAACTGGACATCTTCAATTAGTCGAACAACACAGGAACAGGATAATAACTGACTGGAGGCTTATTGTGTGATCCAGTTATTCGCAAATTTGGCTCATTTCGAGAGATGGCTTATACTGTACCAAGGGCGTAGTGTAGGACAGAGGTGATTCTTTTAAGTTTCGGGTGGTGTTTTTCGCGTCATAACTAGGGGTGTCATTCGGATTGTCGTGAACATCAACCAGAACGTTCACGCAAGTTTAACCTCTAATTCAACATCTTCATGATGAGTACGATGCCGATACTTCCGTCTTCCAAGATGACAATACCCGAGTTCACGGAGACGTTCGGACGCGTTCCTCAGTTTCAGGACATATCGCATCCAGACTGGCGTCTTAACCACTCGCTTCTAATACCATACAAAATGTTTGTGACTGTTTATAACAGTGACTGAAACGTAATAATAAGCGTCTTGGCAATTTGGTAGCTCTGCAGCATTTAATGATCAATGAATCGCTTCATCTGGTTCTGGCATACCTCAAGAAACTCTTACACTTCCTTCTCCATCGAGCTGAAACCATTACCAAGCCCAGAGCGGGGCTCCATCGAGCTGAAACCATTACCAAGCCCAGAGCGGTGACACATTAAATACACCGATGAGCAAAAACGTAATGATCATCTGTTTAACACCAGCGTTGGTCCACGTTTGGAACGCAATACAGCAGCGCTTCTCCGTGTCCTGTATTCGACAAGTCCTTGGTAGGTTTCCGGAGGTAAATGGCTCCAGATCCGCACGTGTCACGCAGATCGCGAAATTTACGTGAAGCTGGTACGTGGACGCGGAACTGCCACCCCGTAGTGTCGCCAATGGGTCCTTTCGGATCCAGATCAGTCAAATTTGGTGACTAAGGCATCTAAGTGAGTTCACTGTCACTTTCCTCAAACCCTTTTAGCACTACTCTGGCCTTGTGAAACTGGCAGTTATCATACTGCAAGACGCCATCGCCATCGGGAAAGATATCAGACACTAAGGGATGCAGATGGTCTGCAGTATTTTTCAAGTATTACTACTACAGGTCTGATGGAACCCCATGTGAATGTCCACTGCCCCCACTGGCCTTTGTCTGTGACGCTGTGCGCGTTCCGAGCAGACATTCCCTGGATGACAGTGTCTCCACACATGACCATCGACCTGATGTGACAAGAAACGTCACTCAGCCAACGAGGCGACATGTTTATGTTGATACACAGTCCAATCTCGATGATCATGTGCCCGATATTTAACAATTTATATCTGTATCTACATGTCTACTCTGCAGGTCTCACTGAAATGCCGGACCATCTCCAGACCATTTCTCTACCGTTCCAAATGCAATGCATCCTTCGGCGGGTAGTAATGCGTAAGTGTAAAAACCGACAAAGGTAACTGAATGTGCTCAATACTATGCAGTACATAAAATAAAGGTTTGCCGTCGGAAAGACACATCACATGACGTATTCGGTACATCTAAACATCTTAATATATTAATTATTCTATTATTAACACGACTTCCTGTAAAGAAAATAAAATGGCTATCGCTTACTGATCGGTGGGTGCTGAAGAACGTGCCGTTACTCATTAAGCAGATTGGTCGTGAAAAGCATCACCTTTGTTTCTACCTTAAATAGTAAACAATGTTCAAATGTGTGTGAAATCTTACTGGACTTAACTGCTAAGGTCATCTGTCCCTAAGCTTACACACTACTTAACCTAAATTATCCTAAGGACAAACACACACACCCATGCCCGAGGGAGAACTCGAACCTCCGCCGGGACCAGCCGCACAGTCCATGACTTAAATAGTAAAAATGAATCAGACTTCGTGCTAAGAGATGTAGGTCCCGTTTGTAACGCAATACTCAAACAGCAACTTAAATTGGAAGGAACACGTAGAAAATGTTGTGGGGAGGGCCAACCAAAGACTGCGTTTTATTGACAGGACACTTAGAAAATGTAACAAATCTACTAAGGAGACTACCCACACTACACTTGTCCGTCCTCTTTTAGAACACTGCTGTGCGGTGTGGGATCCTTACCAGATAAGATTGACGGAGTACATCGAAAAAGTTCAAAGAAGGGCAGGACGTTTTTTATTATTGCGAAATATGGGAGAGAGTGTCACTGAAATGATACAGGATTTGGGGTGGACATCATCAAAAGAAAGACGTTTTTCGTTGCTACGGAATCTTCCCACGAAATTCCAATCACCGACTTTCTCCTCCGAATGTGAAAATATTTTGTTGACACCGACCTACATAGGAAGAAACAAAAAAGTGCTTCAAATGGCTCTAAGCACAATCGGACTTAACATCTGAGGTCATCAGTCTCCTAGACTTAGAACTTCTTAAACCTAACTAACCTTAGGACATCACACACATCCATGCCTGAGGCAGGATTCGAACCTGCGACCGTAGCAGCAGCGCGGTTCTGGACTGAAGCGCCTAGAACGCTCGGCCAGAGCGGCCGGCTAGGGAGAAATGTTCACCATGATAAAACAAGGAAAATCAGAGCTCGTAGGGAAAGATAGTGTTCGTTCTTTCCGCGGGCTATACGAGATTGTAATAATAGAGAATTGTTAAGGTGGTTCGATTAACCCTCTGCCAAGCACTTACATGTGATTTGCAGAGTATCCATGCACATGTAGATGTAGCAAGACGCGAGAGGTCTGACTGCGTTCGAACTATGTCAAGTTACCCTTCCTGACACACCGTCTCTAAACCAGAAAATACACAGCATGAAAATATATGTGGGAAACATATAGATGACTACATTAATGACTGACCCTTTTGATAATTATGCCAAGTTATTATTCAGAACAATACAAAGTACAAGATTTGTCGGATAGAGATACCACCGTCTGCACTACAAGGCAGAACAAGCAACAGTGATTAATCGGAAGGAGCTTCTCCCTCAACAAACTTCTACTTTTTAACAACAGACAGATAGTTTTCATACATATCGACACATTTATCTAAATACATTTTCAAAGGAAAATAGTCTTTGCTTTTGTACTCTTATTGAAGCGTCTATTTTATTCTTATTTTACGCTTACGTTGATACATTTTATCATGACAGTCTGGAAAAACAAAAAAAGTCGCATTATTTTATTTCTTACGCTTTACACTCTCTAACAGCGCGTGGGAAAAATGAATACCTAAATCTTTCTGCACAAGCTCTGACTTATTTTACTACGATGATAATATCTCCCTATATAGGGTGCCGACGACAGAATATTTTGGCATTCAGAGGAGAAAGTTAGTGATTGAAATTTCGTGGAAAGATCACGCCGCAACGAAAAACATATTTTACTGATTGCCACCCCAGCTCTCTTACCATATCCGTGACACTCTCTGTTTCGCAAACAGTGCAAAGCGAGCTGCCCCTGTTGTGAACCGAACGGTGTGCTCCGAAACACATGTGCCCGCACCAGCGCTGTACTCTGTCTTCAGATGTGCCACAGATCGTCGCCTACCCTGCTATTCAGAACAGCCAAGCCTTCGACCTCTACGTTCTGTGATGAGACGGGGAGTGCAACACCTTCTCGCCTACTCGCGGTTTCGCTGCCCCTCAAGCAGTTTCCATTTAGACGCTCACTACGATAGCACACCAACAGTCGGCCAGCTTCGCCGTTCCCGAGACACTCGTACCCAGGCGCCAGTACTTATCAACTGCCTTTTGTCAGAATCGCTTATTAGAGAGGATTCTCCTGTTTGGGGCTCATATCGATGCTAGAATGTGTCTTTATTCGTGTCTGCTTCGCTTATGCACTTTCCTTACAACGTCACGTGGTCGCAATGCCACCTGCCGTACTGAATCTCATGGCGGGCAGTGGTCACTGTGTTTCGGCTCATGATCGTAATATGTGCATAAAACATCATCCTTGTTGTATTAATGATTCAGGATGTTCATTTTTCAGTCTACTGCTTTAGTGACTGTAAAGTCATTTGTGACACCCAGTAGTTAATGACAGAAGACAACTTAAGTGAAGAATCATGCCAAGCGTATTAGGTACCCTTAATGCCTTACTTGAGCTCCTGCAAGTAACCCATCGACATCATACGCCGAGCCTTCTTCGAGTATGCTCAACTGTGCTACAGCTCCACCCCTACATTTCGATGACTCAGTGTTCATGCTGATTTTCACTTCACTCATTTGTGAGCTACGAAGAATCCACCCTTCATGTTGACCATGAAGCACCAGTGCCCTTCCAGCTTCGTGCGCGATTACTGACCACCCACTCAGGCCACCTACCGATCGTCTAAGACACCTCATCCATCAAGAGTCAGTACGCTTCCTGTGGGGCACACTGTTTCCGCTGCTGGAATAACTCACTCTAGTGACGTGTTTGCTATACGATAGTACTCCAGTCTATTTTCAGGTTAAGGTGAGAAGGCATGTCGAAAACGTTTTCTCCGGATAGAGGCGGTTCATTTTGATATCTTCATATCTCCAGAGTACAATTCTGCTCTTGAGTGTACCACATTACAGTTGTACCAGAAATTCTGGCATGTGTATACAATATCTTTGTTTACAACTGATGCTGTTAAAACATTACATGATAAAGAATAATTTAATACTGATATATAATTATATTTATTTTTTTCATATCCCTCTTCATTATTTGTGGCTTTATTGTTAAATTGTAAATAGTTTCGTTTTTAACATGGGTGTGACAATTCTTTAATTATTCTTATCTGTAAGCACCATACTTCCACTTTCTCTCTGACCTTAGACAAAGTAAGTTGTCGGAGAGCACACGTTATCTTTATCTGATCAGCAAACAGACTGTGTGAAATTAAAAAGTGGCTGGTTGCTGTATTTCTTCAAGTAATATGAAATCATAGCCCAAAACATGGCTGGAAGGCTTTTAGAAGAAGGCTTCCTTTTCACCAACTCTTTGCAAGACAGTCCAGTCATCTCTTCTGTTGTTTCTGACAACTGTGGTTGTACCTGTTTCTGACAAGCTAGTTGCTCAGCACTTTAGACTTCTGCCTACGGGTGTAGTACGTGAAAGATGTGCACATGTCTCGAACCATTGGGAGTGACTTCGGATACCTCCTCTGAGCTACGTTGTGACGTGACGCCCACTGAATTGTGGTGTACAATGCTGCATGATATGAATAAAACGATTGTACCGTGGAAATCACACATTTTTCCCAGTAAGCTCGTTACACCTTCTTTACACGTTCAGGCACATTTTACGATAGTTTGGCCCTACGTACAAAATCGCAGCTTCAAAACTACGCCATGCAAAAGAAAGCAAACCGCATATGAACCTTACACTCACATAAAATTATCAATATGCAGCAGTATAAAATAGAATACACAAAGTGCACTCATAACGTGGTCGTTGAGCGCCCATAAATCACAAACACACCGAGTATAAAGATGTCCCTGACACAGATAACAGACGGTACTAATCATTTGTTTGTTTATCGACCAGTCGCCAAATGGCGCTAAAGTCCCAGAGATTTCATACCTCAGTGGGCTAACACCAGTGAGATCCGTGTCTGCTAACTTCGTCGTTGACGATATGTTACACCATAACCCTTCGTTTTTGGCACAGAAAGTGATTTTCAACACGATTAACCACCTGTATTGTAGCGCATTGCACTTATTTTTGTTTTAGTGGCCATTGACAATACCCATTAGCTATATATCCACATACATACTCGCACGTAATTTGCCACTCGAAGGATTACATTGCATCAGCCTGTTACAACACACGAAATATTATCATATGGAATACCTGACACAAAATATACTGATGAGCCACATTCTGTTGAAAGTATGCTACCTAGCAAATTAAAGCGTCATTTAGAATGTGTGCATAAGAGTGACGTGGTCAAACCAAGACAATATTTTTCTAGAAAACTGAGTCAAGTGAAAGAATAAAAAATCATCATTTTGCCGGCGAAAACCTCGTATAGAGTGCTTCTAGCATTCTACAATGTAGCTTTACGAGTACCAAATAGTATGAAATAGTATGAAAGCCCGTACGATTGTACGATTGCAGAAAAACTTATTCTGCCGTGTGCTATTGACGTGGAGTCCATTATGATTGGAGAGTCCATGGAAAACAGGTTTTGCGCATTCCTTTGTGTGTCACTACAATTAGTGGCCGAATTTAAGATATAAGAGGATCTTCATGAACCAATTGTAGAAAAAATTGGAGGGAAGGATTTTAGTTTGCAGCTTGATGAGGCCACTGATAGCCGTAGAAATAATTATTTAATTTGCTATGTGCGATTTGTTGATGAAAAATTAAATAAATGAGGGGAAGATCTTCTTTTTGTAAGGAAATAAATGCAGATACCACAGATAAAGATTTGTTCGAAATAGTGGACAGCTTCACGACAGAAAATTAAATTAACTGGGCTCACTGTGTTGGTGTATGTACGGATGGTATCCAACCCGTGTTGGCGCATTACAGTGGCCTGCAAGGACTTATCCACGGCAAATCTTCTATATAATGTGGACACTCTTCATTATCCAAAGGCAAGCACTTGCTTCGCAACATTTGAGTTTTGATCATAATCAAGTAGCGCAAACTGTCGTAAATGAGGTGAACTTTATTAACACTAATCTTCCGAAGGCTAGATTTTTAAGACAAAAGTGTCACAGTATGTGGGCTGAGCTCACAACTCTCGTATGTTATAGCAGCACTCCTTCTTACGGAGGTCCACTGTGGGCTTTAATTATCGTACGCCAGATATGCTAATGCATCAATACGGAACCGATTCCCGCTGGGAAACAAATTAGTCCCAGTTTTGACTACCGGGTGCAAATCTGACGCTGTGCACTGTTTCTTCCACGGTGTGAGGACCACGCTGTTAGATGAAAAGCCATAACGGAGTGAACAGCATGGGTATCGAAAACAGAGACTGTACGCTGTTAATGAAACTCTTTTACGCGGATGGCAGCAATTACAGTGCTGCATTGAGAGAATATCGCCAACTGAAAGATCTGAGGATATCCCCGATGTCATTAAACGATTTAATGCAATTCTAAAAATTGGGTGAGCTAGCTGTGGCATATGGAAGAGGAAGGAGTCCCATCCCGATGGAAATTACTGACGAATCTGCTGTTGGTGTAACTGACCATACACCACCTGCCCCGGTAGTGCCAGTGTTCATGCAGTGTCACGAGAATTGTCTATCTCATGATCAACACTACGGGAAGTTTTGCGGTCTATTTCACACTGGTACCGGTACAGATCAGATTAGGAAACGAGACACATAAAGTAGTTGATTTTTGCTATTTCGGCACCAAAATGACTGATGACGTCTGAAGTAGAGAGGATATAAAATGTAGACTGGAATGGCAAGAAAGGCACATCTGAAGAAGAGAAATTTGTTAACATCGATTATTTAAGTGTTGGGAAGTCTTTTTCTGAAGATATTTGTCTGGAGTGTAGCCATGTATGGAAGTCAAACATGGGCGATAAACAGTTTAGATGAAAAGAGAATATAAGCTTTCGAAATATGATACTACAGAAGAATGCTGAAGATTAGCTGGGTCGATCACGTAACTAATGAGGAAGAACTGAATAGTATTTGTGGCACAACTTGACCCTGCTGATCACCTCGTTTTACGAATGCAGCAGCTCGTCGAAGTTTCCGGTGCTAGTACTGAACAAACTGTGCAAGCAGCAGTTAACAATAAAATCTACATTATGCCTTTCTCATTTGTTTGACCTTTTCTCGCCGTGTCCTGTTTCTAATCCATTACGTATGGAAACATTTCTATATGTCTTTCTTGTAACACCAGATTTTCACCTGTTAGCCTAAACTGCAAATAATATTTTTCTAGCGTAAAAAGGGTTCTACATTAACGTATTAGCATATCTACCAAGTTTCGCTGCCATACGACAATTATAGCCGACAATGGACCTCCGTGAGAAACTGCGCTTTAATTATACCCGCGCGGTACATGAGCAATATAAAATTTCTTGACAATGACATTAATAATGACAATATTATGGTAACGAATATGCAGAATTTAACGAACGTTAGTCTAATAGATATTTAGTGACTTCTTCTTTGCGTTCTTGTCGAATGTGACCAGTTATTTCAAACAACAGCGTATGATAACAGTACAAACAGGAATCAAACCAGAGAAGAAACTGACTGAAGTAAAAAGGGAAATGACAGCAGATGAGAAGGGAAGAAGAAAATAGAAATAGGAATAGCAAAGAGGCTGCATCAAGGGCAAAAAAAATAAAGCCTCATACCATCTTGAATCCTTCGCTTCCACATCTTAGTGGTCAGCGAGGCTGTTTGCAGTGCGTGGGACCCGGGTTTGGCTCCCAGCACTGAGAGGAACTTTTCTTTGGTTGGAGGACTGGTACAGAGTGCACTCAACCTCTCTACCCCATCCCCCCACAACGATGACGTGAGCACACAGACATGTGTGAACCAAATGTAGGGAAACAGTTGACGGTTTATAATCAGAATGTGCTTGACATCTGATAATTTATAATGTAAACCAGATCGATGTGATTTTATAACATTGTACAAGATATCTGGTGATATGATAATGTGGGAGATATCTCTGATTAATTTCTACCCTGGACCATCTCTCCCAACTGGCGTGCCCCAACAAACTCCTCGAAAAATCCTACTCGCCGAAAGTACGCTCCAAGTGGAGCACCACAGAAAATACACACTACCCAATGACACATGCCAGGCTCTCTCTGCGCCAACCACATAAACATATATCGCGGCGCGGCCACCCTCCATGAGACGGGCAAATCACCCCCCGCCATGCATTGGCTTGCCCCCAAAAATTACAGAAGCCCACAGTACGTCTTTTGACATCATCGTCTGATTTCCAATCACATCGCTTATTTTTTCACACCACGCGGGAAATCGCTTGGTGTAGGATACTAAATAAATCGAAAAATACACCGGCTGTGCTGGCTCCACAGCGTCGGGCAGCCAGCAGAGCGGGGCTGTTTCAGACTCTGAGGAGAAACATTTTACAGATTTGCTTCTCTCGGCGCGGGTAGTCTGCCATCCACCCCCAGGATGCCAAAGCAACGAACAGCTCCCGCACTGCCCCTCCTGGTCCTGTATCTGCATCCCTGCGCTTTCGCCTTCCCAGAACTGCAGACCGTTAAGGCGTCCCTGCGGTGACTCTCCGAGCAGCGTGTTTCTCCCCACACAGTGCCAACACAAACAGTTCTAAAGGTTACTTAATAGAAAGCAAGATCCGTCACCTGTAATTACCCACAGCAACTAGATGCAGAGACAAGCAGTGCACAATCAATGGTGCCCAATTTTATTAAATGCCCTAGTGCCTTCCTATTTAGATAATCATGCATTAAAAGCGTACATGCTCATGACTTTATTAATAAAATATGAAAGGTGACAACCCCGCACGATCTGCCATCTTCCTAACTCTTTGTCGAGATTTGCAGTAGAACAGACGTTTTGTCGTCAACATCTGGAACACGGATGTCTTACATGCCGTATCCTCAGAAAATGCACTATACTTCCCCACAGTTCTTGCAATTAATCAATGTTACCCCATGGTATCACAGGCAAGTGAACTTATTTGTATGCAGCAAACACATTGCTTCAGAATACTATCCATAAAAATTTATCGATGTGTCAATTTGGAGTCTTATCACTAATGCTGTATTGTAACAATTATTACTTAACTTTTCCCATATTTGTACGCATTTACGTTTCACTGTTTTCCGGGCCGTGACTAGCCAGATGGGCCGGGGCCATGACATACCGGGATATCAAAGCCACTGCCGAGCAGCGCCACACCGGCGACATTCAGAGTGTTTAACATACGCTTCAGCATCTGCAGTAAACATATCAGACGTCTCTCCTCTGTTTTTAATAAACTTGTCACCGCACAAGTTAATTTTTCTTTCTTATTAATCGCAATCGCAGTGGAAAAATTACAAGTATTTAATCCATCTACACTCCTGGAAATTGAAATAAGAACACCGTGAATTCATTGTCCCATGAAGGGGAAACTTTATTGACACATTCCTGGGGTCAGATACATCACATGATCACACTGACAGAACCACAGGCACATAGACACAGGCAACAGAGCATGCACAATGTCGGCACTAGTACAGTGTATATCCACCTTTCGCAGCAATGCAGGCTGCTATTCTCCCATGGAGACGATCGTAGAGATGCTGGATGTAGTCCTGTGGAACGGCTTGCCATGCCATTTCCACCTGGCGCCTCAGTTGGACCAGCGTTCGTGCTGGACGTGCAGACCGCGTGAGACGACGCTTCATCCAGTCCCAAACATGCTCAATGGGGGACAGATCCGGAGATCTTGCTGGCCAGGGTAGTTGACTTACACCTTCTAGAGCACGTTGGGTGGCACGGGATACATGCGGACGTGCACTGTCCTGTTGGAACAGCAAGTTCCCTTGCCGGTCTAGGAATGGTAGAACGATGGGTTCGATGACGGTTTGGATGTACCGTGCACTATTCAGTGTCCCCTCGACGATCACCAGTGGTGTACGGCCAGTGTAGGAGATCGCTCCCCACACCATGATGCCGGGTGTTGGCCCTGTGTGCCTCGGTCGTATGCAGTCCTGATTGTGGCGCTCACCTGCACGGCGCCAAACACGCATACGACCATCATTGGCACCAAGGCAGAAGCGACTCTCATCGCTGAAGACGACACGTCTCCATTCGTCCCTCCATTCACGCCTGTCGCGACACCACTGGAGGCTGGCTGCACGATGTTGGGGCGTGAGCGGAAGACGGCCTAACGGTGTGCGGGACCGTAGCCCAGCTTCATGGAGACGGTTGCGAATGGTCCTCGCCGATACCCCAAGAGCAACAGTGTCCCTAATTTGCTGGGAAGTGGCGGTGCGGTCCCCTACGGCACTGCGTAGGATCCTACGGTCTTGACGTGCATCCGTGCGTCGCTGCGGTCCGGTCCCAGGTCGACGGGCACGTGCACCTTCCGCCGACCACTGGCGACAACATCGATGTACTGTGGAGACCTCACGCCCCACGTGTTGAGCAATTCGGCGGTACGTCCACCCGGCCTCCACTATACGCCCTCGCTCAAAGTCCGTCAACTGCACATACGGTTCACGTCCACGCTGTCGCGGCATGCTACCAGTGTTAAAGACTGCGATGGAGCTCCGTATGCCACGGCAAACTGGCTGACACTGACGGCGGCGGTGCACAAATGCTGCGCAGCTAGCGCCATTCGACGGCCAACACCGCGGTTCCTGGTGTGTCCGCTGTGCCGTGCGTGTGATCATTGCTTGTACAGCCCTCTCGCAGTGTCCGGAGCAAGTATGGTGGGTCTGACACACCGGTGTCAATGTGTTCTTTTTTCTATTTCCAGGAGTGTATTTTCACAGTTCAGCAGCAATAGGGTGCGAAAAACTCATATTTTCCTATCCCGGTTAATACTTATTTCGGATATAACCGTGCAATCGGAATGGAAACACCTTAGATACTGTTACAGAAAACTAGGTAAAAAAAATTGTCAAAGTGAGATCAAGTGATCCAGGGAAAAGTCCATCGAATCACAATTCCATTTGGCTTTTGTTTTACATGATTTTCGTAAATTATATATTAATTCCAAGACTTCTGCACTGTTACTTGTCAGTGGAAATGTGCTCTTCTGAAGAGCACATTTCAAGGCATCCCAGATTTGCTCAATATTGTTCAAGTATGGGGAGTTCGGTGGCCAGCAGAATCGTTTAAACTCAGAAGAGTGTTCCTGGAGCCACTCTGCAGCAATTCTGGACGTGTGGAGTGTCGCATTGTCCTGTTGGAATTGCCCATGCATTACAGACATGATTGGATGTAGGTGATCTGACGGGACGCTTACGTGCGTGTCGCCTGTCAGAGTCGTATCTGGACGTATCTGGGTCCCATATCACTCCAACCCCACACGCTCCTCACCATTAAAGAGCCTCCACCAGCTTGAACAATCCGCTGCTGACATTCACGTTTCATGGATTCATGAGGTTGTCTCCATACACGTACACGAGGCTCGTCCGACCAGGCAACATGTTTCCAGTCAACAACAGTCCAATGTCGGTGTTGACGCGCCAAGGCGAGGCATAAAGCTTTGTGTCGTGCTGTCATCAAGGGTACACGAGTGCCGGTCGGAGTGGCCGAGTGGTTCTAGGCGCTACAGTCTGGAACCGCGCGACCGCTACGGTCGCAGGTTCGAATCCTGCCTCGGGCATGGATGTGTGTGATGTCCTTAGATTAGTTAGGTTTAAGTAGTTCTACGTTCTAGGGGACTGATGACCTCAGAAGTTAAGTCCCATAGTGCTCAGAGCCATTTGAACCATTTTGGGTACACGAGTGGGTCTTCGGCTCCGAAAGCCCATATTGATGATGTTTCGTGGAATGTTTCGCACGCTGACACTTATTGATGGCCCAGCACTGAAATCTGCAGCAGTTTGTGGAAGGGCTGCACTTCTGTCACGTTGAACGATTCTCTTCAGTCTTCGTTAGTCCCGTTCTTGAAGGATCTTTTTCCGGTCGCAGTGATGTCGGAGATTTTGTTTTACCGGATTCCTGATATTCACGGTACACTCTCCCAGAAAACCCTTACTTCATCGCTACCCCGGAGATGCTGTATCCCATCGCTCGTGCACCGACTATAACAACGCTTTCAAACTCACTTAAATCTTGGTAACCTGCCATTGTAGAAGCAGTAACCGATCTAACAACTGCGCCAGTCACTTGTCTTATGTAGGCGTTTCCGACTGCAGCGCTTTATTCTGCCTGTTTACATATCATTGTATTTGAATACGCAAGCCTATATCAGTTTCTTTGGTGCGTCAGTGTATTTGTAAAACTTAAAATATAAGAGCCACTGTGTAATGAATGGGAGCAGTGAGTTTTGTGCAAGGTTTTTCTTCAAAACAATAACCTCGTTGTAACTTATCTTACTTCAGCGACATATACATTTTTCTTCTACTGTTATTTCTGTTTTGAAATTTTTCTTCGATGTTCTGCAGCATATACTGAAGTGTACTACGATTCAATCTGTAATATGAATATGAAAGTGTTTTAGTTCTTCACGTAAGAAAGAAACATTGCTAAAAGCTGGTCAATACACACGAATTGAGACTATAGCTTGCTACTACTTCTGTGCTTCAGAACACGATGAGTTATTGCACTTTCAACACAATTTAAGACAGTAGTCATTATTCTGTAAGATCTCTCTAACTGCCTGGCAGTAAACGAGCGGCACGGATAAGCCAACCACTGAGAAGAAACAGCGCAGAAAATAAAACAAACAAAGACATACACTTCTCACAGTTTAAACTTGTTTGAACTGCACGAGGATAAAATGCTACGCCTGCATCGATCGACAGTAATTCGTTTACCTAGCCTGCAGTGTTTCACGCTACGATGAACACGCCTGTTATTATTTCTGTTAAAACAGAAAAACAAATGAAAACCCTAAGACACAGAGTGAAGAATTTAAAAATTTCGCAAGGGAAGTTCCACTTGGCGTTGGTTTCATCATATGAATTTTCTAAAAGATATATTATCCCTAAGAGTTTTGCACGATACTTTAAAAGTGGAGATAAGGTAATTATTTTCAACTTGTGCTACTACACTCTCCCGGAAATACAAAGGTGAAAATTTCAAACAGGAACATTTTGTGTATTAGTCACTTTACACACAGAAAAATCTATAAATGTACTTCTCTTTTTGGCTCTATCGAACTGGAACGAAAGACAACAGAATGTCGCAAGCTTTTATTATAGTTCACATAAAGTAAAGTCTCGTCTTACATTAATTTATTCTGATGTTCCAGTTCCAAATACGAAATGTATATTCCACTTGTAAGAAACGGATAAGAATTAACTATTTACTTTTATCATATGGACATGTTGACTATTGTAAGATCATAGCAATTGATTGTCCAGTTAATCAATCATCGCCGAGGCAAAAATTCGAATATATTTGGAATATTCAAAACATATATATGATTACAACCACAAGATAGTCGACTACTAGGCATACACCGATAGCGGATAATTCGTTTCTCTATCATATGGCGTCTGATACTACACTAAACCTAAGCCGATTCCGTCGGCTCGGGATCGCAGCATTGACGGTATTTCATAATTCATATTTATTTCTGAAAGAAGACATATATCAATATCCATACCATTTCAAAAACTCTTTTGTATTTTTAGCAATGTTTCACTCGCAGTAACGTATGGTCTCTAGCGTATCGAATGGTACGCAACACATTATCAAACTTCTTTTTAATGCAAGATGTAAATCAAGTGCATGTACTTGACAAATAATGTAATTGACTCTTACGAATGGTGAATGGCTTATTAAGAATCTAAGATGCTGCACTGCCATGTGTACCAACAGCAAATTTTTCTAAAAATACGAGTGAGAAACGCTATGGAACTTAAAAACCACAGGAAATGAATAGTAAGCTTTTCTTTTTTCACAAGGAAAGCAAAGGTTTTAAGGAAAACGTAAATTAATAAAAGAATGTGGAGTTTTTACAGGGTGTCAATTGGAGAAATGGGTCTTCCCCCTTGCAGTGTGAACACTGTCGACAGCAGCTTGAGCCGGGTAGGTGCGAGCCGGTTCAGTACATCCTATCCCGGCCTGTCTTGGCGTACAGAGTGAACGCAGCCTAAAGATCCAAAACGATTCTACTGCAACGAACGCGCGTTTTGCGTAAGCATCACGAACATGTAGATGTAGATGCAGATTAAAACTGGACTCCGTACCGGATTTCGAACCAGGGATGTCTGCGCTTCGAGAGCCTATGCTCTACCAACTGAACTAAAAAACACCACGTGGATATTTATCTAGACCTTTCAGCATTTTCTTACAATTACGCAGAGATGAGAGCCAACGACACTGGCAGCGAACAGGATGAGAGGATTTATTACCTTCGTATAACTGTGTTGTGAATAATGAGATTAAGAGCAGCTCTTTCTAAGGTTCTGTCCAAGCGCTAAAATAGAGGAGGAAGACGAATGACAAAAAAAATTCTAGATTTACAAGTCACAATTTATTCTTTTATGGAAGATGGCTGAAATCCTGGCACCTGAGAGGGAAAACCTAGCACAACGGTTATTAGCATAAGTTTACGCAATTTCTGAGATTTTAAATGGGTTAGGGCTCTATATCCCGTCGACGTTACGGTCATTAGTGACAGACATATAGTTCAGTAGTAATATGAAAGGGCGAAGCAGTGTTGAACAAGAGACCGCCCGAAAGCTAAATACAAATAGTCTGTGAAAATTCTACCAGTATGGTAGAACCGTATGGACAAAGACTTGAGGCTTATCATTGAAACTCTGACCAGCTTTAGAGATAAATTTTTCTACAGATCTACTCCCTACTTCCATTGCGATGCCTCGCACTGCCAAATTAGCAGCAGCTATAACGAAGTGCTAGGTAGTGGCTACAGTGCATATTCCGAATAGTCGGATCGTCGGAAGGCATTGTTTCTCGCACAATGTCATAACAAACAGGCTTTGAAACTCCAACTTCCCCGACCGGCCGCCGTGTCATCCTCACCGTATGCGGAAACGCAGGGGCATGTGGTCAGTACACCGCTCTCCCGGCCGCTGTCATTTTTCGTGAGAGGTGTTGTAACTTTTGAATCAAGTAACTCCTCAGTTCGCCTCACAGAGGCTGGGTGCACCCCGCTTGCCGATAGCATCCGGCAGACCCGGACGGAGACCTATCGAAGTGCCACTTAACTTCGGGGTTCTAAAGGAAACCGCTCTTACCACTACGGCAAGGCCTTTGGTTCGTACGATGTCATAAGCAACAAAAATGCCACTAATAAAAACCATTATTTGCAAACGACGAGAAGCTTAAAATCACTGTTAAAGTCGCTGCAGGCCAAGTTCTACGACGAGTGTTTAAAGAAGTTGATCCACCCCTGTGATAAGTGTTTTAATGTCCAGGACATTACGTTGATAGGTGGCGTACGGTAGGAGCTTTCACATGTACACGGTCTAGTCACATTCGTGTGACCACCGCGTCTGCTCGCCTTCAACATACAGTAGCCACTCACACAGGGCATGTGGCAGCGCTAGCATCGGAGGGTATACAAGGGTGTCAGCAGACGCGGATGCATTCGATGTCGTCATGAGGAAACGGAGCAATTTACTCGTATTTGACGTTGAAAAGCACACGTTCATTGGCATTCGGGCCAACGGTGGAGGCATTTCCTAACGTTAAAGTATACCGTGCATCGCAAGAAGGCGCTATACAGAACCGGCGCCGAGGTAACTGTGGTGCACCACGGGTCATAGCTGACAGGGGTGGACTACACCTGAGGAGATGTGTACAGGCGAATAGAGGTGCATCTGTTGAGCAACAATAGGCCAACAGTATCTCCTCAACAACCGTTCAACTAACGTTGCTGAATATGGACCTCCTCAGCAGGCGCTCGTTCCATGCACCCATGCTGACTGCCGTTGATCGGCGATGGAGGCTGTAGTTTGCACACCAGTACCGTAACTGGACGTCCACTGAGTGGCGAAAGGTGGCCTTTTCAGATGAACCACGTTTTATGCTCCATCGGACAGATGGTCGTTGGCGTGTATGGCATGACGCGACAGAAAGAAAACACACTTCAACAATCGTCAGAAGGGTCTAGGCTGGAGGTGGTAGGGTTATGGTCCGGGGAATATTTCTTGGCTGTTGGTTAGTTTTGGGGTAAGGAGACCAGACAGCGAGGTCATCGGTCTCATCGGATTAGGGAAGGACGGAGAAGGAAGTCTGCCGTGCCCTTTGAAAGGAACCATCCCGGCATTTGCCTGGAGCGCTTTAGGGAAATCACGGAAAACCTAAATCAGGATGGCCGGACGCGGGATTGAACCGTCGTCCTCCCGAATGCGAGTCCAGTGTCTAACCACTGCGCCACCTCGCTCGGTGGGGAATATTTCTGTGGAATTCCCAGGGTGATCTCGTCATTCTTGAAGGCACAGTGAATCAGCATGCGTATGCATCTATCCTTGGGGACCATGTCCACCCCTACATGCGGTTTGTTTTTTCCTCGACACGATGGCATCAACCAGCAGGACAACGCAATGCGTCACACTGTTCGCAGTGTACGTGCGTAGTTCGAAGAGCACCAGGATGAGTTTACCGAACTCCATTTACCGTACTTGGGCCATGAAATTCCCCGGCCTTATGCCCAATAGAGAATCTGTGGGACCACTTGGATCAGGCTGTTCACGCCTTGAATTCCCACTCGAGAAACCTGACGCAGCTGACCACGGCGCTTGAATCGGCATGGCTCCGCATCTCTCTCGGCACCTTCCAGAACCACACTGACTCTCGTCTTGCACGTCTCGTTTCAGTCGTTTGACAGGTGGTCACATTAATGTGACTTGCCACTAAAATTGCAACACCAGAAAAGATAGCAAATAGCGACATTTTGCTTATTGTGGGTATACGCTTAATAGGGAAAATACATGGTTAATTTTGGCCGGATACTTTGTACGGGTTAGTCATCCTAGGATGTGCTTTTCGGGTCCACAGTCAAACGCCCTTTTTGAGGACTTCATCTTGTTTAACATCATGGAGACCTCGGAGATAGGACACAGATAATAGCCTTCCCATATCAGAAAAGTAAAGGGTGCCGTGCATATTAGCGGCTTTCCGTACCAGAGACAAGCGTGTTGCGTACCTAATCGCACCTCATACCATGACACCAGGTGCCGGGCCCGCACGGTGCTGACGAATGCGATGTGGCAACTTTCGTTTTCCTCCGAGCTTCCACACGCGGATACGTCCATCGTGATGCTGTACGTTGCACAGTGGTTCGCACATCAGACTCACAATGAAAGGACGACGATTCAAATCCACGTTCGCCTGTCCAGAATTAGGTTTTCTGTGAACGTTCAGGCAAGTGTCGGGATTGTTAATTTGATGGGACACGTCCGATTTCCCCGTCCATCCTTGAAACAATACGAGCTTAGAGACTGTCTCTACTGACCTCGATGTCGACGAGACGTTAATAACTGAGCTTCCTTACTTCCCCAGGACTGTTACTGGTAGCACACTGCCTGCGCCCCTCATCTTGATGCCGCATCGAGGGTAGCCGCATTAATAATCAGTGTGCTGACACTGTGGTGGTCCGCGCGTCGTCGTACTGTCCGCAAGGATATTTGTCGTACTACAGCTACATCTACATCAACATGATCTACATCAGCACCCAGCAAGATGTCTGACTGTGTGTGGCGGAGAGTGAGGGTAATTCTTGTACCAATAACTGCTCGCCCCGTTCTCTGTTTCACTCGTGAATACCGTGTAGGTAGAACGATTGTCGGTTACCCTCTGTATTAGCTCCTATTTCTCAATTTTTTTCATCGTGATTATTTCGCGTGATGTATGTTGGAGAAAGAAATTCGTTGTCCTAATCTTCCCGGAAAGTGCTCTCACGAAATTTCGATAGCAAACCTCTGCGTGATCCACAACGCCTCTCTGTAGCGTCTGCCAGCTTCTTGTTGAACATCTCTCCAACGCTCTTGCGCCGACTATCCCGTGGTGAAGCGCGCAGCTCTCCGTTGGATCTTCTCTATCTTTTCTATCGGTTCTACCTGATAACGGTCTCATACTGATGAACAATACTCAAAAATTGGTCGAACAAGCTCCTTGTAATGCACTCTCTAGACTTAGTTGGCTACTCGAGAGATGGGAGTCTACTACAGCACCCCTGGCGTCTGATAAACGTACTGAATCTCGTCTGTTTCGAGCGGCCATTATCATTTACACGTCAGCGCCAAAACTGAGTGCATTCGGTGAAATTCAACAGAGTCACCCTGGGGACGAACACATTTCTCCCAACGAGGCACCAGTTTGTTGATACCGCCACTGTAAAAAGTTTGACTTTGTTGACGGAGCCACTGGCTCACTTCTTACAAGCCTTCATCATTATCGAAGTGAGGTCCTCGAAAGTGTTCTTTAAGTTTTGGAATCAGATGAAAAACGGGTGGGGCCGAGTCGGAATGCTATGGGGGATGATCGATGACAGTGAACTCAAGGCGTCGGATTGTTACATACATCGGGACTCTTGTGTATGGTCTGGCATTTTCATGCTAAAAGAGCTCCATGCGAGGACGAACTCTTAGAATTCGATATTCGATTACAGCAGGCTGTTTCTCATGTACCGACGTGGTTACATTACACACCTACACACCGCCGCGTCACACGCCACAATTCGGAGCCCTCTAGCGACAGAGGGCTACAAGTACGCAGACATGAAGTATACGGATATAGAAGGTAGGTTTTATTTGAAAAGTAGTAAGAACCTTTACATAAAAAATTCGGAGGCATTACTCCTATGCCGGCCGGAGTGGCCGAGCGGCTCTAGGCGCTACAGTCTGGAGCTGCGCGACCGCTACGGTCGCAGGTTCGAATCCTGCCTCGGGCATGGATGTGTGTAATGTCCTTAGGTTAGTTAGGTTTAAGTAGTTCTAAGTTCTAGGGGACTGATGACCTCAGAAGTTAAGTCCCATAGTGCTCAGAGCCATTTGAACCATTACTCCTATGTCTGAGACTGCCATCCGCTTCTCCTGCTATTTGTTCCATGTGGTCAGTCCATTAAGGTCGCTCTGCAAAAAACACATTTCATGATTTGAATATGGACCTTACCTAACAATCGATTCAATATTTGCGTGACAGTAATGAGATCCTGCCCAGTGACAGCAGCATGCGGAACGATAAACCGCAGTTTCGATAAGTCACGACCAGACCTTTTTCGAATGCCGACACGTATTGGTGGAAGTTTCTACCTCACACACCAGGCGCAACACGATTTTCTCACAAAGAACCAAAATTGAAACGCGATTTTCGAATGAGAAACACGCTGCGTAATACACCATTATACACATGGTGTTTAAGAGAAGTGTCACATATTGCCACACGAGTTTAGTATCAGTCAGATATAGAAGAAAATTTTCTATAATCACATGTCTAGAAACTAATACCTGTTGAAATACAGGCAGTTCCACTGGTGACGAGTAATGTGTATCATTCGATAGTGTAGGGCGTCTTACTGTTGCAGTTCATTACGTGGTGAAGTACAAGAGCTATGCCACACTGGGTAAACGCGTGGTTTAGGGTGCCTTGTCATGGTTCGCACGGCTCCCCCGTCGGAGGTTCGATTCCTCCCTCGGGCATGGGTGTGTGTGCTGTCCTTAGCGTAAGTTAGTTTCAGTTAGATTAATTAGTGTGTAAGCCTAGGGACCCATGACCTCAGCTGTTTGGTCCCATAGCACCTTACCACTACCACTAGAGCTATTGGGGAACATTACCCTTGCAAAAAGATAATAACTCTACTTAAATAATGCACACCTTTTTTTTACGATTGTGTGGCAATATCTCACCGCAACGTTTCGTGGGTTGTCGATTGGTCGAGGATGTCCGGAGCATGGCCACACTGCTCGCTAAGCCGGAACGCTACAAGAATTTTCCAAAACATTGCTCTATGTCCACCTCATTGACGGTGTACCAAACGTTACAGCAGCGAGTGTCCAATTTATGTGCCGCAGTCCTAACGGAGCCATGTATATTCGAAAGAGTACGAGATTCATTGCGAAGAAGCACTCAAGGAAGTAGTGCATGGCAGCCACGTGCGACACTGCACTTCTTTGATATAGGGAAATGTGGGTCAGAGGACAAATTGGCCCATATCTCAACATGTATTGTTTTCCCGACATATCAGTTTAAGACCTTTATATTAAAATTTAAAAAAAAAGTAATACAAAAAGTTGTTACTGCCTAGACTGCAGTTTACATTAGACAGTTAAAACATGATTGGTTTCGGTGGCGTACAAGAACTATCTTCAGCAGAAAAAGAAATCGACTCAGAAAAATTCTCAACAAAGTAGCATATAGTTTGAAAATGTTAGAGCCAACATAATATATACAGGGATAGCAAACTCCATAAGTAAAATGAACATACATCACAATCAACTTTACAGAGTTGTATAGATGATAATTCACTGTTTTCTAAGTAACTTATCGCACAAATCATAAATTAAGGTGAATATGCGTTTAACAGTATCAATAGCAGACATATTGCAAAACAAGCATTCGTAATAAAAAACTAACCAGGTTCTAGAAGGATTCGCGCACTGAGGGTTCCACACGAACTTAATTAACTACGTAGACATTTCATCCATTCCGGGAAGCAAGGATCTCGACGATTTTTGCCTGTTATCGTCACTGATACTGGCAAGATATCTGCTCAGGGATTAGAAGACTTTCGAGAATATTTCAATTTCACGTTTGGAGCCGGATAATAAATGACAAAAGAAACAATTCTTCATGTGATATAGGTACAAATTAACAATTTCTTGATTTATTTCCTTCATCTGTACCGTGAAACCTCCCTTCTTGTCACATTCCATCATTTTACGTCAAGGGGAAGTACCCTATAGGTTTTAATGTGTTTGCGAATATCAAAATATGAGGTCCACTCGCTAAGTAAGGTCTGATCGATCGCGAAATGGAAACAACAGTTAAAATCCTATGAAACTTTGCACAGATGTGTTGGGCAGTGTCTCTAGTTTGCCCGTCGATTGCGTCACGTCGCTCTTTTCAGTATTGTGTGCGTGTGTGCGGTTTGGGAACGTATGGGCCCCCAACGGCGAGGTTATCAGCTCCCTGACATCGATGAAAACAAACAGAGGTGGATAAGAACGAAAACTGTCGTACACGCGTGCACACGAAACGAACACACAATGACTATCGCACAGGCACTTTCACATGCATTAAAACCAATGAGGAGGCAAGATAGCTAATCAAGAAAGTGAAAGAGGGAAAAAAACCACAAAAGAGCTAAAAGAACAGCACAGGTAAATGAGACTGGCGGACCACTTACGAAAAAATTTGGGTGAGCCAGCCACTCCGTTGACACATTAAAAATATCTCCCCAAAATCTTGTTAAAAATGTGGGACAATTCACAGAACTTTAACAGCCGAACCACATTCATTTGAGCATTGCATAAAATAGACTGCAGATCCGCCGGCAAATCCGCTGCAGTCCGCTGGTCAGCAAATACAATGCAGTCCAATAAAAGGTGGTGCACCGTGATCTGCACGCCACAAGTACCACACATCGGAGGGTTCTCTCGTCGGAGTAAAAATCCATGCGTCATAGGGCTGTGGCCGATGCGAAGACGAGTAAGGATGCCCTCGTCCCGTCGACGTGCCTGGAAGGAAGTACGACACTGCTGAGTTGTGGGCTTGATCACACGGAGCTTGTTGTCGGTCACTTCTAGCCACTCATGTTCCTATCGACACCGGACTTTGTACCTCAACAGCGAGGTAAGGGCATGCAGTGGGATAGCACACTGAGAGACCTGACGGTCACGACACGCCTCCTTGGCTGCTCGATCAGCCCTTTCATTCCCCAGAATTCCCGCGAGCCCTGGTACCCAGCAGAAAGACACCTGCTTCCCCAGTCGCTGTAGTCGGAGGAGGGCATCGTGGATAGTCTGGGTTCCTTTATCTGCTGGATACAAACGCTGGAGAGAGTGAAGGGACAGTTTTGAGCGCACAGTGAACAAATAAATATGCCTAGGAAGTAGTGTCTCACGCCAAGTGTGAGGGTCTGTTGAGGGATTTCGTCTGAAGCTATTCAGCCCACATAACATAACTGTCATGTGTTTCCTTCTTCATGTTAATTCTAGCCCGAACTCTGCAGGGCCTATGAAGATGCTACTGCAACGTTTTAGATGAGAAGTGTTTGATTACCAACAATACAGCCCGTGATTGACTCCCACTGAGTTTTGTTTCTGCTCACATGAACAACTGGTTATGAAGACAACATTTTGGTACAGATAACGAGCTGTAGACCAGCGTAGAGATTTTGCGGAAAGCACAGGCGGCTGCCTTCTATGACGAGGGTATTGGAAAGTCGACAAATGCCTGAGTCTTTGTGGGGACTATGTAGAGAAGTAGATAGAAGGTCTAGCTAACTGTTTCAAATAAAATATTTTTGAATTTCACACTGGTTTCTATTTCGCGACCGGTCGGACCTATCTTCTAAGCTAAATCGTAGGGTCAGTACTGTTTCGCGTGTTCCTAAATTTCTCCAGAATCCAAAGTGATCTTCCCTTGAGATTGGTTTCCACTTGTTCTTCGATTCTTCTGTAAAGAATACGTGTTAGCATTTTGCAACCCTGACTTATTAAACTGATAGTTCGGTAATTATCACACCTGTCAGCAGCTGCTTTCTTTGGAATTGGGATTACTACGTTCTTCTTGAGGTCTGAGGGTATTTCGCCTATCTCATACATCTTGCATACGAGATCGAACAGTTTTATCATGGCTGACTCTCCTAAGGCTATCAGCAGTTCTGACGGAATATCGTATACCCCCGGGACCTTGTTTCGACATAGATCTTTCACGTATGGTTCTCACAGTATCATATCTCGCATCTCATCTTCATCTAGCCTACTTCCGTTTCTATAATACTGCCTTCAAGTTCATATCCCTTGTATAGCCCCTCTTATACTGCTCCCACCTTTCAACTTTCCTTCTTTGCCCAGGACTGGTTTTCCATCTGCGCTCTAATAATCATTCAGCTGATTGTCTTTTTCCCAGCGGCGCCTTTAATTTTCCTGTAGGTGGTATCTGTCCTTACCCTATGTAACAGACAAATGACATGAGCAAATTAAAATTCTAGTGTAACACCAAAAATAAAAACACATTCCATAATCTTGCGAGTTGTGGGTAAAAAAAAGCGTTTTCTGCTTTTTTACAGAAATTACGATGGTTGTTATGTACAACCGAAACCAGTCGTCAATTTTTAATTCTCCAATGTAAATTGCGGTCTAGCCAGTAAAGGTTTCATTTATTAAAATGAAACTGTTATAGGCATGCATATTCAAATACAGAGATATGTAAACAGGCAGAATACGGCACTGCGGTCGGCAACGCCTATCAAGACAAGTGACTGGCACAGTTGTTAGATCGGTTACTACTGCTACAGTGGCACGTTATGAAGATTTAAGCGAGTTTAAACGTGCTGTTTTAGTCGGTGCACGAACGATGCGACACAGCATCTCCGAGGTAGCGATGAAGTGGGTATTGTCCCGAACGACCATTTCACGAGTGTGCCGTGAATATCAGGACTCCGGTAAAAGATCGAGTCTCCGATCTCGCTGCGGCCGGAGAAATATCCTGTAAGATTGGGACCAACGACGAATGAAGAGAATCGTTCAGCGTGACACAATACTGGGCCATCAACAAGTGTCAGCGTGCGACCCATTCAACGAAACATCATCGATATGGGCTTTTGGAGCAGAATGCCCAATCCTGTACCCTTGATGACTGCACGACATAAAGCTTTATGTCTAGCTTGGGTGCGTCAACAAAAAGAAAAAAAAAAAAAGGTTCAAGTAGCTCTGAGCACTATGGGACTTCTTAACATCTGAGGTCATCAGTCCCCTAGAACTTAGAACTACTTAAACCTAACTACCCTAAGGACATCACACGCATCGATGCCCGAGGCAGGATTCGAACCTGTGACCGTAGCGGCCGCGCGGTTCCAGACTGAAACGCCTAGAACCGCTTCGGCTACCAGAGGCCGGCGCGCGTCAACACCAACATTGGACTGTTAATGAGTGGAAACATGTTGCCTGGTCGGACGAGTCTCGTGTACGGGTATGGAGACAACCTCATGAATACATGGAACCTGAATGTCAGCAGCGGATTGTTCAAGCTTGTGTAGGCTCTTTAACAGTGTGGGGCATGTGCTGTTGGAGTGACACGGGACCCCGATACGTCCAGATACGACTCTGACGGGTGACACATACGTAAGCATCCTGTCTGATCACCTGCATCCAGACATGTCCGTAATGCATTCCGACGGACTTGGGCAATTCCAGCAGGCCAATGCGACGCCCCGTACGTCCAGCAACACTCTTCTGTTGGCTTCCAAACTCTCCATATATGAAAATTATTGAGCGTATCTGGGATGCCTTGCAACGTGCTGGTCAGAAGAAATCTCCACCCCCTCGTACTCTTACAGTTTTGTGGACAGTGCTGCAGGATTCATGGTGTCAATTGCCTCCAGCACTACTTCAGGCATTAGTCGAGTTCATGCCACGTCGTGTTGCGGCACTTCCGCGTACTCGCGATATTTGGCTGGTGTACCAGTTTCTTTGGCTCTTCAGTATAATAAATGACGTTAAGACCGTTGTCTCTTTTTCTGACAATATCAGGCTTCACAAACAGGATCTGGTTCAAATGGCTCTGAACACTATGGGACTTAACATCTGAGGTCATCAGTCCCCTAGAACATAGAACTACTTAAAGCTAACTAACCTAAGGACATCAGACACATCCATGCCCAAGGCAGGATTCGAACCTGCGACCGTAGCGGTCGCGCGGTTCCAGACTGAAGCGCCTAGAACCGCTCGGCCACACCGGCCGGCAACTGAAACTCTTCTCCTAGTTCTGACCAATGATACCTCCTGCAGGAACCTAACTTTTTTAAAACAGCCCGCTCCGAACGTAATGACATTACTCGTAGGTCTACTACTTGGTGTGATTGTGCTGAAATGTCAATCATTTGCATGCCCAAGTGTCTAATACACTTCACGACAATTTTGACGTTTGTCGGAAGCCATCTTCACTGTGTTGCAGTTTCAATGGTCGTCTGTGTAGTTAAAAGTCGTCAAATGTGATGGCGTTAGCAAAGGAACCAATTATTTGCCGATCTGTCCCCTTGTTACAGAATCGCTGCCACCTGCGCCACGGCTTCCGTGCCCGGCGTCACCGCTACCGTATGCAGCAGTCTAGCGTCACCGATTGCGCGCCGTCCTGCTGCTGCCGTCGACCGCGAGATGGCGGCCCCGTCGCGTGCGCACCGGGTGACGTCATCCGCGACGCCGGTGGGCGTACGCGGGCGGCCCGAAGCGAGGCGTCCACGGCAGTCGCTGTGCAACGGCCGGACGGGAAGGCACGGCGCACAGTATAGCTGAGGGAGACCGCTACCGCCACCTCGCCACACCGCTTACCTCGCTAGAGTCTCGTCCGCCAGCGACGGTGCGTGTGCCCGTTCGCCACCAGCGAGCCCGCCACCCTACAGCAACTCTTACGACGCAGCGCAGCGGAGCCTTACACAGTGAGTACGTCGCAGATATGACGAAGTGTAATTTCGTGGTCTCGCCAACCTGTGCTTTCTTTTCAGCTAGTAACCACTCCCAATCAGTTCTTCCCTCTTTCGAGCGCAAGTCTGCACGGAACAAGATAACACTGCTGTCCTTTTCTCAGTTCTGTACCGAGAGCGGACTGCGTTTGAAGAGAGAATGCTACTAATTACGGAACCATTGTTGCAGTCTTCATGAGCTTTTAAGTTTTGAAACCTAAACTACCTCGACAGAAAACTTCTACATTACACAACAAACCTAATGAACAACAAATTTAATTTTACATTAGGTTTCACAAATTTTTGTTGTTGTGACTGGTTTTGATTCCATCAAACCATCTTCAGATATACGTCTGCTACAAGAGTAACGCGCCCGGTACAGTAATCAATATACGTGCTAAGTCAGAAAACGACTCAGTTTACTACGTCACAGTCACTGTATTATTCTACGGCGTGGCACGAATATTGCTTATAAAAATTGACGGTTTATTCTTGGAGCAGACACACTCAGGCCCGAAAATGATCCGATGGGTGCGAAACTGGTCATAACATTGAAAATATATGCAATAAAAATTTTTTGTACTGCAACTGTTTGCGGATTGTCTCAAAAAAAAAAAATTTTCGACAATTTTACGCAGATGATGATTTTTTTCTTTATATAGTCTCAGATTTCAAAGCTTTCTTACTAATACAATATTGTAAGTACCACGTTCTATTCTGCAATTCGCTGTTCACAATTGCAGCATTTAAGCGCTACACGAGGAAACTTAATCTCAATAAATTTTCACTGTCCTATGGACAATTTCCCCCGAAGACTTTCGTCGTATAAGTGACTTACGCAGCATCACTTTTGTATCTTAAGAGCGTTAAATTTCTGACATGTGGCGCCAGCGCTTGAAATGTCAACAGCTTTCCGTTATTGTCAACGGCAAATGGCTGAAGTCAGACAAGTGTTCTTTGTGGTTTAAGACAACTTGCTTGCGTCATGTGTCTATATTGAGAAAGGGTTATATCTAATGGCAAGAGACTATTATACGCCCATATTTTCTTGTGCTGGCCCTATAATGTACTTCCTTTCTTTATCACTCGCTGGGAATGAAGTTGCTGAACCACCCACTACCGAAGTTGTACGTAAGAGACATCAGTGTGTTTGCAAGGGCAATATTCTTAAAGACTCTCATCTTCACGTTTAGGTGTCACCTTGATTTTAAATGAAAGAAATCTAACTATAGATCGAGAGTCGATATGCATTATTTACATCACTGCGTTTCTTACGGACTGAAGGCCATGTTAGATCCTTCAAGTTCAATAACAGACATTCCGTGTGCAGTCTGTTTAAGCTAAAGTGCTGTATCATCTCCAGCATAGAGCTACAAGTTGAATACTTCCGGGATCCGTCTGGAGGTGGAAAAAAGTTAGGCTAAAAGAGTGGGAATGTATCTAATGTGGGCGCTATGGGATTACTTTGTAAGGCAACGCAGTTTTAACCACCAATGGCGAAGATCGTTGCCTCTATCTATTTCAGAGCCGCTTGCTACTCGTTGCAATAAGATATTATTGCCTCCTTTCCATGAAATTTTAAACCAGTATCTTCTTGCTTAGATCACAACTTTTAAAGTCATCTGTTTCGCGAGACATGCGGGTGATCTGTTACTCTCTTCGTAGTGATTACCTTATCTAGCTTGCCCGTAACTGTCTTATCAAAGAAAGATGTATTAACGTTGCGTGATCAATAGCTACTGTATCGTGTTACGGCACCCATGGGCTAACTCCCTCGTGCATTGCAGCGGGGGAAGTGAAAGATGCTTTACTCCCAAATTGCTCCTCATCGATTCGCCATTTTTCCTCTTCTCAAAATTGACTAAGTGACCAAATTTAGTATTACGACTACCTAAGTCCATCATTTTGTGTGTGTGTGTGTGTGTGTGTGTGTGTGTGTGTGTGTGTGTGTGTGTGTGTATGTGTGTATACATCAACAAGATGTGTGATGCCTGATGGATTTTCTCAACGACACATAAATATGATCAGTAATAAACTTACAGGTTCATGTGAACAGCTGTCTGATGAATACATTCATTCGAAGTCGTTAACGGTGCTATTGGAATAGCGTTATTAACAGTAGCTCGTTGTTGTTTTTATTTTGTAAGAACTGACGTATATTTTTGAATTCACGGTCGCACCAATTCATTATTCAACAAAATAGCCGTAATCAACTTGCTCCCCCATATAACTAATTGTGACCGAGGGAGGTGGCGCACTGGTTAGTATACTAGACTCGCTTTCGGGAAAACGGTGGCTCAGATCCCCATCCGGTCATCTAGATGTAAGTTTCCCGTGGCTTACCTATATCGCCGTAAGGCAAATGCCAGGACAGTTCCTCTGTAGTGAAGAGAGCGGTCGATTTCTTTCCTCAATATGAGCTCGCGCTCCGTCTCTAGTAACCTCGTCGTCGACGTGGTGTTGGAAATTAATCTTCATTCTTCCTTCAGATCATGTACACCATGGGGAATGATACTTCCACTGCTGCCCAGAAAACACTATTCCAAACGAATACTCCAGTAAAATTGTTTGTCATGAGTTAACATTCGGACTACAAACAATACGTGCCATTATTTAAGGAAAAGACGTAGTGTAAAAAATACATCTACTGTATATCCACATTCCGAAAGCCACTGTGAGGGGCAGGGCGGAGGGTGTGTCATATCAGTGTTGCCAGTTTCCTTTCCTATTCAATTCACGTACTGAGCGAGGAGAAATGATTGTCTGCATGTTTCTGTAAGTGCATTAACCTCATCTCATTTTCATTATACCTACATCAGTGGCAGCGTAATGATCGCACAGTCTATTTCGGATACCAGTTGGCTAAATTAACGCAACAGGGTTTCCTGAGAACTGCTTGTCTTTCTTCCAAGACTTCCGATGTAAGTTTTCCGAGGATTTCTGTTACATTGTCGAGTGACTACACCGACCTTTGCGAACCTAGCACCGCATCTCTGAATTCGTTCGCTTCCTGCTTTCACTCCTGCTTCATAAGGACTCCACGCACTGCAACAGTGTTCTAGAATTCGTCGCGTTAGCATGTTGTATGCGATTTTCCTTACAGACTCACCACAGTCCTTCCAACGAGCCATAGTCTTCCATTAGCCTTTCCTAATACTGATTTTTTGTGAAAGTCCCTTTTTATATCGCTCCTTAGCATCACACCTAATAACTTATACTTGGTGACAAGCTGAAGATGCTTTCTACTAGTCTTGTAATCTGATGCTATACTGTTCTTTTTCGTAAAATGGAGAACAAACCGCCTTCAGTCACAAGTTGCGTTTATTTACTGCACTACGCATTTCGCACAGAAGCAGACATCATACAATGTTAAACTGCAAACAACTAAAACATCCTGATGTAAATCACTAAAAAGCACCTGAAGATGAGCCTCCAGGTCTCGAAACGCATAGTGCAGTAAATAAACGCAACTTGTGACTGAAGGCGGTTTGTTCTCCATTTTACGAAAGTAAAACAGTCGCGGACTAAACACTGAAAAACAATGGATAAAATTATGTTCTTTTTTCTCTGTGCAGGTATTATCTTACATTTAACCACATTTAAAGAGAGCTGCCATTCATTACATCAAGTGAAAATGTTGTCCAAGTCCTTCTGCAATCCCTATTGGTCGTCCAAAGACGCACACTTTCCTGCACACAACTGTATCATCGCCGCACATAGTGATGCTGATCCTACCTGTTAAATCGTTTACATACACTGCTGAGCAAAACTTAAGAGCGGAAGTAAGTTTCGCATGATGTGTCCCTGCCAAGTATCATAGCTCGATGGACCATTCACAGAAAGAACTGTTACAATATAAATAGAAGGCTACTGAAAGAAATACCCGACGAGACGAACAGGAACAACATCTTTATTTTAAGACATTAAATGCTTTAAACTCGATGAACCCTTGAACTTTAGAAAAGAGGGGGCATAGTGTGTGATCGCCACGGACGGCAGTGTATGCTTCTACGCCGGCCACAAGGTTGGGAAGGCGTTCTTGTGGTAGAGCGTGCCACTCCTACACCAGTGACGTCGACAACTGCTAAATCGTCGCTGTTGCAAGTCGGTGTGCTGTAGTACACTTTCCACACATGCTCCATGGGATTTAAATCATGAGGAGCGGGCAGCCCAGCTCATTCGCCGAACACCCTCTTGTTCCCAGACCTCCTCCACTTGCCTTGTTCGATGCGGTCGCGCATTGCCAATGTGAGTACCTTAGAAGTAGATATCCTCTGAGTAGCGAAGCAACTTAAATCACTTGATAAAAACAAGTCTTCTGCTCCACAATGTATACCAAGTAAGTTCGTTTCAGAGTATGCTGATGCATAGCTTCATACTTAACAATCATATACAACCGCTCGGTTGATGAAAGATCCGTACCAAATGACTGGAAAGTCAATATTTAATCAAGGTAGGGGTAATCGACTAAATTACAGCCCAAAACACTAATGTCGATATGCAGCAGGATTTTGGAACATATACAGTATTGTGTTCGAACATTATGAATTATCTCGGAGAGAACGTTCTATAGACACAAAGTCAACACGGGCTTAGAAAACATCGTTCTTGTAAAATAGCTAACTCTTTACTCACACGAATTGTTGAATGGTATTGACAAGGAATTTCAAATTTATTCCGTATTTCTAGATTGCGGCTTGTAGTCAAATTGCGTGCTTATGCAATATTGTCTTAGTTATGTGACTGGATTCGTGATTTCCTATCAGAGTGACCACAGTCCGTAGTAACTGAAGGATTCGTAAGATAGTATCATAGGCCCTCCGCTGTTCCTTATCTACGTAAACGATTTAGGAGACAATCTGAGCACATATGATGCTGCCGTTTATCGTCTAGTAAACTCATCAGAAGATCAAAATAAATTGCAAAACGATTTAGAAAACGTATGTGAAAGGTGTGAAAACTGGCAGTTGAACCCAAACAATGAAAAGTGTGACATCATCCACACGAGTGCTAAATCTTTAAACTTAGGTTACACGACAAATCAGTCTAATCTAAACGCCATAAATTCAACTAACAATCTTGGAATTACAATTAGAAACAATTTAAATTGGAAGGAAGACGAAGCTCTAACGTCCATCAGTTGTAGAATTTTGGAACACGTGTTATGTTCGAGTGTAATGACTTTTCTGGAGACTAGAAATCTACTCTGTAGGAATCAGCATGGGTTTCGAAAAAGACGGTCGTGTGAAACCCAGCTCGCGCTATTCGTCCACGAGACTCAGAGGGCCATAGACACGGGTTCCCAGGTAGACGCCGTGTTTCTTGACTTCCGCAAGGCGTTCGACACAGTTCCCCACAGTCGTTTAATGAACAAAGTAAGAGCATATGGACTATCAGACCAATTGTGTGATTGGATTGAAGAGTTCCTCGATAACAGAACGCAGCATGTCATTCTCAATGGAGAGAAGTCTTCCGAAGTGAGAGTGATTTCGGGTGTGCCGCAGGGGAGTGTCATAGGACCTTTGCTATTCACAATATGCGTAAATGACCTAGTGGATAACATAGGAAGTTCACTGAGGCTTTTTGTAGATGATGCTGCGGTGTATCGAGAGGTTGTAACAAAGGAAAATTGTACTGAAATGCAGGAGGACCTGCAGCGAATTGACGCATGGTGCAGGGAATGGCAATTGAATCTCAATGTAGACAAGTATAATGTGCTACGAATTCATAGAAAGAAAGATCCCTTATCATTTAGCTACAAAATAGCAGATCAGCAACTGGAAGCAGTTAATTCCATAAATTATCTGGGAGTACGCATTAGGAGTGATTTAAAATGGAATGATCATATAAAGTTGATCGTTGGTAAAGCAGATGGCAGACTGAGATTCATTGGAAGAATGCTGAGGAAATGCAATCCGAAAACAAAGGAAGTAGGTTACAGTACACTTGTTCGCCCACTGCTTGAATACTGCTCAGCAGTGTGGGATCCGTACCAGATAGGGTTGATAGAAGAGATAGAGAAGATCCAACGGAGAGCAGCGCTCTTCGTTACAGGATCATTTAGTAATCGCGAAAGCGTTACGCAGATGATAGATAAACTTCAGTGGAAGACTCTGCAGGAGAGACGCTCAGTAGCTCGGTCAGGCTTTCGTTAAAGTTTCGAGAACCTACCTTCACCGAAGAGTCAAGCAGTATATTGCTCCCTCCTACGTATATCTCGCGAAGAGACCATGAGGATAAAATCAGAGAGATTAGTTCCCACACAGAAGCATACCGACAATCCTTCTTTCCACGAACAATACAAGACTGGAATAGAAGGGAGAACCGATAGAGGTACTCAAGGTACTCTCCGCCACACACTGTCAGGTGGCTTGCAGAGTATGGATGTAGATGTAGAAAATGTTGTGGAGAAGGCAAAACACAGTCTGCGCTTTGTTGGCAGACCACTTAGAAAATGTAACAGATCTCCTAGAGAAACTGTCTTCATCACGCTTGTCCGTCCTCTTTTGGAATGCTGCTGCGCGGTCTGGGATCCTTGCCAGATACGAGTATATCGAGAAAGCTCAACGAAGAGCAGCAGAAATAGGGGAGAGAGTGTCATGGACATAATGCAGAATTTTGGACGGACACCATTAAAAGAAACGCGTTTTTCGTTGCGGCGGAAACTTCTCACGAAATTTTGATCACCAACTTTCTCATCCGAATGCGAAAATATTTTGTTGACGCCGGCCTACCTAGGGAGAAACAATCTTAATAATAACATAAGGGAAAGATATAGGTGTTCGTTTTTTCCGCGTGCTGTTCGAGAGTGGAATAATAGAGAATTATTGTAAAGGTGCTTCGATGAACCCACTGCCAGGCACTTAAGTGTGACTTGCAGAGTATCCATGTAGATGAAGATGTAAAAATGAAGTCAGGACCGAACGCAATCCTTAAAAGACGAACATGAGGAGGGGTATAGTGTCAGAAGAACGTTGGCCGGCAAGGGTGCCGTGTTCAAAGATGAAGAAGTCAGCACCGTCATACAACATTCTGCTTCCCCACATCATAGCACCTGGACCGCTAAAACGATCGTAACGTAACGCCATATGGGGAGAGATGGGAAACGTACCCAGGAAAATAATCGACAGCAGAGGTCCCATTTTGGCCCTTGGGACACGCCCAATGCTACTTTCGTTTCTGTGGAACATTCGCCGGCTAGTATAGTGTAGCAGGTTCTGTAAGTCAGTCACATATTTGCGGCCATATCCGTATGGGTATTGTGATCAGTAGTCGATGATGTGGCATAGTGTCGAACGCCTTACGGAAAACTACGGAGACGGAGTCTGACTGCCCATCTGCATCTATTGTTTGCAAGATGTCGTGCATGAATAAAGGAAGTTGTGTTTAACACGAATGCTTTTTTTTCTGAATCCGTGCTGATTCTTTGAGGAAAGCTAGTTTTCCTCTAGGAATGCCATAACGTTCGAGCTTAGAATATGCTCTAGGACACTGCAGCAGACCGACGTTAGCGACATTGGTTTGCAATTCTGTGCATCCGATGTTTTACCCTTTTTGTAATCGGGAATAACCTGTGGTCTTTTCCAGTCACTTGGGACAATAAATCGAAGAAGTAACTACTTAAATCACAAGCAAGATGAAAAGGCAAAAGCAAACGATACGAAGCAATCGGAATCACTGACGTTTCAATTATATACCTGTACAATGACGGACTTCAGCCGTGAGTTAAATACACGTCGCGTTGTTTTTGTAATAAACAACTCTTGAAAATGACTGGGTACCAGAAGCTACGAATAATTTAAGACCGGCTTCCTCTAGCGACAGTCTGTAATCAGGGACCTGGCAGTTATTTGGACTTAACAGCGACTGCACGGTTCCGCAGGCTAGTGCGTCGCGCCCAGTCAGAAGTGCGCTTAGATTAACGAGGCACTGGGAACAAACGAGAGTGCCACTTTAAAATCTCTGTGGCTGACAAGAAGTACAGCCGACACTACTGCGCTGCTAGGCTAACCTGTCTCGCCAACATTCCACAACTTCAAATCATCTGTTTTCCTGAGCACAGGGAAAATTTTCTGTTTAACAGTCGCTCTGGCTTACTTGCCTGAGCAGTGGAGGAACGTACAGAGCAACATATCATGAAATATATCACGCATTAAAAAATAATGAGACTAAAACATATTTCTGCTGACTCAATACAAAACGTAGTTATTGAAAATTAAGCTAGGATCAACATGGCCGGTACGTCGACTATGTTCTGATAATATTCACCATCTCTCACACCCACCACTGATACAGTTATTTGTTAGGACTGAACTTGTATTTCAGTCCGGAAAGTCTCATTTAGATTTTTTATGATTTTCCTAAATCGCTTATGGTAAGCGACTACTTTTACTCATCCATAGCTAATTTCTTCCTGTATACTTCGGCCAGTGGAGTGCTGCTTCAGCTGTAATAATCAAGCACAGAAGAGCCGCAACACGACGTTCTGAAAAATTTCCGACACGGCAGACACTGCGCTCTTGCGCCCCCCCTCACCCACTCGTCTGGCTATTCAAATCTTCTCCAACGACATCGTGGGGCTGAAAGCCTTCTAAGTGTGATGTGAGCCCTTTGGAGTAGCACTATCAAGGTTTTTGCTTCGGTATAAAGGTGGAACCACTAACGACCGTTCAGAACGAAATATGAACGTGATTCGAAGAAGTAAAGGGCGTTTGTATCCTCCTGTTTCGCGCCCTCCTGTGGCATGACCATGGAAGGATGAAGCGATGATATTTGAGTACATAAAACGGCGAACCTCGAGTTCGGCAACCCCCTCGGTGGCACATGTGAAACATACTTGTAAAGAGACTTCGACCCTCATTCAGCTGAGTGGTGCTCTGCAACTGCTGTGGAACCTGTTTGCTGGCATACGGAATGTAACGGGTATCGTAGTAGGCGCTAGAACTGCAGTGGAGCGTCAGTCATATGAATGGGTATCGACATATCTGTACAGGTACACGTTTAATGAGCTCAATCTTCGTGTCTGGGTGGCACCGAGGTGCTGCCGAACCGGAGATGTCGGAAAATGATCGTCTGCCGTTTTATTCCCACATGTGCCAATGTTGCATCGTCCACCCAATAATCACGCCACAGGAGGGCGCGAAACAGAACGGCTGAAAAACCATAACCAACTTTTGCTGCTTCGGATCACGTTCATATTTCGTTTATCGGCTTTGAACGGTCCTTAGCGGTTCCACTCTGTATATCAGAGTAAGAATCGTGCTACTCTCCAAAGGGCTCAGATTGCGTTCAGTGGCGTCAAAGCCCCACGACGTCCTTAGAGAAGAGTTGAGCCATCAGTGGGGTGTCAGCAGTGTCGAACACGATCAAGAACGTCGCTCGTTGTTCATCGCACTGCGAACTGTCATTTTTGACCGCTAAATGTATGGGAATGAGCGCCCTTTGTGTCACCTCCTGAGGCCTTTTCGTGTCGACTCTAAGGGATGGTGTGCCTGAAATATTTCTCTTGGCCACACAAAAGAAAACGGCATGCTTTCAACTCTGGGCGCAGACGTGACAGATGGGGTGAAATGTAGATAAGAAGGGGTGCGACGACCTTCTCATTGTGTGACACATATACGGTGGCGTCGGGAGGAATTTGAATGAAATTTGGTGCCAATGTGACGTCATTAACCTACTTTACACCTCACCGGAACTTCTGAGGTGTGGCCTTTTTTTCGCTTGTCGACGCGTAGGTGTTCGAACTGCAGCCGAGCTCGAGAGTGTCGTCGCAGGGCGCCACGCTGTTTCTCCATTGCAGAGGAAGGACTTACAACATCAAGTATCAAATTTCTGCGTCTCTAATTGAGACAATTAGGGGGTTTCAAAAAAGTGACGCTTTAATTGTGATGTGTAATGTAGAAGATACTACAAATGGTTACCAGCACAATTCATCTACTTCATACTCCGCAAGCCACCTAATGGTGAGTGGCGGAGGGTACTTTCGGTACCATTATCTGATCCCTCCAACCCTGTTCCACTCGCGAATAGTGCGTGGGAAGAATGATTGTCTGTAAGCCTCTGTATTGGCTCTAATTTCTCGAATATTCTCGTCGTGGTCAATACGCGAGATGTATGTGTGTGTGTGTGTGTGGGGGAGGGGGGGGGGGGGGAGGGGGAAGTAATATGTTGTCCGACTACTCCCGAAAAGTGCTATCCCGAAATTTCAATTGTAAATCTCTTCGTGATGCACAACGCCTCTCTTGTAACATCCGTCTGCCAGTGGAGTTTGTTTAGCATCTCCGTAACGCTCTCTCGCCAACTAAACGGTCCCGTGACGTAACGCGCCGCTCTTCGTTGGACCTTCTCTATCTCCTCTATCAATCCTGTGTCCCATGTTGTACGATACTGTGATTGCTGTAGCTCCACAATTGGCATAGTGCGCCTTAATGCCCTGCTTTCCGTTGAAATATTCTCTATGTATTGTGGTAACGTCAGCAATCGGAAAAATCGGAGTATGATATCTTTTGATTTGATAAATTGCAGCAACTGCCTTCAGATACTGAAGGAGTTCAAGCGTGAGATACAAGGGCCAGCCAAATGAAAACGACAAAGACGGAAAGAACGTTAGTATCTCGTTTATTACTTAAAACTACACTCCGCAACTGTTAATATATTTATCCCACTATGTGACAAGACGGCCAGAGCCGTCATAGAAAAAAGTTTACGGTTGCCTACTGTACTACGGTTGTACCCAGGACTGCACCCCTTCGTCCAAAGCAAATCGAGACCTTGGGCGGACCCACATGAGGCCAAGGTTGTTTCTAGTACGCGCAGAAGTTTCGCTGGCCCTCACACATTCTCCATACAGTTCTATGTCTCCTCATGCGATTTTCATATTTTTATAGCTCTAAAGAAAGACATTTGTGGCTTTTGATTTGCTTCGGACGAAGAGGTACAATCACCGTTCCGTAGACAACCACGAACATTTTTCCATGAAGGCATTGACCGTCTTGTCTTACAGTGGGTAAATCTATTAATTGTTGTGGCGATTGCTTTTTAAATAATAAACAATTTATTCACGTTTTTACATCTGTTTTCATTTGACTGCCCCTTATATATGTGGGAATCGCAACGAGTATTCGTACTCGCAGAAAATATTTGACACGCAAGGCTCGCGGGTGAAAAAAGCTATTGACCGCTCACGAAACATGCTTGTTGTTGTTGTGGTCTTCAGTCCTGAGCCTGGTTTGATGCAGCTCTCCATGCTACTCTATCCTGTGCGAGCTTCTTCATCTCCCAGTACCTATTGCAACCTACATCCTTCTGAATCTGTTTAGTGTATTCAACTCTTGGTCTCCCTCTGCGATTTTTACCCTCCACACTGCCCTCCAATACTAAATTGGTGATCCCTTGATGCCTCAGAACATGTCCTACCAACCGATCCCTTCTTCTAGTTAAGTTGTGCCACAAACTTCTCTTCTCCCCAATCCTGTTCAATACCTCCTCATTAGTTATATGATCTACCCATCTAATCTTCAGCATTTTTCTGTAGCACCACATTTCGAAAGCTTCTATTCTCTTCCTGTCCAAACTAATCATCGTCCATGTTTCACTTCCATACAGGGCTACGCTCCATACAAATACTTTCAGAAACGACTTCCTGACACTTAAATCTATGCTCGATGTTAACAAAATTCTCTTCTTCAGAAACGCTTTCCTTGCCATTGCCAGTCTACATTTGATATCCTCTCTACTTCGACCATCATCAGTTATTTTGCTCCCCAAATAGCAAAACTCCTTTACTACTTTAAGTGTCTCTCTTCCTAATCTAATTCCCTCAGCATCTCCCGACTTAATTCGACTACATTCCATTATCCTCGTTTTGCTTTTGTTGATGTTCATCTTATTCAATACCTCCTCATTAGTTATATGATCTACCCATCTAATCTTCAGCATTCTTCTGTAGCACCACATTTCAAAAGCTTCTATTCTCTTCCTGTCCAAACTAGTTATCGTCCATATTTCACTTCCATACAGGGCTACCCTCCTTTCATGACCTTGTCCATTCCGTTCAACTGCTCTTCCAAGTCTTTTGCTGTCTGTGACAGAATTACAATGTCATCGGCGAACCTCAACGTTTTTATTTCTTCTCCATGGATTTTAATACCTACTCCGAATTTTTCTTTTGTTTCCTTTACTGCTTGCTCAATATACAGATTGAATAACATCGGCGATAGGCTACAACCCTGTCTCACTCCCTTCCCAACCACTGCTTCCCATTCGTGCCCCTCGACTCTTATAATTCCCATCTGGTTTCTGTACAAATTGTAAATAGCCTTTCGCTCCCTGTATTTTACCCCTGCCACCTTTAGAATTTGAAAGAGAGTATTCCAGTCAACATTGTCAAAAGCTTTCTCTAAGTCTACAAATGCTAGAAACGTAGGTTTGCCTTTCCTTAATCTAGCTTCTAAGATAAGTCGTAGGGTCAGTATTGCCTCACGTGTTCCAACATGTATACGGAAACCAAACTGATCTTCCCCAAGGTCAGCTTCCACCAGTTTTTCCATTCGTCTGTAGAGAATACGCGTTAGTATTTTGCATTCGTGACTTATTAAACTGATTGTTCGGTAATTTTCACATCTGTCAGCACCTGCTTTCTTTGGGATCGGAATTATTATATTCTTCTTGAAGTCTGAGGGTATTTCGCGTGTCTCATACATCTTGCTCACCAGATGGTTGAGTTTTGTCAGGACTGGCTCTCCCATGGCCGTCAGTAGTTCTAATGGAATGTTGTCTACTTCCGGGGCCTTGTTTCGGCTCAGGTCTTTCCGTGCTCTGTCAAACTCTTCCCGCAGTATCGTATCTCCCATTTCATCTTCATCTACATCCTCTTCCATTTCCATAATATTGTCCTCAAGTACATCGCCCTTGTATAGGCACTCTATATGCTCCCTCCACCTTTCTGCTTTCCCTTCTTTGCTTACAACTGGGTTTCCATCTGAGTTCTTGATATTCATACAAGTGGTTTTCTTTTCTCCAAAGGTCTCTTTAATTTTCCTGTAGGCAGTATCTATCTTACCCCTAGTGAGATAACCCTCTACATCCTTACATTTGTCCTCTAGCCATCCCTGCTTAGCCATTTTGCACTTCCTGTCGACCTCGTTTTTGAGACGTTTGTATTCCTTTTTGCCTGCTTCATTTACTGCATTTTTATATTTTCTCCTTTCATCAATTAAATTCAGTATTTCTTCTGTTACCCAAGGATTACTACTAGCCCTCGTCTTTTTGCCTACTAGGTCCTCTGGTGCCTTCACTACTTCATCTCTCAAAGCTACCCATTCTTCTTCTACGGTATTTCTTTTCCCCAGTCCTGTCAATTGTTCCCTTATGCTCTCCCTGAAACTCTGTACAACCTCTGGTTCTTTCAGTTTATCCAGGTCCTATCTCCTTAAATTCCCACCTTCTTGCAGTTTCTTCAGTTTTAATCTACAGTTCATAACCAGTAGATTGTGATCAGAGTCCACATCTGCCCCTGGAGATGTCTTACAATTTAAAACCTGGTTCCTAAATCTCTGTCTTACCATAATGTAATCTGTCTGAAAACTGTCAGTATCTCCAGGCTTCTTCCATGTATACAACCTTCTTTTATGATTCTTGATCCAAGTGTTAGCTATGATTAAGTTATTCTCTGTGCAAAATTCTATCAGGCGGCTTCCTCTTTCATTTCTTAGCCCCAGTCCATATTCACCTACTATGTTTCCTTCTCTCCCTTTTCCTACTACCGAATTCCAGTCACCCATGACTATTAAATTTTCGTCTTCCTTCACTATCTGAATAATTTCTTTTATTTCATCATACATTTCTTCAATTTCTTCGTTATCTGCAGAGCTAGTTGGCATATAAACTTGTACTACTGTAGTAGGCGTGGGTTTCGTGTCTATCTTGGCCACAATAATGCGTTCACTATGCTGATTGTAGTAGCTTACTCGCACTCCTATTTTTTTATTCATTATTAAACCTACTCCTGCATTACCCCTATTTGATTTTGTATTTATAACCCTGTATTCACCTGGCCAAAAGTCTTGTTCCTCCTGCCACCGAACTTCATTAATTCCCACTATATCTAACTTTAACCTATCCATCTCCCTTTTTAAATTTTCTAACCTACCTGCCCGATTAAGGGATCTGACATTCCACGCTCCGATCCGTAGAACGCCAGTTTTCTTTCTCCTGATAACGACGTCCTCTTGAGTAGTCCCCGCCCGGAGATCCGAATGGGGGATTATTTTACCTCCGGAATATTTTACCCAAGAGGACGTCATCATCATTTAATCATACAGTAAAGCTGCATGCCCTCGGGAAAAATTACGGCCGTAGTTTCCCCTTGCTTTCAGCCGTTCGCAGTACCAGCACAGCAAGGCTGTTATGGTTAGTGTTACAAGGCCAGATCAGTCAATCATCTAGACTGTTGCCCCTGCAACTACTGAAAAGGCTGCTGCCCCTCTTCAGAAACCACACGTTTGTCTGGCCTCTCAACAGATACCCCTCCGTTGTGGTTGCACCTACGGTACGGCTATCTGTATCGCTGAGGCACGCAAGCCTCCCCACCAAAGGCAAGGTCCATGGTTCTTGGGGAGGGGGGGGGGGGGGGGGACATGCTTAAGTGACAACATATGTGACGGCTGTTTTGTTACTCAAAATCGTGTCAACATTACGAACCAAGTTTATATGTAAATGGAGTATTGTGGCAGCACGTTTTACCTCGTGGGAATCTATGGTCTTATCTCTGTTTCTTTTACAGATGATTATGCCGTCTGATAAGATACCTTGCGTAAATACTGTGAGAGCACGCGTTTGTGCTGCGGAACAGAGGTTTCGTTTGAGATCTGCGTCGCATGTAGATAAGTCGTGCACACGGTTTATTACGCACAGTCCGCTACTTGTTCCATGTAAGAGTAAAAGATTCAGAAGTTTCATAAAATACCACCTACATCCACATCCATACTCTACGGTCAGTAGCAATAGCCAAATCATCCAACATTAGTTGGAGGCGACTTTAGCCTACCCAGTACACACTGGGACGTATATGGATTCATTGCAGGGAGTAGAGACATACAATAGCGAAAAGTACTTTTGAACAAGTTTTCTGAAAACTGTCTTGAGCAGCTGTTTTAGCAGACTACAAGCAACGGAAAATCTTAGACCTTGCCACTAAAAATAGGACGGACCTTACCAACAGAACCCAGTATGTTGTCCTCGATGGCGAGTGTCCATAGGAGACAAGTGTATCGTCAGGAGTGCCCCACCATTTAGAGAATCGTCATTAGAAGCTGACTGCAGAACTATTCGACTGCGTCCAACATACAATGCGCATCAGGACCACGAAGATAAGATACGAGAAATAACGGCTCATAGTGTGGCATACAAATAATCGCTTTTCCCTCGCTATATTTGCGAATGGAGCAGGAAAGGAAATGACTAGTAGTGGTACGGAGTACCCTCCGCCAAGCGCCATAACGTGGATTTCGGAGTATCTATGTCGATGTAGATGTAAATGCAGATATTTTGAAAACCACTGTGAAGTGAATGCAGAGGGTACAGGGCATTTTCCCGTTTCATTCACGTTGGGGCGTGGGGACAACAATTCATTATGGTTCAAATGGCTCTGAGCACTATGGGACTTAACTTCTGAGGTCATCAGCCCCGTAGACTTAGAACTACTCAAACCTAACTAACCTAAGGACATCACACACATCCATGCCCGAGGCAGGATTCGAACCTGCGACCGCAGCAGCAGCGCGGTTCCTGACTGAAGCGCCTAAACCGCTCGGCCACAGCGGCCAGCTCATCAATTGATTAAATGTCTCTGTGTGTGGTGTAAGTAATCTAATCTCGTCCTCACGATCCGAACATGAGTAAACAGGGAGTTGTAGCATATTCCTGGAGTTTTCATTCAAAGCCGGTTCCTGAAACTTTCTAAGTAGACTTCTCGGGATTGTTTATGTCTATCTTAAAAAGACTGCCAGTTCAGTTCTTTCAAGATCCCTGTGACAATCGCCTGGTTCGTTTGAAAGGGCATGGCCCACTTCCTTCCACGTCCTTCCTTAATCCGATGGGACCGATGACCTCGTTGTTTCGTCCGCTTCTCCAAATCAGCCAACCAATGAGGCCCCCTCTCACAAGGGGAGGTCACGACGTTTGGAACGCGGATTTACTGTAAACTTCGTACAGTCGTAGTACTCCATGAGGACAAAAAAATGTGTAAGCAGTAGCGCGTACTTCTCAAGCTTTACTGAGAAAATCGCAAGATAATTTCGGTCGTCAAATATATATCTGTGCGTGGCCATTTCTATAATGAAGCTGCTACAACCGAGTGGTGCCGGCACGGCAGCTCAGCGTGTTAGGCCAGAGCGTTAGCTATCCTCTCTAATATTAAAACTGAGCGAACGGATCAACGAACAAACTGAACACCGTGCGCTCAGTTTTATTATTAGAAAGGGTAACTACCGCTCTGACCGACACGCAATTTTTTCCATTTTGTTCGATATACACTCCTGGAAATGGAAAAAAGAACACATTGACACCGGTGTGTCAGACCCACTATACTTGCTCCGGACACTGCGAGAGGGCTGTACAAGCAATGATCACACGCACGGCACAGCGGACACACCAGGAACCGCGGTGTTGGCCGTCGAATGGCGCTAGCTGCGCAGCATTTGTGCACCGCCGCCGTCAGTGTCAGCCAGTTTGCCGTGGCATACGGAGCTCCATCGCAGTCTTTAACACTGGTAGCATGCCGCGACAGCGTGGACGTGAACCGTATGTGCAGTTGACGGACTTTGAGCGAGGGCGTATAGTGGGCATGCGGGAGGCCGGGTGGACGTACCGCCGAATTGCTCAACACGTGGGGCGTGAGGTCTCCACAGTACATCGATGTTGTCGCCAGTGGTCGGCGGAAGGTGCACGTGCCCGTCGACCTGGGACCGGACCGCAGCGACGCACGGATGCACGCCAAGACCGTAGGATCCTACGCAGTGCCGTAGGGGACCGCACCGCCACTTCCCAGCAAATTAGGGACACTGTTGCTCCTGGGGTATCGGCGAGGACCATTCGCAACCGTCTCCATGAAGCTGGGCTACGGCCCGGCACACCGTTAGGCCGTCTTCCGCTCACGCCCCAACATCGTGCAGCCCGCCTCCAGTGGTGTCGCGACAGGCGTGAATGGAGGGACGAATGGAGACGTGTCGTCTTCAGCGATGAGAGTCGCTTCTGCCTTGGTGCCAATGATGGTCGTATGCGTGTTTGGCGCCGTGCAGGTGAGCGCCACAATCAGGACTGCATACGACCGAGGCACACAGGGCCAACACCCGGCATCATGGTGTGGGGAGCGATCTCCTACACTGGCCGTACACCACTGGTGATCGTCGAGGGGACACTGAATAGTGCACGGTACATCCAAACCGTCATCGAACCCATCGTTCTACCATTCCTAGACCGGCAAGGGAACTTGCTGTTCCAACAGGACAATGCACGTCCGCATGTATCCCGTGCCACCCAACGTGCTCTAGAAGGTGTAAGTCAACTACCCTGGCCAGCAAGATCTCCGGATCTGTCCCCCATTGAGCATGTTTGGGACTGGATGAAGCGTCGTCTCACGCGGTCTGCACGTCCAGCACGAAAGCTGGTCCAACTGAGGCGCCAGGTGGAAATGGCATGGCAAGCCGTTCCACAGGACTACATCCAGCATCTCTACGATTGTCTCCATGGGAGAATAGCAGCCTGCATTGCTGCGAAAGGTGGATATACACTGTACTAGTACCGACATTGTGCATGCTCTGTTGCCTGTGTCTATGTGCCTGTGGTTCTGTCAGTGTGATCATGTGATGTATCTGACCCCAGGAATGTGTCAATAAAGTTTCCCCTTCCTGGGACAATGAATTCACGGTGTTCTTATTTCAATTTCCAGGAGTGTATATCAGGGAACAAAAGGGAATTCTATCCAGCTGGTGGTTTCTCGAATGTCATGGGGGCCAGAAGTTGTGTACATATACCGATACTTTGTCCTTCTGGAGCACAAGCAGAACTATACAGAAATCGCAAGAATTTCTTTTCTGTCAGTACACAAATCGTCTGTTATGCCAATATCAATATTTCGAAAGTGGTAAGCCTTTGGCCGCGTTCCATGCATGATGCACGCATTTGGGACAATAGTAGAATTGCTGCAGAATTTGAAAATAGACAATATGGTGGGTTGCTTGTTGGAGTTAGCGGATTTGCTCTCTCCAGACATCTTAGTACTCCCATGTTTCGACCTCACAAAGGAGCCGAAGTGCATTACAACGGAGTCCAATTGCTAGCAGACATGCAATAGAACGTTCATTTGGTGTTTGAAAAAAAAAAGTTTGCAAATTCTCACTAAAACACAAACAAAACAAGTGTCGATATGTTACCGTGGCTGCAGCTGTTGCAGACAGCTTCGGAATAGAAGTCGGAGGTGTGTGTGTGTTCAAATGTGTGTGAATTCCTAGGAGACCAAGCTGCTGAGGTCATCGGTCCCTGGACTTAAACGCTACTTAAACTAACTTATGCTAAGAACAACACACACGCCCATGCTCGAGGGAGGACTCGAACCTCCAGCGGGAGCGGCCGCACAGTCCGTGACATGGTGCCTCAAACCAGGCGGCCACTCCGCGCGGCTTGGAGATATGTTTCACTCTGATGCTGTGGAGGTGAATGACATCGATCAGTATGCAGTTCAGTCAATAATATATTAACCACTGGATAAAATATCAAGTAAATAAAATGTTGCACAAGCACAAAAATATTCATAAACCTAAATTTCTCTAGCATATTGGCTGAAGTGCCAGAACCTGAAGTTCGCTCCATTTCGTTCTTGAACTTTATCACAACTTCCATTTTAAGGTTATGCTCTTCTTCCGTGATTTCTCTTTGTCTGTTAATTAACAACATTTTTGCTTTATATAATTCTCGTATTAAATGCATTTTAATGAATGAAACTCGTCTGCTTTTCCCAACAACTCTCTGTTCTTCACTGAAACCGCATACTGTCTGTCTTTTTTTCATGTGCGCATCTTCTGATAAGGTCCCACCAGAGAATGCAAGCCAAGGCTCGTGACTATGGTATAAAGTTTCACTCTCAGCAGTTTCATTGCGGTATTCAGATTAGTTATCATCATCGATGTTGCCTGAAAATACCACATTATCTTCATTTGTGTCATTGTCGCTACCTCCAGTTATTTCCTCCACAACTTGTGGGATCATATCGACAACCATTTGGCTTATATCGTCTATCTTCGTCTCAGCTCCTCCACTGCCCGTTTGGAACTCTTCTCGGTTTCATTTTCTTTTCTTTCGCTTTTATGTCCTTTCAATTTACTTTAAGATGCTCCTGTGATCTTTGTGTAAGAGCTTTTGCATTCTATTCGACGTGTATCTATCCCCAACAATCTTTTTTTTTTCGTTTTTGTATGTTTACATCGTAATTATGCACTTTTTCATTATTTCAGCAAACCGCTCTTTTTCACTTTTTGGTATGTGTTTTCAACGTTTCTTAACACTTAAATTGCCCTTGGCCACCTCCAAGTTGCTGTTAGCTCGTATCTTAACCTGCAAGTGGTGCTTAAATTACCATCTGTAACCGCCAGTAATGGACGGTGCTAGCTGTATATTACGCTAACACGATATTAATGTCAAAAAGTGATGCAATGATGTCTACCGACAATATTTTCCGAGAGGAAACGAAATACTCATGCCAACAGTATGCTGAAATGGCTTGCTTCTTTAGTGAAAAGGTTTTACAAACTTAGTTACAATAAAGAATTAAACAGAAATTGGATTCTCCAACAGTTGCCAAAATAGTATAGGCCTACTACTACGGAACTAAGTTACTAAAGTAGTCCACACTAAAGACGTAAGAGTTACTACAAGAGTAATGTATAATAATTTGGTGTTCGTCACCCTAAAGCTATGACTTTAGTTACAAAAGAAGTAAAGAATATTCACTATAACAGTGGGCTTGGCCATAAACGGTTTACATCTACGTCTACACTCCGCCTGCCAGCTCAGGTTTATTTAAAGTCAGCACCGCTGTACTTGTTTTAATGTTATACAGTGCCTAAGATGGCATACTGTCGTATTTAAAATACACTATTAGACACATTGCCTAGGGGTCAATATTTCTGCTAAAAGCCTACTGCTTTGTTTTATCACTGAGTATACCATCTTGACTCTGATGATTGTGTAAATGTAACAATACAAAACAAAAGCCTAATGGCGGTACTGACTTTGAAGAAATATATTATGACTGTGGCCCTACATTATGCAAAAACCATCTCAAGTTTTAAGGTAAGGAATATTTCTTATGCCACCATCTTCTCTCCATTCTCTGTTCCATACTAGATTCTCAATATCTTTGTATGTTTCATATTTTCTTTTTCTATGTGTCACATCTTTCAGTAATTTGATATACGCTAAACAAATGAATCAAATAAGTCGTGGGCAAATACTGATTTTATTAGAAGAAAGAAGGTTGCCTCTCGTGGCATTTCTCTGCCAGTTGTGTCTATTAGGAAAGCTCTATGTTCCTCCGTTGGTTCCAAATCAGTGGTACTGTGGCTGTTTTCGTACAATAAGAAGCCAAAGGAGAGTATGGTTAGGGGCAGGTTGCAGATCTGAAGCAGTCAGTGAGACTGTACGAAAACTGTAGCTCCCAAACAGAAAGGGTCTATGTGCATGTTATGTGGGCTCGCTGATTACATATCTTTAGGCCTTAACTGCGATACCGTTAGGTTCGCAAATGAAGCTAGCTGATATAGTACAAAGAGCTGCGGGAATAATCCTGTCGTGTTGAAATATTAGCCTGGTCTCTGACAGATTGTCAAAATGACTGAACGTTTCCGGGAATCGGTAAAAATATCATATCGGGATGACTTAATTTGCTCTTTTGTGGTTTTTGTTCTCCACGCAACTGTGCTGTGGAGACTTGGAGTTCGGTTCTTTGTACAATTTGGCAAAATCCTAAAATGCAACCCTTTCCGGAGCTCAGTTGCTTTCAGCCTGATCTCAACATGTGACAAGTCCGACAACGGGGTTGCTACGGAATATTTAAAAGTACAAAGATCCAATGCGCCAAATTTGCGAGCAAAATCATTAGAAAAAATCTTTTTACAGTGTTTTCATTATGTACCCTTCAAAATACAACGTTAGATGCGTTAACAGTTTTCTGTTGACACTTTGGGGTTTTTAACAACACATCATGTAATGGGATCGACAACGGGACAACTCTGTATCTCACGCTATAAAACTAAAACAAACAAATAAAGTGCAGATTGCACCTTAGTCACTTGTGAGGCGCACAGTGGAGTCTCATTGGCACGTAGTGATCCTGATGGTAATTCGACATAGCTTTCGATATTTAACTCTCCTTAGCATGGTGTTTACAATGCAGATAATAATTTAGTACGTTGCTCTTCACTAGCGTGATTTCTCATTTTAGGTAATTTTGGTACTTAGCATTTTTGTTCATACAAGTATCCAATTGGGATATCGTGTATAGGACTGCCGGCCAGAGTGGCCGAGCGGTTCTAGGCGGTACAGTCTGGAACCGCGCGACCGCTACGTCGCAGGTTCGAATCCTGCCTCGGGCATGGATGTGTGTGATGTCCTTAGGTTAGTTAGGTTTAAGTAGTTTTAAGTTCTAGAGGATTGATGACCTCAGAAGTTAAGTCCCATAGTGCTCATAGCCATTTTGTATAGGACTACCGGTTGCGGCATTCCCGATATGGTCAAGGGGAAACTCTCGAGAAATTTTGGTTGACTGCACTCAGCACAGCGACTGGAGGAGCAAATTTTCGAACTTTTATTTCTACCTGATTGGCAGTGATTCAACCGAATGATTTATCAGTGCTAAAAACACTTCTTTATGCTGATAACCTGATATTGATATTTTAGAAAATATTATGATCTTAAAAGTGTAATAATAGCGAAATGGGTGTGGAATATAACACGCAAGAAGGAGTAGCCAATGACTGATCACTGTAATATAAGACACTGATGTAATATAAAAATGTCATGTCATAAAAAATATAATAATTTTTACCTTAAATGTCACACCTCCTATTTGAACCAAGGACAAAGCACGAAAGATTCGGGTTTAACATCCTGTCGACGAAAAAGATGTCGGAGACAGAACACAAGTTTGGATCGGGGAAGGGTGCGGAAGGAAGTCAGCCTTGTCCTTTGCAGAGGAACCAACCCAGCACTTGCCTTAACTGCTTTCGGGAAATCACGGAACGCCTGTAGCAGTATGGCCTAAAGGAAATTTCAACCTCCGCCAGCCTCCTATCCAAAGCATTGAGCCACCTAACTTCATATTTTATGACCATGATAATTATGCACAAATCGAAGCTCTCAAGTACATCAGCGTATGTGGATTAGTCAATAGACAGATAAAAACTACAAATCGAAAATAAACCCATACAGAATTTATTTTATGCTCTGTCGACATCGATGTTCAGAAGTGAGTCGTTGGTTTTAAGCAGACGAATTACATAAAGTACGGAAATTAAAGTTTCAAAAGGCAGCAAGGAACATAAAAGAAAAGAAGAGCCAGTACATCCACACACAATATCAGATATCAGGCTGGTAGCGCACAAGAAAAGTAGAAATAAAATAGAAGAAATATGGAATTAATAACTGTAAAGATTATATCCAAATAATAGAGATAAACATAAGATAGAAATTTTTAAAAAATAGAATGAAAAAGGGGAAGAGCTTTTCAAAGACGATGGCAAAGGTGGAACCATAACAAGGAATAAATGACTAAATACGGGTAGTTAAGAGAGAGACGTTGGAGAGAACCGACCCAGATAAACACATGTAAACGCAGTGCGTGTATCTGCTTGTGTATTTCTATCAAATGGTAATATCGACGAATTACTGGAGATTTATTACATCCTAAATCCTTTGATATGTAAATACACTTTAAGATTGTAAAGATGAAACGTTAAGTTCCGCCGGAATGCTTATGATCTACATAAAGAGTATCCATGGTGAGAAGATTTCATGGTTTGGTCTGGTTACTGACGAAATGACATGGTCGGTTGCTTCCAGTAAATTGTCACACGATTGCAAATACTGGGTGGTTATAATTAAACTTTCGCTGTTATATAGGGCCCCATGAAAAACAAGTGAATGCAGTACAACAAAACTTTGTAGAGACAGTTTTAAGGACTTGTCCAAAGAAATAACGAGTGAACCATTGAAAGAAACACATTTTTAATCTCCACATGAAAGGGTAACATTTGTTAACTGCGTACCATGTTTATGTTCTAGGTTACAAACGTTATTCAGTGTGACTACCATATGCATCCATGACAGCCGTGCAACAATTTCATAAATGTTCGCAGCAGTTTCCGAATGGTGGTTCATGAGCATTCAGCTGTCGGGACACAGCCCGTGCACTACTTGAAGATCACACGGTGCGCCCAGCATTCTCAGACATGGCAACAGCAACTTCTTCAACAATTTGGGTCGTAATTGGCCGTCGGTCTCTCCCAGGAACAATTCCCAAATCGTCAGTTAATACGAACCTCCAAATCACGTTCTTCAACCCCGGTGAGGAAGGAGGACCTCTTCGTATTCCTGTAACACGTCTAACCTCCTGAATAGCAGCAACGCTATTGCTGTCATAAAACAGATTTACGAGTAAAGCACTGGTCACCTTGCGCAGACCCGTGTTCAGTGCCTGCAGTTGTAATGCAGACTGATGTTTGTGTTTCATCTATACGTCGTCGTACCGGTACCAGTAGTACTTAACGGCGGGTCATGAGATTAACACTAACAACAACGCAAATCCTTCGGCGCACAGCCTGAACATCATTTCTATGAAGTTGAGTACCCATAATGTAAACAGTTTTCCGTCTACACTGGCTCAAGTAGTGAAAGTTTAATTATCACCACACTGTACTTGTCTACTGACGAATTCACTGTTCAGAGCACGTAAAATTTTCCAATAGCGGTGATAACATATATCATCCGTTTTAGCGTCCTACATATTGAATAAATCGGAAAACCGCTTAAAGAGTGCAAACAGGAAAGACTTCTACATGTTACAACTAAATAATCCAATTACCGTTGCGTACTGCAAGTAAAATTCACGGATCACAAGTATCTCGATGAAAGAGTATAATCGTTGGATTTCATGTCATCGGCGAAACTTCAGGTTCTGTATGACTTATTGGTAGTGTTGTGTCGATAAGAATAGCATTTAGTATGAGAGCTACATGCTAGCGCCGGTAAGAAAAATAATTCATTTATGCGAACTCCGGAAAAGCGGGAAAATGCCGAATAAGAAAGAAGTACAAGAGCCGAGTGATAGAGGAGTTTCCCAACGCAGCTGATGTCAGTAGCGGTGAAAAAGTGTGCGTTGCTGCTAGGATTTCTGTTCCAGTTCTCTTTCACGAAGCGCGCCACACGCGCGTGCTCCCCCTATATCCCTGAAATCACGCTTCGGTAGGTGGATAAGGCGCTGAGACTCGGTCCTGGCATCCCGGGCTGAATGGCGTAGGGTATCACTGGTTTTTATTACCTTCCAGAAAACGAAGGACAGGCCGCCTTATCCGGGACAAATCCGAACTGATGATGTCGGGGGCTGCTCCTATTCTTTTGCTAAGCTGGCCTGAATGCTACTTTATTTCTCCTTCAGCCTGTACTTCAATTCTTTAACTAGCTTCATTTCCCCTGCAGCAAGCTATTTGCAGCGACCTATTTAAACTTCTTGTGTCTACCAACGATCCGAATCAGAAATTTCCTAGAATAAAAAAAAGAGAGAGAGAGAGAAGACATGTGCGAGCAGGACTTTAGCTCTGAGAGTCTCGTATAAACTTAATTATGCATGCAGGGTGATCCAGGAGGAAAGATACATGCTTATAGGAGGGTTAAAGTATTAGTGATTGTGAACAAAGAATTTCTTATGAACATACGTCTCGTACTTAATAGTTTCCGAGGAAACTAATGAAAACAATTCTGAACAGGGCAGACGCAGGTGATAATTAATGAAACACTGTGATCTAATGTTGTATTTAATTGTGTACATTACCTCACGAAAGACGCTCAAAACTTTCACCTTCCCCTAAGCATTTTGCAGGTCTTGCAGATAGCTGCTGTTTTGCTGATCTGAGATCATTCGTATGGCCCACAACTTGAACACGTGCAGGTAACATAATGGTTCTCAATAGTTTCCGAGGAAAGTAATGAAAACAATGCGGAACAGGGCAAACGCAGGTGATAATAAATGAGACGCTGTGGTCTAATGTTGTATTTAATTGTGTACATTTCCTCACTAAAGATGCTCGTTTTTGTCCACTCTGCGCTTGTAAATTTCGCTCTTAAGTCTACCCCACAAACAGTAATTTAATGGAGTAAGATCAGGAGACCTGAGTGGCCAAAAAGTGACTCCACGACGGTCGATCCAACGCCCGATACACGTTTCAGTGACGTACTGTGTCAGTGGGGCACTGAAATGGTCTATAAAAATGACTTTACTGTCCTACGGATCATCTCGCTGTTGCAGCTCGATCTCAACGTATCAGTCTGTAGTTGGAGGCTGAAGCCGCTGCAGAATCTATCATTGGCAATGCACCAACGACCCGCACCTACAGTTACATTCCTGTGTTTCTGAGTCCCTCAACTGACCGGCTCGGAGATGGTCCCTGGCGGCAACGAAGGCCAGCGGAAGAGAAGTCTGATGGAAGAGGCTGCCAGTAGTGAACTAATGTGCATGGTCTGCTTACTAAAAGAAACGCTTGTGTTTGTATGTTCTGCGTTCTTTACTCTGTTTCGATTGGTGGGCTATGAATATCCAAGTGCCGACCAGTAAAAAGATTCCTTAAAAGATGCTGGTCCCCTTACCTGACTTTTGTTTCAGGTTGTTAACCAGTAACGCGCTTCCTACAATTTTATGCTGAAAAAAAGGTATCTCTCTCTCTCTCTCTCTCTCTCTCTCTCTCTCTCTCTCTCTCTCTCTGTCTCTTTCTGTGGCCAATAAAGTGAAATCTTGGCAGCACAGTCGAGTTTCTCTCTGCAACTTTCGGTTTATTTATATTAGCTAATCCTGACAGCCAAAGATGTTATCTACGGCGTTTGGTACACTCCAAAGGAACACAGCTTTCTACGTTTTGTTCACAATAGTGCCTCACTCGATCATGCTAAAAATAGCCTTTCTCCTCTTTCTACCTCTGACTCGTAAAAACGGTCCTTCTGAGAATTCCGCTTGGGTGGTTCCCTTGTCCGGCTATGTGATTTCGCTGTTCGCCCGAGTGCTGGCAGCTCATGTACTTACGAAGTGGCTTTGTAATTATATAAACCATCTAATTCCGAATAAAATGTAAATTATGTTAATTAATCACTGGCAGTCACGGGTGGGTACAGACTCTTTCCGGTCTTCCAGTTACGTTGGTTCTTTACGAGTCACATTTCATCAAAATGGTTTCGGTCAGTAACAATCATGGAGGTCTCTTTGTTTAACGTTCTCAGTGTTAATTAGTTATCCAGCCTGACGGGTCTTCATATAGTGATCTTACAATAGACATTGTACAGTTTTGGAAAAAGTAGTTGTGTAACAGCCACACCATTATTAAATATTGAAACAATTACACAGCCACCACTTCGACCTTGCGACTAGACTGCTGTGAAGACGATCGCTGCAAAGACGTCAGTTGTACACTTGTTTCAGTGTTTTATGATGACAGCCTAATGCTGAATGGCTTTACTCAAGTTGACGCTGGCCGCAGAAACCTTCAGACGCATATAATGATCGCCTCTGCTTCGCAGAGCGGGTAATTCGTACAACAGGCGTTGTTATGACCTGTTAAGGCTGGAGACAAACCATATATTCCAGTTCTACATGACGTTTTCTTTCAATAAGACAATGGAAGGCCGCATGTTTCCTGAACTGTATTGACCTACCTCAATAAATGGCATGCTCGACTGTTGCCATGGCCTGCACGTTCTCAAATTCTCTCGCCCATTGAAAATATGTGGTCATGTGTTGTCGAGAGATGGCACTTCACCACTCACAAGCCACTGCCGTTGATGAACTCTAGTTGAAGCAGCACTAGTGCTGTATACCTTTCGACCATCCAGATTCAACTAGCATCGATGCCCAACCGCGTTACGCATTGTTCCTGCTAAAGATGGCAGATATGTCTACTAACTTTTCCTCCCTACAAAACCCCAAATCAACTAGAAATGTTATCATGTATTCTTTCTGTCATACTGTATAGCACAGTAATTAAAAGGCATACATTTTCCGCCTGTTGATCATTGTTATTATTGTTTCAAACTCATCGGTTTCGGACAGTGTCACTCATGTTCAGATCTGTTTTAAGAATATAGAAGTAAATGATAATTTGGTTCTAATTTAGTGATCTAGCTACACAATAACCATTATTACGGTACTATCAATTTTCGTGTCATTTACTAAACCCTAACTTGTATGTTGTCAATGTGTACTAAAATTCTAAAAGAAATTTGATTGACATGAAAGACCTGTAGTGATAATAAGTGCCCTCTACATGCACTAACAAATTTAAAAATATAATCATGAAATAATTCGTACATAAAACTTTCCAGATCATTAAATGTAAAACACTGCAGTGGATTTCTTAGACTGACAAATTTTACTAAAGCAAAACGGTTAAAAACTTTTCAGGAGGTCTGTTCTCTTTTTTTCCATTAAACCATTGCAGAGAAAGAGCAGTATAAACGACAGGGCAAAAGTATTGCCACGTCGAGGTTTCTTCTGTTGTGTCCAGCATCGCAGCAGACGCGTGGTAAAACGCATCAAATGGCTCTGAGCACCATGGGACTTAACAGCTGAGGTCATCAGTCCCCTAGAACTTAAAACTACTTAAACCTAACTAACCTAAGGACATCACACACACCCATGCCCGAGGCAGGATTCGAACCTGCGACCGTAGCTGTCGCGCGGTTCCAGACTGAAGCGCCTAGAACCACTCGGCCACATCGGCCGGCCGCGTGGTAAAGAGTCCGATCCCAACACGATGCGCTATTTTAGTCTTCACCTCTAGAGCGGTTTAATGGATGGGAAGAGAGGGCACATTCGTGAAACTTTTTTTTTTTTTTTTTTTTTTTTTGCTCTTTCGTTTTAATGATATTTGTCAATCTAAGAAATTCTCTGTAGTGTGACACGTTTAATGCTCCGAAATCTTTTATGTGTTAATTATATCAGGCTTGTATTTTTAAATCCGTCATTACGTCTATAGGGCACTCCTTAATACTACAAGGCTTTTACATGAAACAAATTTCTTCTAAAGTAGCGTACAAGTTGGGCTTTAGTATATGACAGCATATGCACAATAAGTAAGATTTCGCTAAGTACAATTCTTCCTGGTGTTCCAAGTTTTATGGCCACTAGTGTACATTTTAAAAGCGTGAAACAGGGATTAATTCGTGATACGATGTTGGTCATGTGAGTTCATTTTGTTCTGTGGAGATTGCTGGTGGTGGGAGTTCCGTCTAACATTTAGTGCAATGGTTTGATAATGTAAACAGAGAAGACATCTACAAACATATAATTTAAAGTCTCCCTCTCATCGTTTTTCTGTCTGTAAGTAATGTCTAATCTGAGGAACTGGTGTAGGGGTCTTTCGCTGACAGACTAATTTACGAGAAAGTTTGTGTGTACGAGTAATAAGTATTTCGTACAAACTGCATGAACTACGATCATGTTTATCAGCTACGTCGTGCCTCCTTAGAACTCTACCCTTTCGCTGCTCCAATCGTTTTCGTTATGTGAAAATGATCATATTCAGTTACCTAACGTTGTTCTGTTAATTTTAACCATAAGTATACGCAGTGGACCATAAACAAAATTACCGCTACGTCAGACAAGCCGTCAGTGCTACACGAGTGAATCCGGAACTGGGAGGTATATGTGGGCGTTGCAATATAGGCACAATTACAGGTATTTTCCACCCTTCCTTTGGGTTGGATTGAGTAAGGTGAGCTACGGCTGATATATAGCTCTTAAGCGATTTCTTGGTTTGGGACGGGTCGCCGATCATAAGTATGCCAGGGAACAATATGGAGTGGTTGAAGATGGAGGGAAGGTGGGACGTGTTGGTACAGGCATGGCAGAAGGCCAGGGTCGTCGAGAAATGCAGTACGGTGTAAGGATCGAGTTTACGGGAATTGTCAGGCAGAAGGAGAAGTTCTAGGTATTTGAAGAGGTGAGGGAAGAGTTAGTACATGATACGGGTGGGGGATGGTAGCCAGCTACGGAAACTTAGTGTGGCGCACGTCGTTATGGGGTTTAGAGGCTGCGATAAAACCTGGGAGGAGCGAAATACATGCAACAGTACATAGATGAGATCAGATCGGACATAGGTCATATATGAATGTATGATGATCGTGGAATTTACTGGCCCCATTCCCTCATTTATCAGCTTTAATTTATTATGGGGTTTCTTTTGGATGGTTAGTAGGCAGGGATCTACATCTACATCTGTACTCCTTAAGCCACATTACGGTGTGTGGTAGAAGGTATTTTGTGTACCACGTCACTTCCTCTCTTCCCTGTATCAGTCATGAATGACTCGCAGGAAGAAGAATTGCTGGTTGCTTTCCGCGTGAGTTGGAATATCGCTAATTTTACATCCATGCTCTTTTCACGAGATTTACTTAGGAGGAAGCAATATACTGGTCGACTCTTCTAAGTACGTCTGCTCTCGGAATTTTAACAGTAAATCACTCCGTAATAAATGGAGATGCCGTGTGGCTAGAACCTCCCGTCGGGTAGACCGTTCGCCCGGTGCAAGTCTTTCGAGTTGACGCCACTTCGGCGACTTGCGTGTCGATGAAATGATGATGATAAGGACAACACAACACCCAGACCCTGAGCAGAGAAAAATCTCCGACGGGAATCGAACCCGGGCCGAAAGGGATGACAGTCCGTCGCGCTGACCACTCAGCTACCAGGGGCGGACAGACCACTCCGTCATGCACAATACCTCTCTTGTAACGTCTGTCATGGGGTCGGCTGAGCATTCCCGTGGCACTCGTTCTTAATATATAAACCTGTACGGAAACGCGCTGCCTTTTCTTTTTTTTTCTTTTTGGTCTTCTCCATTTTCTCTGTGAATCCTAAATGATACAGATTACATATGAGCAATATTCATGTTTTGGGCGAGCGACGGGTTTGTGAACTACCTCCTTTCTGGGTAGACTACACTTCCTGAGGATACATTCAATTAATCTCAGTGTCTTTGATTGGAAGGACACCGTTTTGGATCGTAAAATAAAGGTCTGCCGAGCGGGGTAGCCGCGCGGTCTGGGTCGCTTTGAACCGGTTCGCACACCTTGTCACGATTCGCACGCCTTGTCACGGTTCGCGCGGCTCCCTCCGTTGGAGATTCGAGTCCTCCCTCTGGCATGCGTACGTGTGTCGTCCTTAGGGTAAGTTAGTTTCAGTTAGATTAAGTAGTCATCTCTCTCTAATATGAGGAATCTAAACTGAGGAACATCGTGTGCGCTATCTGTGTGGAACTTAATAACTCCCCCCCTGACCGCGCGGGATTAGCCGAGCGGTCTCGAGCGCTGCAGTCATGGACTGTGCGGCTGGTCCCGGCGGAGGTTCGAGTCCTCCCTCGGGCATGGGTGTTTGTGTTTGTTCTTAGGATAATTTAGGTTAGGTAGTGTGTAAGCTCAGGGACTGATGACCTTCGCAGTTAAGTCCCATAAGACATCACACACACAACTCCTCCCCTGTAGTTCGTGGGACAGAAATGCGGGATACAGCTTGTTTTCGATTAAGATGCTAATGAAACACTGTAAGACTACTATCAACTGCTTGTTGTAACCGACCAACGGTCGATCCAAGTTTAGCTCATCCAACTGTTTCGGAAGCTAGTAGCCCTAAGTTTTACATTGTGTGAGCAGATATTGATAGTTCTAAGTTTTATATTGTGTGAGCAGTTATTTACAGTTAACCGTTATTACTTTCTGTAGTACGATGGTGCGCCACACATTCATCAGTGCGTTAACTGGGCGGGTTATGCATACACTAGTGCTTTCGTACTGAACATCAGCTGCAGCGGACGGATACACTGCCCAGTAAAAGCCTTCCGTTCCCAGGCGAAATTCTGCGGGAAGACTGCCGCCTTGGCAGCACCATTAACATATTAGGAACAAAGCCAAATGGTCTCATCAGCATTCGCATCGCGGACCTATTTCCCAGATTGACCGCGAAAGCAGTAATGCGAAAATGCGTGTCGCCTGTCCGCGGGATGTGATTCTCAGCGTGTAACGAAGTATTAGACCTAAAATCCGTATATAGCATTAATTTTTGCTTGTTGCTTCACAGACCGGTTCACCGGCTTCTTCGATGTTAGAAAATAGTTCTGATACTTCGAACTTATGTACCCTAAATGTGAATAATATTGATCAATTTTCCAAATATGAGGTTTCATTTAAAAAGTTATCATTAATTCAATAAGTGCACTGACCATCAAAATCTAACGAGCCGACCTAAGTAAGAATCTTTGAACATTGGATCTATAAAGGACAAGGCGTCAGTTCGAGCATTGCCATTTATAACTAACTCCCAAGCTCCATACAGTAACAGTATGCAATCACCTATCTACAACTGTAATCATGTGGAGGATACAAGCCTGATGTTTGAACGAACGAAATGAGTTCTTTTTGTTGGAAGGTTGCGTGTTTTGCGAGACGACAACGTGTCCATAAAAAGTTGTCCAACATTATCGGAGGCTGAATGTTTTCAGCGCGAAGCAGAGAATAACGTACTCATTTTCGAAAAGTAGTACGGATACTAGCTTCCGTCGTAAGTCGCATTAAGAAAAATGCTTATTTATTGGTCGGGAGTACTTTCGGACATTGTGTCCATTCTCAAAATACCCCCTCCGTAGGTGATTGAAATACTGTTCAATAATTCATGGAGGTACGTTGCATCTATGCAACTAAATGAAAGACAGTTTGTTTCTTGCCATTGCGTTTCGCTTCTTTTATTTACAAAGCATCTTCAGTGGCCTGTAATACACTTTTTTTACACATATTATAAATGTATAGTGTAGTTTTACATTTTGTCGTGTTTTCCTCTTGTTTTTCATATTAGAAGCAACTTTTGTAGCACAAGTTTCGTGGAGTTAAATAATCATTGGTGTTATTTACGATTACCAGTGTTGTTAGTCCACATGTGTGATCCTGAAGATGTGTTCATTCGTCCCAATGCTGCACTTGGCAGGTTTCCGGCGCTTTTTCACCCACATTTACTACAAAAAATCACTTGCACTTTTCATTTTATGACCAACATGTGTGTGTTTACAGTGTGTAGTGTTGCAAACTGTCGTTACGTGTTTATCTTTCGACCGTTGTTTGTGTTGTGTGTGTGATTTGATATTTGTTTTGTGTGAGTTTGCGTGTGTGTGTCGTTCCTTGTGACAGCCGTTTTTCTGTGGATATTTGTGTGTGTGTGTGTGTGTGTGTGTGTGTGTGTGTGTGTGTGTGTGTCTGTGAGAGAGAGAGAGAGAGAGAGAGAGAGCGAGAGAGGGAGAGAGAGAGGAAGATTCATTAATTATTTACTCTGGTTATGAAACTTGCTGGCAGATTAAAACTGTGTGCCGGACTCGAACTCGGTCCTGAGTTCCAGTCTCAGTCTGGCACACAGTTTTAATGAGCCAGGAAGTTCCATATCAGCGCACACTCCACTGCAGGGTGAAAATCTCATTTCTGGATACTCTGGTTATGTTTCAGATTTTTATTGGTTATTTTTTTCATGGCTAACGTGATCAATGAGTTATTGCTTATATTGATTTTGTCATTAATTACTTTCTTCTTCGTTGCAAGGGCTCTTTGTTTGTGAAAGTTTTCTAGTAATGTCAGGAGATTTTTTTTGTTGTGGCTGGTTTGATGCAGCTCTCCATGCTACTCTATCCTGTGCAAGCTTCTTCATGTCCGAGTAACTAGTGTAATCCACATCCTTCTGAACCCTTTTGAAATTCCTGCCTGTCATCCTCAGATATACTGATTCAAATTCTAGACATTCTAAATGGTATATACCGAGCGATGTGGCGCAGTGGTTAGACACTGGACTCGCATTCGGGAGGACGACGGTTCAATCCCGCGTCCGGCCATCCTGATTTAGGTTTTCCGTGATTTCCCTAAATCGCTCCAGGCCGTGCCCTTTGACAGGGCACGGCCGACTTCCTTCCCCATCCTTCCCTAATCCGATGAGACCGATGACCTTGCTGTCTGGTCTCCTTCCCCAAACAACCCAACCCAACCCTCTAAATGGTATACACCCGCTCCTTGGTAGTTATCTGGTTTGTATGTTGTTGTTGTTGTTGTTGTTGCTGTTGTTGTTGCTGTTTGTAAATGTGACTGGAGTGTTCCTTTTTCTACAAGCAATGTGTAATCCCCGTTTCTACAATATATTTTATATCCTGTGTGTTGATTTGAGTTTGTATGTTAAAGTGTACCATTTCTTTCTGTTAGTCATGTCAGGAGTGTTTTTTGTGTTTATGTATGTGCTGAAGTATCTGTGGGGTTCTTTGGCGTTTGTGTTATCTGCTTGTTTTCATTTTTCTTTAACTGTATTTTGATTTTTTTGTTAAGTCTTTGTGCTACATGGGTGTTGTAACCATTGTTTGTGGCTCTGAGTTTTTGTAATTCCTTTTCATCGTATTCTTTGGTGAACGGGATGTTATTCAGTTTGTGTAACATGTGTCGAAGGGCCACTAATTTTTGATTTTGCTGGTGTTGGATGAAGCATGTATAATGTATCTGCACCTGTTGGCTTTCTGAAGATGTCAAATATGTCGTTATTGCTGTCTCTAAGTAAGTATGTTAGAAACAGTTACAGCAGACAATCCAAACTGCAGTCCAGATAGTTTAACTGTGTTGTTGTTGTTGTTGTGGTCTTCAGTCCTGAGACTGGTTTGATGCAGCTCTCCATGCTACCCTGTCCTGCGCAATCTTCTTCATCTCCCAGTACTTACTGCATCCTACATCCTTCTGAATCTGCTTAGTGTATTCATCTCTTGGTCTCCCTCTACGATTTTTACCCTCAACGCTGCCCTCCAATGCTAAACTTGTGATCCCTTGATGCCTCAGAACATGTCCTTCCAACCGGTCCCTTCTTCTTGTCAAGTTGTGCCACGAACCCCTCCCCAATTCTATTCAATACCTCCTCATTAGTTATGTAGTCTAGCCATCTAATCTTCAGCATTCTTCTGTAGCACCACATTTCGAAAGCTTTAACATACAATAGGCATATTACAGTGAACAGTACGAAGAGAAATGTTCTGCCTGGAATCTCACTGACTGGAACAGAGTTGTCTTCAGTGATGAGTCCCTCTTCAAACTGAGCCCGATGAAAGGCGAGAACTTATCTGGAGACGCTCCAGACAACATTGCAATACCAATCTAACTGTCTCCCGCATTACGGCCTGACGGCCAGGAGTGATGTTCTGGAGTGCCATTTCTTTTCATAGCAGGACGCATTTGGTTGTCATCCGCGGCAGCCTTACAGCACAGCGGTACGTCAGCGATAGTTTACGCCCCATTTTGTTGACCTTCGTGTCAAGCCATCCCGGACTTACATTTAAGTAAGATAATGCCCACCCGCACACGTCGAGAGTTTCTCCTGCTTGTCATAGTGCTTGCCAAATACTGCCTTGCACATCAAGTTCACCGGATTTCCCCCCAAATGAGAACCTTTACAGCGTTGTGGACACGGCCTCACAATCATCTCGCGATTTTGACGGTCTAACACTCCAACTGGACAGAATTAGGCATGATATCCCTCAGGAGGACGTCCAACAACTCTGTCAATCAGTGCCAAGCCGACAAACTGCTTATGTAAGGGCCACAGCTGGATCAACGCGTTATTGACTGGCTTGACTTGTGAAGCTCTTTCTCTTGAATCAATCACCCAGTTTTTCTGAAATTTTAATCATTTGTTTGTCTGTACGTGTACATCACATCTACCGATTTCCGTCCCATTCGGCAGTCGGCTTTTTTTCTTTCTTTATTTCTTGGAGTGTATGCAACCCTCAACTTTGGACTCTTACTCGCTCCGCTTCTGATGTCGGATTTCCACCAGGACTGCACGGAGGTGAAACCACTGTACAGGCTTCAGCAAACGAGCCGACTACCGACAGGTGTCGCACTGCCATCTCTGAACTTTTCGTCATTCAGCAAACACTATAAATAAAACGAATAAGTACTTTCGCGCCATAAAAACATCCGAATCGAAGGTACATGACATGGGAAGATTTATGATTTTGTTCGCCAATGACGTTCTTGTTTGTGTAAAAGTAACAGCGATAGGAAATTAGTTCACGCTCAAAATAAACAAATGTAATGTATTCCGCATAAATATGCGGAAAAACCCACTGTTGCGTAAATACATGTTGGCTGTACACACACTCACTGAAAGTAGTCACATTCTTTAAATATCTGGAAGTAATCGTAAGAGCGATTTAACATATAACATGAAACTTGGTGTAAGAGATACTGATGGCAGACTGAGATTCACTGGAAGAATCCTCAGGGTGGGCTTACTGGTAGTCGGGAGCTCCAACGTCAGGCGCGTAATGGGACCCCTTAGGGAAATGGCAGCAAGAGAGGGGAAGAAAACCAATGTGCACTCCGTGTGCATACCGGGGGGAGTCATCCCAAATGTGGAAAGGGTCCTTCCGGATGCCATGAAGGGTACAGGGTGCACCCATCTGCAGGTGGTCGCTCATGTCGGCACCAATGATGTGTGTCGCTATGGATCGGAGGAAATCCTCTCTGGCTTCCGGCGGCTATCTGATTTGGTGAAGACTGCCAGTCTCGCTAGCGGGATGAAAGCAGAGCTCACCATCTGCAGCATCGTTTACAGGACTGACTGCGGACCTTTGGTACAGAGCCGAGTGGAGGGTCTGAATCAGAGGCTGAGACGGTTCTGCGACCGTGTGGGCTGCAGATTCCTCGACTTTCGCCATAGGGTGGTGGGGTTTCGGGTTCCGCTGGATAGGAGTCCACTACACGCAACAAGCGGCTACACGGGTAGCAGGGGTTGTGTGGCGTGGGCTGGGCGGTTTTTTTAGGTTAGATGGCCTTGGGCAAGTACAGAAAGGGCAACAGCCTCAACGGGTGAGGGGCAAAGTCAGGACATGCGGGGACCAAGCAGCAATCGGTATTGTAATTGTCAACTGTCGAAGCTGCGTTGGTAAAGTACCGGAACTTCAAGCGCTGATAGAAAGCACCGAAGCTGAAATCGTTATAGGTACAGAAAGCTGGCTTAAGCCAGAGATAAATTCTGCCGAAATTTTTACAAAGGTACAGACGGTGTTTAGATAGGATAGACTGGATGCAACCGGTGGTGGAGTGTTCGTCGCTGTTAGTAGTAGTTTATCCTGTAGTGAAGTAGAAGTGGATATTTCCTGTGAATTATTATGGGTGGAGGTTACACTCAACAACCGAACTAGGTTAATAATTGGCTCCTTTTACCGACCTCCCGACTCAGCAGCATTAGTGGCAGAACAACTGAGAGAAAATTTGGAATACATTTCACATAAATTTTCTCAGCATGTTATAGTCTTAGGTGGAGATTTCAATTTACCAGATATAGACTGGGACACTCAGATGTTTAGGACGGGTGGTAGGGACAGAGCATCGAGTGACATTATACTGAGTGCACTATCCGAAAATTACCTCGAGCAATTAAACAGAGAACCGACTCGTGGAGATAACATCTTGGACCTACTGATAACAAACAGACCCGAACTTTTCGACTCTGTATGTACAGAACAGGGAATCAGTGATCATAAGGCCGTTGCAGCATCCCTGAATATGGAAGTTAATAGGAATATAAAAAAAGGGAGGAAGGTTTATCTGTTTAGCAAGAGTAATAGAAGGCAGATTTCAGACTACCTAACAGATCAAAACGAAAATTTCTGTTCCGACACTGACAATGTTGAGTGTTTATGGAAAAAGTTTAAGGCAATCGTAAAATGCGTTTTAGACAGGTACGTGCCGAGTAAAACTGTGAGGGACGGGAAAAACCCACCGTGGTACAACAACAAAGTTAGGAAACTACTACGAAAGCAAAGAGAGCTCCACTCCAAGTTTAAACGCAGCCAAGACCTCTCAGACAAACAGAAGCTAAACGATGTCAAAGTTAGCGTAAGGAGGGCTATGCGTGAAGCGTTCAGTGAATTCGAAAGTAAAATTCTATGTACCGACTTGACAGAAAATCCTAGGAAGTTCTGGTCTTACGTTAAATCAGTAAGTGGCTCGAAACAGCATATCCAGACACTACGGGATGATGATGGCATTGAAACAGAGGATGACACGCGTAAAGCTGAAATACTAAACACCTTTTTCCAAAGCTGTTCCACAGAGGAAGGCCGCACTGCAGTTCCTTCTCTAAATCCTCGCACAAACGAAAAAATGGCTGACATCGAAATAAGTGTCCAAGGAATAGAAAAACAACTGGAATCACTCAACAGAGGAAAGTCCACTGGACCTGACGGGATACCAATTCGATTCTACACAGAGTACGCGAAAGAACTTGCCCCCCTTCTAACAGCCGTGTATCGCAAGTCTCTAGAGGAACGGACGGTTCCAAATGATTGGAAAAGAGCACAGATAGTCCCAGTCTTCAAGAAGGGTCGTCGAGCAGATGCGCAAAACTATAGACCTATATCTCTGACGTCGATCTGTTGTAGAATTTTAGAACATGTTTTTTGCTCGAGTATCATGTCGTTTTTGGAAACCCAGAATCTACTATGTAGGAATCAACATGGATTCCGGAAACAGCGATCGTGTGAGACCCAACTCGCTTTATTTGTTCATGAGACCCAGAAAATATTAGATACAGGCTCCCAGGTAGATGCCATTTTTCTTGACTTCCGGAAGGCGTTCGATACAGTTCCGCACTGTCGCCTGATAAACAAAGTAAGAGCCTACGGAATATCAGACCAGCTGTGTGGCTGGATTGAAGAGTTTTTAGCAAACAGAACACAGCATGTTGTTATCAATGGAGAGACGTCTACAGACGTTAAAGTAACCTCTGGCGTGCCACAGGGGAATGCTATGGGACCATTGCTTTTCACAATATATATAAATGACCTAGTAGATAGTGTCGGAAGTTACATGCGGCTTTTCGCGGATGATGCTGTAGTATACAGAGAAGTTGCAGCATTAGAAAATTGTAGCGAAATGCAGGAAGATCTGCAGCGGATAGGCACTTGGTGCAGGGAGTGGCAACTGACCTTTAACATAGACAAATGTAATGTATTGCGAATACATAGAAAGAAGGATCCTTTATTGTATGATTATATGATAGCGGAACAAACACTAGTAGCAGTTAAAATGGTTCAAATGGCTCTGAGCACTATGCGACTCAACTGCTGAGGTCATCAGTCGCCTAGAACTTAGAACTAATTAAACCTAACTAACCTAAGGACAGCACACAACACCCAGCCATCACGAGGCAGAGAAAATCCCTGACCCCGCCAGGAATCGAACCCGGGAACCCGGGCGTGGGAAGCGAGAACTCTACCGCACGACCACGAGATGCGGGCTGTAGCAGTTACTTCTGTAAAATATCTGGGAGTATGCGTGCGGAACGATTTGAAGTGGAATGATCATATAAAATTAATTGTTGGTAAGGCGGGTACCAGGTTGAGATTCATTGGGAGAGTCCTTAGAAAATGTAGTCCATCAACAAAGGAGGTGGCCTACAAAACACTCGTTCGACCTATGCTTGAGTATTGCTCATCAGTGTGGGATCCGTACCAGATCGGTCTGACGGAGGAGATAGAGAAGATCCAAAGAAGAGCGGCGCGTTTCGTCACAGGGTCATTTGGTAACCGTGATAGCGTTACGGAGATGTTTAATAAACTCAAGTGGCAGACTCTGCAAGAGAGGCGCTCTGCATCGCGGTGTAGCTTGCTCGCCAGGTTTCGAGAGGGTGCGTTTCTGGATGAGGTATCGAATATATTGCTTCCCCCTACTTATACATCCCGAGGCGATCACGAATGTAAAATTAGTGAGATTAGAGCGCGCACGGAGGCTTTCAGACAGTCGTTCTTCCCGCGAACCATTCGCTACTGGAACAGGAAAGGGAGGTAATGACAGTGGCACGTAAAGTGCCCTCCGCCACACACCGTTGGGTGGTTTGCGGAGTATAAATGTAGATGTAGATGTAGATGAAGTGAAGTTCACCAACGAAGAAGGTATCTTGCAAAACCGTCCTTTTACATATACTTAAGTATTACACCTGTGTCTGGAAGCCTTTACCAGACAGCAGAACAGATGAAACTGAAAAGATCTCAAGAAGAGCAGTGCGTCTCGTCACAGGTTCGTACAGTAACCAAGAAACAGTCTCACCCAACTGGAGTGGCAGATGCTGTAAGAGAGGTGTTGTGCCTCACGATGTGGTATACTGTTAAAATTCCAAAAGCGGACGTTCATAGAAGAGAGAGCCAATGAACTGCTGCCTCCTATGTATATTTCGTGAAAACACCATGAAGACAAGATACATAGGAGCTCGCACAGCGTCTTCCAACAATCGTTAATCCCCCACATGATTCGCGACTAGAACACTGTACGAAGTTCCATTGTTCCTGAGCTTGGTGGGACTCCACCAGAGACAGAAATAAGCAGCCATTCCCCCCCTCCCCCCCTTCTCCCCCCCCCCCCCCCCCCCGCAACGAACTTGTGACGACACACTAGTTACCTTCACCGAAATACACCGTGAATGCTCGGCTCCGTCAGGAACCTACAACAAATTGGTATGCCAGTGAAAATCTATTCACTAAAGACCTTAACTTTGCCATGTATTATCAACAGTTTTCACGTATTTAAATGAGTAATCAAGTGAAAAATGGCTCTAAGCACTATGGGACTTAACATCTGAGGTCATCAGTCCCCTAGACTTAGAATCACTTAAGCCTAACTAGCCTAAGAACATCACACACATCCATGCCAGAGGCAGGATTCGAACTTACGACCGTAGCAGCAGCGCGGTTCCGGACTGAAGCGCCTAGAACCGCTCGGTCACAGCGGCCGGCAGTAATTAAATGAACTGGTCTTAAATAGCAACTCGCTCCACGCCGCAGATTGTCGCTGTGATTCCTCAGACCTGCAGTGTCACGCATTTTGACGCCCTCCATAGAGACCGTATACCTTGTCTTGCCCGGCCCCGTAACGAACTTCTGACTAGTCGACTCGAGGCCCTCGAGAAAGACCGGCCGCGGAGCTTACGTCACGAAGGTAGGCCTGAGCTCGCTCGCTTAACTCAGCAGACCGAATGTGTTTCCAAACCTGTTAACACGCAGCTGGGTGTGTACCTGCAAACGAGAATTGCATCTTCTACTTTAATCTGGTATTACGAAGTCTTACTGATTACTAGTCGTACAACAAAATTTAAGATTAATTCTCGACATAAATGGCATAACGTCTTGTTTGTAGCATTTAGTCTCCTCTACGTAACAGTCCTCATTTCATACAAGATGTAGTGCCTTATGCAACTGATCATAAGTTTGACATGATTTTAATTCTATTGTACCCCAGTGCCGCCGTGACAAATTATTAGTTGTCCTATGCATTTTCTATGATTGTAGGACTAATAACTGTAAGATTCCATAATAGTGAATTCTAGTAGAAGATGCAATTCTCGTTTGTGCATTCACATCCAGTTACGAGTCAACAGGTGCAGAAACACAGTTTTTCTTCTGATTTGAGCGAGCGAAAGAGCTCGGTCTACCTTCGTGACGTACGCGCCGCAGCCTTTCTCGTAGGCACCGAGTCGGCTCGCCCGCCGTATTTTGCAAACGCTCGGCCCCGCGCGAAGTCCACGAGAAATAAATATGTCAGTGCATAGGTACCCACTATGTCATAACTTAGTCGTGTGCTATCGAGAGTCTGCATGCTTTAAAACGGGCTGTTAAGAGTGAGCCGTACGTGGCTCGTGTTCGTGCCATCTCTTATTTAACATCCTGTTTTTGCCGTACTGCCACCTCGTTATGATAGTTTCAATTACTTGTGTCACTGAGTTGCTGCTTTGCCTGCCTGTGAGCGGCAGCAGCAGCGCTTATCGATATAAGCCCTGCCGTATTATCTTTGCTGGACTGCTATTACTTCCCGGTCGTGGTGAGTCGACCAGTCGGTTGGTACGTGCCAGCAGTGAGCTCGGACCTGGTAGTGTTTGAGTTGGCACGCGGCTCAAGTTCAGTCGGGGCGCGGCAGCAGTGAGGTCCAGACCGCCATGACTCGCCCGACGGTTGCCGACACGCATGATTGGAGGGTGGACGACTTTGGTTGGTCGTCGGTCGGTCGTCTTGCCGGACGATGTGTATTTGGCCGGCGATCGCTTATGGGTTGCCTCTGTGTGCTGACTCGTGATCCGTCCCTGTTATTGTACAGTCACTGCCGTTAGCATTGTATAGTTCTTCGTGCAAGTGTTCGTGAAACTGTGTGTAGCTTGTGTTAGTTTAAATGTTGTCGGCGTACTGGCTCTGAGGAGTCGGTCGGTTGGCGTGGAGCAATGAGGAATTCTCGGCGGGGCGTAGTTTGGCCGGGGCCCGCTGGTGGTCTCTACGCGGTGTCGGAGAGTGTGGCGCTGTTCCTATTGCTACGAGGTCCGTGGCTCACCGACCATAGACACGAAAGTTGAGTTTTGATTTAACCTACCAGCAAGTCAAGACTGTTGACATTGTGTCGTTTGGAGTTCGTTGTCGGTTGTTGGGATATTCCCGCTAGCAACAACGTGGTTTTCAAGCTGGAAAATTCTAGTCACCCTCCGATGGAGTTTCACTGTATTCAGTCAGTTATTTGAATTGAAGTGCACCGCCGGCCGATGGTGGCCGAGCGGTTCTAGGCGCTTCAGTCTGGAACCGCGCGACCGCTACGGTCGCATGTTCGAATCCTGTCTCGGGCATGGATGTGTGTGACGTCCATAAGTTAGTTAGGTTTAAGTAGTTCTAAGTTCTAGTGGACTGATGCCCTGAGAAGTTAAGTCCCATAGTGCTCAGAGCCATTTGAACCATTTGAAGTGCACCAGCGGAATCTTCTGCCTTCTGGCCGTTAACGTTCCGGTTACCTGCCCTGGGCGTTGACGTAAATTACAGGCAGTGTAGTTTCCTCATCGTGTTGTTGCTCTCCAGCACGGTGTGTAGTTTGACAGCTCCGTGTATGACGTTGTGGGCGCCAATATCTTCTACGTTGTTCCGTTGAACTCCCTGCTCTGCCCTGGTCGGGTGAAGTGGAAAATATCTTGTCGATGGGTCCGCTGACTGTCGGTCGGTTGAGTTGTGGTCGGATTGTGAATGGTTGGCCCCAATGCCTGTCTCACCTAAGCGAGCGTTAGTGTTTGAATTACAGGCCGATCCTCGAACATCTGGGCGCCCTTGTGTGTACTGCCTTATTTTTTTATATTTTTTCTTGTTGTTGGTACTTGTATGGCTTCTAGCCGGTTTTGTGTTTTAAATTAGAGTTGTTTTAAGGCATTCAGCCTAGTTTAAAGTACTGTTTCACGTAAACCCTTAGGCATTTAAAAAAAATTTGAATTTTTAAGTCTTCGGCCTTCAGCTGATTTGAATTTAACTTGTTTACTTCAACCTAACTAAAGAACTGTTTTAAGATAAGGCTTGCCTTTTAAATTTCTGATTGTGCTTGCGTTTTAGGTTATTAACCTTCAGCCGTTTTTAAATTAAAGTGGCTTTCAGCCGGTAATTAAGTCCCAAAGATTAAAGCTGTGCATTTAACAAAATGTTTTTGGGCTCTTGTAATGTTTGATTAAATAATAAAGTTGTATGTTCGGGTGTAACTGACAGCCCCTTATTTTGGCCTCCTTCCACAATTTATTCTAAAATGGCTCTGAGCACTATGGGACTCAACATCTTAGGTCATAAGTCCCCTAGAACTTAGAACTACTTAAACCTAACTAACCTAAGGACATCACACACACCCATGCCCGAGGCAGGATTCGAACCTGCGACCGTAGCAGTCCCGCGGTTCCGGACTGCAGCGCCAGAACCGCTAGACCACCGCGGCCGGCACACAATTTATTCTATCTGTCCTGTCCTGCGGGTTAAGCAAGGCATTTCAAAGAGTTGTTAAACTCGTCTGAAATAGTTGCTCCCTGCCGGAGACGGCTGTTGGACATCATACAGGAGTCTCGGCTGTCGTTACAGTAGACTGAGAGGCACGCATAGGTAGGTGAGCGGTACTCAGGAAATGTCAAGTCGTAAAGTCGGCCACAAAGTGCGTTTATGTCTGCGGCCTGAGACTTGATATTGTGCTGCCGGCGACACTATGATGCGTTGGCGGCCGCAGTGACTGGCGTCACTGCTCGTAGAAGGAGCCACTCGCTTCAGATTATTTCTCCACGGCTGATAGCTTTCATCACTACAAACATAAGTCGCCCGTTAACATCAAATTTTAGTTAATAACTTATCATCTGGACCATGACTATGCCAAAAACAGCAAAACCGTTTAAGTCCAAGTGTCTGTTCTTTCTATTCATATAATTGATCCGCTTTCTCCAGTACAGATACACAAATAAGTCTGATCACTTGTGGGAATCTCATAGTAGCGAACATGGAGTCGATGGACAGGGACTGCGGATAGGTAGCGCACGGTGGGAGTGTAGATCGGCCGTGAGGCGTGCCGAGACAGTCCGCGCAGTTGGAATAACGCGGTGTCCGGATGGCGCAGTGGTTACCGCACCTTCCTTAGTAAGCAGGAGATGCCGGGTTCGGATCCCTGTCCAACACACATTTTCGCTCGTCGTCGCTGATTCCAGGTAATGTCCAGTTGCACCTGATAGCAGTGATCCTCTTCGATTTACCTATAATGTTCCACAGCTGCGGATTCTGCGTGGTATCCGAAAGAACAAACACCCTCATTCATATAAAGTTGTCTATTGACGGCCCTGTCGTGTACGACAAACCATAATCGTTGTACGACCACAAAGACCTACAGAAAGACATATAATATTTGCATATGGCCTAATCTACATCTACATACATACTCCGCAATCCACCATACGGTGCGTGGCGGAGGGTACCTCGTATCACAACTAGCATCTTCTCTCCGTGTTCCACTCCCAAACAGAACGAAGGAAAAGTGACTGCCTATGTGCCTCTGTACGAGCCCTAATCTCTCTTATCTTATCTTTGTGGTCTTTCCGCGAAATATAAGTTGGCGGCAGTAAAATTGTACTGCAGTCAGCCTCAAATGCTCGTTCTCTACATTTCCTCAGTAGCGATTCACGAAAAGAACGCCTCCTTTCCTCCAGAGACTGCCACCCGATTTCCTGAAGCATTTCCGTAACACTCGCGAGATGATCAAACCTACCAGTAACAAATCTAGCAGTCCGCCTCTGAATTGTTTCTATGTCCTCCCTCAATCCGACCTGATAGGGATCCCAAACGCTCGAGCAGTACTCAAGAATAGCTCGTATTAGTGTTTTATAAGCGGTCTCCTTTACAGATGAACCACATATTCCCAAAATTTTACCAATGAACCGAAGACGACTATCCGTCTTCCCCACAACTGCCATTACATGCTTGTCCCACTTCATATCGCTCTGGAATGTTACGCCCCAATATTTAATCGACGTGATTGTGTCAAGCGCTACACTACTAATCGAGTATTCAAACTTTATAGGATTCTTTTTCCTATTCATCTGCATTAATTTACATTTATCTATATTTAGAGTTAGCTGCCATTCTTTACACCAATCACAAATCCTACCCAAATCATCTTGTATCCTCCTACAGTCACTCAACGACGACACCTTCCCGTACACCACAGCATCATCAGCAAACAGCCGCACATTGCTATCCACCCTATCCGAAAGATCATTTATGTAGATAGAAAACAACAGCGGACCTACCACACTTCCTTGGGGCGCTCCAGATGATACCCTCACCTCCGATGAATACTCACCATCGAGGACAACGTACTGGGTTCTATTACTTAAGCAGCTCCCATTAAATGTGGATACATGTGAGATAATGGATAGAACAAAGTGAGAAAACGCAGTAGTATCTACAAGATTAGTGACAAATATCGTAAAGACGTCAAATCGCGCAAATTTTAATGAGTAATAATAAGAAGTGATATGAAATGGAATATCACGTGAAATCAGTAGTAGGGCGGACGAATGAAAGACTTAGTTTTTTTTGAACAGTTTTAGAAAATTGATGAACGCATACTAGAAGCTAGTGCAGCCAATTTATGAACTATTGTTCTAGCGTTTACGGTCTTTAATAAACAAACATAACAGACACCGAACCAATTCAAAGACGCGGTGCTACGAACGTAGCGGATCGGTTTGGCCCGTATCAAGTATCCCATGAAGAAAGGCGACGTAGTTCTCGACTAAACCCTCCTGGGTAAATTTAAGGAATCTGTATTCGAAGAGGACTGTGCCATCATCATACTTACTCCATCGTAAATCTCGCTTAGGATGTAGTATATAATTTCCAAGCCGCCCAGGTGTCGTATCCCGGGTTCGCTATGGTAATCGTCCGGTGGCGGGGCAAATCGGGTTTTCTGCATCCTGAAGAGTATGGACCGGATTTTCCCTAACCCTTCGAAACGTTTGGTTTCACAGGGAAAAAAATTTCCCCTACGACGGCTGTTGCAGAAATGATTCCGAACTTCCTGTCAGAGGGCAGCGCCTTTCAGGACCACTGTACGCAGGAGCAGGAGAATGCCCAGTGGCAATGTCTACTTTTTACTCCTGTTTTCTAACTGGCTGAAAGGTCTATACTTTAAACAATTTCGTGGAGCGCTGAAGAGCAAGTTTGCTTTGCTACAATCAAGAGCCAAAGAAACTGGTACACCTGCCTAATATCGTGTAGGCGAGCACGCAGAAGTGCGGCAACACGTCGTGGCACAGATTAGATTAATGCCTGAAATAGGGCTGGAGGTAACTGACACCATGATCCCGCAGGGGTGTTCATAGATCCTTAAGAATACGAGGAGGTGGAGATCTCTTCTGAACAGCAAATTGCAAGGCATCCCAGATATGCTCAGTAATGTTCATGTCTGGGAAGTTTGCTGGCCAACGGAAACGCTTCAACCAAGAAGAGTGTTCCTGGAGCTACTCTGGAGCAATTCTGGACGTGTGGGGTGTCTCATTGTCCTACTGGAATTGCCCAAGTCCGTCAGGATGCACAGTGGACATGAATGGATGCAGATGATCAGACAGGATCCTTACGTAAGCGTCACCTGTCAGAGTCGTATCTAGACGTATCAGGGGTCCCATATCACTCCAACTGCACACCCCCCACACCATTAGAGAGCCTCCACAAGCTGACATGCTGACATACAGGGTCCATGACCATACCTATACACGTCCATCCGCTCGATATAATTTGAAACGATACTCGTCCGACCTGGCAACATATTTTCAGTCATCAACAGTCCAATGTTGACGGGCTCAGGCGAGGCGTAGAGCTTTGTGTCGTGCAGTCATCAAGTGTCCACGAGTGGGCCTTCGACTCCGAAAGCCCATATCGATGACGTTTCGTTAAATGGTTAGCACGTTGACACTTGTTTTGGCCCAGCACTGAAATCTGCAGCAATTTGTGGAAGGGCTGCACTTCTGTCACGTTGAACGGTTCTCTTCAGTCGTCGTCGGTCCCGTTCTTGCAGGACCTTTTTCCGGCCGCAGCGGTCGGAAATTTGATGTTTTACCGGATTCCTGATATTCACTGTACACTCGTGCAATCCTGTGTCCCACCACGTTCAAACTCACTTAAATCTTGACAACCTGCAGCAGTAACCGATCTAACAATTGCGCCAGACACATGTCTTATATAGGCGTTGCCTACCGCAGCACCGTTTCTGCGTGTTAACGTATTTCTGTATTTGAATACGCGTGCCTATACGAGATTCTTTGGCGCTTCAGTATAATTTCAGTAATTTCTTGGCAGCTCTCAGTTGTGGCCAGCAGTAGTGCGAGCAGAAAGAGCAATGGCGGCGGGAACCGCACAGTTCAGGTTGGCCGCTCAGCCGTACAACCTCCCCTTGCCGTCAGACAATTTGGCGTCCCACCCCGGACGGTAATCACTAACCACTAACATCCGTAGCGAGACCCAGGCTCCCAGAGGGTGCGCAATTTGACGGCCCGCGTGGCTGCTCTGAGTGCAAAAACGAGATTAAAAATCCAATTTCGGCGCGAAGCGGGTTCCAGGGAGGGCGGCGGCGCGTGCCGGCGAGCCTGGAGCGGCTGCTGGCAGATAAACAATCGGCAGCCGGCAACTGCCCACTGTAGCGTAGCACCGCTCCAGGACTCACTGTGAAATCAAAGGATGACGGTGCGCCGTCCTTCCACCCACCTCTCGCATTATTATCACGTGGGCACCACTGGTGACGTACAAGAACTATTTCATGTCCACCTGTTAGAATAAACCAGTAAAACCCCAATTTTTTAAAAGAATCGAGCTCCCAAAACAGTCTCGAACGTCTGCTTACTTTCCAAATGAGTTAATGTGTTAAATACTTCACTTTAAGCATACAACCCGACAATAAGTTTAGCAAACTTTTCAAATTACGCTGCAAGTTTTTTGGAAGTAGCTAATTATCATTATAAAACACCGGATGCTGTATAGCCTTGGTAGTTTGTGATCCATTTTAAGAAGTGCTAGTTTTCCACCCATCTCAGTATTTATGACGTCACATCTCCTGAACTATATGTCTCACAATGCTATGATTTTGCGGGTACATTAAGTGATATGTGTGGATACTGTCTGCAGACCGTGTTGCGAATACAGTTAGTAGTAAGGGAGTAATAAATTAAAACATCATGACTGTTGCTGAAGTTCTATTGTGCGCTGTTTTAAGGAAAAGCTAGTTTTCCAGGCATTTAAATGTTGGTGACGTCGTGTGTCCTGAACTATGTGTCATCCAATGATAATTTTTCAGGTCATTCAGTAGTATGTGCCGAAATCGTTTGCGAACTGTGTTGCAAATGGAGTCGGTAGTGAAGAAGTAATAAATTAAAACGTCGTGTCTGATTCTGAAGTCTGACTGCATGAACAGCCAAAATTCAGTGAACGACTAACTTTTTTCCTTTCATCATTTTTTGTAGTGCGTCAGTGAGAAAAAGTTTCGAAAAGGTTTAAAATTTTGTATAATGTTTGTTGGAAATCGGTAAGTGCTCTCATTCTCAAATACTGGATGAACAAAGTGCGGGTCTTTGCGTGTCGTTTGTTACGCTACCCCGATACAAACACACAGTTCCTAATCGTAAAACTTCTCTTATTGTGTTAAACTTCTAACGTAAATTTATACTTCTTAATGAGAATATCATGACACCATTTTAGATTTGTAAATTCCGTCAATAGCGACACAAAGTATTGAAAATCAAATTTTTGATTCCCCGGGAAGCCCAGTTAAATGGGCAACTCGCATGGGTTCCGGGTTAGCGGTTTGTTTATAGGGATTCTCATTTGTAATACTGAATTTGAAATTTTTCGAATTCACATTAATCCTAGCTGTGGCCTTCGTGTAGCCCAGGGATCTCCAAACATTTTAGCCTGAGGGCCACACTGGCTTTTGCACTAAGTCACAAGGGCCAAGACCTAACTATAGCCCAAGTTTCCTTGACGCCTGAAAGTCAGTACGGCTCTAAACTCCTTGGTACAGTTCAGAAATTTTCGTGACTCTCACCACTGCGGCCAGTCTTTACGAGCTGACACTGAATCATTACGCAGTGTAAAGCTTGTTGTTCGACCTTAATCTGTGGCCTTTATTTCATTTCATACACAGGGTGGGCGATAAGTCCCAATGCCCGATAGTATCGAATGCTAATTGATTTGATTTGTTTTAACCCAAGTACTTATTTACGTATTAAGTGTCCATTGTGGAGGTCAAAGTGGCCGATTAGTAGTGATCACGTCAGTCCATAAGTACTCCACGAAACACCGATAGCAGCATACTTATAAATATATTTATTCATCTCTGTCTTTGTTTATATCCGATTACACAATTCATGAAGAAATTGGTCAAATATTTACTGTGTTTTAGAAAGAACAGAGACATTAGGCTACGGGCCTATTTTGTTTCTATTCCTTTGATATATGTTCATTTGATTTGTTTATGTATTTAATCATGTGTGTTAGAGCGTGTTTATGGTCCAGCCATAGAAATATTTAATTTCAAGTTATTTAAATGTAAATCCAGTATTTCGTATGCGTTTCAATACGTTTGTGAGTGTGCATTGGCTTGGAGACGTGGCGGGAGCGCTCTAGTCAATCACAGCACTCGCTACTACGGTAGGCGACTACCAAAGTCAATGGAGAGACTGTATGGAAGTGGGGGAGGAGCATCGGGTCGCACAGGACACGGGGGAGTGCTGGATGGGAAGGCATGACGGACAGTCGCAGGAAATACTTGGAGAGTGTTGAGCAGTTTGCGCGTGGTCGAGGGAGATAGAAATATTTCGTAGTGCCGACTTGTGCACTTGTGAGATTTCCGTGGCTTCTGTAGTGAAGATGTAGTATGCGTTTGCAAGTGAATATCTCACGAGCTATGTTGTTGTTCATAACTAATTACGTGAAGTAGGAATCTATTGTTTCCCTGTTATTCAACTTATATTTTATTTAATTGCTGTACCATCGACTCCAATAAATGTTTTGCAGTAATAAATGGCATTCTTATAGGTACTTCTGCTATTGTACTCATCATACAAAGTCTTTAAAAAATAGTACCTGCAGATTTTATTTAATTGCAATCTTTCATGTATAAATTTCTTTGTTACATTCAAAATTCGCAATTGTCGAGTGATAAAACCTTTGACCATTCGATTCAGGTGTCTATTCATATTGTATGCTGTACTGTAGACTCAGCAGTATTTGGCTTGTAATGCGTCAACTACGTATCCCAGCCCCTAGACAACGAAACCAGCCAAAACTTCTAATATTTCAGCTGTGAGTCTGTGGGTACGTAGTTGAGTCAACCATTAATTTTTTTTAAGCCCGCAAGGGTAATAATTGTAAGGGAAAAGAGAAAATACAAAACCAGTGAATAGAATAAACGAAAGGCATGGACTGAAATATACCCAGTAAATAATAGAGAACATCTTGGGTGTAAGTGGTACCCTGAGATGAAGAGGTTGAGACAGGAAAGAATTTCGTGGAGACCCGCATCAAACCAGTCAGAAGGAAATTTGGAAATTTGTGGTAAGGACTGTGGGACCAAACTGCTGAGGTCATCGGCCCCTAGGCTTACACACTAATTAATCTAACTTAACCTAACTTACGCCAAGGACAACACACACACCCATGCCTGAGAGAGGACTCGAACCTCCGGCAGGAGAAGCCGTGCGAACCGTGACAAGACGCCTGTAACAGCGCGGCTACCCCGCGCCGCCCAGTCAGAAGACTGATGACCTGTAAAAAAAGGTTGTTAGTGGAACCCTGAAGTAACTAAGGGACTGAGAGTACAAGCGATCCAAGTGTTTGCTGAAGTACACTGAGTAAATTATTGCGAAAGGTAAATAGCTATTTATATAGCATGTGATTACCTATCGAAACATCAGATATTTTTTCTTAATGGTCAGCTAGTCTGTGAATAGTTGTAGACATGTTTAGAGGCTGTAGCGCCCTAGCATCAGTTTTTTATAATATATTAAAATACTTATACTTCTTGCGTTTTAAGACTTTTAGTAAATCAGGTAGAAGCGCAAAATTTTTTTTTTTACTGTGCTACATTTTGAAGATGTTTTGGTAAAACATACATGATATACACAGTACAATACACATTCATTAGAAAACAAGGACATGTGAGTAATTAAAATGAAATTAATATAACTCGCTGAAAAACGATAGGTAAATAGCAAATAAAATTAAAATACAAAAACGAAAATATATTGGTGAGATTCCAACACATATGAGAGCCTTTTCATAGCCACTTTCTACAATTCCTTCACAGTCAGTGTCTACAGAATCAGTATCATTTCCTTCTGTATCTCTTAAAGAATCTCCCTCTTGGGCAACACTCGTGATGCTGTACAACCGAGCCGGCCTCGGTGGCCAAGCGGTTCTAGCCGCTTCAGTCGGGAACCGCGCGACTACTACGGTCGCAGGTTCGAATCCTGCCTCGGGCATGGAAGTGTGTTGATGTCCTTATGTTAGTTAGGTTTAAGTAGTTCTAAGTTCTAGGGGACTGATGACCTCAGATGTCAAGTCCCATAGTGCTCAGAGCCATTTGAACCATTTTTGAACAACCGTGTTGAGCATTTTTAAGTCTCCCTAGTCCCGTTCTTTGCCCACATCCTCTTCTTTCTCCACTTTTTCTTCTTACACACATGATAACTGGTGTCTGGGAATGAGGATATACGAGAATTGTTGTAGAACACACGACAAAGGGGAAGGATATAGTTCTTGACCTCGTGAAGATTTTTCTACTTCTTAATTTTTGTTTCAAACCTATCTTAATGCAAAGGATGCAGAAGAGGGACCAGTAGTGGGCCTCCTAAAATCCATTTCTAAAAACCCCTGAGCATGGTGTAGTTAATAGTTGAACTGCTTTGTTAGAGGATTTTCTTTACTAATTTAGATCCACCTGGTATTCCTTCACTGTATTTTATTTCCTTCTGTGTGTATGCAATTTTAGCCATGACACCCATGGCTTTAACTGAAAAAAAGTTTTTCTGTTTTCATTTCCACTATCGAAAACCTTCTGTTGACCTGCTTCTTTCTTTCCACCCATGTCTTAAGTGTTTATTTTCCTGTTCAGAAACACCAGAATCTTTATCACAGTCTCTATAGACTATATTATCAAATATAGTCTCTTTAAACGTGCATTAAATATTACTATAAGTACTCTTAAAAGTATACACATTAGGTTATTGCTATATTTTCAGAGAAATGCGTACCTGAACCTTCATTAAAGATAGTAGCAGTTCTCCTTCTGTAAGCCATTTCCCTTATACTTGTATTCTAAATACAGTCCAGGTATTGGCTTGGAGCAGGGTTTCCCAAACTGTATTCTGTAGGGCACAGATGTACCGCAGGAAGTGAATAAGTATACCAAGAAGAACTGTTGATAACATGGCGAAATTTCTTCGACATTTCTATGATGCTAATTATTTTTTAAAAATTTTATTATGATTTGTATTTTATTAGTTAAGATATAAAATGTAAGTGATCACAGAGTAAGATAAATTTTTTATTTAATTCTCATAAATCAAGCTCCTCTCATTTTCTTGCAAAGCGTATAAATTTATGAAATAAACGATGTGTTTCATCAAAGTATTCTCAAAGTATTCTGTTACAGAAAAAGTTTGGGAACCCATGGCTTAGAGCTTTAACTTTATCGTCACAGAATGCGGCACTTCGCAGGAAGTCGCTTCTACTTCTTTTACTCAGAAGAGATTCACACTTTATCTTTCCGAATGTGCATGTAGTTCATTTTGTCGTGAAATGTCAGTTATACCAGTTTCTCTGAGGGCCTCAATTTCGGCATAAATTTTCCTACCGTGTAGGGTTGACAAAACATTTACCCTGTTTTCTTTTAGTTTTGTGGGACTCATGACGTATAAAATGAGTATTTACTGGAGTGTTCCGTTCCTTTGTTACGATACACCTGATGCAAGTCGTTATTCCTCCAGCGGACCCTGCTCTCTCGAGCTGCCTCTCCCTTCTGTCGCCTCCGCTGACACGGCACACAGCAGCCGCAGTCCCCCACCCCCCCCGGCACACGCCCCCGCAAACCTCCTCCCCCCTCTCTGCCACCCCCAATTAGGCCGTCCGTCACCAGCCGCTGATTTGCGCGGCCGCAAGCCACACGCCACCGCAGGCGGCCCACCCCATGGACAGGTTTCCCCCTCTTGGTTGCCACCTCTCCTATCAAAATGACAGCGGCGCCTCCAACAACGCGCTTAACCTGCCACGCAGCTGAGTGTCGTCGCAGACAGTTCCTTTATTATCTTTTTAGGGGATTCATTGCCTTTTATCATGCGGTTCGTGGAAAAATGAATATCTAAAGGGTAATAGAGTTTCAGAAAGGCAGAATCGCCTAGCGAAGAAAAGAAAAGAGGCGAGAATTCAATAAGGCAAACCATACTGTTTTATAGATTTTTGAGGAGCCTAATGTGAACAGAGAAATGTTGTAGAATGTAATGGCTCAACGAGGTTATCCATCTCTCTCATAAAGACAAGAGTTTATACACAAACACCGAAACTGTTATGGGTGTGGGGGCTATGGTGACAAACCCAACTGACAACAATAAAGGTGTAAGACAACGATGCTGTACTTCCCCGAATTTTCCCGAGACTCTTCAATGTACACATAGATGAAGTGATCAGTAAACGGAAGGCGACGAATAAAACGAGAAGTTTTAGATCGTAATGCGAAATTAAAAGCAGTTTTACGTACAGGTGACCTAAATTCTGATTGCAGAGAATGTAGATGACCTCCAAATAGAAGTCTGTAACTTGCAGCAGGTAGCCGCAGATTACAACCTAAAACCGTCTGAGATAAAACAAAGGTGGTGGCATTTCAGGGCATTCAATCAGTGAGATCAAAAATAATTTTGAATAATAAAATCAAGGGGCAAGCTGATCATTTTAAGTATCTGGACGTGATATCACGTGTGAATACGACATGGACTAAAAATTAAATTAATTTGCTTCCTTATACGGAACGATGGTAAAAAAAATTACAGGGAAAGAACAGGAAATAAACCCAGCTGAAGCCGGCCGCGGTGGTCTCGCGGTTCTAGGCGCGGAGTCCGGAACCGTGCGACTGCTACGGTCGCAGGTTCGAATCCTGCCTCGGGCATGGATGTGTGTGATATCCTTAGGTTAGTTAGGTTTAAGTAGTTCTAAGTTCTAGGAGACTGATGACCACAGCTGTTAAGTCCCATAGTGCTCAGAGCCATTTGATTTGAAACCCAGCTGATGTTTTACAAAACCATAGTAGTACCAACTTTTGCTTGTGGAAGTGAAGGATGGGCGTCAACAAGACACCAAGAAATAGAGCACAAGCTCAAGAAATGCTGTCTATGAGGTGAGTGGTACGCGAGAAGATCGTAAAAGAAACGATATAAGGAAAGAATGAGGAATATAAAACCTAAACGAAAAAATAGAAGACGGTAGGAGAAAGCCAAATGAACGTGTAGACCATATGGGTGGTGAAGATTCCCGATAAAGACTGCCATTTACAAACTGGGTGGAAGAAGAAATGTAGGGAGACCGTACAAGAGATGGACTACTGTGACAGACAGTTTGCCTAATACATGAAGCGAAGACGAAGAATGAGACCGAAATTCGTCATCAGTGGCACATTGAGGTAAGGATGACGGAGGTGGATAGCGATCAGGCACCCTTCTGTCCAGAGTAGACCACAAAGGCTCAACAGTGTTGAGATCTGTCGACGGTGGTGGCCAGATGAGATGTGACATTTCATCCTCTTGTTCATAAAACCAGTCCCGGGCGATATGAGCTATGCGAACGGCGGCCGTACAGTCTTGGAATACAGTATTACCATTGGGCAACAAACATTGTACCACGAGATGGACCTGATCAGCCAATATTGTCACGTAATCATTGGCAGTAAACCGACCTTGCAGAGTATCCATGTGGTCCATAGAATACCACGATGAGGTTGTCCAAATCGTCACCGAAACGTCGCCATGTTTGATTCTTACGACGTTAACTAGGCCAGATGTTCGAAACAGTGTGAAACGAGAGTCATCCGACTAAATGTCATCCTTTCATTGCTTCAAAAAGCTGGTTTTTGTGGCTTCGGCATCACGTTTTCCTGTTAGGGGCATTTTTCCCGACTGACGAGTGGTTCTGGAATTCCAGCTCGCCCTTTAATTCCCTCCTTATAGAGCTCCCTTTGTACCCGCCAGGGTAGCCGAGAGCGCTAACGCCGGCCTCAGATCGAATCCGCCCGGCGGATTATCGACGAGGGCCGGTGTGCTGGCCAGCCTGGATGTGGTTTTTAGGAGGTTTTCCACATCCCGCTAGGTGAATACTGGGCTGGTCCCCACGTTCCGCCTCAGTTACACACGTCGCAGACATCTGAAACACGTCCGCACTATATCACACTCGCCGCAGACAGTTGGGTTACACTGATTCCGTCCTGGGGGGATATGGGGTGGCGGCAGGAAGGGCATCCGGCCATCCCTAACACTAAAATTGCCAAATCCGTTGTACCTAGGCCGATCCTGCGATCGCTGCTGGACTATGGCGTAAGCAAAAGAAAGAAAGCAAGAGCTCCCTTCATGTTGTTTTGGTACTGACAAGCTTCGCGAGTGCGACATTCAGATCTGTGGTGACTTTTGCAGCTGTCATTCCCTTATTTTTCATCGCACTCCTCTTCTATGAGCCTCTATCATATCACTCAACACACACTTTAATCAGCGTTGTGACTTAGTGAATGATGTTTTCCTGTTTGCTTTTTTCACAATATTACTTTTATTGTGTTAACCGGTTTTCAGCTTAAAAGGCCAGTTAAAAGAAAGCCTCAACAATTGAAACTACAGTGTATATGGAATACATAGACAACTTCGATAAAACATAATGAATACAGGAAAATGGGAATATGTACGAACAGACAGTGTGGGAAGTATCGAACAACAGAGATGATTATATAAAGTTTAGGAGAGGGGATATGTTGAGCTGTGTCTGGTCATTTAGGATTAGACCTGGACTGTGAGCAAGATGTTTGTTAATTTCCAGGGCTTCCAGCAGGTTGAGTTTCTGGCCCTTGTTTGCGGAGTGAAGTACATAGGACACTGGCTGGTGGTTGTGACCCTCACTCAGTACATGCTCAGCATGCTTGTTTGCAAACATTGTAACTTCTTTGGTGACAATATTCAGTAAATGTCTGAAGATGGCCCCGTAAGCCGAAAACCGGTTAACACAATACAAGCAACATTGTACAACAAAAGGAATCTGGTGCTTTTTATTTATTATAATGTTTTTCTATCAAGAACCGACGGAAGATGTTTTCCTGCTTTCCCTATATGCGGTATAAAACTTCGATACGGTGGCTCTTGAAACTCCAAACACTTCTGCTACTTTGGTTACGAAGAACCTATCGTACGAACACCATCAATTTGCCCACATTCGAATTCACCTAGCTCTGACACGTCAGGCACTTACAACTAGACAGAAGACTGCTCTGATCACGACTGACTCTTACATCCTATTGAGAACATTGCAATGGTGGCGTTCGTGGTCAACAGCGGAAGCAACATGCAGACTGGCTAAATCTGCTTTTATGTTATAGCATGCATTTCTCTCGGTGTTTGCATATTTCTGTCCACACCCTGCACATCTTCGTATGCAACTATAAAGCATTTTCTTTGTGTAAAAGGTTCTGCGTCCAAATATTTCTCCGAGTATTTCAAAGGTATAGGTTCGAAGGAAGCGTACTTACGCGTACTTTCACTGGCAAAAATTTATGTACGTAAACGAGAGTCGCCTAGAAAGTTATTTCATCCAGGACTACGGGGGTGACACAAATTCAGGAACATAAATAATTGAGTTTTTGATCTACGTTTGATTCAGCGACAGGGTAAACGCCTTCCAAAAATTACCCCGAGATTTCCTTCAAGAATCCGTTGCAGATACTTTGCATACCAGTTTTTAGATGCGCGTGGCGTGTCACGCAATACTACACCCTACTATTAGCAAAGGAATAAAAATCAACGCAAGAAACAGCAGAAGAGACCTGATATGAAATTGTGATGATGAGGATGATGACGTTTGGTTTCGCCGCGCGGGATTAGCCGAGCGCTCTGGGACGCTGCAGTCATGGACTGTGCGGCTGGTCCCGGCGGAGGTTCGAGTCCTCCCTCGGGCATGGGTGTGTGTGTTTGTCATTAGGATAGTTTAGGTTAAGTAGTGTGTAAGCTTAGCGACTGATGACCTTAGCAGTTAAGTCCCATAAGATTTCGCACACATTTGAACTTTGATTATTGGTTTGCGGAGCGCTCAACTGCGCCATCATCAGCGCCCGTACAAAGTCCCAATTCTTACACAGTCCAGTTTTTTACACAGTCCAATCCAACCACTGTCACACGCATGATGATGATGATGGTGATGATGATGATGAAATGATGAGAACAACACAAACACCCAGTCCCCGGGCAGAGAAAACCCCCACACGGGCGGGAATCGAAACCGGGACCCTGTGATCCAGAGGCATCAACGCTAGCCACTAGACCACGAGCTGCGGATGATGATAAATTGTGACCTTCCGTGCATGTAATTGTCGGTGTAGAGTTGCAGGTATTATGAGAGTTCCAATCGTGTTAACTATCAACAATTCCATCGAAAGTTACCTGACCGGCATCATGAAGTATTCCGAGAGAAGACGCCACCGTGCACGTCACAGCAGGGGGAAATAGCACCACCGTCGTCTGCTGTCAGGCGCTCTAATAAATGATTCGCCTCAGCTGATCGATTCCTACAGGAGACACGCCAACGGCTGGTCCGGAGCGCGCGTGGCCGATGCACTGGCCGCGATCCACAGCCAGTTCGCAGCGCGCCCCAGTTCCGTGGTCCTCGATCACTGAGAGTAGGCCTACGCCGAGCAGTATCCAACTAGCCACAACCTTTCCTTCGCCGTGGAATAATCCATCTGCACAGCCTACTCATAAACAGGGTGGTCCATTGATAGTGACCGGGCCAAATATCTCACGAAATAAGCATCAAACGAAAAAACTACAAAGAACGAAACTCGTCTAGCGTGAAGGGGGAAACCAGATGCCCCTATGGTTGGCCCGCTAGATGGCGCATCATCATTTGTTGCAGGTCGTGGTTGACGTTTCACATGTGGCTGAACACTTCCTGTTTCCTTAAACAACGTAACTATCCGGCGAACGGTCCGGACACTTGGATGATGTCGTCCAGGATACCGAGCAGCATACATAGCACACGCCCGTTGGGCATTTTGATCACAATAGCCATACATAAACACAATATCGACCTTTTCCACAATTGGTAAACGGTCCATTTTAACACGGGTAATCATGAAGCAAATACCGTCCGCACTGGCGGAATGTTACGTGACACCACGTACTTATACGTTTGTGACTATTACAGAGCCATCTATAACAAAGTGGAAAAAGTGGTCCAACTAAAACATTCTTATTTCTTTACGTACTACACGAATACGTAGTAAAAAATGGGGGTTCCTATTTTTAAAAAAAACGCAGTTGATATCCGTTTGACCTATGGCAGCGCCAACTAGCGGGCCAACCATAGCGCCATCTGGTTGCCCCCTTCAAACTAGACGAGTTTCGTTCTTTGTAGTTTTTTCGTTTGACGCTTGTTTCGTGAGATATTTGGCCCGGTCACTATCAATGGACCATCCTGTATAAGTAGCTATGAAGTTACGGTCACTCCTGCGCCACGGTATTTGACCACTCGCCGGAGACGATATCTGGCTGCAGTCGGTGTGACGTCATCTGCCGTGTTTCGCCAACCAGTGTCTTCGCAAAGAACGATGTCGTACTGTCAATGACGGACACACCGTCTGTACGGATGCATTACGTTTAAAAACACAACTACGGACGACACTGGATGATATTTCACAGACGTGATGCGTAACGTGAAATACGTGACAATAAGCAGTAGACGACAAGGCCATCTGACAGTATTCGCCAGAGCGGCTAGAAGCGTCGCGTTTTTGCTTGAGAAACAGAAAAACAGAGATAACAATAGCTTGGGGTTCGTACTCCTTGCAAGTCTAACGTAGTCACCCTCTGAATAACTGACGAAAGTCAAACGGTAGTCGGCACTGTTGTTCGACAATACTATTCGCCCACTGTTATTGTTATCGAGTGATAATCGAATGATTTCACCCTTTGTTTATCTACAGTTCGAAACGAACAACTCCCGCTCCGCTAACAACGTTGGGTTGAGACGTGTCTGTCCGTACGTAGTATTTTAAAATGCGGCACCTTGTTTTGTACGAGGACTATTTTTTCCAACCTCCGATCGGTCACGAAAGGGAAACCACAGCAAAAATAAATAAAAAATGCAACATTTAGCTCCACCTGAACTACTTCTCTACATAGTCACCGCTCCGACTTAGCCATCTGTCATAGCGTACTACTAACTTTCCAATATCCTCGTCATAGAAGGCAGCCGTCTGTGCTCTCTATGTACTGGTCACCAACTCGTTGCTTATGCCAAAATTCTGAACTCATTGACTTCATACACATTGGTTCAGATGAGCGAAGAGATGAAAATCAGAGAGAGCCAAGTCCGGGCTGTATGGTGAGTGCTCAAATACTTCATATTTAAAACGCTTGAGGAGTATCTTCGTTGCAGCAGCAGTATGCTGCTGAGAGTTGTCATGAAGAAAGAAGCGCATGACGGCTACACCATTTGGGCTGCATGAAATCAGAAGGACACCTCAGCGAGACTTCACACTTGGCGAGAGGCACCATTTTCTAGGCGTCTTTAAGTGCTCACTGTGCGCTCAGAACTGAAAAGGGCGACGTGACACGATGGACGGGTGTACTAGACACATTACCCAACGCAACCGTGCGAAGCTTCATTGGATTTTCACTTTGGTTTTAATTTCGAGACCGATCGGAGATTGAAAAAGATAATAGCCCTCTTATGTGATTACTACCAAGTTGGTAATTTTGGTTTTCCGAAGAGACTGAGACAAGACGAAGATACTGCCTTCAGCGACTCCTAAGCTCCTGATACTTCTCCAGGTGATTTAATGATCTCACTCTAACATGTGGAAGTTACACGCGATGACCGTCGCAGGGCAGAGAAGGTCGCTGGAACTCATTCATGAATCCGACAGGCATTGATCCGGTCCCCTCAGGAACTGATGCCGTGCGCCACGCTATTACTGGAGTCCTCGACTGGTCGATTTTCCGGGCGGCCAACGAGGGTCACGCAACGCGGGATGGGAATGGGAGCAGACGTTTGCAATCTTCGGCTCGGAATATAGGCAAACTAATTACAGTACAATGAACCGCTGACTTCTCGGAAGAGCAAAAATCAGTAGCAAAATCATCCATTTACACTGACATGACTGAGGCACGCTTCGCGTACTCTGAATAATCTCCGTGGTGTACATAGACGCAGTCAGGCAGCGAACCAGAGCAAGGTGCAGCATGTGAGACTGCATAGGAAGAGTGTAGAGGATGATGTCCATGAAATAGCGAGGTAAATGAGATGTTGAAAAGTTAGTGATTTAGTTAGTTTGTTGTTCCATAGATCATATTCGTGATAAACGTTATGTGGAGAGTGTCATCAGAACACACGTGAAACTCATATACAGGACGTAACGGGTAAATAGTGCAGATATGTTTCTATTGATGACTGAAGACGATGAACAATATTACATCAGTATTTACGTCACTTGCTGACTAATAATTATTACAAGTCGCATGTTTTTAAGTTGGTTAGTACCTCCAAGTACACGTGGGAAGAACAAGTCATTAATGCTTATTTTCCCCTGGGCAGCATATCAGCCAGGGCCGGCCACGGCGTGCCAAACTTGACGCCTGCAGCGTGTGCGGTCCGCGGGCGAGCCAATGCTCTCGGCCTGTCACTCAGGTTTGCTCGGTCCTTCTCGGAACAGAGCGACGTTTCATTTAGCATGATGGTGCAGCATCTTTTTGGTGGGCGCAACTCTCTGAGTTGGGCGGAATCGTGGTGTAAGCACTGTTTACCCTTCGCTATTTGTTCTTGGTATGACGGATGTTCACAGGTCCAGTGACTGTTCGCGCTAAAAGAAGCAGTCTACCGATCTGTCTTCAGAGCCCTTAACATGAACGGGAATGGCAAAAGAGATGGACGAGAATTCTCAATTCACATAAGCGTTGGGTACTGCCTATTTGCTATGAATCGACATCACAGTACGACGCAGAGAGACTTTAAACAATGAAAGAGCAAAATATGGGATTCATTGTTCTGTACATCGAGAAGTACTTTGTCCTAAATTTGCAGGAATGGAACTTTGAACAAACTGGTGGTACGAATAGTGAAACTCCTGAAGTCGCACCCATTATTTCAATGTCAGTTACAACAGTTTTCAATGAAAATGAACGAAGAGTATGAGGATTCATATGTTACTGCGAAGTACTTAAGTTAGGGGCAAGCTTGGAACGATTTTTCTATTTAAAACTCGCCGTTGCTGAATTTATGAAGAAAAAATGAGTGCAGGAACGAAAAGTAGAATATCCAGAATGGATTGTAAACTTCGCATTTAAGTGGACTTGACTGCCCTCTGCCCACAGTAATACATTGCAAGGTTAGAAACAACTAACGAGTTTCTGATATAATGTGGATGCATTTAAAAAGAAAGTCGCATTTTAGGGCCAGATGCGGTGTCCGAGCGGTTCTAGGCCCTGCAGTCCGGAACCGCGTGACTACTGCGGTTGCAGCTTCGAACCCTGCCTCGGGCATGGATGTCTGTCATGTCCTTAGGTTGGTTAGGTTTAAGTAGTTCTAAGTTCTAGGGGACTGATGACCATAGATGTTAAGTCCCATAGTGCTCAGAGCCGTTTTAACCATTTCGCATTTTAGGAGGGACATTCCCACAAAGGCAGTTCAGTTCCCTGAGCCCATTCGCGTTAAAGAAAGCGCGATGTTTGAAGAATTCATTTTGGCCCTGCAAGAATTAAAATGAGAGTTTTATAAAGGTTTTGAAGACACAGTTTTATATCTCTTTCCGAGCTTTTTTTCAGGCCATTTCCCGTTTCAGTTCAAAGCTCCCTGTGTACGTGCAGATGTAACTGACTGACCCGCAAGGTAGTTCTAGTTTTAGTGCCAAAGCTTTTTACGTTAAAACTGCCCAAGACATCTACATTGCTTTCCTCAGGTAGATTTTCCACATCTCCAACATGAAGTTGCAAAAGTGCTACAATATTTCGATCGACATACACTCCTGGAAATTGAAATAAGAACACCGTGAATTCATTGTCCCAGGAAGGGGAAACTTTATTGACAGATTCCTGGAGTCAGATACATCACATGATCACACTGACAGAACCACAGGCACATAGACACAGGCAACAGAGCATGCACAATGTCGGCACTAGTACAGTGTATATCCACCTTTCGCAGCAATGCAGGCTGCTATTCTCCCATGGAGACGATCGTAGAGATGCTGGATGTAGTCCTGTGGAACGGCTTGCCATGCCATTTCCACCTGGCGCCTCAGTTGGACCAGCGTTCGTGCTGGACGTGCAGACCGCGTGAGACGACGCTTCATCCAGTCCCAAACATGCTCAATGGGGGACAGATCCGGAGATCTTGCTGGCCAGGGTAGTTGACTTACACCTTCTAGAGCACGTTGGGTGGCACGGGATACATGCGGACGTGCATTGTCCTGTTGGAACAGCAAGTTCCCTTGCCGGTCTAGGAATGGTAGAACGATGGGTTCGATGACGGTTTGGATGTACCGTGCACTATTCAGTGTCCCCTCGACGATCACCAGTGGTGTACGGCCAGTGTAGGAGATCGCTCCCCACACCATGATGCCGGGTGTTGGCCCTGTGTTCCTCGGTCGTATGCAGTCCTGATTGTGGGGCTCACCTGCACGGCGCCAAACACGCATACGACCATCATTGGCACCAACGCAGAAGCGACTCTCATCGCTGAAGACGACACGTCTCCATTCGTCCCTCCATTCACGCCTGTCGCGACACCACTGGAGGCGGGCTGCACGATGTTGGGGCGTGAGCGGAAGACGGCCTAACGGTGTGCGGGACCGTAGCCCAGCTTCATGGAGACGGTTGCGAATGGTCCTCGCCGATACCCCAGGAGCAACAGTGTCCCTAATTTGCTGGGAAGTGGCGGTGCGGTCCCCTACGGCACTGCGTAGGATCCTACGGTCTTGGCGTGCATCTGTGCGTCGCTGCGGTCCGGTCCCAGGTCGACGGGCACGTGCACCTTCCGCCGACCACTAGCGACAACATCGAGGTACTGTGGAGACCTCACGCCCCACGTGTTGAGCAATTCGGTGGTACGTCTACCTGGCCTCCCGCATGCCCACTATACGCCCTCGCTCAAAGTCCGTCAACTGCACATACGGTTCACGTCCACGCTGTCGCGGCATGCTACCAGTGTTAAAGACTGCGATGGAGCTCCGTATGCCACGGCAAACTGGCTGACACTGACGGCGGCGGTGCACAAATGCTGCGCAGCTAGCGACATTCGACGGCCAACACCGCGGTTCCTGGTGTGTCCGCTGTGCCGTGCGTGTGATCATTGCTTGTACAGCCCTCTCGCAGTGTCCGGAGCAAGTGTGGTGGGTCTGACACACCGGTCTCAATGTGTTCTTTTTTCCATTTCCAGGAGTGTATTTGACTGAGAGACCTCTCTTCTATTTTGAAACTAAATAAGTCAGGATTACGTGGCAAGTAGAGTGCGAAACTCTGTGAAATTGCCTGTATGTATCTGTATGCTGACAATTTGTTCAAGATAAAAACTACATTATACTTTCAGCACGCGAAAAATAATTAATACTGAAAAATTCTTTTGTTTGTGATCTATTTAAGTGAAATATAAAACCAAGTCGCATGCAGTGCGTGTGCACTAACATTTAAATGCAACGCGTTCGCTATTTTCACATCTTCCTCCTCATTGTGCTCAGAGACCTTGGTGTGGCAGTAGGGAAAATGTGAAGCAAGGCTGAGCACTTTGGCACTCGGGTATGGCCCGCAAGCCGAAATCTTGATCACCCCTTATATCAGGTGTTGAAGTATGGATGTGTGGACGCACAACAGTTAGTCTATAATGACAGGAGTAGCGCACCTAGAGGCACAGTTACTATTTTGCAGGAAGCAGGTCAGAGTTTGTGTGAAAACTGTTCGACCCACAGAAAAAACAACCAACACACTGATGTTTGTACATATTAGTACCATGTAAAAAATATCGCCACCTATACTCGTTGACATCCTGTGTATCTAAAAAGATGTAAAACATATTTATGTGTTTACATTCTGGATAATTACAGATTTTTTATAAAATATTTCTATTCAAAAATTCCTCTGTGGTGTAGAAGGACTTAGTAATGGGAATATGCATTTGAAAACTCCTATTTTCTCTGTCAGACATTTTATTCCTTGGGTAGATTGTCAAAGAGTTTTACAGCTACATATTTCACCTCTTTCTGTGTCAAAGTTATATTTATTATAGGCTAATGCAGATTGTTTTACCTTCTAGTGTTGTTCTTTGAACATCTCCTTTACGTTGAAACTAAGATGAAACATATTTCATAAGTGGATAAATGAGCTGCAAATCTGTGATTCATATTCACAACTCTTTAAAAAGATGCCTGCAAGATGTACGTCTGTGAAGCCCACACATATTTCTAATAATTTTTTTTTGTGTAGCGAATACTTTTTGACAACATAAGGAGTTACCACAGAATATCACTTCTTAAGACATAAGTGAATAAAAATATGCAAAATGTGTTGATTTACTGACTTCTGTACCCACAAACTTGGCAATTATTGTAATGGCAAAAGCAAATGAACCTAATCGTTTTAGCAGATCTCGTATAAGCTTTTTCCAGTTTAAGGTTTCATCAACACGTATACCTAAAAACTATCTACCTTGTTTACTATTCTTGTTGTTACACTAAGTTAATAGAAGGTGGGAAATTTTTGTCAGCATAAAACTGGATGAGCTGTGGTTTCATAGTTTAAAGCTACCCCATTTGTGAAAAAACAGATATTAACTTACACAAAAACATGATTTACTATTTTTCCATAGATGTTTCTTTGCTCTGCTGTAGAAGAATGCTTGTATCATCTATAAAAAGGGCTAATTCTGCCTCCTGACTCAAATAAAATAGTAGATGATCAATATAAAGCGAGAATATTAATGTGGCAGTGATCAAACCCTGTGAGACTCCCATTGTGATTTCTCCTCATGCAGATCATGTGACATTCCTCTTTTTATGTCCCGTACAGCCTAGGTTAACTTTCCAGAATCTATTTTTTAAATGCGATCTAATACAGAAATGTGCTGAACTATGTATTCTATAAAAATCTTACCTTATCTAATAACATATTATGAGTGAAGCAATTTAATAACTCATAGAAGATCCCAGCTGGTAATATTTTATCATTTGAGTATTTTATTATCAACAAATATATAAATATCTGTCTCAATAGAGTACTCGTTCTGAAATACAAACTGTGATTGGTTACGTATCCTATAACTACACAGGTGGGTGACAACCTGGAGTAGGTTATCTTCTCAAAAATTGTAGGAAATGATATAAATTTTGACTGTTGTCGGTAGTTACTGACATCAGTGGCGTCACCTTCCTTACAAAGAGCTCTGACAAAGGCATATTTCAGTCTGTCTGGGCCGCAATTGAAGTCTTATTAGAGATATTATGCACCCAATACGAATTTTTATTATTTAGAGTCAAAAGGTCGGGAAAGTGAAAAATAACTGAAAACACCACCTAGAGGATGAACCACTAACCTCAACGAGGCACGTAGTAGAATATATTTCTACTCTTTGAAGTACAGAGGAACCTCCCTCCATGTCTAAAAGAAATTCACTTGTAAAAGGAAGCACCGCAGGTGATTAGAAAAAGACTCAGTGGCATGTCATAAGCGCAGAATATTGACTAAAATCAGCAGAATCAGTTTGTTGAAGGATTGTAAAACATGTTTCAGCTTCCCTTTGATTGCTAGTGGAGTCAAGCAACATTTTGCTTGCTTCAACATGCCGGTGACCCCTAACTACAAAGAAAAATTTCGGAGATCGTTCACGGATATTTTCTGTGTATTTTGGTATAGGGGATCCGTTGTCTCTGGTGGCGTTCTGGTTCACCCTGTATATGTCAGGCAATGACCATGACGACTGAAATCAGAAGAAAATAGAGGTATAGAGTCTTAGCAACTTATTCCTTTGGTTAGTCTCACGCAAGTTGGACAGGAGTGGTGGAGGTCGGTGTGGAGTAATAGAGAGAGGAATGGCAGTGGAGCACAGTGTACCGTCCTTCGTGAAAATATTCTCCAACATTTGGTGACGGCGTTCAGTGAGGACTGGCTTGCCCCCCCCCCCCCCCCCCCCATTTTTAATACAGGGTTATTACAAATGATTGAAGCGATTTCACAGCTCTACAATAACTTTATTATTTGAGATATTTTCACAATGCTTTGCACTTACATACAAAAACTCAAAAAGTTTTTTTAGGCATTCACAAATGTTCGATATGTGCCCCTTTAGTGATTCGGCAGACATCAAGCCGATAATCAAGTTCCTCCCACACTCGGCGCAGCATGTCCCCATCAATGAGTTCGAAACGGTAAGGCTTCTGCTTTAGCCTTTTCCATAAGATTTTCCAAACCGTCGGCTGTGGTACGTTTAGCTCCCTGCTTGCTTTATTCGTCGACTTCCGCAGGCTACGCGTGAAACTTGCCCGCACGCGTTCAACCGTTTCTTCGCTCACTGCAGGTCGACCCGTTGATTTCCCCTTACAGAGGCATCCAGAAGCTTTAAACTGCGCATACCATCGCCGAATGGAGTTATCAGTTGGTGGATCTTTGTTGAACTTCGTCCTGAAGTGTCGTTGCACTGTTATGACTGACTGATGTGAGTGCATTTCAAGCACGACATACGCTTTCTCGTCTCCTGTCGCCATTTTGTCTCACTCCGCTCTCGAGCGCTCTGGCGGCAGAAACCTGAAGTGCGGCTTCAGCCGAACTAAACTTTATGAGTTTTTCTACGTATCTGTAGTGTGTCGTGACCATATGTCAATGAACGGAGCTACAGTGAATTTACGAAATCGCTTCAATCATTTGTAATAGCCCTGTACATTTGTCCAGGCTGTGCTCTACTGATACATTCTTTTTTTTTTTTTAAAAAAAAAAAAAAAGGTCATGGTGCCGAATCGCCAAGAGTTGCTGATGAAATAACCTTTAATAGCCACCTATTTCCACATTCTGATCATCACCAGATATGATAACATTATTTGCAACAACCTGTATGGATGGAAATGTTCTCACTAGTGCGCTCCACCGAGAAGTGTCGAATCTGATGATTACAGCGTACGAAATTAACTAACTATAGCAATTCAATATGTATAACGCATCTTATTATTGACGAAATAGGACGGTTTTTATTTTATTTGGCGGCACAATATGAACGTCGCCATACAGGTTGTTGTAAGTACTTGGTGATGATTAAGTTATGTAAACCTATAGTTAATAACGATTTTTTTCATCAGCAGCTTTTGAGAGTTTTGAAAAAGGACCTTTTCCCCAATTTTAATGTTTTGCCCTTGACAGCAACAGCTGTGATAACCGGCAACAACTTGGACATTTTTATATTATTATTATTAAGCGCAACACATGAGCAGTTTCTAGCCATGTGATCCAACTAACTATGACCTAGCGTATTACAGTCTGTTTTCCTGAGGCGCACCAATAATCCACTGTCATTGTTCATTTTTACCGCGCGCTGTTAGAGAGAGGAACGGTAGAGAAAAGTCTGAAGGTGATTCGCGTGGTATCATGCCTCGATGTCACCCCACGGGCATCGCAGAATTGGTAACGGAGTTCCAGGTTTCTGTCCGATGCAGACCGAGGTCGCGCAGGATCAGGCGACCTACCGAGCCACGCCTCCAACTGCTCTGTACGACGAGCTCTGTACGCCGCAATGTACCAGTATAATGGCCGGCGGCAACCACTCACTGCAGCTGCCTTTGGAGCCTTTCGCTATCACACAGTAGTTCGTGCTTTGGTTCAGGGAGCCTCATCCTAGTAGCTATTGTGTGAGCTGGACTTCACAAGTTAAGTACTTCTTCTGTCTGTAGTCTTATCTTGTTCACTAATCTTTTCTGCTCCTGCCCAACTTTCCCACGATGACAGTTGCCTCACCATTCCGTAACCAATTCTCCTTAGCATTGTGTACGAAGTCGTACGCAACAGCTCGAAGAACCTTCTGCATGGCACTTAAGTGTGAAATGCACACTATCCATGGAGACGTGGCCGTAGATACCTCACTGCCGAAGTTATCTGTTACCACCTTACAAATACCAGGTGTTGCGTGGCGCAGGAGTGACAACTGATCGATTTACATCTGGAAAGAGCGTAAGGTGCCAAACAACCAGTTACGCGCAAAACATCTCATTAGTCATTATCGTCCTGTCAGCAAACAGTGTGGGTAGGCGCCTGAGTCTATAGATCGGACGCTCCAGGTTAGTGGGTTGAATCCTGGCAGGCCGTCGATATAAATGTGCTGGAGAACAGGGTTGAAAATGCAGAAGAGTTATGGGAGTTGTCGATAAAGATATACAAACGTACCCTCAAAATTGTCAATGGGGAAACTTACGACTATTAAATAGAACATAGATTACAATGGCTTCGATTTGTTACAAAAAAAGATTATTAAACAATTGGCAACCTGTGCTGATATCAAAATGATAAAGTCACAGATAAGTAAATGGTAACCTAAGGCAACATTAAATCCTTGGCATAGCGGAGGATCGAGGTGGAAATATGCGAATAACTTATAATCACGGCATGCCGACTGATTGTCGCAAGGTTAATCGAATCGCAAGGTTATTAGAAATAGATAGTATTACACAAGGGAACACCTCGCACCTTTGAGCGAAGTTGGAAGCAAACTGTTCATTGAATGCGAGTCTTCAGAATGAAGCTTGGAGCAATCGGATTATGAAAAAGTGACTCTAATTTATCTACAGCTCGTCTCGCAGTTGCAGCTCCATCTCACCACGGTATCGCAGGTGGTGGCTAAAGTGGCTGCAGAGTCGATCATTGGTGGAACCAACGATGCTCGCCAGTGGTTAAGTACAAATTAGCCCGGAAAGTTTCTAAGTTCCAATGCATCAGCTCAGATGACTCTGCGGCGTCTCTCAGCTTTGAGATCTGGCAGCGGAGGCTCCGGATCTTGATCTAGACATCCAGTCGAATGTCAATTATAAGGAAATCTCATACTGCTGCGTCTCTCGTCTCTCACTGCATTTTAATTGCCTTGGCTCCGGATCTTCCGAGCACCAATCGATCACACTGCTTCCTACAAAACGCTTGCCTCCTTTCCCTGACTGATTAACCAGTTACTTGCGTCTTACTATAATCTACAGAAGGAGTTGTGTGTGTGTGTCTCTCTCTCTCTCTCTGTCTCTTTCTCCAGGCAATGAAGTGCTCCGTCTCATCGCCATCCGGTGTCTCTCTCCAACTTAGGAATTAATTACGTTATCCAATACTGTCCGCAGCTCGTGGTCTAGTGGCTAGCGTTGCTGTCTCTGGATCACGGGGTCCCGGGTTCGATTCCCGACCGGATTAGGGATTTTCTCTGCCCGGGGCTGCGTGTTAGTGTTGTCCTTATCATTTCGTCATCATTTCGTGACAGTGGCTGGATTGGACTGTGTAAAAAAATTGGGCTGTGTAAAAATTGGACTTTGTGTCGGCGCTGATGACCCAAACCAAACATCATTATCATCATTAGCTAATACTGGCAAGTTTTACTTCGAGTAAACATTGTTTTTTATTAAACCAAAGCATTTAGCGGTCTCTCACATTTTCAAAAGACTAAGGTTGAGTGTCCCCTTTCTGTCATTTTCTGTGCTCTTGTGGGGAAACGGCCATCTTCCTATATTTCGAGGACAAAGATGCCTGTCTGCTAAAATGGCGAATCTATTCACTCCTTTTTCTGGTTGTAAAATGTTTTTTCCAGGCGTTTTCTCTATGGCCCGATGCCCACTATGGTCCTGCACAGCAAAGAGTGTTGGCCAGTGCCCATTTTATATAGCGCTGTGGTCTAGGGGTGCCGGCACGGTAGCTCAGCGTGTTCAGTCAGAGGGTTAGCTGCCCTCTGTAATAAAAAAACTGAGTTAATTGAGTTAATTGATCAATAACACGGATATCTTACGACGTCCGCCTCGAGCAAATGCAACGAAAAAAAAAAAAAAAGGGTAGCGTCTTTGATTCATAATCAAAACGTCTTCGGTCCCGGGTTCGATCCCCGCCACTGCCTAAATTTTGATAAATAATCAGCATTGGCGGCCGAAGACTTCCGGCATAAGAAGTCAGCCTCATTCTGCCAACGGCCTTGTCAAAGAGGGCGGAGGAGCGGATAGAGGTTCAGGGCCCTCTCTTGTCCTAGGGGTGGGAAATTGCCCCTAAAGGCGGAAGAATCAGCAATGATCAACGACATGAGGATGCAGAAGGCAATGGAAACCACTGCATTAAAGACACGTAACGTGTATCCACAGGACATGTGGCCTGTAACTGAAGAAGTGTCATGACGATCTCTCCATTGGCAAAAGATTCCGGAATAGTCCCCCATTCGGATCTCCGGGAGGGGACTGCCAAGGGGGAGGTTACCATGAGAAAAAGATTGAATAATCAACGAAAGGATAACGTTCTACGAGTCGGGGCGTGGAATGTCAGAAGCTTGAACGTGCTAGGGAAACTAGAAAATCTGAAAAGGGAAATGCAAAGGCTCAATCTAGATATAGTGGGGGTCAGTGAAGTGAAGTGGAAGGAAGACAAGGATTTCTGGTCAGATGAGTATCGGGTAATATCAACAGCAGCAGAGAATGGTATAACAGGTGTAGGATTCGTTATGAATAGGAAGGTAGGGCAGAGGGTGTGTTACTGTGAACAGTTCAGTGACCGGGTTGTTCTAATCAGAATCGACAGCAGACCAACACCGACAACGATAGGTCAGGTATACATGCCGACGTCGCAAGCTGAAGATGAACAGATAGAGAAAGTGTATGAGGATATTGAAAGGGTAATGCAGTATGTAAAGGGGGACGAAAATCTAATAGTCATGGGCGACTGGAATGCAGTTGTAGGGGAAGGAGTAGAAGAAAAGGTTACAGGAGAATATGGGCTTGGGACAAGGAATGAAAGAGGAGAAAGACTAATTGAGTCCTGTAACAAGTTTCAGCTAGTAGTAGCGAATACCAAGAATCACAAGAGGAGGAGGTATACTTGGAAAAGGCCGGGAGATACGGGAAGATTTCAATTAGATTACATCATGGTCAGACAGAGATTCCGAAATCAGATCCTGGATTGTAAGGCGTACCCAGGAGCAGATATAGACTCAGCTCACAATATAGTAGTGATGAAGAGTAGGCTGAAGTTCAAGACATTAGTCAGGAAGAATCAATACGCAAAGAAGTGGGATACGCAAGTACTAAGGAATGACGAGATACGTTTGAAGTTCTCTAACGCTGTAGATACAGCAATAAGGAATAGCGCAGTAGGCAGTACAGTTGAAGAGGAATGGACATCTCTAAAAAGGGCCATCACAGAAGTTGGGAAGGAAAACATAGGTACAAAGAAGGTAGCTGCGAAGAAACCATGGGTAACAGAAGAAATACTTCAGTTGATTGATGAAAGGAGGAAGTACAAACACGTTCCGGGAAAATCAGGAATACAGAAGTACAAGTCGCTGAGGAATTAAATAAATAGAAAGTGCAGGGAAGCTAAGACGAAATGGCTGCAGGAAAAATGTGAAGACATCGAAAAAGATATGATTGTCGGAAGGACAGACTCAGCATACAGGAAAGTCAAAACAACCTTTGGTGACATTAAAAGCAACGGTGGTAACATTAAGAGTGCAACGGAAATTCCACTGTTAAATGCAGAGGAGAGAGCAGATAGGTGGAAAGAATACATTGAAAGCCTCTATGAGGGTGAAGATTTGTCTGATGTGATAGAAGAAGAAACATGAGTCGATTTAGAAGAGATAGGGGATCCAGTATGAGAATCGGAATTTAAAAGAGCTTTGGAGGACTTGCGGTCAAATAAGGCAGAAGGGATACATAACATTCCATCAGAATTTCTAAAATCATTGGGGGAAGTGGCAACAAAACGACTATTCACGTTGGTGTGTAGAATATATGAGTCTGGCGATATACCATCTGACTTTCGGAAAAGCATCATCCACACAATTCCGAAGACGGCAAGAGCTGACAAGTGCGAGAATTATCGCACAATCAGCTTAACAGCTCATGCATCGAAGCTGCTTACAAGAATAACATACAGAAGAATGGAAAAGAAAATTGAGAATGCGCTAGGTGACGATCAGTTTGGCTTTAGGAAAAGTAAAGGGACGAGAGAGGCAATTCTGACATTACGGCTAATAATGGAAGCAAGGCTAAAGAAACATCGAGACATTTCTTAGGATTTGTCGACCTAGAAAAAGCGTTCGACAATATAAAATGGTGCAAGCTGTTCGAGATTCTGAAAAAAGTAGGGGTAAGATATAAAAGAGACGGGTCATATACAATATGTACAACAACCAAGAGGGAATAATAAAAGTGGACGATCAAGAACGAAGTGCTCGTATTAAGAAGGGTGTAAGACAAGGCTGTAGCCTTTCGCCCCTACTCTTCAATCTGTACATCGAGGAAGCAATGATGGGAACAAAAGAAAGGTTCAGAAGTGGAATTAAAATACAAGGAGAAAGGATATCAATGATACGAATCGCTGATGACATTGCTATCCTGAGTGAAAGTGAAGAAGAATTAAATGATCTGCTGAACGGAATGAACAGTCTAATGAGTACACAGTATGATTTGAGAGTAAATCGGAGAAAGACGAGGGTAATGAGAAGTAGTAGAAATGAGAACAGCGAGAAACTTAACATCAGGATTGATGGTCACGAAGTTAAGGAATTCTGCTACCTGGGCAGTAAAATAACCTATGACGGACGGAGCAAGGAGGACATCAAAAGCAGACTCGCTATGGCAAAAAAGGCATTTCTGGCCAAGAGAAGTCTACTAATATCAAATACCGGCCTTAATTTGAGGAAGAAATTTCTGAGGATGTACGTCTGGTGTACAGCATTGTATGGTAGTGAAACATGGACTGTGGGAAAACCGGAACAGAAGAAAATCGAAGCATTTGAGATGCGGTGCTATAGACGAATGTTGAAAATTAGGAGGACTGATAAGGTAAGGAATGAGGAGGTTCTACGCAGAATCGGAGAGGGAAGGAATATGTGGAAAACACTGATAAGGAGAAGGGACAGGATGATAGGACATCTGCTAAGACATGAGGGAATGACTTCCATGGTACTAGAGGGAGCTGTAGAGGGCAAAAACTGTAGAGGAAGAATACGTATTGGAATACGTCAAGCAAATAATTGAGGACGTAGGTTGCAAGTGCTACTCTGAGATGAAGAGGTTAGCATAGGAAAGAAATTCGTGGTGGGCCGCTTCAAACCAGTCAGTAGACTGATGACAAAAAAAAAAAAAAAAAAAAAAAAAAAAAAAAAAAAAAAAAAGGTTTGAAAACTGGACATACTCCTGGGTAAGGAGTTTCTTATTTCTGGAAAATACACAGTATTCAGTCTGTCGATTGTCGTTTTTTTGTCTCGAAATTAGAGTTTTCAGGCAGTATTCCTTTGCTTTTAGACATCAGACGAGGAGCCACAGTGTTTAAGAACGGTAATCTTGAGATAAAAAACAGCGATCGACAGACAGAATAAAGTATGTTTTGTGCCGTGATTGATTCCAGCAGTGTAAGTAGATTCGTTGTACGGTTCCTTAATTATTTTTGTTTCATAACTCATTATTCTACTTTTATTGCACTATCACACAGTTTTGCAAAAAACGTTTAGCATTATTTATAAATTGAGGGTAACTGGTTGTTACCCTCAATTTATAAATTGTCTTCGATTTTGCTGACACTGCAGTGCGAAACGAACAGATTATCTTTTCTTTGTGTTATAAAAAATTTGGCTTTATAGCCTACGATAATAGGCATGCCAAAAATCTGCATATGGCAGTCGCAGTCTTCGAGTAGGAGTTACATGTTTCAAGGACTCACTTGCCATGCCGGTCGTGTTGTGTGTACTTGTACTTCACAGGCAACGTCATAAGCTGACGACAGCTGCTTCATGTGTTAATGTGTGTTTATGTACTTGTATGCACTCAGTACGCCACACGCGTATAGCTACACCGCTCTTTGCATAAATGCTCCTGTTTTCGAGTTCGAAGTTCCAAAGGTATAACAATCATCCATACAAATCTGGATACCTGTTTTTTTTACGCTTCATGAATATTAATGACTGGGTACTAGAAGATAGCTTTACATGAACACGTACTTGTTTTCCCTCTCTCATTTTCTGTTCAAACTAAATAACCTGTCGAAGACGCAGTCCGTTATCGAAACATTCCACTAAAAAAATCAGAGTAATCAGCTACGTTTTTGTGGTCCCGAGTTGGCGCTGCTAAACTGGAAGAAATTCAGAAAAGTTTTATTGAAACATCAAAAGGTAGAATTCGCTTAGAAATGCTCGTTCTGGTGTAATATTTGAAGAGGGTGAGTTTAAAAATGAATGAAGTGTAGAGTAAACTCTAGCTCACCAACGAAAAAAGAAAAGAGAATTTGACGTTTAATAAGTGGTAAGTAAAGCGCTGTCCTGGAAATCTGAGGCACATCTTCAGAAAGTTCGGAAATTGTGACTCGATGTCTCGCTCACACAATTTCGTCAACAAACTGCGTAAGATCATCAGTCACATATGTATGCCTTCCTCGAGAACTTTCATCACGCACATCCGTGCCATCAGACTTTATTTTCTGCACCGCTCCCTCACAACACCATCAATCACAACTACATCCCCAAACACAAAACACAACAGCTGATGGAATGCAATATTGACTCCTTGCAGGAAGCGTAAGACAGAACGCCTCTAGCAACTAGTGGGAGACGCAGTAACACCGCCCCGTTTCAGCCCTTTGTTGCTTATACAATACGAACGCAACAGTAGCTGACCGGCGCAACGTGAGTTACAAAGTGTCCTTTTCCAACCAGCCACGAGCCATGAAACTACAAGCATTAGTTTATTCTTAATATCGGGTCTGAGGTTAATTTAGGAATAACCTTCCTTGCAACGGAAAGCAGCAGTTGAGATCGTAAATTTATTTTATATCTAATGTTGGTAATCGGCTTCGGCCATTACAATTAAGTTATGATAATGACTGAAATCAATTACCAACAGGAGACACAAAATAAATTTGCTATCATCACTAGTGCTTTTTTCTTTCTACCTGTATAATAAGTTGGTAGTTACATCGTATGAATACCAGGCCCCAGTGAAATATATAAAAATATAATTTATTGACGTTCTTTGGAAAGAAATAGAAGTGGCCACCCAGCCGGAAGATAACTATTGAAAAAAAAAGGAAAAAATGATATAGCTTCAGCGACTGGTAGCAGGGCAGAACACCTTGTGATGTAACAAACTAAAAGTGATGTTATTCAATGGAAAAGTTGGAATTTGAGATTTCGCTTACTGTTTTATCAATCACAATTGGCGTAAGAAACATGGATTGACCATTGTCATAAAATATTGCCTTATGAAATGTGAATAGTCTTTACTTGCAGTTTCGCGTGGCTTGAAGCAGTCACAGCTAGCGTGCTATTGATTAAGAAATTGCATTATCGTCTTTCTAATTACTTCATGATCGTAGATACGATCATACCCGGTCGTGAAGTTATTCTTACGACAAAACAATTTCCTAAGGGACCAGAATGCTCGTAAGGGCGCAAAAACAACTGTAACATCACACAAAAGGGAAATTCAATATTAAAGCTGATGCAAGAAGACGATAAAACAGTTTACTTTTTTGAAACTTCCTGGCAGATTAAAATCGTGTGCCAGGCCAAGACTCGAACTCGGGACCTTTGCCTTTCGCGGGCAAGTGCTCTAGTGCACTGGCAGAAGTAAAGCTGTGAGGACGGGGCGTGAGTCGTGCTTCGGTAGCTCAGTCGATTGTAATAAAAAAACTGAGTTAATGGATTAACGGCGAACTGAAACGGGTGTCTTGCGACTTCCGCACAGAGCAGATACAACGAACAAAAACGAGAACAAAAAAAAAAAAAGTCGGTAGAGCACTTGCCCGCGAAAGGCAAAGGTCCCGAGTTCGAGTCTCGACCTGGCACATAGTTTTAATCTGCCAGGAAGTTTCATATCAGCGCACTCTCCGCTGCAGAGTGAAAATCTCATTCCAGTTTACTTTTTGTCAATGTAACACACACATTGGACTGCTGATTTTGACGTGTGTAATCATAGCAAAATTCATAATTGGCTGGTTCAAATGGCTCTGAGCACTATGCGACTTAACTTCTGGGGTCATCAGTCGCCTAGAACTTAGAACTAATTAAACCTAACTAACCTAAGGACATCACATACATCCATGCCCGAGGCAGGATTCGAACCTGCGACCATAGCGGTCGCTCGGTTCCAGACTGTAGCGCCTAGAACCGCACGGCCACTCCGACCAGCAAAATGCATAATTAAAATGAAAATAATACCGAGGAGATTATAGGAATGAGCATTGCTAAAGGATTCAATATTTCAAGAACAAATATTTATTATAACTAAAACATATATCGTACCTCAAGCTTAGTACTACAATGACGGTAGATTTTTATGTCCGTTTCATGTCCATTGAGCGCTCTTTTATATAGCCATTGTCCTCTTGAGTCGCCCGTGCGTCGTCACGATAAGTTATAACAGTTCTTCTTTTTACACTTCTTTTTACACTTCACTCAAACTTAGACGTAACACGTTTTCATACATTTACTAAAAATTAGATCAGACTGCCACAAATCTGCGTCCGTCTTACTTAAGAAAAACAGTACAAGTCTTTAGCGCTCAAGGCTTCATTTGTTCTCCAGCGAACAAAATAAAGAAGGATCGCATATCTATCCGTATTCTTCTGTTTATATTGCCGCTTCTGTTTATATTGCCGCCCAAAGACCTCGAATTACATCTGTTGTGTACATAGTTCCGCGTAGTCAGCGCGTACACAACTTTCCCACTAGAACGCGCCCCGCTACGCACAACAGCGCAGGCGCAGCGCTCGTCCGTCTCCGCACTACGAGATGGCGCTGTCTTAGAGACGGACCAAATTCTGCTTCCGCCGATCCGCGTGTTAATATGTAACGCAGCCAATGAGATTGCTGCTAATGTAGAACCTTTTCTCCTCACGGATCACACTCGCGCAGTGATACATGAACGCGCGAGGTATTATAACGAGTGTACAGACCTCCGATTAGTCAGTCTGCATTTGTCTGTACCAGTCTATAGTCTAGTTTCAGACTGCGCTTAATAAGATTATCATATTCCTGTACATAGCCATGAAGAGAAATCTATAGACACTTTGTCAAGTATCAGAGATATGTGAGAATAAGATTAACGTACCAAGACCAAAGGAACTTCAGATTGTCAATTGTAAATAGCATGCAGAACCTAGTTACGTTATTTTTATGCTTGTTATTATCTTAATAAATGTGTGTGAAAATTAATCAAGTTCTGTTTAAAGTTTGTCACCGTCAATCTGCTACTGTAAGCGTGCAAGTGGCATTTCTATCGTCTGACCTAACGGCGGAAGGAAGATAAACAGGTCACGATAAGACCACGAGACATATTGCTGACACTCGCCTACTTCGCTATAGCGACAAGTCCAACAATCTGATGGTGTGTGTACCGAAGGTCTTACAGTACGCACACCATCACATCATTTAGGAAATTCCACCGTCGCTATGCGACGCCTTATTATACATTAATCATTCTTTATAAACAAGTATCTGCCTTCTGGCTGAAAGTGTTAACTATTTGCTGTTTTAATGAAGCCAAAAACAGCGAATATCACAACCTTCTGTTGCCACTACCACTACTAATGTGGGAGAGGGGGTGAGGGGGGAAGTCACAAAACGAGGGTGCGGCTGTGTGTTGAAGCACCACGCAGCGAGCCGTAGCCCGTGGCTGAGGACGCCTATGGCAGCTGGCAATCAACGAGGCCATTCCCGAGCTCGTGATCGGCTGGGCCGGTCCCCTTTAAAAGAGGAAGGCGAGTGGGCGACGCTGACTAGGCCCTCTCGATGATGCCGTCCTCTGGGCGGAGCCCCCACGAGGAGGCCGGCCTGTCGGATCACCGAGGGAAGACAGCAATGCCAAAGTCAAAGCATTAAGTAATGAAACATCACCTGTTGGTGATAATACCAATCCTAAAGAAAGCAGGTGCTGACAGATGTGAAAATTACCGAACAATCAGTGTAGTAAGTCACGGCTGCAAAATACTAACGCGAATTCTTTACAGACGAATGGAAAAACTAGTAGGAGCCGACCTCGGGGGAGATCAGTTTGGATTCCGTAGAAATATCGGAACACGAGAGCCAATACTGACCCTACGACTTATTTTTGAAGCTAGATTAAGGAAAGGCAAACCTACATTTCTAGCATTTGTAGACTTAAAGAAAGCCACTGGTTTGTCTAATATTCGCGCAAATGTGGGATCGACAGCGGTGTGCCTTAGGCGCTTGTGGATCTCAGCGCCTCATTTTGTTCTAGTCAAGTGATCATGTTGGTAGACATTACTACTTGAGTTTAATCATTTCCACAAACGGCACGTTGTGTTTGAGGTTGGTTGTTTCCTGTGCGGGAATCGGTTTTGATGTGCAGTGTAAACATGAACTGCGATGAATCTATTTTAAACGCCAACGGAACAGTAAAGGAGTAAGAACGGGTCATGAGTAGTGCCTGTGTCACTCGGTTGGTAGAGCACTCCCCCGCGAAAGGCAAAGTTAGACCCTCGGTCCGGCACACAGCTTTAATCTGCCAAGAAGTTTCATACCAGTGCACACTCCGCTACAGAGTGAAAATCTCACTGTGGGAACATATAAGCAAATTACGAGGAAAAGATAGCCGCAAAAGGACAGATCGTTGTATTGAGAGAGTAACAAAATCAAATAAGCGTGACTACAGGCGAACATTTAACAAGGAAGTGAACAGTTAGCACAGGTTGCTGTGTGGGTGCAGCGGAAGAATATCTGATTTTCAGCCCGGAAGTAAATTCGTGAACTGATACACCTGTTAGGGATCTTGTACATTTGTCCGAAAAAATGGAAGAGTCCTAAAACTCCCACTTACACAAAAATGCAAAATGGAGAGTTGCGAAAGATTACAGATTATTTCGTTATTGCCCTAAACTGTACTTAATTATGTACAGAACAAAAAATTCCATAAAAACAATTTTCTTTTGGCAGATAAGTTACACATATTATTATTATTATTATTATTATTATTATTATTGGCAGTGGCTGTAGTTGTACAAACTTGTTGATAAGGACAAAAAATGGTTCAATTGGCTCTGAGCACTATGGGACTTAACATCTGAGTTCGTCAGTCCCCTAGAACCTAGAACTACTTAAACCTAACTAACCTAAGGACATCACACACATCCATGCCCGAGGCAGGATTCGAACCTGCGACCGTTGCGGTAGCGCGGTTCCAGACTGAAGCGCCTAGAACCGCTCGGCCACACGGGCGGGCTGATAAGGACAACTGTTATACAGGAGAAGTTATTAATTTCACACTCTCAGTTTTACCTGAATCTAAAAATTTGTGAACAGTCAGAATGTATACTCACGAACCACCACTATTCCTACAATCGGCCGGGTTTATGTGTGGAGAACACTGAAAGAAGCCTACAATGTTGACTGCCTGCTTCCTACAATCAAACACGAGGGAATTTCTGATATTATTTGGGCGGTTATATCGTGATATTCAGCACTGGCTGGATTATTACGTTTGAATATCTCGACATCCTCGACAATATAGCATATTGCTGTCAAACATGGCCATATTGCAGGATGCTAATGCTCACACATTACAGCCACAAAGGCTCTGGGGTGGTTTGCGGAGCATCAGAATAACATCAGACGTCTATCCTGGTTAGCACATCACCAGACTCAACATCAGTGATCGTTATGGCAAGTTTTATAATAGTGAGGAGCAAATCTCCAGCTCCGACATCTTTGGTGCAGTTGGCGGGTGTTTTGATACAAGAATGGAAGAAAATTCCGTTGGAAACTATTCAGACACTATCGCTTGCGCCTTTGTGCCGCAGTTGCGCGGGGTTGGCGTGGTTAAACCGGATTTGGCATGTTGATGTGAAGTGAAGGGGTGGCCGGATGCCCTTCCTGCCGCCACCCTGTACCCCCCCCCCCCCCCTCCCCGGGACGGGATCAGAGTACTCCACCTGTCTGCGTCCAGTGTAAATCATGGAAAAGTGCGGATGTCTCTCAAGTGTCTGTGAGTCATGTAACTGAGGCGGGACGTGGGGACCAGCCCAGTATTCACCTAGAGGGATGTGGAAAACCGCCTAAAAATCACATCCAGGCTGGCCGGCACACCGGCCCTCGTCGTTAATCCGGCGGGCGGATTCGATCCGGGGCCGGCGCGCCTACCTGAGACCGGGAAGCAGCGCATTAGCGCCTTCGGCTGACCTGGCGGGTTGGAAACTATTCGGACACTCTACGAATCTATTTCGTCCAGAATTGCAAAAGTTCTCATAGCCATTGGTGGTCCAACTCACTATTGATAAATAGTATTGTGCCCTCCCCTGTACCAACATTATGTGAAATGACTCCTGTATAGATGGTGCACTTAGCGACTTGGATCGCGGAGAAGAATTTCTTGTGTTGCACTGTACAGTCTCGTGGCAAACTCAGACAGTGGAGAGAGTTGAGGTTCGGCAGACAGCCATCGGCGACAGGCAGTGCGCTGACAATCGGCGCACGCGTGCCCTGCTGGCCGGCCGGGCCTGCGGCTGGCTCGTGCGACGCTCGGCCCCGGCGGACGGCAGACGTCCGTCCGCAGACGGCGGGCGGTCGGCAGCCGGGCAGCCCGCCAGGGCCGCGACGGCGGGCCCCCCGCATCCGCTCACACGGCCCACCGCGGCGGCTCACGGCTGCCAGCCTCGCACGCCGGCCGCGGCTCACGCTCGGCGCTTTCTGTCTAGACCAGGGTTCTCCATACTACGGCCCGCGAGGCCCGGGAAACCGACCCGCGCTAGCTGGTCGGACATCCCCAGTATCCGGCCCGCCAAATATTTGAGGTGGTACCTATACTGCCAACAACTGAGTTTCGAGGCCTATCGCGACCATTACACCGCGACATTGTCGGAGCTCTATCTTTACAGAGCGGAAGGTCATGGTTAAACTTGTGGCTAACCACAATAAACAGACAGACCATTCTCCGTGCGATAGTGAAAAAAAAGGTTAACAGACTAGTTTTGCGAAAACATTTTAAGTAAAAAAATTCTTTACATTTTATTCTATTCCCGAGTCTGGTGCAAGTCTTTCAAATGGACACCACTTCGGCGACTAGCCTTAGTAATCAATCATTATGGAAGATGCTTCTTAAGCGAGGTTTCACTTTCTTTTGATTACGTTGTAAAATACATATAGCAAGTAAATCGTATAAAATATTTTTATTTAAAGGCAATTTAAAGAAAATACAATACCTGGTGAACATAACGATATTGGATATTTTAGTTGTAACTAATGTATAAAAATAACTGTAATTAATTTATATCTTGAAAACTCACAGTGTTAGAGTATTCACATAAAGAAATTTAACATCTTAGTGATAATTAGTGACTTTTATATAGCTGTAACTTTCCTTTCATAATTACCTCCAGTTGCGGATCAAGTTTACTGGTGGAGATAATCATCAGCGACTTCAAATGCTCATCACTTACTTCTGATCTGTAAATATTTTTTGCATGTTTCATTTTGGAGAAAGTTTTTCACATAAATAAGTAGTGCCAAAAGCAGAAAAAAAGGCACGGGCAAATTTATTTTCATTTGGAAACTGTGTGGATGGAAGACACTTATATAGTTCCAGTAATGTTGACTCTGAATGTTTTTCTTTAAAAAAGTCGCTACATTGCAAATCAATAATTTCAAACTGAAGTTCTGCGGGTAACGCTTCTATATCGACGTCAAAGGGATTTTGAAATATCTTGATATCGTTTGAATTTGCATCGATATCTGAAAAACGTGGTTCAAAATTAATTTTTAAACCGCCCAAAGCTTCAATTGCGAAAGTTACAGGAAACGGAATCTCAGTCTGCTGACTGAATGTTTGGCATGTATTAAAATTCGTGAAGCATACTTTGTTCAGCTGAGAGTGAAACAAAGCAATCTTTTGTCGAAAGGACTTAACATGGGTGTATAAATCAGGCAGAAGCTGGTTTTCACCTTGCAATTTTAAATTAAGGTCATTCATATGTTTAGTTAAGTCTGTATAAAATGCTAGCTTCCGTAACCACTCACCGTTTCGTAACTCAGCCAGAGGCCGATTCTGTCAAATATATGCTCTGGCTCTGCTACTCTCTAGAAGACTACATAACTAAACTTATTGTTGCGCCGCTTGAAATGACAATGCGTTGACATACTCTACCTGTGTTACGTCTTGCAGTAATAGTGTTGCTAACAATGATTTTGAGATTTCGTTAACTTTGCAGGACGCTTTCGTGAGGAATGTGCAGTGACATATTTTTTTGTCGGTGAAATTCACCAGAATAAAATACGCCAGAATTTCGGTCAGGTACGTCCACCAATCAAAATTATGTAATTAAATAAAAATCGTAGTTGTTTTCAGTGCTAGCTATTCCCACAACCTTAGATTTTTGCGATTTCATCTTTCCTTTAGCCTTACATTACGGTGATCATGGAGTGCTAGAGTGCTTTAATCCCACTAGGTAGAACTTGGCCCTTGTGACTTCCTGGAGGAATCAGTGTGGCCCGCAGACTAAAACGTTTGGAGACCCCTGGTCTAGACGACTGTAAAGCCGTCGGCACACGGACCGTGCTCCCGAACCTCAATGTTGAGCGCGCGGAGTTCACCGTGCTGCTGAACGCTCAGGAACGATGCGACTCGTGCATACGGTACGTGGGCCCCAACGTGGTATACGCGATGGCAACGCGCTCCAGCGGCACTTGTGGGATCTTTCTAGTTTGTAAATCACACCGTTTACTCAACGGGCGCGCGTAAATTTCCCACGTTAGCTCTGCCAAAACGCATATTTCCTCCATTGTCCATTTTCTAGTCACGTTGTTCTATATGTAATATACACAAATAAAAACTTCAATATTCATGAACATGTTTTAAGGGGGTTAGGACGTCAAACGGGCCGACTTGGAGCAGGAGAGGCACCACAGGACATTTTAATTTCTACTGTCTATACTTTCACAAATAAATTCATAAAACATTGTCGCCATGACCAGGAAGGATTGAGGACTCACACTCATCACCGTGGAAGTTCAAAAACGTAGCAAAATACCTTTTTTTACATGTGAAATTTCATCATTTTTTCACTTATTACTGCCTGCATTTGTTGCTATAGGTACACTTTTCTTCCTAAGGAAGAGAGATTCTTCGATGAATTTTTCATAGCATACAAACAGTAGCTACAGGGGTATGAAACTCTAGAATTTTCCAAATCTATTAAAAAACTGTGGAAAAAATTGAGATAATTAACTATAAAACTTGAATTTTTTCTAAACATGAAGATTAAAATGTAACAGTTCATTCATTTTTTCATAAATTAAATACACTCCTGGAAATTAAAATAAGAACACCGTGAATTCATTGTCCCAGGAAGGGGAAACTTTATTGACACATTCCTGGGGTCAGATACATCACATGATCACACTGACAGAACCACAGGCACATAGACACAGGCAACAGAGCATGCACAATGTCGGCACTAGTACAGTGTATATCCACCTTTCGCAGCAATGCAGGCTGCTATTCTCCCATGGAGACGATCGTAGAGATGCTGGATGTAGTCCTGTGGAACGGCTTGCCATGCCATTTCCACCTGGCGCCTCAGTTGGACCAACGTTCGTGCTGGACGTGCAGACCGCGTGAGACGACGCTTCATCCAGTCCCAAACATGCTCAATGGGGGACGGATCCGGAGATCTTGCTGGCCAGGGTAGTTGACTTACACCTTCTAGAGCACGTTGGGTGGCACGGGATACATGCGGACGTGCATTGTCCTGTTGGAACAGCAAGTTCCCTTGCCGGTCTAGGAATGGTAGAACGATGTGTGCGATGACGGTTTGGATGTACCGTGCACTATTCAGTGTCCCCTCGACGATCACCAGTGGTGTACGGCCAGTGTAGGAGATCGCTCCCCACACCATGATGCCGGGTGTTGGCCCTGTGTGCCTCGGTCGTATGCAGTCCTGATTGTGGCGCTCACCCGCACGGCGGTAAACACGCATACGACCATCATTGGCACCAAGGCAGAAGCGACTCTCATCGCTGAAGACGACACGCCTCCATTCGTCCCTCCATTCACGCCTGTCGCGACCCCACTGGAGGCGGGCTGCACGATGTTGGGGCGTGAGCGGAAGACGGCCTAACGGTGTGCGGGACCGTAGCCCAGCTTCATGGAGACGGTTGCGAATGGCCCTCGCTGATACCCCAGGAGCAACAGTGTCCCTAATTTGCTGGGAAGTGGCGGTGCGGTCCCCTACGGCACTGCGTAGGATCCTACGGTCTTGGCTTGCATCCGTGCGTCGCTGCGGTCCGGTCCCAGGTCGACGGGCACGTGCACCTTCCGCCGACCACTGGCGACAACATCGATGTACTGTGGAGACCTCACGCCCCACGTGTTGAGCAATTCGGCGGTACGTCCACCCGGCCTCCCGCATGCCCACTATACGCCCTCTCTCCAAGTCCGTCAACTGCACATACGGTTCACGTCCACGCTGTCGCGGCATGCTACCAGTGTTAAAGACTGCGATGGAGCTCCGTATGCCACGGCAAACTGGCTGACACTGACGGCGGCGGTGCACAAATGCTGCGCAGCTAGCGCCATTCGACGGCCAACACCGCGGTTCCTGGTGTGTCAGCTGTGCCGTGCGTGTGATCATTGCTTGTACAGCCCTCTCGCAGTGTCCGGAGCAAGTATGGTGGGTCTGACACACCGGTGTCAGTGTGTTCTTTTTTCCATTTCCAGGAGTGTAACTTCTACAGTTTCATGCTGTTCATACTATTTGTATGCTGTGCAAAAGTCATCGAAGAATCTCTCTTACTTAGGAAGAAAAGTGTACGTATAGCAACAAATGCAGCCAGTAGTAAGTGAAAAAATGATGAAATTTCACATGTAAAAAAATGTGTTTTGTTACGTTTTTGAGCTTCCACTGCTATGAGTATGAATCCTGAATCCTTCATGGTCATGCTGTTAAAGTTTTATGAATTTATTTGTAAAAGTATAAACAGTGGAAATTAAAATGTCCTGTGGTGCCTCTCCTGTTCCAAGTCGGCTCGTTTGACGTCCTACCCCCCTTAAAACAAAAAGGAAAGTACCATGTCCAAACGCACATTTCTTCCACTGTCCATATCCTAGTCGCGTTGTTCTATATGTAACATGCACAAATAAAAACTTCAATATCCATGTACGTGTTTTAAGACAAAAATGGAAAGTACCGTGTTCAGTCAATAAGGACACAGGCTTGAAGTTCATTACAAGCAATGTGACACAAATTTGCTATAGTTCTCCACATAAGATAAACATTATTTTATCGTTCCCACATTTTAGAAAACCTTAAGGTCATTCTTACTTCATCGCTGTTCCTACCCACTAGCAGAATCTTTGCAACATGTGAATTACGAAACTTAAAAGAAAAAGGAACAAAATCTCTGCCAGCCGGAGTGGCCGTGCGGTTCTAAGCGCTACAGTCTGGAACCGCGCGACTGCTATGATCGCAGGTTCGAATCCTGCCCCGGGCATGGATGTGTGTGATGTCCTTAGGTTAGTTAGGTTTAAGTAGTTCTAAGTTCTAGGGGACTGATGACCTCAGAAGTTAAGTCCCATAGTGCTCAGAGCCATACCATAATATTCGATGTTACGTAAATATAAGTGCGCTCTTTCTGACGGCTGAGTTCGTTCGATTGGCTTAATCTACAGTGCACCTGACACTACTTGCAGTAAGATATTTTGTCCTTTTTTATTTTGAGTTTTGTAATTCAAAAGAAAAAAGGACAAAATATCTTACTGCAAGTAGTGATAGGCACGCTGTAGATTAAGCCAATCGAACGAACTCAACCGTCAGAAAGAGCGCACTTATATTTACGTAACATCGAATAGTATGGTATATGCTTAAAGTAATAACAAAGTAACAGAAACTGTTAAAAACGCGAAGACCAGAAGAAACGCATCATATCCGTGGTAAAAGAATTCTTGTAACTTATTATGAGAGATTGCCATGTAGAGATTCTGCTACTGAGTAGCAACAATGATCAAGTAAGAATGACCTCAGGGTTTCACTAAGCAATGAGAATGATGAAATAGGTTTCATCGTATGTGGAGAACTATAGTAAATTTGTATCGTATTATGTGTAATGGAGCTTCTGTAAGTCATTGTCGTTACTGACTGGACATGGTAGTCTCCTTTTTGCCTTATAATATTCCCGAAGATATTATTTTATTTTTATATGCTACACACAGAACAACATGAGTAGCATTAGGACAACGGCGAAAAGTATGTTTTAAGTGGGCTAAAATGGGAATTTTACACCCGTCCATTTCCCACACAGTGTGATTTAAGAGCCAGATATAGTCGATAACTGCCGCTGGAGCTCGTTGCAGTCGTGCATACCACGTAGGGTCCACGTACCGTATGCACAAGTCGCATCGTTTCTAAGCGTTCAGCAGCACATTGAATTCGGCCCGCTCAACGTTGACGTTCAAAGGCACGGTGCGTGTGCCGACGGATTTTGGCTGAAGAGTAAGATAATAGCGTTTTTGTTTTGCATGTTGGTATTCTGCTTGTTAAGAGTTTATTTGTCGACTGTCATTGTTTTATTTGTAATTCACTGCTGCTATTTGAGTATACATACTGTCATTTTGTCATTTGAAGATAGTGAGTGGAGCTGAGGACACTAGAAAATGGAGTGCAGTGTGGTGAAATCGGAACATTTCCGACGTAAGGGGCGACAGCATCGGAGGCAGCCAGAAACATTTGCACCATGTATGGAAATAATGCCAATGGACAAATCACGGCAAGAAAACGGTTTCCTCGTTTTAATGAGGATCGTTTTGACACTGGTGATTCTTCATGTTCAGGAAGAGCTACGCGGTTTGATGAAAATCGTTTAAACTCATTAGTCCACAATAATCCACGTCAGTGTACTAGAGAACTGGCGAATATGATGAACACCTGAGCATTCCACTATCGTGCGACAGTTGCGTGCAATGGGGAAGGTTCAAAAATTGAATGGATGGGAACCGCATGCTCTAAGCCAAATTCACAAAATTCAGCGGGTGAACATATATGCATCTCTGCTTGCTGATCGTCAACTGGATCGCGAACAAAACAGACGGTTGCTATCCTGTATCGTTACTGGTGAGGAAAAATGGTGTCTCTATGCTAACGTAAAGAGAAGAAAGGGATGTTTGAGTCCAAACAAAGAAGCAACTCCTTGTACAAAGATCTACGCGCATCCACAGAAGATAATGTTATGGATGTGGTGAAACTTCGACTAAGAGGTGTAAACAACACTGCTGACATTTATTCTCAAGTGAGACGTCTTGCAGACACAATCCAAGAACGACCAGGAAGACTTCCTGAAGTGATCCTACTCCACGTCAACGCCCACCCGCATTCTGCTAGACTGACAAAAAACGCTGTACGGGAATTGGGTTGGGAAGTCTTTTCGACTCACCTTATTCACCTGATCTCGTGCCTCTGATTTTCACCCATTCTGCTCTCTATCGAACAACCTTCAAGGGACTTCCTATCCGGATGAAAATGCGCTCCGAATGCGGCTCTATAATTTGTGCGCAACCAAACTACGTGATTTCTACAGCTGCAGAATGGAAAAGTTACATCTGCGTCGGCAGAATGTTGTAAATAGTGATTGAAAATATATTATTTATGATTGGAGCCTCTGTTATGTGCATCTGTTGTCTTAATTAAACTTATGGAAAAATGCTGTGAACTCATGCACCAACCTAATATGTTTTCGTTTGTGCCTAATTTCAATTTTAAGGGGTAAAACAGATCCTGAAAGGTAATTTGGAATATCTGCTTTAAAGGGAATATCTTCGTAACCAAGATAAGTAATGTGTTTCATATAAAAGTTGAAATATCATTAACAATCTTGGAAACTGTGTAATTAACTTTTGTAATAATATGAAATTTTGAAAAATGCACCACCATTATTAATTAATCTTGCAAAACGAAAACTTTTGTCACAACATAGTTTTCCGAAAATAGGTAAATTTGTTTGTAACTTACCGTAGTTTCGCGACAGGCATCGTCCGTGGCGTACTGTACACTTGCCTCCGCTAAGTGGAAGCTGTTTGTCCTCGAACGTCGTTGAAGGACAGTACAGTCTGACAACATCTGTGTTTGAATAGATCCGACAATGGGCTGTCGATTAACATACAAGAGATTTTGTTGAACGTAATGTGCCTAGTGGTAATGAAACAATCGTTATAATCGTGGTACAGCCTAGCGATGTTTGTACTAGGCCATATGATATAGCAGTTACGTTTCAAATTGCTCAGTGCTTTCTATTGCTGAAAATCTGCATTTCAACTCTGCATCACTTGTTCTTGTTTACTAGTCAGGGCTACAGCTGCATTAGCCGTGTATAGAGTAAATACAACTCTAATTTTTTTGCTCGTTAGAGTTTATTAGCTAACGTCCTCGTGAACATCTAAGCTCGAACTGCTCACGTTTACCTATCAGGAGCTGTTAGTTTGCCACATTTTTATAATGCAGTTCCCTATTTGAAGTTTTTCATAACAGATTAAAAATAAAACAATTCTGTTGCCGCTCTATTAATGATAATCTCAGGATCGGTTCCCTGGTTGTCAGTTAGGACAGCACATTGGCAGGCTAAATTTTAACCGAGTTCAGTCGATAATTTAATTAATAGAAGTTATACCGAAAATGTGTCATTCACGACGTGAAGTGGTAGGCAGTATCTGTGGTGTACGTGGGTGAAGCCCATGCCAGGGCTGAGCAAGAGTATCAGCAGTGACTCACGGATTCTCAATACTTACACTGATGGTCAAAGTCTTCAGCAACCTTCCAGCAGGCTGTGATGTCTCCCAGTAGATGTGATAGCAAAGTGTTTCACAGCATTTCTTGAAATCTTTCCTTCCCCTCCCTTCTAAAAAATTTCGTCCTAGCCATGTCCTTGCTTCTGATTTGCCAATTTGCGACGACTTGGTTAAAACTTCTTCCTTCACAAAGTTTTCCTCTCACCTTTCGGTGATTTCTCCTTCTACAGTATAGTCCTGTCCATACTCCTGCCCTGTTAAAAAATGTATAACGTTTCTGTACTGGATAAACTGTGGTAGAACTAGTAGCACTAAGGATATGTACAGGGTGCAACCAATGTTTTTCTAGTCTTAGGTCCAGTTAGCAAATGATTAAGAGGAAAGTCTTCTGATGAAAATTCTCCTATATTTTCATTCGTTTGTACAAAATAACCGCCAAGTCCGTACCGTTGTTGTTGTGGTCTTCAGTCCTGAGACTGGTTTGATGCAGCTCTCCATGCTACTCTATCCTGTGCAGGCTTCATCATCTCCCAGTAACTACTGCAACCTACATCCTTCTGAATCTGCTTAGTGTATTCATCTCTTGGTCTCCCTCTACGATTTTTGCCCTCCACGCTGCCCTCCAATACTAAATTGGTGATCCCTTGATGCCTCATCACATGTCTTACCAACCGATCCCTTCTTCTAGTCAAGTTGTGCCACAAATTTCTCTTCTCCCCAATCCTATTCAATACCTCAGCATTAGTTATGCGATCTACCCATCTAATCTTCAGCATTCTTCTGTAGCACCACATTTCGAAAGCTTCTATTCTTTTCTTGTCCACACTATTTATCGTCCATGTTTCACTTCCATACATGGCTACACTCCATACAAATACTTTCAGAAACGACTTCCTGACACTTAAATCAATACTCGATGTTAACACATTTCTCTTCTTCAGAAACGCTTTCCTTGCCATTGCCAGTCTACATTTGATATCCTCTCTACTTCGACCATCATCAGTTATTTTGCTCCCCAAATAGCAAAACATTTTTACTACTTTAAGTGTCTCATTTCCTAATCTAATTCCCTCAGCATCACCTGACTTAAATCGACTACATTCCATTATCTTCGTTTTGCTTTTGTTGATGTTCATCTTATATCCCTCTTTCAAGACACTATCCATTCCGTTCAACTGCTCTTCCAAGTCCTTTGCTGTCTCTGACAGAATTACAATGTCATCGGCGAACCTCAAAGTTTTTATTTCTTCTCCGTGGATTTTAATACCTACTCCGAATTTTTCTTTTGATTCCTTCACTGCTTGCTCAATGTACAGATTGAATAACATCGGGGAGAGGCTACAACCTTGTCTCACTCCCTTCCCAATCATTGCTTCCATTTTGTGTCCCTCGACTCATACTGCCGTCTGGTTTCTGTACAAATTGTAAATAGCCTTTCGCTCCCTATATTTTACTCCTGCCACCTTCAGAATTTGAAAGAGAGTATTCCAGTCATCATTGTCAAAAGCTTTCTCTAAGTCTACAAATGCTAGAAACGTAGGTTTGTCTTTCCTTAATCTAGCTTCTAAGATAAGTCGTAGGGTCAGTGTTGCCTCACGTGTTCCAATATTTCTACGGAATCCAAACTGATCTTCCCCGAGGTCAGCTTCTACTAGTTTTTCCATTCGTCTATAAGGAATTCGCGTTAGTGTTTCGCAGCCGTGACTTATTAAACTGATAGTTCGGTAATTTTCACATCTGTCAACACCTGCATTCTTTGGGATTGGAATTATTATATTCTTCTTGAAGTCGGAGGGAATTTCGCCTGTCTCATATATCTTGCTCACCAGATGGTAGAGTTTTGTCAGGACTGGCTCTCCCAAGGCTGTCAGTAGTTCTAATGGGATGTTGTCTACGCCCGGGCCCTTGTTTCGACTCAGGTCTTTCAGTGCTCTGTCAAACTCTTCACGCAGTATCGTATCACCCATTTCATCTTCATCGACATCCTCTTCCATTCCATAATATTGTCCTCAATTACATCGCTCTTGTATAGATCCTCTATATACTCCCTCCACCTTTCTGCTTTCCCGTCTAATCTAAAGTTACAGTCTCATCGTTCACGGGCAGTCGTAGTCACTCGTAATAGCGAGCTTATGGTATTTAAACTAACCTGTAACCGAAAAAACTACTCAAATGATTGTCTGCGACAAATGCTCGCCCAAGTATACCACAACTCGATCCCTTTGAACATTCAGTTCTCTAACCCAACTTCCCAAAACGGCCTGCGAAATTCAAAAGTCACAGTTTACACACAAAAAACATAATTTGCGCGTTCGTCTGGAGCACTCGTTCTTGATTACTTTACTGCACTCCACGGTCAAGTTTAACTTACGATTACGCAAATTATTGCATCTATTCAGAGCTCCTAATACACGCACAGCAGCTCCGAACTTACTCTAGACATCACAAAGCAATTCTTGAGCCCATATAATACGTGTGAATGTCTGTCCTCTGACCGATTGATATGAATCATAGCCAGTCCGATTCAGTATCAGACTGTGCAGTCCCACGTCTTTTACTGTGGACCACTCGCACTTTAATAGCTATATTCAGTAATTTACTAAATGAACAATTTAGAACACCCACAAAATGTCAAATTGAGATAATTCCCTGTTTAGATAACTAAAGTATTGCAAATGTTTCTTGTTTCTCTAATACCATAAACTGGCGAATTACAATTGTATATTTCGCCTGAGAGTATAATTCACTGTCTCTGCATAGATACAATTCACACGTTACTGTATAGTCAGTTAATAGGTGTAACAATATTCTTGTATTGTATTACTTTGTATCCACATCTTCATTCACATTAATAACTAAAGATTTAAATACGTAATAATTAATAGAAGTCATAATATTCACAAAAGATAAAGTTTCATTTCTAAAATACATTGTTTTTAACTATTTAGAATTACACAGGCTCCGCGATGTTGACGCCTTTCGGCCACAGCCGTTACTACCTGTAGCTAGCTTAGAATCTCCATCTCTCACAAAACAGGTATGCCTCATCGTCTGTATGAAGCCGTCTTCCGACTTCTATAGGCGCGATGCAAGGCGCCATGCCTCAGACTGAGTAATGTGTTTTCTACATTCGTTGCCATTAAGTAGCGCCCATCTTCTCCTTGCTATGTTGTGTTTAAAGGCGTTCGAAAATAAAACAAATATCTTTCCCGAGTTCCCAGACTCCGTGTTCCATTGGGTCGAAAATCTCCTGGACCATCCATTATTCATAATCACTAACCAGAGTAGTGTAGGCGAGTGCGGGATTCGCGTGGTGTTCGCTCTGCTGCAACATGCAGGAGGAAGTGTAAATAAAGTTCGCTGAACATGACCGACGCCGCCTCGCGTAACGACGCACGAAGTAGCTAACTGCCATGTTTCCTTGACCATGTGGAAGAGCTAAATCGTCTACTGAGTCGCAGTCAGGAAGTGCTCGCCTGCGTGTAAACGAGTAACAACGACCCGAGAGGATAGCTCGACTTCGCCACTCGGATGCATGTTCTATCGATGACTTTGTGTTCCAGATAAGTGGAGGTCCCTGCCGCAACTGCACTGTCCTGTTTCATTAATGTGACCATCTGTCAAACAACAGAATAACCTCATATTTACATAGCGGCCGTGCAGGGAAGAGAGTGAGGTTCTGGAACTTACAAACAGCGATGTGACGCCATGGCGACTCCAGTGCTGTGGCCAGCTGATCTAGGTTTCTCGGTTGAGGATCCACGCCAAGTAGAGTCCGATCGAGGTCGTCGCACAGATTGTCGACTGGGCTCAAATCCGGGAGTTCGGTGGCCAGACGAGTACAACAAGCTCATGCTTGCGCTCTTCGAACCACGCACGAACACCGCGAGCTGTGTGGCACATTTAATGTTCTTGCTGGTAGAGGCCATCGAGTAAAAACAAACTGCATGTAGGACAGATACATACTTGTGTTGATCCACTGTGGCTCTCAGAACGAGGATATCATTCACGGAATGCCACGAAAACATTCCCCAGACAATAACGAAGTCTCCTCCGAAGATTGTTGCAGATTGTTCCCTTTCAGACTTTTCACGCCGTAAATGCCCACGGTCATCTGCCGGATGAAGCATAAACGCGATTCATCTGAAGACGCCACCTATCGCCACTCAGTGGACATGCAGTAGCGGAATTGGTGTGCAAATTCCAGCCTTCGTCAGCGATGAACGGCAGTCAGCATGGGTGCATGAACCAGGCGTTGAGGAGACACTGTTGGTAGGCCGTTGGTTCGTCTGGGCGGTCATTTGCTCAACAGTTTGACGTCTGTTCGCCCGTACACATCTCCGCAGCCATCGTTCAACTTTGTTATATATGGCCCATGGTACACCGAAGCTGCCTTGTTGCCGCTTTGGGGTAGCGCCGTTTTGCCATGGACTGTATACTTTAACCACTGCGAAACGCGAACGGTTTTAAACTTAACCGTTTCGGAAATACTTTTACCCCTGGCCCTAAAGCCAATGATCATGCCCTTTTGGAGGTCAGATAAACCGCTCCGTTTCCGCATTACGACGACTGCACTGTTGTCCGCCATTGCCATTGACGTTGACATTTCCATTGCCGTTATCATGTTCGGTTTCTGCCCATATAGGTTTGAAGGACCAGTGGACCTTACCATTTTGCCTTCTGTCTGAGCTAGAGACTTGTGAAATGACGTTCTATTACGTGTGATGTCTTTTGAGTGTTTTTCTTTGTGTTTTTGTTTAGTGCAGAATGTTTTAAATTCTGATTTGGCGAGTCAGTGTATTCTTTGGGTGCTTGTAGTTGTCGTGGAAGGGGTCAAAAATGGTTCAAATGGCTCTGAGCACTATGGGACTTCTGAGGTTCATCATCTCAGGTCATCAGTCCCCTAGAACTTAGAACTACTTAAACCTAACTAACCTAAGGACAACACACACATCCATGCCCGAGGCAGGATTCGAACCTGCGACCGTAGCAGTCGCGCGGTTCGCGACTGAAGCGCCTTGAACCGCTCGGCCACAACGGCCGGCAGAAGAGGTCAGAACCAGCTGATGAAATGAGATGGAAGCTGGAATTTTCTGAAGATGTGTAGAATGATGAGTTTGCGTTGTATGAGTTAGGTAATGGCTGGCATGTTTGATGTATGTATGTGTTTGAGACTGTTGTCCATGTTCACTCCCCCTACCGCTGACACGCTTTATATACCCTCCACTGCTAGTGTTGCTAACTGCCGTCTGTGAATGCTTATTGCTCGTTGGCGTAGAACACAAGCAGTGGTCATATTAATGTAAATGGACTGTAAACAAGGCGCGCTTTGGATCGATGCTTCGGCCTTAACTGTATATCAACAAACTGCAATATCCTTTTTCTTTAGTTGTCACTTATCTTGTTACCCTGTGTGCATTTTTCGCTAAGTATCAGAATAATGAAACCTATCGCTTAGGATCCAAAATTTGATAGCCTATTGCGAAATACGGTTAGTAGCCGTGCTTCCGCCAGCCGGCTGCGCCCGACAGCACAGTGCGTCTTCTCGGACGCCTGTCACACCACGGGCTGCCAATGAAACGAAACGTGCCAGCTGCGCTGTTGCGCAAGACGCCGCCCTCGCAGGCGCAGCTGCAATTAGGACGTAGGGCCGGCCCATTAGGGCCCTCTGGCAGCCCGTGATTAACGTCCTCATAAGGGCGCAGACCAGGCCAGCTCCCAGGTGCGGCGAGGCGGCCGAGGGCGCTGTCTCAAAGTCCGGACGTCACCTTAACAAGGGCGCCTTCAAATTATGCAAGTCGTTGAACGATCGCTCACATTCGCTGTGTTATTGGTAGAGAGCAACAGCGAGCACGTTACTTTTAACTACACTGCTTATTTCAGTCAAGGCTAACATAAAAATTATTTAATGGCTGTACCGGTTTCGACACACTAGTCATAATCAGTATCCCATAAATACTTCTTCGCTGACTGGTAGTCCCCTAGTAGGAGACTCATGAAAATGTTAGCTCGTAGCACCATCTGACGTAGCCGCGGACCAAATAGTGTTTATGGGCTATTGACAATAACTAGCCATTCGAAATTTGCATACCCATTAAAATATTTATGTGAACATTGGTAGAAGTTAGTTTATAGTTTAACGATCGAAAGAGTGTTTATCATTAGACTCTTTCTTTTAAGCTTCACTGTTTCTTCTAGAAGCGCATAGGTGTACAGACTAACATGGTTTAGACTCACTTTGCTGTCATCTTCACGTCTCCAAAAAAGTTTGTTATAAAATAAGTTCATTTTTAGATGGAGTCGGTCTCTGCGGCCGAGTGGTTCTAGGCGCTTCAGTCCGGAAGCGCGCTTCTGCTACGGTCGCGGGTTCGAATCCTGCCTCGTGACTGTATGTGTGTGATATCCTTAGGTTAGTTAGGTTTAAGTAGTTCTAAGTCTAGGGGACTGATGACATCAGATGTTAAGTCCCATAGTGCTTAGACCCATTTGAACCGTATTTTTTAGTTGGAACCTAGCGCCAAGTTGTCACGTTAGTGCATAAAATGTAGCACAAAGATTCGTCACAAATAAAACATTTAAAATAGAAAAGCACCTTTGCACATGGCCATGTCCATTTATGTAGCGCTCAAAAAACACACAGTACACAATAAAATGCCTAATAGTACATATGTTTACATTAGCTGGAAATGTTCCTATTACGGAAGATCCGCCTTAGACGGCGTTGAAGGTACAATTTGACTTGCGGTTCAAAAGGTTCAAATGACTCTGAGTACTATTGCACTTAACATCTGTGGTCATCAGTCCCCTAGAACTTAGAACTACTTAAAACTAACTAACCTAAGGACATCACACACATCTATGCCCGAGGCAGGATTCGAACCTGCGACGGTAGCCGTCGCGTGGTTCCCGACTGAAGCGCCTAGAACCACTCGGTCACCCCGGCCGGCACTTGAGGTTCCAACTCAAAAAGAACACATTTCATAACAAAACTTTTTGAAGACCTGAACATGATAGCGAATTTTTTCGAAACCGGTTGTTGTAAATAAAGAAATATTCATGCGATCTTGGTCACAGAAAGTTTTTACCAAGTACAATAGATCGCTCCTTCTTGTTTCTCAACAAGATTAAATTCAGACTAACTGACAAGTCAACAACTGCAAGTTATTTATATTCTAGAAAGTCCATCACTTTAATACCGATTGCTAGGTTGGCATCTTTAAACACTAAGCGAATAGATCAAAAGTTATGAAACTTGTGACGAGTTGCTGTATTTATAGCGATTCAAGCTGGGTTATGCTAGCCAATTAACCTTTTATAAAGCTTCTAGCAAAAGTGCATCCACTGTTAACAGACTGATGAGTTACAAACTACGCAAAGCAGTAAAATCCGTTTACATGTCCTTTCCATTAAATTATTTCGTATTTTTGGGTTAGAGTATCATGTCATAATAGCGTTATCTTGCGTTCGAAGTTTAGACTTAAATTCTAAAACGTTCTCAGCCACTTGTCGTTCTGCTGTCATAAACCAGGAAACAAACCTAAGCACGAAGTCTCGACAGGAGTCCCGAGCGGTTTCAGCAGCATGTCCCAAAACGCCAAGGTCTCCGGAGACACAAGAACAGAGCAGGAAATGGGCCGTAACTTCGTTGTAGGAAGGATTCCAGCTTTTCACTAATATAGGAAAACATAAATCTCGGTAGTCAAGCGGGGATTTAAATTCCGCTTCTCCCAAATATGAATACCGCTGTTTAATCATTGCGGCATTGCACAAGGCAGTCGAATCGCTCACAGAAGGAAATGTTTTCTTAAGGGGACACCCATCGTCAGCCTTGGCCGTATTTATTGACAAAGATGCTTTTATTTCTCCGCCATCAAGATTTTGGCATTAAGCTACTTGCAAATGAACAGAATACACATGTCAAGCGCCATAGTAAAGAAATGCTTTGTTGTGCATGTGCATAAAATCGAACACTACATAATTTTGTAAAGGAGGGAGGAATCATGGGAAAGGAGTAAGAAACTTGGAGGGAGACCAAGACATCAAGCAGGTTCAAATGAATTTTGCTTGGAGTAGCTATGAAAACCTGAAGAGACTCGAGCGGGATGAACTAGCTTGTCGTAGGACTGAAGGCTACAGCAAGAGCACGTGCATACAACTTGTAACAGTTGCGTCGGAGTAAAATTAAAACCTGTGATCGTCACGAAGAGACAGCAAAGTTATTTGTTCATGGATAGCTAAAATAATAATACCAAACAATGGCATATGGCAATGAAACACACGCTGTGTACGTGCCGTTTACAAAGAAGGGTTTACACTCCAGCTTCTTATCCAGGTATTTTTACCGACAGCATTGTTAGTGTAATACTACGTTGTGTAATATTCAGAGCGTTAATGTCCTCTTTTTTTTTTTTTTTTTTTTTTTGGTCGTTAGTCTACTAACTGGTTTGATGCGGCCCGCCACGAATTCCTTTCCTGTGCTAACCTCTTCATCTCAGAGTAGCACTTGCAACCTACGTCCTCAAATATTTGCTTGACGTATTCCAATCTCTGTCTTCCTCTACAGTTTTTGCCCTCTGCAGCTCCCTCTAGTACCATGGAAGTCATTCCCACATGTCTTAGCAGATGTCCTATCATGCCTTTTTTGCCATAGCGAGTCTGCTTTTGATGTCCTCCTTGCTCCGTCCGTCATAGGTTATTTTACTGCCCAGTTAGCAGAATTCCTTAACTTCGTGACCATCAATCCTGATGTTAAGTTTATCGCTGTTCTCATTTCTACTACTTCTCATTACCTTCGTCTTTCTCCGATTTACTCTCAAACCATACTGTGTACTCATTAGACTGTTCATTCCGTTCAGCAGATCATTTAATTCTTCTTCACTTTCACTCAGGATAGCAATGACATCAGCGAATCGTATCATTGATATCCTTTCACCTTGTATTTTAATTCCACTCCTGAACCTTTCTTTTATTTCCATCATTGCTTCCTCGATGTACAGAGTGAAGAGTAGGGGCGAAAGGCTACAGCCTTGTCTTACACCCTTCTTAATACGAGCACTTCGTTCTTGATCGTCCACTCTTATTATTCGCTCTTGGTTGTTGTACATATTGTATATGACCCGTCTCTCCCTGTAGCTTACCCCTACTTTTTTTCAGAATCTCGAACAGCTTGCACCATTTTATATTGTCGAACGCTTTTTCCAGGTCGACAAATCCTATGAAAGTGTCTCGATTTTTCTTTAGCCTTGCTTCCATTATTAGCCGTAACGTCAGAATTGCCTCTCTCGTCCCTAAGCCAAACTGATCGTCACCTAGCGCATTCTCAATTTTCTTTTCCATTCTTCTGTATATTATTCTTGTAAGCAGCTTCGATGCATGAGCTGTTAAGCTGATTGCGCGATAATTCTCGCACTTGTCAGCTCTTGCCGTCTTCGGAGTTGTGTGGATGATGCTTTTCCGAAAGTCAGATGGTATATCGCCAGACTCATATATTCTACACACCAACGTGAATAGTCGTTTTGTTGCCACTTCCCCCAATGATTTTAGAAATTCTGATCGAATGTTATGTATCCCTTCTGCCTTATTTGACCGTAAGTCCTCCAAAGCTCTTTTAAATTCCGATTCCAATACTGGATCCCCTATCTCTTCTAAATCGACTCCTGTTTCTTCTTCTATCACATCAGACAAATCTTCACCCTCATAGAGGCTTTCAATGTATTCTTTCCACCTATCTGCTCTCTCCTCTACATTTAACAGTGGAATTCCCGTTGCACTCTTAATGTTACCACTGTTGCATTTAATGTCAGCAAAGGTTGTTTTGACTTTCCTGTATGCTGAGTCTGTCCTTCCGACAATCATATCTTTTTCGATGTCTTCACATTTTTCCTGCAGCCATTTCGTCTTAGCTTCCCTGCACTTCCTATTTATTTAATTCCTCGGCGACTTGTATTTCTGTATTCCTGATTTTCCCGGAACATGTTTGTACTTCCTCCTTTCATCAATCAACTGAAGTATTTCTTCTGTTACCCATGGATTCTTCGCAGCTACCTTCTTTGTACCTATGTTTTCCTTCCCAACTTCTGTGATGGCCCTTTTTAGAGATGTCCATTCCTCTTCAACTGTACTGCCTACTGCGCTATTCCTTATTGCTGTATCTACAGCGTTAGAGAACTTCAGACGTGTCTCGTCATTCCTTAGTACTTCCGTATCCCACTTCTTTGCGTATTGATTTTTCCTGACTAATGTCTTGAACTTCAGCCTACTCTTCATCACTACTCATATAAGTCCTTATCTGTTATTCAGTCATAAAAGGCGTTGTGTCTGTAGTATGCAATTCCTCAGTAAACACAGCTCTTCTCACAAGTCTTACGAGTTCCATTGTACTCGTAGTATCAGCAAGTCTTTATCACAATTGTCTTTATGTAACAATGTATATCTTTTATTGCGTAAATCAAAATGTTTTCTTCTCTTTTTCTTAAGTTTCTCTTTCAAAAATTGTTCAAATGTCTCTGAGCACTATGGGACTTAACAGCTATGGTCATCAGTCCCCTAGAACTTAGAACTACTTAAACCTAACTAACCTAAGGACATCACACACATCCATGCCCGAGGCAGGATTCGAACCTGCGACCGTAGCGGTCACGCGGTTCCAGACTGTAGCGCCCAGGACCGCACGACCACTCCGGCCGGCCCCAGTCCGTCATTAGATTGTATCTCAACAGGCCGAGTCAAATTTTGCACTCTAATTTTGTCTAACGTAAACACAAAATCTCTTACTCTTTCCTCACATAAGGACCTGCTATATGGTGAATCTAGACCAAAGATGAATGTAAGTCAGTCCAGTAGTCATTCCGTATGCACTCTTTTCAGGGTTTTCGAAATCCGCCTATCGTCTTCTAAGCAGTTAAACAGATTTCGCATTATCGAGTCCTCTGACAGACGATACTGGAGCCATTCTTCTCTCTTTCCACTTCTAAAAGGCAAATGGATACTTACGTTTCCTTAACTTTTGGTACTCGTGAAGATTGTTGCTTACATTGCCGTCTACTCTGTTTTTCTTCCTTTACCTTAAGCACTTAACCTGCTACCGATTCCCTCTGCTTCCCTAATTGTATTAGAGCTCTTCCTTCTTTTGTAAATTTGCTTCATATAGACATCATCGTTCCTATAAACTAAAGAACATTAGTTTCTTTATAGCAGCAAATCTAGCTCAGCTACGAACGACTAACTTGTGAAACCTCTTTCAGTGCGATTATCTTGATCCAAGCAAACAAAATCTGTAGTAGCAAAAGGACTGCAACGGAACTCTTCTAAAAAATTTCCAATGTTCAACGAGCGACATCTCCATTTCTTTTGACTTAGCACTGATGATGACAAGATAATCCCATTTCCAATACAAAGCATTCGCTCTCGTAAAGCTGAAAAGCAGCATGTTAACGGTCTGTCTGTAAGGATATCGTTAAATTTTTTTCGTTAGAACAAAAAAAGATTGGTGGCAGACAAATCTGTTCAACGATTGCGGCCTAAACGACCTATCGGAATATTCAGTGCGGACTGTACCTTGCTCCGTGGCTCTGTCGTTCGTAGAAATGCTGGAATGTTCCAAAATAATACAAAGCTTCGACACAGAGGAAACGGATGCTGCTAAGCCAATTAAAGTAACACAGTTCTGGTAATATCAACTCTTTTTTGGAAACTTGTTCTTTCAGAAGACTGCACTGTTCACACGCCATGTTCGTATATAAATCGGACTCACGTTCACAGCCAAACTATGTTTCGCTTTTTTCGTGAACATTATCAAGTTGCAGCTATTTCAATATTGATTTGTTTTAAAATATTACAATGATACGTTCACTGACATGGTATAAAAACAGCACGTTATTTTCGCTGTTAATTCTTGTACCATAGTGCACTGTTCACACAATGGTCAAAAAGCGCGTCGCTCCAGATGTACACGAACAGATATTACTAGTACAAAATGGACCAATTTTATTTTATTGTGTTCTGAAATGTACGTTTGCATTATTTCTCGGCCCATACACAGTCCGTCCACAACGTTCCGATACTGATTTTATTCCTGTGTATAAGCGTCGACAACATAGTAATTACGACGACATCTTGATCCAACAACCGTAAACAAAAAATGTGCATTTGGCCAGTGTGTTGTGAGCAGGCAGTGTTAAGCAGTGGACGTGCGGCCGTAGTGTGTCAACGTTGCTGTGTCATAAGTCGCAGCAGCGCAACATCTGTAATTCGGGTGTTCAACACGATCTCCAGAACGTTTTGAAGAAAAGAAAAGTATGTACAAATCTTGTGTCCAGAACAAAAACAACGACACGTCGACAACTGCACTACTTGAAACGCAAAACGCGGATAGTTCTCTTATCGAAAAAAAATCATCGCTGGTGACAAGACTTGGTGTTAGCAATACGAATTAACCACAAAACGACACAGTGCAGAAATTCGCAACACGAGGCAATGCTTCGACGTCAAAACCGACTTTCATGTCAACGTGACGCACGATTTTTCTGAAATTCTCACATGGTTTTAAGAATGTTCTGCGCGTTGTACTCAAGTGGGGAGAGTAAAAATAACACCTGAGGCATTAAAATCACCATCGGGACTCTTCGCTAATTTTTCTTAATCCAGTCTCGAAACTTTTTGGACTGTTGGAGTATGTACGAACGCATGCCTGCAAATAACTGCCTTTTTACCGCTTAAATAACCTTGTAGTAACACGTTATACCCAGAATTTCGACGAGCGAGACACACTTATCCATTTCTCTACATCCCCGGAGCCAATACTCACTGGATTTGCCCGTTAGTCCAACCGATCGCAAGCCAAAAAATCAAACGCGTCGCTAACGACAGACTATCGATAGCTGCATACGACTATACGCAACTTAAAAGCAGCCATACTTATTCCCTCTTCTGAAGGACCCAATTTTTTCTGTTCAGTGTGAAAAGAATGAAAAAATAAAATACAAACTCGATATGACCCACGTTTCCATTCCAGAATACAGTTTGGAGAGATCTGAAATTTAACGAAAGGTACTACTCACGAACAGAAATTCCAACTGCAACATTTAATTCAGTTTTCAATTACGGCAGCCTCTTCGAGTAAGCAAGGCGCTACGTTAAACACGAGAAGAAGTAAGCGCTAGCGGTTGTGTAACTACTGTATTTCGGATGCTTTACATTAACATCACCGCGCTTTATTGTCTTATCTCTTACAGAAACTGGCTGGCGGTCGATTCTGTTTCGTAGTTTTAAGGATCTGAGGTGTTTTTAGAGCTTAATCTCCCTGAACTTACCATCGGCAAGTATTCAGATTCTTCCGCGAACGTCAACGGAAGATAATTGGTGCATGAGAAGAATGGTTCGTTTTCTTCATTGTTTCTTTATTTTGTGTCAACGTTTCGTCCCAACGAAGAGGAGGTCACAAATGAATGAAACATTAGATCAGTACGAGAGGCACTTACGAAAATTAAAATACCTTCGACTGGAGCGTACGTTGCTTTGTTTTGTATTGTTTGACCTGCAGAAATTATATTCTACTTGGCCACTGAAAACGCTTGTTTACATAGAGTACATAATTATTGTACAGAAAAATTGCATATCTACAGGACTGAATGCTAAAGTGGTCAATTTTTATACAATAAATATTTAACAAATAAGTGAACTAGACATTTCATGTTCTCATTTCACACTATGTCTTAGATATAATAATAAGTGATACAGGTAAATGAAAATATGAATACTATTAAAGTCTACAGACTTTTAGCTGTACTTTTAAGGAAATTCACAATTACTTTATAAAGTCTAATGTCTTTAGAAACGAAAAGAAATGGAGGAGGTAACTCTTACTCACCAAAGGCTTCAAAAATTCCGATTGTTCATTCTCAAATGTCGAACACGAAAACCAGATGTGGTTTACGTCAGCCTCTGATTCAGAATCACAAGCAAGGGAATCATAAAAGTTGATTCTACCCAGGTGTACAGGAAACGAGACATGGTTAAAGCGTAGTCTAATGGTGGTGGAAATCATAGCTTTGTGCAAATGTGTCCTTGTACCCCAAGGTCTTGTAGAAATTGGAGGTTGTAATGCCACATAATATCCACATTTCGTTTGTTGGTGCACATTCTACGTCTCTCTTATTTGCTGTTTTCCGTGGCTACTAACTTCACGAAAGAAGTCTATATACGCTCATTTCAAATCTAGAACTCTTCCTGTAGATGCAGCCTGTTTAGCTGAAACATCAGCGCGAGAACCCACACCAGGAAGGGTGTCTGCCCCTCTTTTTACAGCTAACGTACTGCAGTGCCACATCCAAAATATAACGATTGGTTTTGTTAATCCATCTTCAGTGTTGAATATTTTTAAGAACACTCTGGGAGTCGGACACGATTATTACCTCTAAGAAGGAAGTGAAGAATACGATGTTGATTTCTTACAAAACTACCACAGTCTCCGCCGAATAACTGTACGCTTTACTGACGACTTGCCTCTGAAGGCGTAGAAAAGCACATGTAATATACTACTCTTGTGGAATTTTGGATCCAGAAGTATACAAGGTTTCAGCTGCCCCTGTCCATGGGTTTTATCCAACCTGCAACGTCTTCAAATATCACACGCAAGATTTTCATATTCTCTCGCTCACTGTGTGCATACTGTTAGTCCTACATAAATTATGAACAGGAACTTTTTGTCAGAAATTTAATGTAGTTAACCTTTGTACTTGGATACGTTTTCGCTACAAGCCGTACTTTTCGAATTATTCAAGAGGAACGTACAAAAGTGTCCTTCGATTGCATTTTTCTTGAATAACTGGAAAGAGGTGACCTCCAGCGAAAACGGAAAAATTTAACTACATTGAATTTCCTACAAAAAGTTCCTGTTCATTTTTTCTGTAGGACTAATAGCTTGCGCGTATCGAGCGGGAAAATATAAACGTCTTACACGTGGTTTTTGAAGGTTTTATGGATTCCATAAAACCTATTGCTTGGGGGAGCTGAATCACGCAGTATATACAGATAAAACCAGTCCACTGAGCTTCAACCTGACGATTAAATCTGCAATTTACTTTAACATTCGCCTAGCTTGTCATATTATAAAAATAGACTGGAATCTAGTGGCTGAGTGTGTCAAGATCATATTCAAATAAAGGCAAATAGCATAGATTGTATAATAGAATCTTATGATAGCAGAAAAAGAGTCAAAGCTGATAAGTGGTGTATGTAAACGATTCTTCCCTTACACAGTTCTCGAATTGTTTACACGTTTACTGATCAGGTGCTGCTTCGTTACATTTCGTACCAGAAAGCTCTCCGCACGGAAGAAAAACAAACTATTGTATAGAATAGCACTATGCGTAGCGTTCTTGCTGAAGTTAGGCGACGAATGTGTGAAAATCGTTGAAATAAAATTCGTTGAACATACTATTACGAACGACTGCATAGAAAGTGTGTGAGCAATGTGACAGTCTCAATACACTTCATGGACCAACTCGAAACTTGACAGTAACTACGTCTACTTTGGACCACGGGAAGAATGACCGCTTAAATCCTCTGCATGCACTGTGTTTTGTCTAATCTTGTCTTCATGATCCGTACGGGAGCGATACGTAGAGGCATGAGGGGTATCTCTACTTTCTTTACTTAATGCTGGTTTTGAAATTGTATAAGCAGGCAGTTAATTTCAAAAGTTTGCCAGTTAAGGATCCTTAACATTTCCATAATTCTCTCCCGTGCGTCAAATAAACTTGTGACCGCTCGTGCCGCCCTTCTATCTATACTTTCAAATCCCCTTTAACTCCTATATTCTAGAGCAGTATTCTAAGATGGGAGGCAAAATGTGACTTGGAAGCAGTTCACTTTGTAGACCCGCTGTATTTTCCCAGTATCGTCAGAATAAATCATAGTCTGCACCTGCTTTGACTACGACTAATCCTAAGTGATCATTCCATTTCATATTCCTACAAATGGCTACACCGACGCATTTGTATGAGTTGACTGGAAATCTAACTGTGAATCAATGGTAATTGTAATCATTTGATTCTGCTTTTTTTGTTTTTATTGCGGTGCACAATTTTACATTTCCGTACTCCCAAAGCCAGTTGCCAGACTTTGCAACACTTCCACATCTAATCAAGATCTGACTGTATATTTCTGCAGCTTTTTTCAGACAATATTTCATTGTAAATGACTGCATAACCTGTGAAAAGTCTGAGGTTACTATTAACATTTTCTTCAAGATCATTATACGGGGTGGTTGTTAATAACGTTTGAAAACCCCGAAGCGACGTAGATGACGCTGAGTCAAGTAATTTAGTATAAAACACATGGCGCCGCAAATACCGGGAAATATCCTAGAAGTGGATGAAAAGTCTTGAGCTTGTGACGTCACCAGATGACGTACCTAGCCGCACGTGCAGCTGTTGGGCTTGTTGATCCCACCCTCACTGGCAAGGGGCAGTGTTGCACATCGCTCTGCTAGACTAGTCTGTTTTCGTTCTTGCATTACCCGATGTGACAAAGTAGTGAACGCATTTCAACAGATTCTCTTCTTGACAGAAAACAGCTACGAACACACGCAAACAAATTCTGACTATAAAATAATGGAGAAGATTGTCCAAAATTTTTCTCTTCGTATTACCAGTTTGCTTTCTATATCTTTTTTATTTCTTCTGCAGTCAGCTGTTTCCCTACAAAAATAGCGGAAGTCCACTACTTTTAGTGTCGCTTTTCCTAATCTAATTCCTGAGAATCATCTAATGCTACAGTACATTACCCTTGGTTTATTTTTTTTATGTTCATCTTATAACCTCTTTTGGGAAACTTCCAAGTTTTTTTTCCGCTCCCGACAGAATGACAATGTCACTGGGGGGAAAAAAATATTTATTTCTTCACCCTTAACTATATTCCCTTTCCAAATCTCTCCCTTTCTTTCAGGTTGCCCTACCAGTAGACTGAATAAGAAGGCTGCAGACCTGTCTCACCCTCTCACCCTTTCGTGTCTCTCGATTTTTTTTTCTTGGTGGTATCAGACATCGTAAACTCCGGTAATGGTTTGTTTCTCAAAACAGAAAGGTGCGCCGTGGTACACATCTCAACGACGAATACTAGCGCCCCGATACTCAGAAACTTCAGCAGTAGTCCACGAAACTATAATAAGCTAAAACTCCGTCCGAACAGGCCATGAAGGCCCAAGGGGACCGACTGGCCGCCGTGTCATCCTCAACCCACAGGCATCACTGGATGCGGATATGGAGGGGCATGTGGTCAGCACACCGCTCTCCCGGCCGTTGTCAGTTTTCGTGACCGGAGCCGCTACTTCTCAATCAAGTAGCTCCTCACAAGGGTTGAGTGCACCCGGCTTGCCAACAGCGCAGGACAGACCGGATGGTCACCCATCCAAGTGCTAGCCCAGCCCGACAGCGCTTAACTTCGGTGATCTGACGGGAACCGGTGTTACCAATGAGGCAAGACCGTTGGCCCGTGAAACCGTTATCATCACAGAAATCAAATTTCTATGACGTGATGGTACCGAATTGAGTTTACCGTCACGATAAGCGTCTCAGCAGTGGCGGCAATCACACATAAAAGTATTGGTAAGCATTTAGTTGCATACCCATCATACACTGTTTGGTACGTGTATAATGAAATCTGTTACTTGGTTATATTATAATGAACACTTGTTACTAATTAAGCGTCACATAGAAGTTGCCCTACTTACAAAAATTATTAACCTGCAAATTAGTGTAACGCAATCTGACTAGTTACAGTTAAGTTTCTCAGACACCGATACTTAACTAGCGCAGCAGATATTATATTTGATATCTGAATTAATCTAGTACTGGCCACTGGTTAACTTTCCATTCACTGAAACCAGAATAAATTCTCCTGATAATATTTAGCTCTCCTTTAATTAGTAAAACATGGTTCCAAGTTCGTGCATTCATGTATAACCTGATTATATTTCAGTGTGCCGAACTAGTAATGTCACCGTAGCGCAAAACATGTAAGCAGGACGTTACGTAGCTGCTCTATCGAACTTCTCGATATGACTTGTCTTGTATGACCTGCAAATATCTTAATAATACGGGGGGTGGCTTATCCCTGAGTATTCGTTACGAGTGAAAGTGATGCTGAATCAAACATGAATTGAATCGGTCGCAAAATATTTAGTTTAGTTCCTTCCACAAAAAGAAGTCGTACAGTGCCTCATATTTGCTAGTATGTATTATCTCGGAAAAATGGTACCTCTTTTATTGAATAAGTGAATCGTATTGATTTGAAATAAAATGTAAGATTCACATTAATTTGGATTATTATTCTGTCATATACATACAATATCTACTTAGCCCACATCGATTACAGTGACTTGACACATGTGGTGTCTTCTGCACTCTCATACAAAGACTAGTTCTTCCACGTACACAGAAAAATCGTAGAAGACGCAACCTATTTGGTGAACCGATTCGCTAAATTCGATCGCGGGATAAATGCAATTCATAAACAGAATAGAAACTACACCTCTGATTCGCATTGGTGATAACCACTCTGCCACAGCAGTTAATATTTAATCTGGACTGATTTCAACACACCAACATGCAACAAAATATTTCAAACATGCAAACCATTGCTGCTTTCACACACACACACACACATATATATATATATATATATATATATATATATATATATATATATATATATATATATATATATATATTCTTCAGTGTTTCTAAATGCAGCCACTTTGAATAACGCGCCATTTCACACCATAAGAAAGGTACATCTTAGCACTGTGATAGACACGAACGGAATGGGGAAAAGCCACACTTTCTGTTCTCCTTGTCCTCTCTTAGAAATTCACAAAAACGAGGCCAGCGACCATGCGCCTAAGCACCTCAGGGGCAGGCCGCTTGGTTTTCGAAGAACCTCAGCAAAGACCCTATCGTAGCAGAAGCAGACCAGTGGCTTCAAAGATAAGAGTAAAGGGTGCCCGCGGATAATCGACACGAAACAAACTAAATCTATGGTCGTTGCAAAATATGCAAATATAACAGATAACTTTCAATACCACCGTAACTTTTAAAATGACTATGGTGTTAAGTAGTATTATAGTTCTTTGTGAGAAAAAAAACACTGTGAGTGCAAGCAAAAGACTTTAAGCGGTATTCATGAATCTATAAAAATTTGCTTGAATATCTCTAGAGGACAGCGGGATAAAAGAATTCTGCTCGATGCCATCTCATCACAAGTATTTATGAGAAACATTGTTAAAAGCTAGAAACAGCAGCATATCAGATGGAAATTCAGTGACACATATGGCATTTCCGGCCAGAGTGGCCGTGCGGTTCTGGGCGCTACAGTCTGGTGCCGAGCGACCGCTACGGTCGCAGGTTCGAATCCTGCCTCGGGCATGGATGTGTGTGATGTTCTTAGGTTAGTTAGGTTTAATTAGTTCTAAGTTCTAGGCGACTGATGACCTCAGAAGTTAAGTCGCATAGTGCTCAGAGCAATTTGAACCAAGCCATATGGCATTGAATTCGATTACTTCGTTCTACACAAGGTACAACTGAAGAAGAATGAATTCAAGTTGCAGGCATTTCGCAGCTTTGCACGATTGTGCAAACATAAATGGAATGACAGAGCGGTCACATAACGAAATGTACCCCACATGCTTATAGCTTCCCTGCATTAAATGTAAAACATATGTTTTTCATTGTAGGCAAGTGAAAACAGAACTTCCAGTTCCCAGGGTGTTAGAAACATGACAATGAATATAACTGTAAAACAAGCTTTTCTCGTTAGTGTAATTTACGAGTCGCCCACGCTCGACAGTGCTGTGAAATCGTGCCCATATCAAGCTAACTGGGATTGCTGTTACACTCAAACTTAATTTAATAACGTTATTGCGTAAAACATTTTTGTTATGACAAGGCTGCGACAGCTGTGTGCTTTTTTCCAATGCACAGTAGGACACAACAGTTTACATTAATGTTGTCCTACGCAACATTTCACGGAATACGCCAGGGCAACATTACATTTATTACTCCACAGTTAAAGTTCACGCACTATGCGCCACTCAAAAATAACGCATCCCGTTTTATTATCTCAGTGTTGGCTTGGCTATATTTTAATTATTTTGTTAACTGTCTAGTGGATTGGTAGCTGTCTTGAAAGTCTAAGCTTCTCAAAACACAAACCAACGTCGCTATAGACCCACCTACAAATATATCTCAGACTCCGATATACATTGTTTCGTACAAGGCGTTCAAAACAAGTGGAACCTATTCCTACACGAGGTAGTATTGCTTAAAACTAGAAGACACGTTCCTATAATTATACAGCGTGATTCAGATGCCCCTACCAATGGGATTTATGCAACCCACAACGCCTTCAAATATCACGCGCAAGGTCTTCATACTCTCACTTGTTACGTCCAAGCTGTCCTCCGTCATACAGAAAAAATGAATAGGATCTTTTTGTAGACAATTTAATGTGGTCAGATTTTGTTCTGAGGTATGTTTTCGCTACTGAGCGTAGTATTCGATTATTCAAGAAGAACGTGCAAAAGTGACATTCAGACGCGTTTTTCTTGAATGACTCGAAAACGGTGGCCTCCAGCAAAAACGTATCACAGTACAAAATTTAGCTCTATTAGATTTCCTACAAAAAGGTCTTTTTCAGTTTTGCTGTAGGACAGATAGTTTGCATGTAGCGAGTAACACAACATAAAAACCTCCTATGTGCTTCTTGAAGGCATTGTGAATACATAAAACCTATCAGTAGAGGCAGCTGAATAACCCTGTACGTCCAGAAAGAAATGCCTGTTGAGATATGGACGTTTTAATTGTGACCTGCGGTGTGTAGTATTTATAGAGAATGTAGGATTCACAAGAGGGCACAGATAGTAAATTATTCCAGTACTAATGTGTGGGCAGCTGCAAATCCTCGAGCAGTCATTGGGAAGAGGGGGGGGGGGGGGGGTAAAGGAGGCATCAGGATCAGAACCCCTCGCAGAAAGGGAACGATTGTGATTTATGCATGCAGGGAGACCATCATACTATCTACGGATCGCGGGATGAGACTCCGCCTCAATGTATGATGAGTGTTGGATTGACTAAGGAGGCCCAGTAACATGGCTTATCCTTTCACCAGCCTTCATCCCGCAGATTTGCGACTGTAGGGACATTAGACACGTTGGTGTATGCCCGACCCATTGCTAGTTTGTAGACGTTGCATGGGAGTGTTACCAATGCATGTTTCGCAGTCCGAAGGAACCCAAGTGGATCTGAAGGTGTGTGTAATTTACTACGAAGAAGGATTGAAGGATGTGTCAAGATGCGAGGTAACAGCGTGCAGCACTACCTAACTGCCCATAGTGTCTACTTCTACTTAACAGATAGAAATGAGAGGACAGATTGTCCCATATCTCGACAGATATTCGTTTCCGGGCATATCATTGTACGAAATTTTCTTCTAGTTTTGACCAGAACTCCGACAGATTTTGGACTCCGACAGACTTTAAGAAACAGTAGTATGGACCAAGAAAAAAGAAAATACGTCCAGTAAACGTGGGCTCTAAAACGCATACCTGAATAGCTATGAGCTCTTGTTTATCTTCGCTGCTATGAAACACGTCTCTTCCACTGAGCATGTTCTCGTACCGCTTAAGGTATGCGTACTCAGTTTGCACAAGGTAAAGAAAGGCAACGAGGGGAGAAGATTCAGAAAGAATGAAGGAGGAGGAGAGAGAGAGAGAGAGAGAGAGAGAGAGAGAGAGAGAGAGAGAGAGAGAATGCTGTGTAATTGAACGGTATACGAAGTGTTTTCAAAAATCAAAGGGAATATTTAATACTTGGACAGAATTTTCTTTATTCGCCTGCATAAATTTCGCTTAAAAACTGTGGTATCGTCCAGAGATCGCGGTGCTACAGCAAACTCAGCAACATGAATCGATACCACCGACATTGGTGAGAGCTCGCTGCAATTCGCGACAACCAGTGGGAGACATTCCAGAAGACACACTGTGCCGCACTGCACTGCAGCGAGCCACACACTAGATTAAGCGCTCACCCCAGTTCGAGACCTCAGCTACAGCAGTCAACATCACCGTGTAGGTCAGTGACATTTAAAGTTTCTGATGAAACGTACTTTTGTAAATGTTGCATTATGTTCTGCAAGAGAACAGTTTGTTAATCTGTGCATCAAGTTATGCTTTCATCGTCAATAACAACTGTAAATCTTTCATTAGCTTTTGTCATAAAGTGAACTAATATTTCATATGTTCTAGTTGATGAGCCTTCTCCCAGAGCAATAAAAAAATCAACAGTTCTGGTCGGACGAAACTAGTTTCGACCGATCACAATAAAAACCTTCAAAATGGTTCAAATGGCTCTGAGCACTATGGGACTTAACATCTGAGGTCATCAGTCTCCTGGAACTTAGAACTACTTAAACCTAACTAACCTAAGAACATCACACACATCCATGCCCGAGGCAGGATTCGAACCTGCGACAACAGCAGTCACGCGGTTCCGGACTGAAGCGCCTAGAACCGATCGGCTACCGCGGCCGGCATAAAAAAACCTTCCCCTATTAAATGTTATACACTTATACCACAGCGTTTCAATCCCCGAAATATCTCCGAATTCGATCGTACGATAGCTTTTTGCTCTGGCAGTGCTTGTAAGACAACGGACCTTCAAAGTTATCTTAATTTTGATGAAAAGAAAAAGTCTTACGGGCCCTTGTCTAGAGAATGTGGAATTGTGGCCACAGTACAGTGTTGTTTGGCACAAAAATTCACGAGCAAGCAACGAAGTGTGAGCAGTTGCATTATTTTGATGTGGAAACCATGATTTTTTCCAGACTACTGTATGCAATTCACGTTTTTCTTATAACTCCTTATTGATCGTCCTTGTGGCAAGAACTTATGGTGCTCTATGCTGCTAACACCTCACTGGAGCTTTTTTTCGGTCTTGGCGAACGGAAATGCTACCACTGCGACGATTGAGCCTTAATTTCGAAATTATATCCGTAAACCAATCTTTCATCAGCTGTTATGACACATTTCAGTAGTTTTACATCGTTGTTCCCCCCATCTGGTGACTCCTGATCATACTGCAGGCGCCGCTGTTTTTGTCGACATTTAGCAGTTTCTGAATAAGTTTTGCTCTCCTAACTTTCATACCCACAAAACCCAAAAAAATTTCGGGCTTTGATCCAACTGATGTGTCACGTCATCAGGAATTTCCCCGATTATGATCTGTGTTCTTTCACTTTTCCCACGGCTTCGTCGGTTGATAATGTGCGAGGGCGTTCAGGGCGATGGTCATTTCCAACGTGTTCATGGCCTCCTTCGAAACGCTTATACCAACCGTAGACCCTTGTTTTACTTACACCAGTCTCACCGAAATCAAAATTTAACTTTTCTAAAACTTGTCTGCACTACATTCCGTTGTTCTAGCAAAATTTAAAACAATTTCTCTGATCCAATACTAGCAAAACGATGTAATCACTTCGACAGCTTCTAACAACCCCGTTCCCTCGGTTCAATAATCCTGACGATAAATAAATAAAGATAACTAAGTTTCAACATTTCTGTCAGCGTCAACTAACACAGAAATGTATACATTTTATGTAGGAAAACGGAATTGTAGATAGGTTGATCCTATGTTGACCGTAGCAGTAATTAGCAGTAAATAAATATAATCTTCTTCATTTCACGTAGAAATTATTGGCTCCGTTCTTTGTCTCCGTAAAATACGGAGTACAATTCCTTCAGAGGCCCTGATCTTGACACGTTTACGGAAAGAATATTAGCCTGATAACTTCGAATGTTCGCAATTTATTCTTGAATTCAACTTGGGCAACAGCACGGTTCTCTTCATTTATGTAATAAATGAATCTGATTAACACCTAAACATTGTTTTTTCGGATTCATTGGTTTTATATTTCCTGCTCTCACTAATGTAATACAAACATTAACTTTCCTGATACAGCCATTTTACCATACATATTTCACAGTACAAAATTTCACATTATTTAACCTGGAAGCAAGCTACAGACTTGGATTCCTACGTCCGGTCTTCTCTAATACTTCTCAGAGACTCTTCAAAAAACGTTATAATACAGTAAACAAACATACCACATCTCGTGGGTGCGAAGAGTTTGTGAGGTAATATTACTGCAAGTCTGAGTTAACAATTGTAAAGAAAGCAACAATCAGTACACAAACTATTTTGAGGAGAAAAAATAATTATATGTCCCCAAGAATACTTTTGGCAATGAAATTTCATGATTTGGCTAATGTTGAATATGTAATTATCTTCGGGTTACTGACGAACGAAACGAAACTAATTTCACAATATAATTGAAGCGCTTAGGAGCAAAGGGGTGTAAGTGACAAAACCGAATATTTATAGAATTGTGCACCATACTGCAGTCGAACAACAAATCGATTTGGTGGCAAACTGATACACGTGTATCGGGCTATCTGAACTGCTTCTTAGCGGTTATTTGCAGAACTACTTAACAGGAAGTGCAAATATGCGAAGAGATGCAAGTGCACGTAAAGGTCTTCATCGAAGTGGAAGAACAAGCACATAAACTGCTAATGACGTTGTGCCTTCTAACAATGCTATGTAGAACATGGAATAGACATTTCCTATAGCAAAAACAAATATGAATTTTTGTATGTATAAGTGTTAAGAGCTTGATTGGAAATTTATGTCTCTGGTGTAACATTGTTTATTCATTTGCCTTATCCACTCCATTATATGTATAATCAATAAAAGTTCTGTGTATGGCTTAATATAACACATGAAAATGGGAAAAAATATTGTAGGTCATTCCAACATAATAGTATTGTCATATGAATGTAAGTGACATCCTTAGAGGCGGAGGAGTGTAAATGCTAACTAGATTATTAGCAAAAACATTACAAGCACAACATTCTGAATTTTATTCGCTGATATTCTATGTATACCATCATTAATAATCACTGTACATGGTGGTTACTGTAGAAAATATAACAAATGAACATTGACTTTAAAATTTGTTAGAGACTTTGAAGCTCATTTCCTCAAAATCGTCACTTACTCACTTTTTCTTTTAATAACTCAATTAACTTTTCAAAAGTGACACAGAAATGAAAGAAATGGATTTTTAAAATATAGATGGATAAATGAAATTTCCAATAACAGTCGTGAGACAATGTAATGATCCCGAAAACTCCCATAATCAAAATGACATATGCAGTTAAGAAAAATTAACAAAATATGAATGGTATCAAACAGTTCACCAAACAAAGATGTATCATCAACTACTCTCGATCAGACAACGTAATGGTACAGATTCGTTTCAAGTGACATGAAGCTAGGTATTGTAACACCTCTGTTCAGTTTACAGTGATAAAAGCTATAGAAAGAATAATTTAAAATTAAGAATAGGATTTTTAGAGGGGAAAATAGTGTAGAATCAGAGTTCGGAAATTGCAGATCAAAATTATAGTATAGCAGCAAGTAGTTTAACGTCTAAGTACAGCAAAGCCACGGAAATTCCGTCATGGAGAAGGCAGTGACATTAAATTCTTGTGATGAAAAACCTATAAAAAGGCCTGATCGTCATTATTGCTGCCTCTTTTTCCTTGATTGTTACATTAAAGGGCGGGGAACCCGTGTCAGTCAGCGAGACAACTATTAGATTGGACTTTATCGTGTTAAGATTCACGATAAACTGTTAGAATATTACGGAGATTAAAAGTGATGTAGTGTGCGATCTCTGACTGTTGGTAGCAACGGAGTATTAAGGTGATTTTAGGACTTTAGTGCTAGATTGGAACTTTACGGACATATAGACGACAGAAACTCAAATTATATGCTGATACGAGTGAATTCAGAGGTACCGGTATTCAAATATTAACGTGTGGACTTTTGAAAGTGTCGTGTCCCGTTAGTTGCGAATCTGGACGTAGAGCGAGTGCATTTCGGCATTTGCGGACTAATTAGATTCCTCCAGGCTAGGAACCTTTTAAATAGGCTATCATCCATCACCATCTTAATCCTTGAATATAGAGTGAAAGTGAAATACAAGAGTGTTGTACTTATTTCATTTACCTTGTACTAATCAGTGAAGGTTTTATGGAACTAAAGCTATCCAGCAGTAAGTCAGCACCATCTAGCGAAAAGAGTAGGCATTAACTAACACGCTAACTGAAGTGAACGTTTACGTGTTTTACGGACTGCTTAATATGAACTTTTGTGACTCTTTGACGTCCCCACTCCCTACGAAAGGTGGCGCAGGCTGTCTTAATCATAAAAGGGGAGAGTTTTAGCCGGGCAAATTACTAAATAAAAGCGATATTTACAAATCTCGCAGTAATAGCAAAACACAAGGCCCGCACCTCATCGGAGAGTCGTCGCTGTCACGTCGGGAAGTAAAGCCGGAAAACCTACCGACGATACGTATCTACGAGGAGACGTCGACGTGGAGTACCCAAAAAGGGAACCACAAGAGAGTTGGGGATGCTTCAGTATCCGATAAGGCTAATACTGTACAGATACGTCTCAGAAACATTTACTAGCACAACAACGAAAGAATCGCGCAGCTCGTTTGTGTCGAGGAAACAGAGAGAGAGGGCAGTGTCACAGGTGCCCCAGGCAATTGCCCGTGCGCCAACAGGCGGCAGGTTGCGCAGTGGTCCGCTGCCCCAGGAAGTGGCAGCGGCCGTGCTTCCGCCCGCCCCCGCGGCATCGGCGCTCCTTGCGTGGGAGGCGGCCGGCCGCACGGTGCCTGGTGCCTGCACGCACGCGGCTCCGGCAGACACCTGCGTCAGTCGTGCCGCGACTACCGTCCGACGGGCAACGGCGCGCAGCGGTCAGTCAGCAAGCCGGGTCTCGACACCTACCTCCAGGTAAAAGGCACTGGTCCCGTCTCAGTTACAATGTAGGGAAGTCGCGAACAGCCGTCGGAAAATATTCCTCAGTAATCACCGCTTGTGACGATTTGGGACATGTTCACAGTGCGGTTTTAGTATTTTATCCATGTAGCACATGTAGGCTCTCCAAAAAAACGGAGTAATGAAATAATCAGCAACCAGTTGCGCAAAAGAAATTTAATTTCTTAACCGGTTTCAGGCATGTACTGCCGTCTTCAGCATGTTATAACTATCGTATTATTTGCGAGTGTCAACAATAAGATGCGTGCAACATATTGCTGTTGTCATGTGGTTCAATGAGCCTGTACAAAAGTGGTATAAGGAAGTCAAACAATAAGTGCTGACGTCATGCCAGCTCTGGTATGATGTCAGCACTCGTTGTTCGGCTTCTTTACACCTTTGTTGAACAGGCACACATGCAGTATATTGCATGCATCTTCTTGTTGACACTCGCAAATTCATCTACATCTATGTGATTACTTTGCTATTCACAATAAAGTGCCTGGCAGAGGGTTCAATGAACCACCTTCAAGCTGTCTCTCTACCGTTCCACTCTCGAACGGCACGCGGGAAAAACGAGCACTTAAATTTTTCTCTGCGAGCCCTTATTTCCCTTATTTTATCGTTATGATCATTTCTCCCTATCCAGGTGGGTGCCAACAGAATGTTTTCGCAATCGGAGGAGAAAACTGGTGATTGAAATTTCATGAGAAGATCCTGTCGCAACGAAAAATGCCTTTGTTATAATGATTGCCACTCCAATTCACGTATCATATCTGTGACACTATCTCCTCTATTTCGCGATAATACAGAACGAGCTGCCCTTCTTTGTACTTTTTCGATGTCATCCGTCAGTCCCACCTGATGCGGATTCCACACCGCACAGCAATACTCCAGAATAGAGCGGACAAGCGTAGTGTAAGCAGTCTCTTTAGTAGACCTGTTGCACCTTCTTAGTGTTCTACCAATGAATCGCGGTCTTTGGTTTGCTCTACCCACAATATTATCTAAGTGATCGTTCCAATTTAGGTTATTTGTAATTGTAATCCCTAAGCGTTTAGTTGAATTTACAGCCTTCAGATTTGTGTGACTTACCGCGTAATCGAAATTTAGCTGGTTTCTTTTAGTACTCATGTGAATAACTTCACACTTTTCCTTATTCAGGGTCGATTGCCATGCGATAGTTATAGCCCTCTGAAGAAGGATACTAAGTGCCCGAAATCAGATTGGAAAGTAAATTTCCTTTATGCAACTAGTTTCTGATTATTTAGATGTTTCGGTTTTTTGGTGACCCTGCAGGTGCTTACCCTGCGCTACATAAGACACACCCACAAATCTATATATACATACGTACTGCAAAACATTGTACAGTGTATTATGAAGGCACATCGCATCAATGTTACCGATTTTCTGCGCTCTTCGATTTGCGCTTTGGCCGAGGGGAACAATAAATGTCTACTGGGTACAAACGATAACTGTTTGCAAGGTATCAGAGACGAACAATTTGATATAAGACATTGTGGTCTAACAAGCCGGCAAACAGCCTCAAATTGACCTACAAAAGCCATCTAAGTTACGGTGCATCTACACGTAATGATTACTCTGCAATTCACATTTAAGTGCCTGGAAGGGGGTTCATCGAACCACCTTCAAGCTGTTTCTCTACCGTTCCATTCTCAAACAGAACAAGGGAAAAACGAACACTTACATAATTCTGTCGTAGCTCTGATTTCTGTTATTTTATTATGATGATGATTCCTCCCTGTGTAGGTGGGGACCGATAAAATAATTTCAAACATTTAGAAGAAAGATGTTGATCGAGAAGAATCCTGCCGCAAATGAAAACGCTTTTGTCTTAATGATTGCCACTCCAATTCACGTGTCATATCCGTGGCGCTCTCTCCCCTGCTTCGTGATAGTACAAAGCGAGATGCCCTTCTTTGAACATTTTCGACATCCTCCGTCGATCCTATCTGATGCGAATCCCACACTGCACAGCAATATTCCAGGAGAGAACGTACAAGCGTAGTATAGGCAGTCTCTTTATTAGACCTGTTGCACTTTCTCAGTGTCCTGCCAATAAATCGTAGTCTATGGTATGCTCTACCCTCAACATTATCTATATATAATCATTCCAATTTAAGTTATTCGTAATTATAATCCCTAATTATGTAACTGAATTGCAGCCTTTAGATTTGTGTGATTTATCGTGTAAGGGAAATTTAGCGGATTGCTTTTGACACTCATATGAATGACTTCACACTTTTCATTGTTTAGAGCCAACTGCCACTTTTCGCAGCGTACGTGTATCTCGTCTAAATCGTCTTGCCATTTGTTTTGACCATCTGATGACTTTATAAGACGGTAACTGAGAGCATCATCTGCAAACAATTTAAGAGTGCTACTCATATTGTCTCCTAAATCGTTTATGTAGATCAGGAGCAGCAGAGAATCTATGACGTTTCTTGAGGAACGTCAGATATTACTTTTGTTTTACTCGATGACTTTCCGTCAGTTACTACGAACTGTGACCTTTCTGAAAGGAAATCACGAATCTAGTCGCACAACTGAGACGATATCCCACAGTCACACAATTTGTTTAGAAGTCGCTTTTGAGGTGCAAGGTCAAAAGACCTCTGTAAATCGAAAAATATGGATTCAATCTGGCATCGGCTGTCAACGGCGCTCATTACTTCGTGAGAATAAAGAGTTAGTTGTGTTTCACAAGAACTATCCGTCTTGGTCGTTTTTCAATAAATCGTTTTCTTGGAGTTAATTCACAATGTTTGAACACAGTATATGTTCCAAAACCCTACTGCAATCGAACTTAGCGATGTGGCTCTGTAATTCAGCGGATTACTCCTTTTTCCTTTCCTGAGTATTGGTCTGACCTGTGCAGGGCCGCCACGGGAAATAAAATGTTAAAAACTCCTTGTTCTTCCCTCACAAAATACAAAACTGACTTTTTTGTATGTTTCACCTCAAAATATTGTGAATTTTTACAGCGCGAAACTAACATTTAAATCGTTTTATTTGTCTGACTTTCTTACTACGAAACTACTGTGCTTGTAAGGGTTCATTTTACATCGAATTGTAAACATAACTAGTATTTGCATATAGTTTAAAAAAGTCTTTTTTGTTTCATTGCCCTGATGATTCATTAAATTAATATATTGAGTAAGTAGGTGACGAATCCCGTGTCGTAAGAGAGCGAGATGATATTGAAAATCATGCGGTATCCATGCGTCGTGGCTAAGGTGGCTTTTATAGGTCAATTTTAGGTCGTTTTTCGGCCTGATAGACAGCAAGTGTCCTATATCGAATTGCTCATCTCGACTTCCGCTACAGCACTGCGGTTTGATACAAGCAGTCTCCCTACGCGAGATACACGATGGTGCCGGCATAACGGTCGTACAGTCTTCTTCGAAGAGAGGTTTTCTGAATTTTCTGAGAACAGTTCCACGAGAACTGTGTCGTCTTTCTTCCACACATTTCCATTTAAGTACTCCAAGTATTTCTATTGCCCATTCGTATGGGCCTTTTATGACCCTAGCAACGCATCCCTTAAGGGGTGTAGGACGTCAAACGGGCCGCCTTGGAGCAGGAAAGGCACCACAGGACATTTTAATTTTCTCCGTCTATACTTTACAAATAAATTCACAAAACTTTCTCAGCAAGACCAGGAAGGATTCAGATTTACCCTCATAACAGCGAAAGGTCAAAAACACAGCAAAATAATTTTTTTACATGTGAAATTTCATCATTTTTTTCACTTACTATTGGCTGCATTTGTTGCTACTTTTCTTCATAAGTAAGAGATATTCTTCGATGAATTTTACACAGCATACGAACTATACTTGCAGGTGTATGAAACTCTAGAATTTATTTACTATATAAAAAACGAATGATTTGATGCATTTTAAACTTCATGTTTACAAAACACTAAAATTTTATAGTTAGTTATCTCAATTTTTACCACAGTTTTTAATAGATTTGGAATATTCTAAAGTTTTGCATTACAGAGTTTGTGTTTAATAAGCATACCAAGTTTGAAAGTAATGCGATATTTATTTTGGATGTTATATGCACCTAAGTACAAAAATTAGTGTTTTGCAGAAAACTGCCGTTAAAGTTTCTGCTCGTATTTGACATTCTTTTAGAACTGTCCGGCACCAAAATCAGGTTCTTTTTCATTTTCTTAACCAATTTTCTTCCTTTCCATATTCCTATGATGCACTCGTCTTGATTTTATCACCCCCAAAAATGATTTATTGCTTTCACTACACGCTCTCTGTCTATCGCATACAAAATTTTGGTGCAGTTCACTCCGGGCTTTATTACCTGTTTCTCTAAAACATATTTCCTGCTTTGCACACCATCATTAAAACATGAAACTACATCATAAACACCAATAGCAAGTGCATTTCTTCCCACAAAAATGGTTTTTGACAATCTTTCCCATACACATTGGTTAAAACTTTCATTTGAGTTTTGGTTACCGTCAAGAAGACATGTCTTCAATAAGTTTTCATTTGCAAGATCGCTGAATATAGGTTTGATGACTTCCATTACAGCAATTTGTAGAGAATTCCTGTGATGATATTCTTCACTTATGTATGACAGAAGAATACTGTGCAAACTGGTGAGGAGCTGCATCTTGGTGCACGTAAGTCCAAATAACGTGCCTTGTAGTCTCTCAAATACATATGTTTTATACATCAAACTATTCAGGAAGATGTGCGCTACAATATAGGCACATTTTTGAAAAATAGATTTTTTTTAGGTTTTTGACCTCCTACCGTTGTAACTTCTTTATTCAATGCACGACCGGTTTCGTAATTTAAATTACGTCATCAGGTGCGAATGTGATAGTGGTCAAGCCACTTTTACAATCTTATCCGAACCTTTTCTTTAAACTATGGGAAATTTCGGAAAAAGTGATAGTTATTGATTAAAACAAGGCAGTGAAACTAGGACTTACATTATCTGTAAAGTTTGTCTTACAGCACTGAAGCTTCATCTTTACTCATGGACCATCATCTGAGTAATTAATAAGAATCTGTGTTTATACCCAGCATTTTTAAACATGTCCTACAGATTTATACGCATTTTATTTATCATTTATTTAAGTATACACTATATAACTGTGGTCTCGTTCCCTGTCGGAAGACGACCGTTTCGGCGTTGATCTACAATTCTTTCTCGTAGGAAATTTAAAAATCTGACTATTACGATAACAAATCTAATAATCATAAGGAAAATTCTAGTTCCGATGAGAAGGAAAGAAGCCGAGAAACTGAGAAACAATTATGAAATTTATCAAAATATAAAATAGAAACAATAAGAAAAGAAACATAGTATTTTGGGTGTTTATACAGGATGAATAATAATAAGCTGAGAAGACAGATCTTCAAGTATCTGTGGGAAAATAAATTAAGAATCCTGATTCTAGACGTTAAAATAGTTTTAAAAATACATAACTTAAAAGAAGTAGCAGCAGCAAAATGAAACATTTTCATAAGGCAAGTGTTAGATTGAAAAAGATTCCAACGCACAAGCACTAAGAGAACAGGTGTGAAGCAGTTTGAAGAAAGAAAAATGAGACGAGGTGTAAAGATGAAGGAATCTTGGAGGAAAACGAAAGAACAGATGAGAAGTAATTGTCTCATGGTCCCTACTTGACCTAAACAGAACGAAAACAATGCAATAATAATTACAAAGTGAGACGCGGAGAGAAAATGGAATCTGTATACCTTTGGTCTCGTTGCACTGTTGAGACAGACTGATGCGATTGGAATTGAAGCTGAACATAATTTTCTCATCGCCCGTGACCATCGTTATTAGTTTCTGTCATCTAGCGGGAGAAAGTGAAAACTGTTAGAATAAACTAAATTTTCTAAGTTTTTTGATGTGAACGCGAAGTTGCGCAGAAAAATGTGCTCGCCGAGGGTGGTGTCCTGCCTCCCCCCCCCCCCCCCTATTCAGCCTGTATACTAATGACCAACCAACACCAAATTATACCAGCCAATTCCTGTATGCCGACGTCCGGCCATCACAGCTCAAGGGAACGGCAGAATAAAAGCTGGAACGCGCTCTGAGTACCATGTCAGAATACTAGCAGCAAAATTATCTTAACCAAATACCTCAAAGACACAAGTCAGCGCCTTACATCTTCCCACAAAACAAGCACACGGAAAGCTAAATATAACCTGGAATGGAATCGTTTTGGAACACATAGGTAAACCGACATACCTGGGTGTAGTATTGGGCCGATCATTGATATACAAACCTCGCTGCGAAGAGCAGTAAGAATTAACAGTAAGAAATGAGAAAATTAGCTAACAGCCAAAACAGGGGTGGACCAAAGCTGCTGAGACCCACAGCCCAGGCATTGTGCTACTCCGCGGCAGATCGGGCTTTCCCGGTATGATCCGGATCTGTACGTGCTAAAACATGCCAACTTAATTTAAAGAAAATTTGCCTACCATTGACCGGTTGTATAAAGGCCACTAAGCCCGATAACTGTACAAAGCGGCCGGTTTTACGGGCCCATTTCCCGAAGCCCTGGTCACGAACATACTGAGAAGATTAAGCATACGTTTGATGAACACCATTGCTTATTTGCAGCCTCGTGTCGACCCGGAAGATTTAAATCACGCGAGACATTCTTGAACAAAGAACTTGCCAAGCCTCCAAACGACTACCCTCCATTCCAGGAGACGTCCAGTGGCGAGAACTTTTAAGCTGGAAGATTTGGAGAACCCTCAACCAAATCAGTAGGCTGTAGCACCAGTAAGGCAAACGTGATCAAGTGCACCGAAAGGCGAACGTTGAGTGTGCTGAGGTTTTGACGTCATAGCGTGGAAAAAGCACAATGGGGAATCTTTCCGAACCTGCAGACAATGTCTAGCTCGTCAGATATTCCGAATGCGCGTTTGTACGTAGATTATTGAGATGGAAGAACGTCATCTACATCACACACAGTCTATCACTTTTCAGTACAGTGTCGTAGACGCCATATCGACTTTTATTTGAAACCTATATTTGTTGGGTTTTGTATTATAACGAACGTCCTTGTAACTTGCGAGTTATGAAAGTATACCGTTTGAAGGTAACGGCACACCGAAGATCCATCACAAACGCATTCTTGCTACTATTTGTTCAGTTAATAACATATTTGTGATTAAATCTTTCAGGGCATGGTAAGATGCAATGTATGGCGCATGTACTAGGTGGTCGGCGTAGTATGTACTACTCATGTACAGGTCCTGAGTTGAATGGTAGTGTGTGAAGTGTTTCTGATTCGCATCTTACTACATTCAAACATTCTTTTACTCACCTTCGCGTTATCTAATAGGTTCTGAGACTTCCTCATTAATTTAATACAAGTATGTTCTATAATATTCGATATTATATAAATATGATTGTGCTCTCTATGTGGAGCGAATTTCTTCTACTGGATTGGTACAAGACAGCTTGCAATACTTGTAGTAAGGTATGCTCCACTTTCTTGTTGCAAGCCTTGTATTTCACATGCTCTACACAAAGATTCCGCTGCTTCGGAGGAACTGTGATCAAGTAAGAATAATTAATGAGAATGGTGATGTAATTTTTGTCTTATGTGGAGAACTATTGTAAATTTACACTGAAGAGCCAAGGAAACAGGTACATTTGCCTAATATCAAAAATGGTTCAAATGGCTCTGAGCACTATGGGACCTAACATCTATGGTCATCAGTCCCCTAGAACTTATAACTACTTAAACCTAACTAACCTAAGGACATCACACAACAGCCAGTCATCACGAGGCCGAGAAAATCCCTGACCCCGCCGGGAATCGAACCCAGGCGCGGGAAGCGAGAACGCTACCGCACGACCACGAGCTGCGGACGCCTAATATCGTGTAAGGCCAACGCGAGGATGTAAAAGTGCCGCAACATGTCGTGGCATGGATTCGACCAATGTCTGAAGTAGCGCTGGAGGGAAGTGACACCATGAATAGTGTAGGGCTGTCCATAAATCTGTAAGAGGGGGTGGAAATCTCTTCTGAGCAGCACATTGCAAGGAATCCCAGATATGCTCAATAATGTTCATGTCTAGGGAATTTTGTGTCCAGGGGAAGGGTTTAAACTGAAAAGTCCTCCTGCTGTCAGACTCTAGCAATTCTGGACGTGTGTGGTGTCTCATTGTACTGCTGGAATTTCCCAAGTCCGTTCGAAAGCATAATGGACATGAATGGACGCAGGTGAACAGACAGAATGCTGTGTCACCAGTCAGAGTCGTATCTAGACGTACCAGGGCTCGCATATCACTCCAACTGTACACTCCCCACACCATTCCATAGCCTCCATCAACTTGAACAGTCCCACGCTGGCATGCAGGGTCCATGGATTCATGAGGTTGTCTCCATACCCTTACATGTCCATCTGTTCGATACAATTTGAAACGAGACTCGTCCGAGCAGACAACATGTCCAATGACGGTGTTGTCGAACCAAGGCGAGGCGTAAAGCTTTGTGCAGTGCATCTCATAAGGGGTAAACGTGTAGGCCTTCGACTCCGAATGCCCATATCGATGATGTTTCGTAGAATGGATCGCACGATTGATGGCCCGGCATTGAAAAAAATGATTCAAAGGCTCTGAGCACTATGCGACTTAATTTCTGAGGTCATCAGTAGCCTAGAACTTAGAACTACTTAAACCTAACTAACCTAAGGACATCACACACATCCATGCCCGAGGCAGGATTCGAACCTGCGACCGTAGCGGTCGCTTGGCTCCAGACTGTAGCTCCTAGAACCGCACGGGCACTCCGGCCGGCTCCGGCATTGAAATCTGCAGCAATTTGCGTAAGGGTTGCACTTCTGTTCAAATGTGTGTGAATTACTAAGGGACCAAACTGCTGAGGTCATCGGTCCCTAAACTTACGCAATACTTAAACTAACTTAAACTAACTTATGCTAAGAACAACACACACACCCATGCCCGAGGGAAGACTTGAACCTCCGGTGGGAGGGGCCGCGTGCGCTTCTGTCACGTGAACGGTTCTCTTCTGTCGTCCTTGGTCCCGCTCTTGCAGGATCTTTTTTCAGCAGCAGCGATGTCGGAGATTTGATGTTTTACGGGATTCCTGATGTTCACAGTACACTCGTGAAGGAAAATCCCCATTTCATCCCTACCTCGGAGATGGTGTGTCCCATCGCTCGTGCGCTGACTATAACGTTCAACCTCACTTAAATCCTGAGAACCTACCATCGTAGCAGCAGTAACCGATCTAACAACTGCGCCAGACACTTCTTGTCTTATGTTGGCGTTGTCGACGGCAGCGCCGTCTTCTGCCTGTTTACATATCTGTATCTGAATACGCATGCCTGTACCAGTTTCTTTGGCGCTTCAGTGTATACAAAGTGTTACAAAAAGGTACGGCCAAACTTTCAGGAAACATTCCTCACACACAAAGAAAGAAAACATGTTATGTAGACATGTGTCCGGAAACGCTTACTTTCCATGTTAGAGCTCATTTTATTACTTCTCTTCAAATCACATTAATCATGGAATGGAAACACACAACAACAGAACGTACCAGCGTGACTTCAAACACTTTGTTACAGGAAATGTTCAAAATGTCCTCCGTTAGCGAGGATACATGCATCCACCCTCCGTCGCATGGAATCCCTGATGCGCTGATGCAGCCCTGGAAAATGGCGAATTCTATCACAGCCGTCCACAACACGAGCACGAAGAGTCTCTACATTTGATACCGGCGTTGCGTAGACAAGAGCTTTCAAATGCCCCCATAAATGAAAGTCAAGAGGGTTGAGGTCAGGAGAGCGTGGAGGCCATGGAATTGGTCCGCCTCTACCAATCCATCGGTCACCGAATCTGTTGCTGAGAAGCGTACGAACACTTCGACTGAAATGTGCAGGAGCTCCATCGTGCATGAACCACATGTTGTGTCGTACTTGTAAAGGCACATGTTCTAGCAGCACAGGTAGAGTATCCCGTATGAAATCATGATAACGTGCTCCATTGAGCGTAGGTGGAAGAACATGGGGCCCAATCAAGACATCACCAACAATGCCTGCCCAAACGTTCACATAAAATCTGTGTTAATGACGTGATGGCACAATTGCATGCGGATTCTAGTCAGCCCACACATGTTGATTGTTAAAATTTACAATTTGATCACGTTGGAATGAAGCCTCATCCGTAAAGAGAACATTTGCACTGAAATGAGGATTGACACATTGTTGGATGAACCATTCGCAGAAGTGTACCCGTGGAGGCCAATCAGCTGCTGATAGTGCCTGCACATGCTGTACATGGTACGGAAGCAACTGGTTCTCCCGTAGCACTCTCCATACAGTGACGTGGTCAACGTTACCTTGTACAGCAGCAACTTCTCTGACGCTGACATTAGGGTATCGTCAACTGCACGAAGAATTGCCTCGTCCATTGCAGGTGTTCTCGTCGTTCTAAGTCTTCCCCAGTCGCGAGTCATAGGCTGGAATGTTCCGTGCTCCCTAAGATGCCGATCAATTGGATCGAACGTCTTCCTGTCGGGACATCTTCGTTCTGGAAATCTGTCTCGATACAAACGTACCGCACCACGGCTATTTCCCCGTGCTAATCCATACATCAACTGGGCATCTGCCAACTCCGCATCTGTAAACATTGCACTGACTGCAAAACCACGTTCGTGATGAACACTAACCTGTCGATGCTACGTACTGATGTGCTTGATGCTAATACTGTAGAGCAATGAGTCGCATGTCAACACAAGCACCGAAGTCAACATTACCTTCCTTCAATTGGGCCAACTGGCGGTGAATCGAGGAAGTACGGTACATACTGACGAAACTAAAATGAGCTCTAACATGGAAATTAAGCGTTTCCGGACACATGTCCACATAACATCTTTTCTTTATTTGTGTGTGAGGAATGTTTCCTGAAAGTTTGGCCGTACCTTTTTGTAACACTCTGTATAAGCCGATATTCTTGTTGCCTGGATACAGTGCTACTCTTTCTGCCTTGTAACATGTTAATGAATATTGAAACTTTTATTTGTATATACTGCAGACACAACGACATGATTAGCTTTGGCAAGGGAGGAAAAGCGTATTTTAATAGAGCTAACGTAGCAATTTTACCCTCGTCCATTTCGTAAATAGTGTGATGTGTAAGCCAGATACAGCCGACAACTGCCGCTGGTGCGCACTACGATCGCGTATACGGTGTTGAGGCACACGTGTCATATGCGCAAGCCGCATCGTTTTTGAGCGTTCAGCAGCACGTGAATTCGGTACGCTCAACACTGACATTCGAATGCACGATCCGCGTGCCGACAGCTTTGTAGATGTATACGACGGCATCTGTGATTGTGGCGAATAGCAGAATGTAGAATATCTCCTGAGCTATCATAAGTGTCCAGTAAATATACTCTCGATAAATTAATCAAGGGAAGCACGAAACTATTGGAGGTAGCCATATTTTGAGATGAAAAAAATTGATATCCGGACACGAAAAAATAAGTGAAATAAAACGAGAAATGATACGCCAGACACTTAGCTGATGGTATACTGGAGAGGCTGCTTTGGTCGCTCGTAGTGTTCGTACAGAGTAGGAGCAGACTCGCAGCAGCGGCGAGATGTCCACGTGTTGGCGGCTGGCTGCGTCACGCGTGGCGGGCAGTGACGTGGCCAGCCGGCTGGGGCTCCACGGCGCTCTTGATGACGACTAATGGTCCAATCTCGCGACGCTGCGTCTGCGGCCGGAAGGCGCCGCCGGTGACCGCGAAGAGCGCACCTCTGCTGCGCCGGCCTACGCTCCCACCTCGCTGCTACAACTGCCGAGGACAACGATCTCAGAAGAGACGTCTTAGATCCGCTACAAAGTGTTACGTTACATTATTTTCGACGAGTGGACCAGTTAGGTTCCTTTCTGAATAGCCTGTCCCGAAAGATCAATTTTTGCCAGTCATATACAATCCCTCCATCGAAAAAATTCCTTAACCATAGTCCGTGAGTTGCTGACTAGTACTGACACTTCAGGTGGCCAGGGGGCAATATTGCCAGATGTAGCGTACTTCGCTTCAGTCGCTATGACTCTCGTACGCTAGCGGCAAAAATGGAAATAAATAAATAACTAAAAATATTAACGCTACATCATGTAGGTGCCATCTTAAACCTAAATTTATTTACAGTAACTACTTCAAATACATAAAGTAGACTAGCCGATAAGAATTATTCAGTAATTAATACGCTGAAACATTCTAAATTATTTTTTATACTTCACAACAGAAATACAGACTGTCTTCGTCAGGAAAGACCTCGAAAGGCCTAACGATACCGGCCGACTGCCGTGTCACCCTTCAGCCGATAGCCGTCGCTGGATACTGATACGGAGGGAGATGTCAGCACACTGCTCTCCCGTCCGTTGTCAGTTTTCGTGACTGGAGGCGCTACTTCTCATTCAAGTAGCTTCTCAATTGGCCACACATGGACTGCGTGCACAGCATTTGCCAACAGCGCTCGACGGACTCTGACAGTCATCCATTCAAGTGTTAACCCAGCCCGACAGCGCTTAATTTCGGTGATCTGATGCGAACTGGTATTACCACTGCAGGAAGGCTGTTGACAGAAATACAAACACTTTTAATAATATTCTAAATAATCGTATTTTTCTTTTTGTTGTTAAATATTTATGTTTTGTATTGTATTGTATGTTAACCGGAGACCTAGAAATGACGGAGAGGCTCCATCCACGCCGCAGCCGCAGTGGTGCACCACCCCACGACGACTACCTCAGTCCACTTCACCCCTCCGCCATCCCACACTGAACCCACGGTTATTGTGCGGTTCGGCCCCAGGTGGACCCCCCAGGGAACGTCTCACACCAGACGAGTGTAACCCCTATGTTTGCGTGGTAGAGTAATGGTGGTGTACGCGTACGTGGAGAACTTGTTTGCGCAGCAATCGCCGACATAGTGTAACTGAGGCGGAATAAGGGGAACCAGCCCGCATTCGCCAAGGCAGATGGAAAACCGCCTAAAAACCATCCACAGACTGGCCGGTTCACCGGACCTCGACACAAAACCGCCGGACGGATTGGTGCCGGGGACCAGGAGCTCCTTCCCGCCCGGAAAGCCGTACGATATACCGCACGGCCAACCGGGCGGGTAAAGTACTTGTGTTATTAACTTTTTATACAATAAGCAACAGAATATTTTATCAGTATATTAACCACTATAATCTGAAGAACGTACATTATGATGATGGGAATATAATACTCTCTTTTCTTGAGTTTGAGAGTGTGCTGCAGTTACGACAACTATCACTGCTGGCGTTTCGCCATGTTTCTTCTAGCCACACAGAACTTTCGAATGTCACATCCTTGATCCTCCCCAGAAATATGCAACTCCATGCAACATCTATCATTTTCATTAATATTAAGTCCGTTAATAGCTGACTAGCTGAAGACTACGTCTTTGTCCACTCTGTGCAATTAGATTTGCTCCCTTTACCAAGATCGTCTTTAGGAGGTTACACGAAGAATTTCGATAGCGTGGGCCATTTCTTCTCTTATAACACACAGCGTAATTCAGCCATCCCTTCCGACAGGTTTTGTGCAACCCATAATGCCTTCAAAAGCCACATGCGAGATTTTTATCTTCTCTCGCGCGCTACACCCAAACTATGAGTCCTACAGAAGAAATGAGCAGGATCTTTTTCCAGAATGAAATTTGCACTCTGCAGCGGAGTGAACGCTGATATGAACCTTTCTGGCAGATTGAAACTGTGTGCCGGACCGAACTCGAACTCAGGACCTTTACCTTTCGGGACCAAGCGCTCTAGAGCGCTTGCGCGCGAAAGGCAAAGGTCATGAGTTCGCGTCTCGGACCGGCATACAGTTTTAATATGCCAGGAAGTTTCAGGGTATTTTGTAGCAAATTTATTCTAGTTAAATTTTTAAGTGCGATATGTTTTCACTGGAGACCGCAGTTTTCGAGTAATTCAAGAAAAACACGTTTGAAGGTCACTTTTGTATGCTTTTCTTAATTCGAGATCTCTGGTTTCTGAAGAAAACATGTCCCAGTACGAAACTTATCTACATTAAATTTCGTGCAAAAAGGTCCTCTTCATTTTTTCTGTGGATCTAATAGTTTGCGTGTAGCGATTGACGCAATACGAAGATTTTGCTCATGGTATCTGAAGGCGTTGCAAGTTGCACAAGACCCATAGGTAGGGACGGCTTAATCGCCCTGTACATAGAACAACGAACAGCGTCTTTCTGGAAATCGTCCGAAGCTCACTTACTTTTTCCTCGGCCACTTTTTTCCTGGTGTCTGCAGTCTTGTTGTGCCGTTCTTTCCCTATCTTTACAACTGTGTTGTTTTTACTTTCAAAGCTACTGCAGTCATCTTTATGGTCTGGGCAACAGGAAGGAGTGGTTAACCTTATCCATTTTCTTTGTCAGAATACTCCCTTATCTAAAATAAGAATTCGAGGGCTTGGCTACGTAGCACACTTTTCTTTGTCTATTTCCCTTCACATTTAGGGTTTGCACCGTATATCACACTGGACATGGTTTAAAAAGAAACAAAAGTTAATAGAAACTAAAGTCACCAGATATGTAATAAGCTACGGACTTCTAGTTATACACAGCGAAACAGCAGCACCGGTTACAAGCAAGAAACAACTGGCGTGTTAGTTTGTAGCGCGGCAGCATGGATCGTGTTATTTGCCCAGGAGCGGTCCGTTACTGGACAGCTAGGCAACGAAACTACGCAACTGCTCTGCCAGTACCATCGACGCACCTCCTAGACTATAATGCACTCCAGAGTATTTCACTCATCAGTTTAGTAATGAGATACTTAGCCAACCACAGTCTGGATTTGAAAAGGGCCTCTCTACAGAGTCAGCTGCTTATAAATATACTCAGTACACAGTAAATTCATTAAATCATAAAATATCACCAGTTGGAATTTTCTGTGGTTTACTGAAGGCATGTGATTTGGTCAATCGTAATACTCTACTGGAAAAGTTAAGATTTTATGGAAGAAATACACTCCTGGAAATGGAAAAAAGAACACATTGACACCGGTGTGTCAGACCCACCATACTTGCTCCGGACACTGCGAGAGGACTGTACAAGCAATGATCACACGCACGGCACAGCGGACACACCAGGAACCGCGGTGTTGGCCGTCGAATGGCGCTAGCTGCGCAGCATTTGTGCACCGCCGCCGTCAGTGTCAGCCAGTTTGCCGTGGCATACGGAGCTCCATCGTAGTCTTTAACACTGGTAACATGCCGCGACAGCGTGGACGTGAACCGTATGTGCAGTTGACGGACTTTGAGCGAGGGCGTATAGTGGGCATGCGGGAGGCCGGGTGGACGTACCGCCGAATTGCTCAACACGTGGGGCGTGAGGTCTCCACAGTACATCGATGTTGTCGCCAGTGGTCGGCGGAAGGTGCACGTGCCCGTCGACCTGGGACCGGACCGCAGCGACGCACGGATGCACGCCAAGACCGTAGGATCCAACGCAGTGCCGTAGGGGACCGCACCGCCACTTCCCAGCAAATTAGGGACACTGTTGCTCCTGGGGTATCGGCGAGGACCATTCGCAACCGTCTCCATGAAGCTGGGCTACGGTCCCGCACAGCGTTAGGCCGTCTTCCGCTCACGCCCCAACATCGTGCAGCCCGCCTCCAGTGGTGTCGCGACAGGCGTGAATGGAGGGACGAATGGAGACGTGTCGTCTTCAGCGATGAGAGTCGCTTCTGCCTTGGTGCCAATGATGGTCGTATGCGTGTTTGGCGCCGTGCAGGTGAGCGCCACAATCAGGAGTGCATACGACCGAGGCACACAGGGCCAACACCCGGCACCATGGTGTGGGGAGCGATCTCCTACACTGGCCGTACACCACTGGTGATCGTCGAGGGGACACTGAATAGTGCACGGTACATCCAAACCGTCATCGAACCCATCGTTCTACCATTCCTAGACCGGCAAGGGAACTTGCTGTTCCAACAGGACAATGCACGTCCGCATGTATCCCGTGCCACCCAACGTGCTCTAGAAGGTGTAGGTCAACTACCCTGGCCAGCAAGATCTCCGGATCTGTCCCCCACTGAGCATGTTTGGGACTGGATGAAGCGTCGTCTCACGCGGTCTGCACGTCCAGCACGAACGCTGGTCCAACTGAGGCGCCAGGTGGAAATGGCATGGCAAGCCGTTCCACAGGACTACATCCAGCATCTCTACGATCGTCTCCATGGGAGAATAGCAGCCTGCATTGCTGCGAAAGGTGGATATACACTGTACTAGTGCCGACATTGTGCATGCTCTGTTGCCTGTGTCTATGTGCCTGTGGTTCTGTCAGTGTGATCATGTGATGTATCTGACCCCAGGAATGTGTCAATAAAGTTTCTCCTTCCTGGGACAATGAATTCACGGTGTTCTTATTTCAATTTCCAGGAGTGTAGTTCAGCACATTGCAGTTTTAGTTCTTATTTAAGAAACGGGCCAGAAGGTTCCCTAGACTATTCGAGTAATATGAAGGTGGACACCACATCATCACCATAAAGAAAAACTACAACGAGATTCCCACAGGGCTCCATCATTGGCCCATTTACTTGTGTTAATGGTCTACCATTTTACCTGAATCATAATACAGAATTAGTCCTGGCTGCAGATTGTATGAGTACAAGTATTGTGAAGTCGACCAAAGAAGCACCATCAAAGAGTATCATAAATAATGCTTTTGCGGAAGTTACTAACTGGCTTTTCACAAATGGGCTATCTTTCACCACTGAAAAAACACAGCTAATCCAATTTTGCACTGTCAAAAATAGCCTCATCGCTATTAACCAAGTACACCAAAAAAGACTCAATAAACAGGGTACAAATTTCTAAATTCTAAGGTGCATAGCAGACCAACTGAGTAGAAAGTTCTGAGTTGTTAGGTACACATATTGATGACAACTTCTGAAGATCGTATAGTAAATCTGATAATAGCTTTATGTTCAGGTACTTTTACCAAAAGAATTATTGCCAATTTTGGGCATATTAAAATGAACAAATTTATATATTTTGTGCATTATAATTTTCTTATTTCTTATGTGATATCCTCATTTATTGAAAAAGTATTCACTGCGCAAAAAAAAAAAAAATTAGAATTTTGTGTAGGTTCACACATGTATATATCTCTTTAAGCAACTGAAACTCGTAACCACCGCCTCACAGTTTATTAATTCACCTATGCAATTTCTTGTCAACAATAGAGATTTTCACAACTACAACACCAGAAGCAAAAATAATCAGCATTAATCTCTAATGAATTTTGTTCTGTCACAGGAAGAGGTAAAACCTGCAGTTACAAAAACTCTCACAAGCTCCTCATAGAAATGGAAAATGGGATACTGCAAAGTGTTTTCAGATGTTTCCTTCTACACGTCCTTGAATAGAAATAATCATTTACAAAGAAAAAACCTATAAACGACCAGCGTATACTCATATAAATGATTTTCGTGTTGTTTTAATATGTGTTACATTTTTTGTTTATTTGGCACCTTCTGAATCATAAAGTTTATCATGAATTATAACGTTTATCATGAATAAGACTGTAGAACATGCAACTAACTGACTAACGAAAGACTGGGAAGCTGCGCAGGTCACACCGATACACAAGAAAGGAAACACACGTAATCCGCTGAATTATAGATCCACATCACTTACGTCGGTTTGAAGTTGTATTTTGGAGCAAATTATGAAATACCTCGAAAGAAACGATCTATTGTCACATAACCATCATGGATTCAGAAAATATGGAACATGAAGTTACGAGTACATTCGACAGAGCACCTCAAGTAGACGGCATATTTCTAGATCTCTTCAAGGCATCTGGCTTGGTTCCTAACAAGCAGCTTCTAATCAAATTGCATGCCTATGGAGTATCTTCTCAGCTGGTCTACTGAATTCAGGAAGGTCACAGTTTGTAGTAATTGACAGGAATTCATCTAGTAGTAATTTACCGGTCTTCTGCTGTTCTTAATCTACGCAGGGTGAACATTAATAAAACCGACAAACTGCGGGGACAGATTCTTGATTGGAAATTGAGGAAAATAAGGTCCTATAAACATGTGTCCGGAAATGGACGGTGCGCTGCAGCGACAACAAATTGTCTTGGAACACAGTACAGAGCTGCATTGCATCCACGTAACAACAGATGTTCAAAATGGCCTCATTCCTGATGATAGGGATAGTAGCGGTTGTCATGCAGGATACACATGATCGCATTTTGGTTTACATCGTGTTGGCGGGTCACTTGCCTGGAGCTTGTACTAGGGTTTGTCTCAGTATCCTGTAGAACCCTATCAGCCAAATCTGGTGTACGCACAGCTCGCCGACTCCCTGCACATTCGTCTGTCTGAAAAGACCCATGATCGGACAAACGCCCAAAAAGGGCTCGAAATGTGGCATCTGCTTGGTAGTCTGTGATAGTACTTGTTTTGGTGCAGCAGTGTTGTCTCTCGACCGTTTCCATCCACTTGGTCGTCCAAAAATACTATTTCGGCTTGTTCCCGACGTGAATACCGGACAAGTCTGTTGCTTACATTACTCTGTGTCAATCACACAGCCTGCAACAAACAAAGACTGGTCAGAGGAACTTTCATTCATCAGAGCCATCAACGGTGGCAACAATGCGTTTCCGACCACATGTTCATTGAATCGCTTTTGCAGTCGGGAATCCGTCCCTGCAGTTTGTCACTTTTATTGATGTGCAGCCTGTACAACGAATTTAAGAGACTGAGATGTTGTCTTTAATGCTTAATGTTGTATGATTTATCTTCGAAACGGACTTTGATCATTTATCTTAAGTAAGATGTATCGAACCTCCCATCCGTATCTAGATTTATAAAATATTATTTACCTTGTTATTTCGTTGGTGGCCTCTTTGTCATCAGTGGGATATGGTGCTGGTCTCGGATCCTATTTCTGATACGAGGAGACATTATATGGTGAAAGGACTCTTTCAGGTAGCTTCCAGTCATTATTTAATGAAATACAGCGTATGAACTTTGGAACAACTATATTTACTAATATTTACACACAGTGATCTTTAACACAAAATATTTCTACTGTCAGCAGTACTACAAGGACACATCAGCTCCATTTACAATAGCTCTTCCGCCAAGACTGTCCATTTCACATCACATTCAGCGTCCACAACGAAGAAGAACAGAGATATAATACAAAATGAAAGAGTTTACAATTTGGACGATAATAATCACTAGTACGTCTTTGAAACAATAAAACTGAATTTGCAGAAATTTAAACAAAATGTTTCAACATTCCTTCCAGTATGTATAATGTGAATATTAAAATTTGAAACAATTGTTCTTTGTGAATATGTGTTTGTACGAAATTATTATTATTGTGTTATTGACTTGATTGCTGTGAAGGATAATCTGCCCAGCTGTCTTAGATTGTTGGCAGATGATACTGTCATATACCGTCTAGCAAAGTCATGACTAGATCAAAACCAATTACAAAATAGTTTGGACATAACTGCATGGTGTGAAAAGTGCCAGTTGATCCTGAACAGTAAAAGTGTTAGATTAATCGCATGGGCACTGAAAAAAAATTAAATTTCGTTCGAACCATAAATTACACAATTTATAAATTGTTGATTTGACTGGGGGCCTAATAATTGCAGTTACGAATAATTAAAACTGGAACGATCACACAGAAATTTTTGTGCGTAAGTTGAATGATAACCAGCGTTTTTTGGCAGAAGACTTAGAAGATGCAACAAATCTACTAGTGAGTCTGCCTACATTGCGATTGTACTTCTTCTTCTTCTTCTTCTTCTTCTTCTTCTTGAGTATTGCCGCATGGCATTGGGTCCTTACGGGATAGAAGTGACGGAGGACATCGAAAAACTTCAATGAAGGGCGGCTCGATTTGTATTGTCGCAAAATAGGGGAGAGAGTATCTTAGTGAATTTTAACTTACGCATATGACAATGAAGCTTTTGTTTTCGAAAGAAGCATCCAATTTTTCAACGGTATGCAACATGCAAACACATACAACCTTGCGTACATTCTTTTTTATATTTTTTCTTCTTTAGCTGATGTAATTCTATGTTTATAAATATGTTTTCGTCATTCAGCTCTCCCACTAGAGATCAACAGCCGTAATTGCAAAACAGTATTTTCAACTACCATAATTCTTCTCGCGTTTGTGTGGTGGCACTGTGAACGCTTCCAGTCTAGTAATAATTGCCTATTTTCTTTCAAAGGTAGATTACTTTCTGCACACCGATAGTGATTCGTAGTGTCATGTTTCGTACAAGAAGTCTTTGTTTACTGGTGTCTTGCATTTTTTACAGTTTTCGAAGACTGATGTGGACTTACCACGTTCGTAATTGCACTTCTTTCGTGTTTTATGCATGTTTCCCTGTGGCCTTTCTTTTTTTTCAGTTGTGAGTTGTGTTTGTGTTTTAAAACTGCATAATTTAAGCATTTCCGTGAGTAAATCCTGTTTAGACTCATAATAACTCGAAAATTACTTCACTTCCAAATTCTGCGCTGTTAATTTTTTTGCCTACTTCAGTATCACTACAAATCGACAGAACCATACTTTTTGGCTCGGACTGGCATTTACGCAGCTGTAATGATGAACAGTCTTGCATTTGATACGCGTAATACCTTTTAATGCCCTTGTATTGCAGTAACAATTGCACTGGATATTGTGCATCACACTGTCGATCATGGGCCTAGCTTCTCTAAAGCCTTTTAGTAGATCCACGGGAGGATTATATCGTCCAAGCACGCCGGCACTTTTATTCATGTCTCTATTTGGATAACAGTCGATTCGACAGTCCTTTAGACGCCACTTGTAAAGTCAAGTTCTTTAAAATTATCCGTTTCAGTTGGAGGTGAAGTCGGATTCTCAAATATTAGTAAAAAGTTAAAATTTTGACCGAACAGCATAATCTTTTCCATAAAATCACAAATCTCACAAGTGTTTCGAGAGCAGGTAACATCTTCAGGTAAAAATTACAGTAACTTTCCAAAAACATTTATCGATATTTGCTTTATTAAAGTATAACGTTAAGATTCTTGTATATTTTACGTGAGGTTGACAGCCTGCTCGGAATGTGTCATTTGTCTTGTGGTCTTATCACGAATTTTATGTAATTGAGCCACTGTTTAAATATTTTACTTAGATGGCCCTTAATGTAACTTGCCTGTCAACACCTGGAAAAATACTATTTTCATAAAATGTACGTAGTTCTAACTAAAAAACATGAAATTGAAGTAGGATGAAAATTGTAGGGCGATAAGAGTGCTTCTTGATGAACATGTAATTTACTGTACATGAAATCTATGCATTCACAGTCTTACTTAGAAGCTTGAAACTACGTACACAGTAACAAGAGGCCCATTAAAATAAAATAAAAAAATAAAAAAAAAAAAAAAAAAAAGGCTACAAACATGTCGTTTCAGTTACAAGCTTCTATTCTAGAAATGGAAAAAAGAACACATTGACACCGGTGTGTCAGACCCACCATACTTGCTCCGGACACTGCGAGAGGGCTGTACAAGCAATGATCACACGCACGGCACAGCGGACACACCAGGAACCGCGGTGTTGGCCGTCGAATGGCGCTAGCTGCGCAGCATTTGTGCACCGCCGCCGTCAGTGTCAGCCAGTTTGCCGTGGCATACGGAGCTCCATCGTAGTCTTTAACACTGGTAACATGCCGCGACAGCGTGGACGTGAACCGTATGTGCAGTTGACGGACTTTGAGCGAGGGCGTATAGTGGGCATGCGGGAGGCCGGGTGGACGTACCGCCGAATTGCTCAACACGTGGGGCGTGAGGTCTCCACAGTACATCGATGTTGTCGCCAGTGGTCGGCGGAAGGTGCACGTGCCCGTCGACCTGGGACCGGACCGCAGCGACGCACGGATGCACGCCAAGACCGTAGGATCCAACGCAGTGCCGTAGGGGACCGCACCGCCACTTCCCAGCAAATTAGGGACACTGTTGCTCCTGGGGTATCGGCGAGGACCATTCGCAACCGTCTCCATGAAGCTGGGCTACGGTCCCGCACAGCGTTAGGCCGTCTTCCGCTCACGCCCCAACATCGTGCAGCCCGCCTCCAGTGGTGTCGCGACAGGCGTGAATGGAGGGACGAATGGAGACGTGTCGTCTTCAGCGATGAGAGTCGCTTCTGCCTTGGTGCCAATGATGGTCGTATGCGTGTTTGGCGCCGTGCAGGTGAGCGCCACAATCAGGAGTGCATACGACCGAGGCACACAGGGCCAACACCCGGCACCATGGTGTGGGGAGCGATCTCCTACACTGGCCGTACACCACTGGTGATCGTCGAGGGGACACTGAATAGTGCACGGTACATCCAAACCGTCATCGAACCCATCGTTCTACCATTCCTAGACCGGCAAGGGAACTTGCTGTTCCAACAGGACAATGCACGTCCGCATGTATCCCGTGCCACCCAACGTGCTCTAGAAGGTGTAGGTCAACTACCCTGGCCAGCAAGATCTCCGGATCTGTCCCCCACTGAGCATGTTTGGGACTGGATGAAGCGTCGTCTCACGCGGTCTGCACGTCCAGCACGAACGCTGGTCCAACTGAGGCGCCAGGTGGAAATGGCATGGCAAGCCGTTCCACAGGACTACATCCAGCATCTCTACGATCGTCTCCATGGGAGAATAGCAGCCTGCATTGCTGCGAAAGGTGGATATACACTGTACTAGTGCCGACATTGTGCATGCTCTGTTGCCTGTGTCTATGTGCCTGTGGTTCTGTCAGTGTGATCATGTGATGTATCTGACCCCAGGAATGTGTCAATAAAGTTTCTCCTTCCTGGGACAATGAATTCACGGTGTTCTTATTTCAATTTCCAGGAGTGTATTTACATCTGATAATCAAAATTAAAGTTACTTTTCTATAACTAATCAGTGTGCATTTTTTCTTCCTGTTGGTAGTCCTTTAGTGTCTGTGGTCTACTTCACTCCAGATAGTATCCTGAAATATTCAAAAAATTTTCAGCCTTCTAACTCAAATATATTTTTTGTGGATAAAATAAATATGTCAGAAAATTTAATTCTCAGAAAATTCAGCTCAGAGTTATATTTCATGTATGGAACACCTCTGTTATTCCTTATACATTCCAGCTAAACCATCTTCTCGATTTACATGTTTGTCATATCCTCTCTTCCTTTCCTTGTTTCTCCTTGTTCTGGTTCCTTTAGCTGTTTCAAGGACCCACTTTTCACCTTTGTCCACTATCATAAAATCAACTGCCACTAATGATTGCCTCACACTGAAGCCAGAATATATTCCTAGCAACTCTAGAACCTCAGTGCCAAAACAGCATAATAACTTTCGAGAATGATAAAATAGCAAATACACAAAAAAGAGAAATGTTTATAGGTAAAACAGTGCTCGAAAACCAAAGAGATACTAGGAAAAACATAATACCATCGCAAAGTGAGTCTTCTAATGTAGCTGCCAACTCTACAAAAGGTTGTATAGTATATCTTTCCCGAATGGAAGCATAATGAGAACATTTGACGTGTCAAAGCAGAGGAAACATGGGTGTGACAGCACACTGAGAGATCCTTAACCCTTCAATGCGTTGCTTTGCAGATATGCAAAGCAAAGTTTCAACTCTGTTTTCGCCGTTGTTCTTGAAGTTTAACGCTTGAAACTGCCTTGCTGATGTGCTATGTTGTATTATGACGGTAACTGATAAGATTCTGCCACTAGAATGCGCTACTGAGTGTATGACACTCAGAGTAGCATTGTAAGTCAGGCTGACATTGCTCTCTTTCGACGGTGATTGTTAGTAGTTGAATGGAAGAACACGTGTATGCAAAAAAATTTTGTGTTTAAAACTTCATACGGTTTTGCATATGTGCAAAGTGTCACTTATGAGTGTATATGTTTCCCACAGTTTTGCATAAATGCAAACTGAATAAAAATAATTTTTTTTCTGAATTAAAAACATCTTATTTTTTTCAATATTTTTCCTGACATCCTTGAACAATTTGAAATACAAAAAAAAATATTTTAACATCTAAAAAAAATAACTTCCTCATATCCAGTTCAGTTCTTTTAATTACGATTTTGTTCGAAAAAACTCTAAGCATCGTTTTAAGACGAAAACCAAAAATTCGATTTTTTTTTTTTTTTTTTTCGTTAGTAGGTGACCTTAAGTCAAGTAAGGCTGTCGGTTCGACGTGAATGATTGGTTCGATGTGACTGAGTGACTAGAAGCTGTGCAAAGGAATTACCCATGTCCGCCGAGGGCCGAAGACGTGCTCCAGAGCAACGGGCGCAACGGAAGCAGCGCGCTGGCGCCCAGCTGTCTTTGGCTACCCGCGCCACCGTCCTTGCTCTGGAGTGCGCGTGACCTGGCCGCGCGCCCGGCTTGGCCCAGGTTGGCGCCTGACGGGTAGGCCGCCAGGCTTTCACTGACACAGCCAGACAGCACGCGACCAACACCTGCTGCCGCCGTCCTCGGCCTTCATTCACGGCGGAGGACGATTCAGCGCTCGCGTCTCCCCACGACCGACGGCACGGTGTGCCAGCTTTGTAAACGCCTGGAAACATTCAGAAGACTGTGTACGGTAGTGATGGACATTACGCTATGTCCATCACTACCATACACGTCCTTACACAGACTTTTTATTCTTATCTACACTATTGGACATTAAAATTGCTACACCAAGAAGAATTGCAGATGATAAACGGGTATTCATTGGACAAATATATTATTCTAGAACCGACATGTGATTACATTTTCACGCAATTTGGGTGGGTAGATCCTGAGAAATCAGTACCCAGAACAACCACCTCTAGCCGTAATAGCGGCCTTGATACGCCAGGGCATTGAGTCAAACAGAGCTTGGATGGCGTATGCAGGTACAGCTGCCCATGCAGCTTCAACACAGTTCATCAAGAGTAGTGACTGGCGTATTGTTACAAGCCAGTTTGCCCGGCCACCATTGACCAGACGTTTTTAATCGGTAAGAGATCTGGAGAATGAATGTGCTGGCCAGGGTAGCAGTGGAACATTTTCTGTAACCAGAAAGGCCCTTACAGGACCTGCAACATGCGGTCGTGCATTATCCTGCTGAAATGTAGGGTTTCGCAGGGATCGAATGAAGGGTAGAGTCACGGGTCGTAACGCATTCATTGTTCAAAGTGCCGTCAATGCGAACAAGAGGTGACCGAGACGTGTAACCAATGGCACTCCATACCATCACGCCGGTGAAACGCCAGTATGGCGATGACGAATACACGCTTCCAATGTGCGTTCACCGCGATGTCGCCAAACACGGATGCGACCATCACGATGCTGTAAACAGAACCTGGATTCATCCAAAAAAATTACGTTTTGCCATTCGTGCACCCAGGTTCGTCGTTGAGTACACCATCGCAGGCGCTCCTGACTGTGATGCAGCGTCAAGGGTAACCGCAGCCATGGTCTCCGAGCTGAGAGTCCATGCTGCTGCAAACGTCGTCGAACTGTTCGTGCAGATGGTTGTTGTCTTGCAAATGTCCCCATCTGTTGATTCAGAGATCGAGACGTGGCTGCACGATCCGTTACAGCCATGCGGATAAGATGCCTGTCATCTCGACTGCTAGTGATACGATGCCGTTGGGACCCAGCACGGCGTTCCGTTTTACCCTCCTGAAGCCACCGATTCCATATTCTGCTAACAGTCATTGGATCTCGACCAACGCGAGCAGCAATGTCGCGATACGATAAACCGCAATCGCGATAGGCGAAGTCGGAAACGTGATGGTACGCGTTTCTCCTCCTTACACGAGGCATCACAACAACGTTTCACCAGGCAACGCCGGTCAACTGCTGTTTGTGTATAGAAACTTTCTTCATGTCAGCACGTTGTAGGTGTCGCCACCGGCGCCAACATTGTGTGAATGCTCTGAAAAGCTAATCATTTGCATATCACAGCACCTTCTTCCTGTCGGTTAAATTTCGCGTCTGTAGCACGTAATCTTCGTGGTGCAGCAATTTTAATGGCCAGTAGTGTACTTGCGACCTACCACAGCTTAGAATGGGTAGTAGTAAATATCTACGGCCAGACGACTTGTCCAGCGTAGCAGTATCTATGTTGACGGGATACTACATAGAGTCGTGATTAAAACTATCTGAACACCTAGTATTATTCGGATATGTGTTTATTCAAATCTTCTTTTTATCAATGTCCACCTCCCTTCTCTCTCTTTCCACCTCCTTCACCCCCAACTGTATGTCCATTGTCTCCTGACCCTCTCTCTGTCCATCTGCCTCTTCCCACTTTCTCTGTCCATCTTTCTCTGTCTCTTCATCTACTCCTCTCCCTCTCTGTCCATCTCCTCCTCCCCCCTCTGTGTCTATCACCTCGTTCATTTCTCTCTTTCCTCCTCCTCTTTTCTTTCTCTGGCCATCTTCTTATATTGTCTTTCTCTGTCCATCTCGTCCTCTTCTGTCCATTTCGCCGTTTCCTTGTTTCTGTCCATCTGTTCCTTCCCCTTATCTATATCCAACTACTCTTTCTCCCTCGTTGTCCATCTCCTCACTCCCCTTCTCTCTCCACCTTATCCCTCCTCCCAGTAATTGAGTTTGCTGTCTCTTACCCACAGGAAGTAATAAGTCTGATTGAAACCGATCCAGGGGTGTAGGAGAAGCGTCCGCAGCTCGTGGTCGTGCGGTGGCGTTCTCGCTTGCCACGCCCGGGTTCCCGGGTTCGATTCCCGGCGGGGTCAGGGATTTTCTCTGCCTCGTGATGACTGGGTGTTGTGTGCTGTCCTTAGGTTAGTTAGGTTTAAGTAGTTCTAAGTTCTAGGGGACTGATGACCATAGATGTTAAGTCCCATAGTGCTCAGAGCCATTTGAACCATTTGTGTAGGAGAAGCGTTTTAGCCTCTGATTTGGCCCTATTCGCATATGTCACATATATATCACATAAATGTAACGGATCTCATACATATTTTTACACATATTTCACCTGTATCTCTAGCGAATTTCTTCCAGCAGTTTCGTTTTCATGCAGATCAATCATTACGTCACATCTCCCGAAATATGGTTCGTGCATCGACATAATTTTGTAGGTACATCCAGCAGTATGTGTCGATACTGTCTGTGAAATACGTTGCAAATAGAGATAATACTTAAAAGTAATGAATTAAAACGTCACGCGTGAGAGGGCAGTTTTTCAGACATCGTTGTGCTTATGAAGTCATATCTTATGATCTAGATGTCGTACAATTATACGTTTTTTTAAGTTAATTCATTAGTATTTGTTAATACCGTCTGCATGATGTGTTGGAAATAGAGTTGGTGGTACAGAAGTAATAACTTAAAAAGTAATGTCTGATACGGCAGTTATACTGCATGAACACTAAAATGTAATAAGCCATAAACTTTTTTGCTTTCATCATTTTGTGGTGGTGTCAACGCGAAAAAGTATCCTAATTGCTCTCATTCTCAAACACTGGAGGTGTGTAGTCTGGCTATCTTCGCGTCTTCAGCTACACTTCTTTCACACTGCCCCACACCTTTCAGATGTCGGTGGTTCTTACCCCAACAGTGCTTCTTTCCAGAAGTGATGTGCGTACCAAGTTTGGTTGAAATCGATCCAGTGGTTTACGACGAGATGTGGAACATAGATTCATACACATACATCAACTTCTACAATATGTATGGATTCAGAGGACAACATTAGATAACAGTTATCACCCCCTTCCATGCAACATTGGTACGAAGGACCACCTGACAGGCAACATTTGGATGAAGTAAGCTCTGCAATTTAACAGCACTCCGGAGCACCCTCTATCACGGGACATCGTGACACAGGCACTCTATAGGCACAGGAGATATGCGTATGGCTGTACGAAGTAACGTGATTCCATAGAGTTCTGTCATTCACCACTAGATGACCATGACATCACTTTCACAGCAGCGGGGAACTGTAATTCATCATAGTTTAGCCAATTTGTAATGAGAGACGAGGGTCACTCCAAAAGAAATGCACACAGATTTTTTTTTAAATCCATCTTTTATTCTACATGTTTGAAAGTTTTATAGTGTGTATATACATCGTTTAGGAACAATATTTTCATTTCACCACATAATTTCCATCCCTCTCAACTGCCTTACGCCATCTTGGAACCAGCGCCTGTATACCCGCACGGTAAAATTCTGGCTCAACCTGTTGGAACCACAGTTTGACAGCGTGCACAAGGGAGTCATCGTCTTCAAACCTTGTTCCACGAAGAGAGTCTTTCAGTTTCCCAAAGAGATGATAGTCACATGGAGCCAGGTCAGGACCGTAAGGCGGGTGTTTCAGTGTTGTCCATCCGAGTTTTGTGATTGCTTCCATGGTTTTTGACTGACATGTGGCCGTGCATTGTCGTGCAACAGCAAAACATCCTGCTTTTGCCGATGTGGTCGAACATGACTCAGTCGAGCTTGAAGTTTCTTCACTGTCGTCACATATTCATCAGAATTTATGATGGTTCCAGTTGGCATGATGTCCAAAAGCAACAGTCCTTCGGAATCGAAAAACACCATAACTTTTCCAGCAGAAGGTGTGGTTTTGAATTTTTTTTCCTTGGGTGAATTTGCATGATGCCACTCCATTGATTGCCTCTTCGTCTCTGGTGGTGAAATATGATTGAGCCATGTTTCATCACCTGTCACAATTCTTCCAAGAAATTCATCTCCACCATTCTCGTACTCTTCCAAAAGTTCTCTGCATACCGTTTTTCTTGTTTATTTGTGAGCCACTTTCAACATCCTCGGAACCCACCTGGCACAAACCTTTTAAACGCCAACACTTTCAGTATTCTGCAAACACTTCCTTCCCCTATCCCAACGTAGCGTGACAATTCCTTCAGTGCTTCTGACGAACGTCAAGTGTAGCAGCCATCTTGAAGACATGGTGTGACGGAGCCACTCACGGTGAAACCTTGCCGTCTCCTCTCTACCTCTTTTGTTAATGATAACCTTCCCTTTTACAATAAACTATGAAACCTTTCCTTAGGATTTCTATCTCTTGCTTAATAATAACAAATGAAATCTTCCCTTTGAAATTTATTCTTTCTCAATCTTTGCATACAAATTTTTTACTGCTTATTAAAAGTTATTTTCTGATTATTTCGACGAAACATAGAATGTGTCGTCGTGGCCCTCAGTCGTTATCTGCAATAACCCGAAACTGTTCCTTACCTTTTTTACTGTTACTGGATCGCCATCTGACTGCTACATCGAACTGCGACATGAATATACTTACTCTGGTTTACTATACTCTATTAACTGCTGGTGGGCTGTCATAATAAGTGGCTGTATTTATTACCAAAGCTGACGTTATTCTTTAATAGCAAAGCTGGCGTTATTCTTTAATTAATTTGACTGAAGTTACGTAATTCATAGTTACACTTTTTCTTGACAACAATAAATTTTTTGCAAAGTTTTATGTTGATGGTTTTTGGGATGGATTATAATCAGTAATGCAACATTGCTGGCAAAAATTAATTATATTCTGAAAACGCTTCAAATATTTACTGTTGGTAATGAAATGATTTTACAAACGTTCAAATGGGACTTACTTTTTACAATAATCTTACAACTAGCAATGCGCAAACATACCTTCAGTAGTCTTGAGTTTCTCAAAAAATTAATTCAAAAATATTAGTTCTCTGTACATCCGTTTATAATCTCTTGTAAATCATAGATGGTGGCAGGCAGGCACACCGCTCCTCTCAACCTCTCGCTACAGACCTGCTACCGACTCGCTTCACTTCTCGCTTACTACTGACTTCCTACGAACGCTAGAGTGCGGTCTCTGCTGCCAACAATGCTTTCTGGTGCAGGCAATCCCTGATACCATCACAAAATGTACAAATGCGCGGTCTTTCCCGCTCTTTTCTTAAAATGTATCCATACGCGGTCTCTCCCACCCTCTTTAAAATTATATCAATTTGCGGTCTCTCTTGTCAACAATACTTTGATGCAGACATTCCCTGCTACCTCAATGATTTCCTACATGACAAATATTAATGATTCCTACTTAATCCTATTAATAAAATATAAAGATCTTTCATAAATTGTGATTTGACAATAGACAATGGAAATATACGCGTCTTACAACGGGAACAGGGTGAACTAAGTTTGGAAACAAGCGGGAAGGATGTATCTACACACTGTAAAACTTTCACACATGCAGAATGAAAACTGTATTTTTACAAAAATAGTGTGCATTTCTTTTGGAGTGACCCTCGTATTTATAAAACATGCACCCAAACTTTCCTCGTAAATCAATCTGTCTGTTAGTGAAAACCTATTAAAATCCCTTTAGTGGTTACTAAGATTAGCCCGAACAGGCACAACTGCGACAGAGGACTTCAATTTATAAATATAGACAGAAAGAACGTTCCAAGAACATAAATAGTTAGATGGATAGAGCTGATCGTTTCACCTTGCATGCTCGTCTTCCAAGCATTTTCTTCGTGTTCTTTTCAGTACTGCTGATAACACTGTCCTCCAGCTGCTAATCTTTACTTTGGCGTAAAATCGAATTCACAGCACCGTACAAAAATTGTCTGACCGGCCCTGACAGACGGAGGTGTAAGAGTGTCAAGTGCTGGCGTCTGCTGAAAGGCGGCTTGCGAGTTAATCGTGGGAGGCGCCGGAGTAAACAGTGGGCGTGGTTGGCGCGTCGCGGGCCCGCTCGCGGGCCGTGGGCCGCGGGTGCATGGGAACGGCGGCAGGGAGAGCGCCGGCGCGCTGCCCGCTCTGCCCGGCAATCAAGGCGTGACAGGCGCGGCCGAAGAAAGCCCGGCAGGAAGATGAGTCAGCCGCGCCGTCCGCTGCAACGGGCCGCGCGCCTCCCGTGTCCCACAGCCGCCACCTGCAGAGCCTCTTCCGACCCTCGACCCCTGTGGCCATCTGCAGAAACTACGCCCCAACACTTGGCAACGCTCAGCCACGTCGCATCCCAGCTTACACGCTATTATCAAAGACGAAATAGATACCTCCGCAACCAACAGGCATTCGGTCTTCATCTCTGTAACTCTAGTTCCTTGCACGCCAAACCTCACTAGAAATCAGTCAGTTAACAAAACCTATTAAAGCGTTTCTCTTGACTGAATGGGCCGCTTCTTTCTTTACGAGTTAATTTCTCTATAACAGTTTTCATACACAAATCGACATACTTTACTATAAGCTTTTGCCTTACATGAATTATCTGCTGACATACTCCGATACTACACCATTGGCCATTAAAATTGCTACACCTCGAAGATGACGAGCTACACACGCGAAATTTAGCCGACAGGAAGAAGATGCTCTGATATGCAAATGATTAGCTTTTCAGAGCATTCACACAAGGTTGGCGCCGGTGGCGACACCTACAACGTGCTGACATGAGGAAAGTTACCAACCGATTTCTCATACACAAACAGCAGTTGACCGGCCTTGCCTGGTGAAACGTTGTGATGCCTCGTGTAAAGAGGAGAAATGCGTACCATCACGTTTACGACTTTGATAAAGGTCGGATTGAAGCCTATCGCGATTACGGGTTATCGTATCGCGACATTGCTGCTCGCGTTGGTCGAGATCCAATGACTGTTAGCCGAATATGGAATCGGTGGGTTTCAGGAGGGTAATACGGAACGCCGTGCTGGATCCCAACGGCCTTGTATCACTAGCAGTCCAGATGACACGCAAAGTATCCGCATGGCTATTACAGATCGTGCAGCCACGTCTCGATCCCTGAGTCAACAGATGGGGACGTTTGCAAGACAACAACCATCTACACGAACAGTTCGACAACGTTTGCAGCAGCACGGGCTATCAGCTCGGAGACTATGGCTGCAGTTACCCTTGACACTGCATCACAGACAGGAGCGACTGCGATGGTGTACTCGACGACGAACCTGGGTGCACGAATGGCAAAACGTCATTTTTTCTGATGAATCCAGGTTCTGTTCACAGCATCATGATGGTCGCGTCCGTGTTTGGCGACATCGCGGTGAACGCACATTGGAAGCGTGTATTCGTCATCGCCATACTGGCGTATCACCCAGCGTGATGGTATGGGATGTGATTGGTTACACGTCACGGTCACCTCTTGTTCGCATTGACGGCACTTTGAACAGTGGACGTCACATTTCAGATGTGTTACGACCCAAGGCTCTACCCTTCATTCGATCCCTGCGAAACCCTACATTTCAGCAGGATAATGCACGACCCGCATGTTGCATGTCCTGTACGGGCCTTTCTGGATACAGAAAATGTTCCACTGCTGCTCTGGCCAGTACATTCTCCAGGTCTCTCACCAATCGAAAACGTCTGGTCAATCGTGGCTGAGCAACTGGCTCGTCACAATACGCCAGTATTACTCTTGATGAACTGTGGTATCGTGCTGAAGCTGCATGGGCAGCTGTACCTCTACACGCCATCCAAGCTCTGTTTGACTCAATGGCCAGGCGTATCAAGGTCGTTATTACGGTCAGAGGTGGTTGTTCTGGGTACTGATTTCTCAGGATCTACGCACCCAAATTGCGTGAAAATGTAATGACATGTCAGTTCTAGTATAATATATTTGTCCAATGAATACCCGTTTATCATCTGCATTTCTTCTTGGTGTAGCAATTTTAATGGCCAGTAGTGTATTAACGCGTTGCTCTTGACTGGATGGACCCCTTCTAACTCTAAGAGTTAATTTTTCTATAACAATTTGCATACAGAAATCGGCATACTTTACTGTAAGCTTTTGCGTTACATGAATTATCTGCTGACGTACTCTGATACTATATACGTAGCCTCTCACTTCTTCTGCTATATTATGGACGAGATGTGGAACATACATTCGTCAACATACACATACACATTACATCTCCAGTCACATTAATTTGGCCACTTGTCAAAAGCTCGAATAACCACCTCTTCCCACGCGGACCACCGTGAGACGTGCAATAAGAGAAGGTTCTGGAAGGTACGACAGGGATGTAGAGCCATGTCGACTACAGCACCGTGGCCAGCTGCGCTAGATTTCGCAGTTGAGGATCCAAGCCGCGAACAATCCGATAGTCGCTGTCCCACCCATTCGCTGTTGGGTTTGTGTATGGGACCTTGGCGGCCAGGAAATACAGGAAACCCTTCCTGGTGCTCTTCGAATAACGCATGTACAGTGCACGTAGTATTGTTCCGCTGGTAGATGCCACATGGTCCCCGAGGATCAATGCATACTTGTGTTGATCCACTGTGCCTCCCAGAACGACGACAACACCCAGGGAATGCCGTGAAAACATTCCCCAGGCCATAATGCTCCCTCCTTGCTTGCTCTTAGACGTTCCACGCCGTACACACATCTGTTCGATGGAGTTTGGAACTTGATTCATGTGAAAAGGCCAGCTGCGGCCGTGAACGTCAAGTTACGGTATTGACGTGCAAATTCCAGCCTTCATCGCCAGTCAGTGCATGATCCAGGCGCCTGGTGCGGGGACCCATATGCAGCTACGTTCCCTAAACGATCGTAGAGGAGAAACTGTTCGCAGCTCCTTGGTTCGTCTGGACGATTAGATGCTCAACGGTTGCACATCTATTCTCCCACACACATCTCCGCAACCGTCGTTCACTCCTGTTATCTATGACCACTGGTGCACCACAATTGCCTCAGCACCTGGTTTGGAAAGCACCATTTTGACAGCCACGGTATGGTTTAACCGCAGCGCCACGCAAACAGTTTACAGACCAAACCGTTTCGGAAATGCTTCCATCCTTGGCCCGAGAGCATCCGTTTCCGCATTACGACAAGATCCCACCCCTCCCCCGCCAATAATAATAATAATAATAATAATTCCATGTGACACAACGGCGTGGCGCAAGTCTTCCAATAAGATGCCTCTTCTGCGACTTGCTGACCTACCCCCGAATCCCATCGGAAAATGGGTCCTGTAGTTTAGTGTGAGATTAGGAAATGAGACACTTAAAGTAGTAAAGTAGTAAAGGAGTTTTGCTATTTGGGGAGCAAAATAACTGATGATGGTCGAAGTAGAGAGGATATAAAATGCAGACTGGCAATGGCAAGGAAACCGTTTCTGAAGAAGAGAAATTTGTTAACATCGAGTATAGATTTAAGTGTCAGGAAGTCGTTTCTGAAAGTATTTGTATGGAGTGTAGCCATGTATGGAAGTGAAACATGGACGATAAATAGTTTGGTCAAGAAGAGAATTGAAGCTTTTGAAATGTGTTGCTACAGAAAAATGCTGAAGATTAGGTGGGTAGATCACATAACTAATGAGGAGGTATTGAATAGAATTGGGGAGAAGAGAAGTTTCAAAAAATGACTCTGAGCACTATGGGACTTAAACAGCTGTGGTCATCAGTCCCCTATAACTTAGAGCTACTGAAACCTAACTAACCTAAGGACATCACACACATCCATGCCCGAGGCAGGATTCGAACCTGCGACCGTAGCAGTCGCGCAGTTCCGGACTGCGCGCTTAGAACCGCGAGACCACCGCGGCCGGCAAGAGAAGTTTGTGGCACAACTTGACAAGAAGAAGGGACCGGTTGGTAGGACATGTTCTGAGGCATCAAGGGATCACAAATTTAGCATTGGAGGGTAGTGTGGAGGGTAAAAATCGTAGAGGGAGACCAAGAGATGAATACACCAAGCAGATTCAGAAGGATGTAGGTTGATGTAAGTACTGGCAGATGAAGAAGCTTGCACAGGATAGAGTAGCATGGAGAGCTGCATCAAACCAGTCTCAGGACTGAAGACCACAACAACAATAACAGGTTAGTGTAAAATCCAAACCACGAATAGTTGCTGGCGAATATTCACATCGCTGAGAAGTGAAGCCTAGGTTTAAGGCAGACCGCTGTATTTCGTTTTTGTATGTCCATCCTTCTAGCAGAAGGTCTCTGGGACGACGGCCGTTTGCTGTCGTGACAAATAAAAACACCTACAGCCGTCCTTATAATTTTATTTTATTTTGTCGATACCAGTTTCAAGGCATCAGCGCGTCATCTTCAGGCTGTTTTTGATGCGGTAAAGGTTGATACGATCCCCATGCATAACACATCAGTTGCCAGCATTACTGTTCGAGTCAGTTGGCAGTTGATGGTTAGAGTGCTAACACATTATCTGCGTATCCAGTAATACTGGCAACTTATGTATTATGCATGGGGATCATATCAACTTGTACCGCATCAAAAACAGCCTGGAGATGACGCACTAAAGCGTTGAAACTGGTAGTGACAAAATTAAATAAAATCATAAGGACGGCTGTAGGTGTTTTTATTTGTCACGGCTGTATTTCGTGGTCCGACTAGGAGTCGATTACACCACTTTTCGGTTTCCAGGCACTCGCTTTGCCACTTAGATCACCACGATCGCTAGGAATTTAGTGGTTACGTAGTTCTGCTACGTGACTGCTGTTCAGTGGGTAGCATCACGCCTAAACGTAAGGCGCTCAACGGCCCAGTCCCTTAAGAGACGTGCTGTTGGAGGTTTAGTCGACGCTTTACGAGCAAGCGACAGATGACATTTTAACGTCGCCTCTGTATTGTCCATTGTTTCTCCCGGCGACGCAAACGATACACGAAAGCTGCGTCACGCCAGAGAATAGGACAGTACTCACGAGTGTTTTTATTGGCGGCAGGTGGCCGTTCGCTATCGCATTCACTGCGCTATCGCGATGCGCAGTCACTAATCGTGCCCAGCATTTTATCAGCTGCTTCCGTCTGCCCGGATATCAGCAATCTCGGACGCTGGTGGTACGGCGAAATTGTGATTACGGCTGCGACGTGGGGGTCATAACAATGGAACATTTTAAACACTTGACCTATGACGCCTGTCTGACAGGTGTGGTCCTCAGCAGCGTCGTTGCTCAGGTGTACAGCTCTGTTTGCCATTCCACTGCCGAGCAACAATAAACTTCCATCAGCTTCCGGAACAGCTTGGTTACAGGGTACGTCGCGGTGGCGGCATTACTGAGCGGAGTCGTGTCAATGATCCACTTCAGCATAACGACAGATGTAAAATATATATTAATGTCTTGGTCCGAGGAAAACACTTAAATTCATTGGCATCCACTGCGAAGAAAACGATGATGAGTTCTCACATCCCACACACAATTTCACACGGATCAGGGCAAATACGCGTAACAAAAAGATCATGGTTTCTACTGGAAGCGCCAAAAATCTTCAAAAGTTGTCTGCGTGAACGCCAAAAAACGCAAGCCAACAACAACGTGGCAGTTATACTTTGCTTTAGCTTCTTCTGCCTTCTTTCGTATTTGAGTCCGTTCTAGTGAAACGCGAAAGAAATTTTTGCACAATAAACAGCGATGAAATTAAGTTGTGTGTGTGTGCGTGTGTGTGTGTGTGTGTTTTGCTTCGTTCGAGGTCAACAGCTTTGGAAGGTAAAGAAAGGAAAATTAGCGAGTAATGTCCTATCAGTGACGAGGCAGAACATCAGCTCGCATGTGAAGGGGATGGGGAAGAAAGTCAGCTGGTCATGCTGTTTCCAGAAAAACCTTCTCGGCAACCGCCTTGACCGATTTAGAGAAACGACAGAAGTCTTAGACCTAGCTGCTCGGAAGGGAATCTGTACTCCCCTACTTTGTGTTTGGGGGTACGTATGTGATTTAGTTAACATCTGCCAGGTGTCGTTCCTTGTTCACATTTCACAGTTAAGCATACGAAATTAATACTGTGACAACTTCAGTAGAAGTTTTTCATCTCGACAGTTCTGATTCATATCTATAAGCTAAAAAAATGTGTGCTTGTTCAAATTAGTTTCCTGAAATGAAGTTCATAGACGAAGCACAGAAGTGCCTCAAATAATAAAAGTTTTCGATGCATGTTAGGCTTCCGGTTTAGTGCGCGGAAAATGTTTCATGTGATTCTGTAGAGTTGTTTTACTTTCATTTTTTTTTTTTTGTTTCTCGATTTATCACACAAAGACATGGCAAATTCAATTTTTTTAATATGTCTGTTTGCATGGCCAAACTAAAAACAATACTCGCATTTCCGTAACTGATTTATGTTTATTTTCTGAAATCTCATCTCCTGGTTGTAGTATCTTCTGGTATTGTTGGTTCTAATACACGACCTGTCAGTGAGTTAATGATTTCTAGATGATACAATTCCTGATTTCAAACTGATATTCTGAAGGATATTTCAGTTTCAAATGAAATTTCAATCGTATTATCCTGAAACGCATGAAATTTTCTCAGGGCTCTGATGCGATTCGAAATGTTTTATTGATATGTGTTCCCTGCACGAGAACTACGCAGGAAAAATATAAGATACATCTTTGCGGTTTTTCTAGTTTTAATTACTGAAGTGCTTCAAATACTAAAGGTGCGTGTTAGGCTTCCGGTTCAGCGCGCGGAAAATGTTTCATGTGATTCTGTAGAATTATTTTACTTCGATTTCGTTCTTTGTTTTACGATTTAATTGTTAAAGTTGAATGATTTCTCGTCGGCATATAAAGTGAGGGGCGAGAGACATTTTGTCACATTAAGGTGTGGTGAATTCTGGAGACATAATAGATTCTGAGTAAATAGATTTTGAGTGAAAGTTTTCTTGGAATTTCAGAGAAATGTTAGTGACAATGCAATCATTTATGTCCTATTGACGAAGCAGAATAACCAAGTCACTCACGGAAGGTAAATAACACACATTAATCTTAGTTTCACGTAATTTGCCAATGACTAATTCTTTACGGTCTTTCGCCTTAGACTTCCTAGACAATTGTAAACTACGATGTGGGTAATCAGTCGCTTGATCCAGCTCCTGTTTTAAAACCAAAAAATTAAAAATTTCCCGTATAAAATGAATTTACCATGTTTGTTTCCTCAATTATTTAAATTTTAATGTTTTTAAAAGTAAATCGAAATATAAATGCAGAAGGGCGAAGAACGGCCGTTGGAATATCCGTACATAACACAGAGACAGCTGATCAGGAGAAGACTTCCTCCAGATCGCATATGGAAAAAGATTTATCTCGGGTATTAGTAGCCGCTTCAGCTGTATTTTAGTCCTTTATTACTGTACCACTACCGGTTTCATGGTGCTGAAGCCACGTCCTCAGGTGACATTATTAAAACATAAGAGCGGAAAAGCTCGGAATCTTTTTTTTTCCAACATTCGTTGTCCGTCAAATACAAGACACCGCCAAAAGACGGTATTCATGTATTAAAAAACTGCCAAATTCCAATATAGTGGATGGGCGCGAAACAAATCGTATCATAGTGGTCTAAACAAAATCTTCAAGTAAATAGCTAAGCCGCGCGGTCTGAGGCGCCTTGCCACGGTCCGTGCGGCTCCGCCCGTCGGATATTCGAGTCCTCTCTCGGGCATGGGTGTGTGTCTCGTCCTTAGCGTAAGTTAATTTAAGTTAGATTAAGTGGTGTTTAAGCTTAGGACCGATGACCTCAGCTGTTTGGTCCCATAAGACCTTACCACAGATTTCCAAATTTTCCTAAATAGATAATGGCGGAAAAGCAGAACCTGCAGGAATGTTGGAAAAAATATTCCGAGCTGTTCCGCTCTTAGGTTTTAATGATATGTCACCGGAAGATGTGGCTTTAAAGCCACGAAAACGATAGTGGTACAGTAATAAAGGACCAAAATACAGCTGAAGCGGTTATTAATACCCAAGATGAATACTCATAGCTGTGGTTGCCCCACCTACAGGGTTGTCTGCAGAAAAAATTTAATTATATGGTTTATCTCATGTTTCATGAAACGCTCACATAATTGTGAGAAAACCGCTGTTGACGTGCTATAAAATCTTCAGAATTCTTACGCTTTCCCCTTACATTCCCGATCCAAAATTATTGTCACGCTCTCAAAATCGTGGTAATACGTGCCGCGTTATCAATACGTCAGATTGTTAGGATAGGCTTCTGTATTTCTCTTGACACAGACAAATGCTGAATTTGTCGGGTTAGTTATTATATTGATATGCATAGACACTGGAAGTAGAAATTATGGTGGCATAAAACAATTAGTTACTTGCCCTAGCAGCTATTACATTCCACGGCTCCCTCAGTCGAGCGAACAGTGGCTTTAAAATAAAAAAAATAAAAAATGGCTCCGAGCACTATGGGACTCAACTGCTGAGGTCATTAGTCCCCTAGAACTTAGAACTAGTTAAACCTAACTAACCTAAGGACATCACAAACATCCATGCCCGAGGCAGGATTCGAACCTGCGACCGTTGCGGTCTTGCGGTTCCAGACTGCAGCGCCTTTAACCGCACGGCCGCTTCGGCCGGCGCTTTAAAATCCTTCATTGCAGTTTACATTAGCGCGGTTTCTTTCGCGATCGTAAATTGTCGCATGAAGGTTTTGTTTTAAAGGTCTTGTCGTATTTCTGGGGTATCCGTTTTCTGTATGCAACTGGCATAACTGAAAACAAATCCTTTGCTTACATTTCTGTACAACTCCTAGAGTACGAAACAACGCAGTGTCTACGTGATCATTAATGTGAGGAGCTTCCTTTTTCAGATTGTAATAACCTTGCTGTCTACGAGGCGTCAATAACTAAACTTCCTTCTTGTTTACTCTTTGTCGATATCATACTCCTTGACTGGCGACCATTGTGCAGATAGAAGTAAATATTACCAAATATTACCAAGACGGAGACACCACCTAGTTTAACAATTACCTAGTTTTCTCGAACACTGTCAGGAGGACTATTACAGATTGTAGTCAGCAGCAGGTGTTGCACAGTAAACGAGCCCTTCTGATGCCATATTTTCCCTTCGTCCTTAATAACCCGAGCTGCAAACAGCGCGTGCGCGGCAGCCTGGCCCAGCAGTCTTGATCTTCCGCGGAGATAGCTACCTCCCGGTCGCGTGTAGTTGTTCCGCGGTCGATAACACGGTCAAACTGACTTAGTAGGACACAGGTCGACACTACGCAATCGCACGCGATTATCCTTTGCCAGAAGCTTCGTCCTTGAGAACTGCTGCAAGACAAACTGAACTGTGCAAGACAAGCTGAGCTGTAATAACGCAGTTATATCTCAATGTAAACAAGACATACACTACCGATGCAATAAAGTAAAGTCGTATGGCATTGTTGGCTTGGATATTTGAGAGTTGTTTTATGAGTATTTGTTGAGCGTAGGCAAGTGCAGCTTAAGTGCAGGTTGTTATGTTTGTGTAGTGTGATGATTAGAAAAGGGGGAGGTTGAAACCCGATGCCAGCACACACTCAACTCCTCCCGAAATTCACCAAGGGATCGTCGGGGCTAATGTCACCATCCGAAGGACGGATTGCCATCAACTGTATACTTGCCCTCACTTCATGAGACATTGCAGAGAGGAGTCCACTGATGCAGAATTGTGATCGGAAACTTTACATCATCAGCAAAGTAAAGAGCTTGCAGTTGAAGAGATGTTTTTTGACAGTAGTGAAGATGGACAAGGACTCACAGCTCTTAGGATACACATTTTAGAGCTCATGTTTGCTAGACATTTTTTTTCTTGGTTTGGTGTAAGAAACCAGTCCCGAAGTTTTGTGAAGGGAATTTAGTTACACCCTGTATGTAATGTATCGCAGGGAGATTTCGTTGTCCGCAGCTCGTGGTCGTGCGGTAGCGTTCTCGCTTCCCACGCCCGGGTTCCCGGGTTCGATTCCCGGCGGAGTAAGGGATTTTCTCTGCCTCGTGATGACTTGGTGTTGTGTGATGTCCTTAGGTTAGTTAGGTTTAAGTAGTTCTAAGTTCTAGGGGACTGATGACCATAGATGTTAAGTCCCATAGTGCTCAGAGCCATTTGAACAATTTTTTGGAGACTTCGTTAGTAAAATTCTTGAAAAATTCTAGACTACTTTACTTCTGTTTTTTTTATAAAAATCATTAACTAACATATTATGGATATTGGCTACATATATATTTTAAACAGCAATGTACAGGTATTCTGCTAAAACTGAACGCGAGAAAGAAAATGCTGTGCTCTGCGCTGCTGCGCATATGTACCGTTTTGTTTTCTTTCTCGCAATCTGCTTTCACTATGATAGTAGAGCATTTAAACCATTAGAAAAACTGTTTATCTTGTAGATATTCTTTCTCATTTAAGATATAGAAAATGGGAAAGAATATCTACATGAGAAACACTTTTTCTTATAGTCTAGATGTCCTACTTTCGTAGTTAAGCCGATTGCGAGAAAGGAAACAAAGTGTCTCATATTCACAGCACAGCAAAGCACACACATACACACACACACACACACACATATATATATATATATAACCGTCATAACTTCTGAACGGTTTGCGCTAGGACTTTCCAACTGAACGGTTGGCCGTGGGGCATAATGGGAATTAGTATGGTTTGGTTTAGCGACGAAGCCCACTTTCATGTGGATGGGTTTGTCAATAAGCGAAACTGGTGCATTTGGGGGACTGAGAATCCGCATTTCACGATCGGTAAGTCTCTTCACCCTCAACGGGTGACTGCGTGGTGTGCAGTGTCCAGTCACGGAATAATCGGTGTGACATTCTTTGATGGCACTGTGACTACCGAACTGTACGTGAAAATTTTGGAAGATGATTTCATCCCCGGTATCCAGTATGACCTGATTTCGACAAGATGTGGTTCATGCACGACGGAGCTCGACCCCATCGAAGCAGGAGAGTATTTGATGTCCTGGAGCAGCATTTTGGGGACCGCATTCTAGCTCTGGCGTACACAGAGGACAGTGGCATGCGCCCTGATTGGCCGTCATATTCTACGGATCTGAATACATGCGACTGCTTTTTGTGGGGCTATATTAAAGACAAGGTGTACAGCAGCAACCCCAAAATCATTGCTGACCCGAAAATAGCCATTCAGGAGATTATCGACAGCATCGATGTTCCGATACTTCAGCGGGTCATTCAGAAATGCGCCACACAAGCACCAGTTATGGCAGGCATATCGAACGTGTCATAACCTACATCAGAATATTTGTAGTGACGTTTACTTGTTGAATAAGGTGCTTGTACGCCGTAGTTTGTAACTAACTTACATTTATTTTCGTATAGTTCAATAATTGTCACCCTGCATATACATATATTCAATAAAAATTGTGTACACAGCAAGTTGCTTTTTTGTTTTCTTACTCGCAGGTTTTACTGCTCGCAGTTGGTTTTCACAAAAACAAAATGTTGTACGAGGGCTTTTCGGTAAAGAATGATCATAAGTTTTTATGGTCATAATTTAATCTTATGATATTCTGTTAGCCTAATGTACAACAAATACGCCGTAGTAGTTTCATTGTTGGGACTCCTGGTTCCCGTCTGAGAGAGGCAGCCAAGGTCAGACACGTTCAGTATCGGCTACCGCTGCAATGGAGGTGACACGCCAGGAACAATATGCGGCTTTGAAATTCTGCTTTCGTCTCAACAAATCTGCAGCTGAGAACTATACAATGTTACAGGAGGCCTATGGAGAGTCTGCTCTTTCCAACAGAACAGCTCGAAGGTGGTTTAAAATGTTTAATGAGGAGAGACAATCAATTTCAAAGGAAGGTGGACCCGGTGCTCCAGTTACTGATCTTACGGAAGAAAACATCAGCACTGCTGCTGTCATTGTGAGGCAGGATCGACGAATTACCTCCAGATCACTTTCTGAAATACTGAACATTTCATTGGGCGCCACCCACACGTTGGTGACAGAAAAATTACACATGACCTTTGTTTGTGCGCAATGGGTTCCAAGACTGTTGATTCCCGAACAAAAGGATATTCGCGTGCTGGTCTGCTTGCAGTTAAGGTTGATGTTAGAGGAAGATCCGAAGTTTCTTTCAAATGTCATCACTGCTGATGAAACTCGGCTACATCATTTTGATCCTGAGAGCAAACAACAAAACACAGTGTGGAAATCTCCTTCATGACCAACACCCAAAAGAGCAAAAATGGTTGCTTCTGCCTGGAAAGTTTGGTCATCTCATTCTTTAATATTCATGGAATGGTTTATCAGCATGTTGCACCTGCACACACATCAGTAACTGGACAATACTACAGGGATGTCCTGAAAACATTGCAAGTCCATATCAGGAGCAAAAGACCGCATTTCCATGAAGCAGGCTTGATGCTGCACCACGATAATGCGCGGCCGCATATTGCCAACGTTGTTGCTGCATATATTGCAAAAATCAACGTCAAGCGCACCCCTCACCCTCCCTTTATAGTCCGGATTTAGGTCCTTGTGACTTTTTTCTATTCCCTAACATGAAGAAACGCCTTCGTGGGAGGCATTATCAATCATCAGAAGCAGTGGTGAAGGATGCGGAGGCTGTTTTGAAGGATCTCTCAAAAAATAGTTTCCAGCATGTATGTGAAGACCGGCAGAAACGCTGGGACAAGTGCGCGGAATTCATGGGAGACTACTTTGAAAAGGACCATCAAAATTATGAGGATGAGAAAAGGTATGTTGCCAAAACAAAATTATGATCATTCTTTATTGAATAGCCATCGCATTTATGGCGTATCAGCTTCTGATTAGAATACTACTACGCTACTGAATTTAAAATAAGAATAAACAAAGCTCAAGATCAGAGAGAGTGCGAGGAGTAGATGGAAGAGAAGGTGGGGGGAGGAGATGGACATACAGAGGGGTAGAAGGAGAGACAGAGGGAGGAGGAGAAGATGGACAGAGAAATGTGGGAGACGTTGATGGACAAAGAGAATGGGAAGAAGGACATCAAGACATATACTCGATTCTCATACATATTTAGCAACTGCGAAGCACTGCCGGTTCGCTAGTATTAATAGTATTCTCGTTTATAGTTTCTAGTATCTCCACTTCGTACATTGCCTACATTTTACCTCGATGAATTCTTCATTATCTTACACTTTTGGACCACCTTGTGACATGTAAGTCAACTTTCTGGTAACTCGTTGATGGTTATCACACAAAAGCGCACTTACCAAGAATTCAGACGAAATAGCTCGCTGCCCAGCTGTGTTTCGGCGGTTGCTGGGGCCTTCCGCAGCGGCCGTCCCCCGTGGGCCGCATCTAATGGAGAGGCTGGAACCGGCTGAGTCAGGGCTGGCCCCCGCTTTCCAGGCGGCTCGTTACGCCGTTTAGTGTCACTTATCGAGAAAAGCGCTGGGGACGCGCCAACGGCGCTCCTCCGGCAGTTCTCTGCACCGTGAACCATGTCGAGCTGGGTCGGATGTTGCACGTTGGAAAAATAAAATACCAGTAAAGAAACCAGTGACTTGCTATCAGAATTACGCAGGCGAAAGAATTTGCTTATCTAGGAAGAGCGATAAACAAAAGATGACTACGGACACATTAAAGTAGTTGGTGTTTGACAGTAAGCGGACGGGACTGTTCCCACCAACATCAATTGGAACCCTGTATCGGTGGCTCCGTCTGTATCACCGCTTTCACTGCGCAAAGCAGTCTTCCTTTCACCTCTTTCAAGAAAGAAAACGTGACTCCTGTCTTAATTAAAATTAACGACAGATTTCTGACAAGCTTAGACACCATAGAGTAGAAATATCTCTGGAGTGAGCATTCAGAAGCGCAGAATTGATTTTGTGTTGTCAACATACGTTGCCACAATGGTCACGTGATCTCGGGACGCCGTAGATTTGTCCGACATTTATCCTAAAAATTTTGAATGTTGTCATATCCCTAGTAAAGACAGATTCCCATCGTAAGTGCTGTGGATTTAGTATAGACGTTTTGCAGGCACCATAGCAGTTTACGTCTGATATTTGAAATAAATTGGGCTCTTAGCTTTGAAGAGCAAAATGAACGAGCATGACGTCACAGAAGCTTCACATCAGCATGTATTTACAATGTCTTTCATGTCACATCTCGTCAAGTCGCTTAACACAGTACTGAATGGGGAAATTGGGGTTTTGAGTCACCATCCCTAATATGCATAAAATGTTACAGTATAGTATCAGAACTGAGGAATTAACAACGACAAAATTTGTCAATGGCCGAAGCAAACATTATAACCTATGTTCTTGATCAATTATGTTTGGTAAATTACTGGGAAGTGAGACAACGTTTCAAAACATCGACAATTATTTGCTAGGGAAATATGTACATTCATACACATCAAAGAAAGCTTCAAACGAATTAATGGAGCCTGTTAAACTTATCCATTATGTTTTTTCTTACGTAATTAATAACGTCATAAACAACTGTATTTGACTCCTTCATTAAAGCTGACTTTTTTGCTCAAAATGTCATACGGTGGAATTTGCTTCGTCTACTTATGTTCTTATACATATACATTGTGGGCGTCAGCGCTGTTGTGTTATCGCAAAACCTAAATAACTTTTCGCCTTCAGATATACGACCTCGGTTGTGTAAGAAAGTGGAAAAAATGTCCCAGTCGTCATGTAACATCTCCAATTTGTCACTAAAACAAAGCGCTATTATAAAATAAAGATTATGAAGATACAACAGTACAAGATCCACTGTAATAAGGAGAATGAGCGCGGCGAAAATAGGTTAACTTAAGATGTTAACAGACTGGTACCGTCAAAATTTTCTTCCCGAGAAACCTTGACGTAGCGTGAAATAACGTGACGTTCCGTTGACAACCTGTGCGAATGCCTCCATTCGAAAGGTATTGTAGAATGTTTTGGTGTTGTGTGACGAGACGTGACGTCACCCGATGGCGGACGCGAATTGGCGATAAACAATCGACGTCGTCCCTAGATCACGTGACAATTCCAGTTTAATGTTGACAACATGCGCAGGACGCAATGCTCACTCCAGAGATATTTCTACTCTATGTTAGACACTACAGACACCACAAAGGTCCATATTGTTGGGTTAGTGCGTAAGTTGGTAGTGTTTCTCCATAAGTGTAATAAAGACAACAGACACACATAACAAAGACTTTAGTCATCAATAATACATTCTCCTTCACTACGTAGAACAGTCTGCAACGCTGGGCTCACTTTCGATTTCGCGACTGTAGAAATGACATGCTTTTGAGGCGAAGCACTCGTCGAGCCAAGTTCTGAGCGCATTTTCATCCGGAAAGGTTGTTCGAAAGAGAAACTCTGAGGGAGCAAGATCAAGTGACTAAGGTGGGTGCGGAACGACTTCCCAACCCAATCGCCGAGTAGTGTTTTTTGTCAGTCTAGCAGCATGCGGGCGGGTGTTGCCACATGTAGCATAACTTCACTAAATCTTCCTGGTCATTGTTCTTCGACTGCGTCTGTAAGACGTCTCAGTTGTTGATAAGTGTCAGCAGTGATGGTTACACATCTGGGAAGCAATTCGTAGTATACCACACAGTCACTGTTTCAAAAAAAATGGTTCAAATGGCTCTGAGCACTATGCGACTTAACTTCTGAGGTCATCAGTCGCCTAGAACTTAGAACTAATTAAACCTAACTAACCTAAGGACATCACACACATCCATGCCCGAGGCAGGATTCGAACCTGCGACCGTAGCGGTCGCTCGGATTCAGACTGTAGCGCCTAGAACCGCACAGCCACTCCGGCCGGCTCACTGTTTCATATGATGCTTAACATCATCTTCTGTGGATGAGCGCAGGTCTTTGTACGGGAAGTTGGTGCTTTGTTTGAGCTCATCCACTCCTTTCTCTTCGTTATGTTAGCATAAAGACACCATTTCCCGTCGCCAGTAACGATACAGGGTAGCAACCGCCTGTGTTGTTCCCGAGCCAGTTGATGACGAGCAAGCAGAGATGCACATATGGCCACCCGCTGAATTTTGTGATTTTGGCTTAGAGCATGCGGTTCCATTTACTCGATTTTTGTACCTTCCCCACTGCATTCAAATGTCGCACGATAGTGGAATGTTCACTGTTCATCACATTCGCCACTTCTCTCCAGTACACTGACATGGAGCATTGTGAATTAATGCGTTTAAACGATCTCCATCAAACCCCGTAGGTCTTCCTGAACGTGGAGATTTACTAATGTCGAAACGAGCCTCTTTAAAACGAGAAAACCATTTTCTTGCCGTGCTCTGTCTGTCCAGTGGCATTATCCCCACGCACGGCGCAGTTGTTTCTGGCTGCTCCGCTACTACCACGCCTCTACTGTAGAATATGTCAGAAATGTTCCGATTTCTGCACTTGGCACTCCGTTTTCTAGCGTCCACAGCACACACTATTTCCAGATGATAAAATGACAATATGTAAACTGAAATAGCAACAATGAACTACAAATAAAAATTAAACCCATAGCAACCGGAATACCAACATGCAGAACAAAAATGGTTCAAATGGTTCAAATGGCTCTGAGCACTATGGGACTTAACATCTGTGGTCATCAATCCCCTAGAACTTAGAACTACTTAAACCTAACTAACCTAAGGACATCACACACATCCATGCCCGAGGCAGGATTCGAACCTGCGACCGTAGCAGTCGCGCGGTTCCGGACTGCGCGCCTAGAACCGCTAGACCGCCGCGGCCGGTAGAACAAAAATGCTACGAACTTATGCACCAAACTAATATATATCAGTTTCAGATTTTTTGCGTGACTTTAGTAGGAGATTTTGACCTCAGGCCTCATACTTGTAACGATTAGATATTAACAGAATTTTAAAAAAAGAATGCCGTTTTACAACGATTCTTCATAGAAAACGCCACGTGATACGTAACTCCTTTCGCCAGCGAGGTTTTTGGTAATCAACTAACATAAAAGTATTTAAGTGAGTTCAATAGTTACTGAGATATAACATGATAAGTTTGAAGCTGTTTCACGGGTGGCAAAATTTAAACCGTTTCAAAAGAAATGAACTTATCTCTGGTCCTAATTAAAATTTTGGACAGATTTTTGCGTGCTTCACAACGTGAATTTCAGAATTCTTACGTGATTTTTGTAGGAGATAGAGACTACAAAACCATTTCCGACCGCCGGTGAGAGTGATGCGCTGTGGTGGATGCCTGCAGACAGTACTCTTCGCGACATCGTCGCAACTTTCGACCGTAAGCGTCATCAGATGCAAACTAATTTAAATCGGATTATAAGGAAAGGAAGGTATTATAAGTAAAATGATGCATCGGTGAACGTTTTGTTCAGTGAAAGAGACGAGTTTGCCAGATACAATACGATACAGAGCTAGAGAAGTTGCGCTTTTTGCTGTCACACTCGAACCCCACCGCCAGCTCTTACCAACTGAAATCGGGACTCATCTGACCAAGCCATGGTTTTCCAACCGTCTAGTCTCCAATGCCTTTTTCCTCTCGGCATTCATAAAGTACTTCTTGTTAATTTTCGATCTCCCGTACATTCATATTCGCGGTTCTAACAGTGTTTTGTGTGTGTGACATGCCGTATTCCTTGATGATTTTCAACTCTTCTCACAAGACGCACAGCTAGAATTTGGATTACGTTGTTTGTTAATGCCTTGTAGATGGATAACGAGATCCTCAAAAGCTAGTGTCAATCTTTTCTCGACCATCCGGAAGCTATTTACCTACGTTGCATGTGCGTAAATAAAAATTTAACTGCCATTTTGCTCATTATTAATTAGTTAACATGGTTTGAAGCCAGTGTTACATGAGAGAGAACCCTTTTTTCCAAGTTTTTTAAGCACAGTATTGCCATTTTCGTTACACAACTGTCATTGAATGCAAAGTGACATGTATTCCCTCTATGTATTAAAACTAGCAAGAATTTGTAACAAGTGTGGAAGTGTACGGTAATTGCAGGATTTATAAATGAGGAACTGCAGACATTTATTTTATGTCTGTAGCTGAACATATCCTTCAGGCATCCTTGCCTTACCCTTAGTCTTAGCTTGAAAGTTATCATCATGAACAGCAACGAAGCTGGTGGCAGAGGCTATAGTCAGTCAAAGTTCTGGTCACTTCCCTATTATAAGGGGCGTTCAATAAGAAATGCAACACTTTTCTTCTGAAAGCAGGTTGGTTTTATTCAGAATTCCAGTACACCATATCATTGCCCACTCTTCTGGCACAAAACCCTATTTTTCAATGTAATCTCCGTTCAACATGAACTCCTTGTAAGGTGGCTATACTTTCGCACCTTACAAGCACCCATCCACATACTTTGCCATGATCTACAAACATAATTAGGTATCGTGTGACAGGTTGTACATCATATATATAAATACACTCCTGGAAATGGAAAAAAGAACACATTGACACCGGTGTGTCATACCCACCATACTTGCTCCGGACACTGCGAGAGGGCTGTACAAGCAATGATCACACGCACGGCACAGCGGACACACCAGGAACCGCGGTGTTGGCCGTCGAATGGCGCTAGCTGCGCAGCATTTGTACACCGCCGCCGTCAGTGTCAGCCAGTTTGCCGTGGCATACAGAGCTTCATCGCAGTCTTTAACACTGGTAGCATGCCGCGACAGCGTGGACGTGAACCGTATGTGCAGTTGACGGACTTTGAGCGAGGGCGTATAGTGGGCATGCAGGAGGCCGGGTGGACGTACCGCCGAATTGCTCAACACGTGGGGCGTGAGGTCTCCACAGTACATCGATGTTGTCGCCAGTGGTCGGCGGAAGGTGCACGTGCCCGTCGACCTGGGACCGGACCGCAGCGACGCACGGATGCACGCCAAGACCGTAGGATCCTACGCAGTGCCGTAGGGGACCTTACAGCCACTTCCCAGCAAATTAGGGACACTGTTGCTCCTGGGGTATCGGCGAGGACCATTCGCAACCGTCTCCATGAAGCTGGGCTACGGTCCCGCACACCGTTAGGCCGTCTTCCGCTCACGCCCCAACATCGTGCAGCCCGCCTCCAGTGGTGTCGCGGCAGGCGTGAATGGAGGGACGAATGGAGACGTGTCGTCTTCAGCGATGAGAGTCGCTTCTGCCTTGGTGCCAATGATGGTCGTATGCGTGTTTGGCGCCGTGCAGGTGAGCGCCACAATCAGGACTGCATACGATCGAGGCACACAGGGCCAACACCCGGCATCATGGTGTGGGGAGCGATCTCCTACACTGGCCGTACACCACTGGTGATCGTCGAGAGGACACTGAATAGTGCACAGTACATCCAAACCGTCATCGAACCCATCGTTCTACCATTCCTAGACCGGCAAGGGAACTTGCTGTTCCAACAGGACAGTGCACGTCCGCATGTATCCCGTGCCACCCAACGTGCTCTAGAAGGTGTAAGTCAACTACCCTGGCCAGCAAGATCTCCGGATCTGTCCCCCATTGAGCATGTTTGGGACTGGATGAAGCGTCGTCTCACGCGGTCTGCACGTCCAGCACGAACGCTGGTCCAACTGAGGCGCCAGGTGGAAATGGCATGGCAAGCCGTTCCACAGGACTACATCCAGCATCTCTACGATCGTCTCCATGGGAGAATAGCAGCCTGCATTGCTGCGAAAGGTGGATATACACTATACTAGTGCCGACATTGCGCATGCTCTGTTGCCTGTGTCTATGTGCCTGTGGTTCTGTCAGTGTGATCATGTGATGTATCTGACCCCAGGAATGTGTCAATAAAGTTTCCCCTTCCTGGGACAATGAATTCACGGTGTTCTTATTTCAATTTCCAGGAGTGTATATAAAGGAGGCTGACATTATCATACATGCCTTATAAACAATTGTTGACGCTTATTGCATGAAAGGTGACGGAGTGTCTTTGTTATCAGAACGGCGTAATGAATGATTGCCTATGCTAGTAGAGGTTGGAACGACAGTGGAAATGAAACGGCAGGCGGAACTCAAGCCCTGGGTGGAAGGCCCATACAGGTGTGTCGGTCCTGCTCAAACACAGGAAGTAGCAAGACGGACCTTGGGATACCTGAGCGCTGGAGTACAACAGAGTCTAACATTCTGCGTGGTGTCTGTTCTAAGTCGCGTCTCCCTACCACTTTCGCGCAACGACGCTCTGAGCGTGTTTTTTAGGGAATTGACTAGTTTGAACCTGGGATCTCTTGCTGGTAAGGAGACGCCAGACCACGCATGACATGTAGAGTTCAGAAGAGTTCAGTGAGACTAGCGATGATATAATCAAATACTTAATTACTTCAGCGTCAGCTCCACTGCACTCCCTGTAAAAGAATCTTAATACTAACTAATTTTAGTGAAAGGGGTTCAAGGCTTTCCTATTTTTAGTTAGCTGGTAAAATAACGTCGAAAAAGTAGTTAAGTTTACCATTGGAAATTTTTATTCTACTCACAAAACATTGTTTATAAATTGCACTATTGATAAAAGGAAATACTTTAACACAGGATGATGAAAAACCAACGCGTTCAACAAAAATGTGAACGAATATTCCCTGAATGAGTTTCCAAGTTCTACAATGCATTGAAGGATGACCTACGCCATATCACATCTATAATTTAGGTTTAAATTAAGTTTCACAAAAGAGAAAACTATCAAAATGGTCTACAGTGACCCTCAATTATCTTAAATTACTTATTTAACTTGTCGTAAATTACAGTGGCTGATGTGGCTTCTCAATAATTATATAACAGAAAAATCATCGCGTTTCAGATTTTAACTTCACGTAGCAAATGTGAATACCATGAGCTTTAATTGACGATCGACACTAGTATTACGAAAAACGGGGGTGTAACAGATGAGACTTCTGCAGTCCTGAGTGAAGCTTTATGCGCTGTTATGCGGCATCGCGTGCGTTCATTACCTTGTCGGTGTTCGTCAGGGGGCGGCGGACGGCGCAGCTCCACTCCTCGCCGTCTCGGAAGCAACTCTCTCCTAACTTCTCCTTACTACAATTTACCGAAGTTGGTTTTAGAAAAGCTATCTGGCTGTGTTTTCAACTGACCAATCAGGGTCTCAATGTTAACCTTAAGCTCCGCCTACAAAAATTCTGTCTATCCGGTGAAAAACGTTATACTTTTCGTGGTGGGGCAATGTTTTTAACGTTTGCAACGTAACAGAGATGCGAAAAAGTCTCACGCTAAAACTTGCAGCTGGTGTGGCCCTTTTAGTGTTATCGTAAGATCTATACTGTTCTTCTGGAGAGCTCTATCTTTTAACATGGGCTGGGGGGTGGTCCCTTATCTTAGGGTCTTCTAGCTTAATACGGTTCTGCTCTCAGCTTCTGTTCTCGTTTCTTCCCTTGGAACTACGTCTGTTTCACAGTGGGAAGGTATGACACGCATTTAGGCGTTCTTGTGTTAGTCTATGGTATTCCATTTGCTCACTCATTGATCGTATTACTTTGATTAATTTAATGTCAGGATTTATTCTGGGCTATGTGAAATACTGCCGGATTTACTTATCATGTCAGGGTTTTCATGGAAGGTGTTGGATTTGCCTGACACCTTACAAGAGTCGCGACTGGCCGAGGTTGTAGGCGGATGGGAAGGGTTATATTTCGGAAACTACGAAAACCTGGGACGCAGATGAGAGGAACGAGGAACTGTCACCTTGGATATCACGCACGCTGGGTTATTTCCGCGGAGTTTTACTCAGAAGCCGCTACGGTCGCAGGTTCGAATCCTGCCTCGGGCATGGATGTGTGTGTTGTCCTTAGGTTAGTTAGGTTTAATTAGTTCTCTAAGTTCTAGGTGACTGATGATCTCAGAAGTTAAGTCGCATAGTGCTCAGAGCCATGAGCCATTTGAACATTTTTTTTTATTTTTTATTTATTTTTTTTTAACTCAGAAGCGTACCATTGTATGAGTATAGGTATGAGTATAAGTATAACTTTCCGCGCTGGACGACAAAAGTCTAAAATATGGTTGGTCGGCGTTCAGAAGAATCTGTAGAGAGGGATAATATTCCGTGGTTTCGGGAATATGATTCGTTTGCGGAATTACGATAGTGGGGAGCCGAGCCTACACGAGCGCCATGGATATAGAAACCGCCCTTTGTTTTAAATCGTACAAAAATGATAATTTTATTGTGTATTTTAATTTTGATGTGCATTCTGCCAACCAATTTTATGTGACGCAGCATGTGAAGGTAGCTGTGTGTGGACTAGTTACTCCTGTAACCGAAATTGCAGGTACGTTCTTGTACGTTTGATGTCGATCGGATAGGATGAAAAAGTTTGCATTTGTGAAATAGTAAATTAGTATCATTATCGTTTCAGATCTGAAGATGGTTCTAGAGGAACCGAAACCGGTCATGTGAATAAACATTTTTGCAATCAAGGCGGACTATAAGTAACATTGTTAAAACATTGTTGAACATCTGAGAGATCTTTACCAATCGTCCATATACAAGAATAGACTGTAATCTAACCACTTATTTCGAAATATAAAGCACTAACGATATTACAACCTTCTTCTCAATGCCCATTTTGTTTTAAATGCACGTTTTTTGTCCGCATCATAATCATGTAGTAAAAGGACAGTGGCGCTCGCGCTCTTAGCTCAGTTGTCAGCACGTCTGACGGTCAGGCAACGGGTCCAGGTTCGATTCCCGGCCGCGTTGGAGATTTTCTCCGCTCGGGAACTGGGTGTTGTGTTGCCCTCATCGTCACCGACACACAAGTAGCCCAATGTGGCGTCAACTGAAAAGACTTGCAGCTCGACAGCCGAACTCCCTGCCATCAATGCCATACGATCACTGCATTTCATTTTTCAACGAACATAGGAATAAGAATTCTTAATGTTAGTTTGTTTCCAGTTGAGAAATTTAACAGAAGGATCTGTTGGTTGTAGAACGCTGTCCTGTCGAAGTGGTACGCTGTCAGATCCCCAAGTAAAGTATTCATCAATTTGAAGATTGTTTGGAATACTGCAGTGCTTTATTAGGGTTGGTTCCGATGGAGATGGTATGCTGCTACCTTCTTCCGACCTTTGAAACTGACTTACCTAGCCAATTGTAGGAAGACCTACACTTTAATGTGGATTCTGAACCATGGCGCCGCTCGGCATTCTTCACATCGACAAACACATCCAAAGTTGAAAGAAGTGGTATGTGACAGTTAAGAATCCGAGGATTGATTGGGGATCGAACCCAGGATCTTAGGATTTGTATCCTGACTCTTTGCTAATGAGCCACCGAGCCACACCAAACCCTATTTTCTATTGATCCTGACATTTCTTACATTTATTACTACTCCATCTCCATTGAGCGCTACGGCTGGAACGCAGGGAAAACTTCGCCGAGTCGAATGACGGAAATAGCTTCTTTGTGAGCCTGGCTGAAGCTGCACACGGGACGTGCTTACATCCAAGGCCTCTGTCACTCCGTGGTCGCGTAAACTGTTTACTCGTCCTTGCGCCGAAAGTGTTCTTGTAACTTCATCCCTCTGAAACTTGATTATGTGGTGCGTTTTAGGTGAGAACGGATTCGAAACAAATTAAAAGTACTGTATAGCAAACAGGACAGAAGACACTGCAGTTTCTAATTTCCTAAAGAGGACAGAACCAACAACAAGTTTTTCCCACACACCGTACACCTCTAGTGGGATGGAAAATATTCTGCTCAAGCGTGCCGTCCGCTGCGGCCGAGCGGTTCTAGGCAGTTCAGTCCGGAACCGCGCTGCTGCTACGGCTCTGCCTCGGGCATGGATGTGTGTTAGTTAGGTTTAACTAGTTAGGTTTAAGTAGTTTTAAGTCTAGGGGATTGATGACCTCAGATGTTCAAGTCCCATAGTGCTTAGAGCCATTTGAACCATTTGCTCAAGTATGAGAAATTATCTGCAAAACTACCATCCACCATTTTGAGTTTGATCAAGAGACAGAAGGTGCTGTGCGGTGAACTGCTACAGTTACTCATAAAAAACGAGTCCTGGAATGTACAGTCTGCTGCCTCTCCCATTCGCTGTATTTCAGATGTGCTCGAATCATCAAAACCAGGTATACACTAACTGAACGCAGATCACAGAGGAATATTCCGTCTTGAAACAGCATTCTAAGATGTATTCTCACAGCTGTATCGAAGGAAGTATCGTTTTTCATTTTCTTCCTTATCAGAGTGTAGCTTTCTTTTCATCCATTCGAATGATCTGGAAATGAAAATACAGAATAATAACATTTGTTACGGTCTTCGGTACAATAATTTGCCACAAGCTGGTAGCGCAGCATAGCTGCTTTCCGACAGCCGAAGGGCGAGCTGTTGGCGAGACGCATTGTACAGACACTGCCCCAAATGAAGACCCCAATCCGGATGGCACTCCAAATAATGGACTCCCCTGATCCTCTGTTCAAGGACCTGTTTCTTGTTTACTCTTAAGTCGGCTGTTTCACAAGTGCTTATCTGTGCAGCAAAAAAAAGGAAAAATAGAATATTTGTTGCCTCGTTACTTTTGGTCTTTGAAACGAGTACATTCTACCAAGAGGGATGTTCTACATTTTATAGACGCTGCATTCATCTCAGAGGAAGTATCCCCCCCTAGAGGCTGCCACGTCTTGGTTCCACGTCACAAAAACTGTACCGCGCGCTAAGAAATGTTTCTCCAACATCATCAGCTGTAAAATCGACCAATAGGATAACACTCCTTCTTCTGAAATGTTAACTGAATTTAACAGTATTTGCGAATAAAGCCGTTTGGATCACTTGATATATTTTCATTTATTACGAAGTTTCGTCCACTCCCGTCATCCTGTCAACACTTAGAACTCGTAAAACAAAGTTCAGTGTCAGTTTCAATGGAACTTACGGGCAGTCTCATTATCTACACACTAGCGCTTTGGGAATCCAGGGACTGATCACGTAGCTACGTCACGAGCTCACTGTCGACTCGACATGGAAGTGTAACCAGCCTCCTTGCTGTACTCGGGAGCATCAGCATTCAGTGAGTCATTTAATGCCGTTATCTTAGTACCAGAGACCAAAATTCGGAAAAAGTGGCACCAAGTCAACAAGGCTTTTAGTGTAAGTTTTTTAACACTCCTAGGCGTCCTGAAGAAACAGTGCTACATCTATTTTACAAAGAGAAGAGCTGCTCGTTGAGCAAGACATCGTATGCATAGCGATATGGTCCATTGAGCTGTAAATTGAACCGTCCCTGACGCCAATACACGAGGTCCGATGTCGTGCTCCGTTGATAACCGGGGTCCGTGGCCTGTAAGCTCGGCTTGAAGCGCAGGAGCGCCTGGGTAAAGATTATCGGATGGCACATAAACTCGCAACGGATTTATTCTTCTGCTGTATGTAGGTGGATACTGACAAGGGAACCTATTACAGAGATAAATACAGCATCCTCATACTGGGTGGTTAACTCTTGTTCGTTATTATGGAGCTAAACACACACGTTTCGTGACGCCATTTCGGGTGGACCATCGGAAATAACACAACATATTTCATAATAGTTATTTATCGGCACAACCTATCCTGCAACACCATTACAAGCTTTTCACACTGTTTGTGATACCCTGTATATTAAATGAATTTTCCGTCGGTTCTTGTCAGAACACGACAAAATATTAAAAAGTTGACACTTTCTTAAGATTCTCCAAAATATATTATTTATTTGGTCACGAGCCGTGTTTCGGCTTCTTAGGTCATCGTCAGATGACAACTGAATGTCGCAAACACAGCTAAAGTGATCTGCGACTTATACTGTTACTACTTATACGGAAAATACGAAATGCATTAAAAAATGATGACATATAAAGTGTTCACAAAGGAAAGTATTACACTTCTATGTTGCGCAGAAATACTGAGTTAGTTGGTGAGGGTTAGTTTCATTTCTACAATTAATCGCAGCGATGTGGAACGAGTCCTTTCACATTCACAATGGCACTTAGTTATATTTATCTAAAATGAAGTTTACTTTGAGGGTATCGTTACGTTTAACAATTGATGGAAACTAAAATAAAACTGAATTTAGCATTGTAATCTACTGTTCGTATAGGTGAAACTTAATTTAAAAGCCGGCCGGAGTGGCCGAGCGGCTCTAGGCGCTACAGTCTGGAACTGCGCGACCGCTACGGTCGCAGGTTCGAACCCTGCCTCGGGCGTGGATGTGTGTGTTGTCCTTAGGTTAGTTATGTTTAAGTAGGTCTAAGTTCTAGGGGACTGCTGACCTCAGAAGTTAAGTTCCATAGTGCTCAGAGCCATTTGAGCCATTTAATTTAAAAGAGAGAAAAGGAAACTGAGTTCAGCTATTTAAAATTAAGTTATATCTCTGTCTTGTATAACGAATCACTGTGTTCGTAATGTGAGCGATCGGATTATTTTGAATTTCTAGCATAATTTATACCTTTGAAGCTACACACATACATGTTCGATTTCCGTTCGTCTCATGTTTTGTAAAAACAACGAAATGTGTTAAGTCTAGATCGCCATCCTGAAAGGGTCCTCCATATTTTGTCTCTAATTTGATTTTAATAATAAATCTTAACATTAACTATGTTCTCATTTGCTGACACAGTGGTCAATTCCCTCCAATAATATCATCTGAAGTTCGTGCTTATATCTTCCAGCTAATTAAGCTGTTGGAAAGTGGACGGTTTGGTGACGTGATAAACGCACGCGCCATCAACACACTATCGAATGTACATTTTCGTCATTCACAAGTCGAAACCTACAGACTAATTTTCTTTTTACGGGGTAAAACTATCATTATTATTGTCAAGCAAATTATTTCTTGCATTTCAGTTTTATATGCACATGTCCTTACGTCGCCAAACTTCTCCGTTCTCCAACTACGACTGTGCGCCTCACTTTCGCCAGAATATGAAATTTGAGCTAATAGTTTCCATTCGACACTGAAATAAGTTCATTTTAATCATAAACCTAGAAAGTCTAGAGTTTCACGCTATTCTTGTGTCCTGTTTTGTAGTCAATGCAAAGTGTCCCACCTCTCGATCAATTAATACTCAAAATTTTCTCCTTACTCATCTTATTTTCTACATTACACCAGATATAATATTCTACGAAAATAGAACATGCGTAAAACTACACCACTTCTGTACGTTGGCTAACAATAACCAGACAGTATTTACAAAAACTGGTGCACCACCGTGTATGAAGGCAAAATTTCATAGCCTCGCAAAAACATTAAAAGTCTCGCGACTACAGAACCGCGTTTTATAATAAGAATAGCTTATCAAAATGTTTATTCCACTGTAAAATCAAACTGTAACCGCTGCCATAGAATGGTGTGTATAAAGCCACTTGCGGTGTGGAAAACTATACATCGATCAGCCAAAACATTATGACCACTCCCCACCGCGACGTTGCATGACGCCTGGTGGCGTTGCGAGCACGTGACGCGGTAAGAAAAATGTGTAAGTGGCGCAGAGACGGACGGCGGATCACGCTAGCGAAGATATCGGCTGCAGATGAGGAAATCCATTGAGGTAACCGACTTTGACAAAGGGCAGATTAATATTATTATGCATAGGCTGGGAAAGTGTATTTTAAAAACGGCTACTGTCGTGAGCATCTAAGGAAAGAGGTAGACGGACAGTGAAACCACCACTAAACGCTAAATAGTTGGACGTCCAAGACTCTTCACAAAACGTCGGGTTCGGAGGCTTGCCTGCTCTGTAAAGTAGGATAGATGGTGATCTGTGGCATCTCTACCGAAAGAGTACCGTGACGGTACAGGCACAAGTGTTTCGGAACGCACCGTTCATCGTACATTGTTGGAGATGGAGCTCCGCAGCACACTACCCCTACGTGTTCACATACTCACCTAGAGACGTCATCAGGTACGATGGGACCATCGGGATTCGACTGTCGATCAACGGAAACGCGCCGGTCTTCGGGTGACTCACATTTTTGCTACTCTAGATCGATGGTCGTCTCCACAAACACCGTCATCGAGGCGAACGGCGGCAAGAAACGTGCAGTGCACCACGGACGTGGCGGACCAGTATTATGCTATGGGAGACATTCTCTTGCGTGGGACCTGTGGTAGTAACCAAAGACACGCTGACAGGTGCGAACCACGTCCAGCCCTTCTACATTTCCATCTACGTAGGTACTCCGCAAGCCACCATACGGTGCTTGGCGGAGAGTACCCTGTACCACTGCTTGTCATTTCCTTTCCCGTTCCACTCGTAAACTGAGCAAGGGGAAAACGGCTATCTACATGCCACCGTATATGCCCTAATTTCTCGTATCTTGTCTTCGTGGTCCTTACGGGCAATGTATGTTGGCGGCAACAGAATCGTACTGCAGTCAGCTTCAAATGACAGTTCTTAAAATTTTCTCAATAATGTTTCTCAGAAAGAACGTCGCCTCCCCTCCAGTGATTCCCATTTGTGTTCCCGAAAAAACTTCGTAACACTTGTGTGTTGTTCGAATCTACCGTAACAACTCTAGCAGCCGCGTCTGAATTGCTTCGACGTCAATTCCTCCTTTACCGGTGAACCGCTCTTTCCTAAAATTCTCCCAATGAATCGACGTCGACCATTCGCCTTCCCTACCTCAGTTCCCACATGCTCGTTCCATTTCATATCGCCTTGCAACGTTACGCCCAGATATTTAAACGACTTGACTGTGTCAAGCACGACACTCGTAATACTATCCGAACATCGCAGGTTTATTCTTCCTACTCATCTGCATTAACTTACACTTTCCACATTTAGAGCTAGTTGCCATCCATCACACCAACTACATATTTTGTGTAAGTCGTCTTGTACTTTCCTACAATCACTCAACTTCGATGCCATACCGTACACTACAGCGTCAGTAGCAAATAACCGCAGCGCTGAGTGGCCGCACGCTTTGAGACACCATGTCACAGACTGCGCGGCACCTCCCGCCGGAGATTCATTTACCATATGGCGGCAACCTAAAATACTTAGTGAGTTTGTGACCAAATAAATATTATTTTACAGAAATCAGGAAAGTACTTCCTATTTAATGTTACTACACAATAATTAAACGGCTTCAGTTGAACGAGGGTGTACAATAAAAAAAATCGGCAGAGTATTTTAAAAGAAGAAAAAAATGTCCCCGCGTTCTACTGCAGTGATTTAGGAAATCTATGGAAAACCTAAATCTGAATAACCGGAGGGAGATTTGAACTCTGATTCACTCACAAGGAAACCAACAGACCTGTTAATCACGAATTTCGAGTAGTCTTAGGTATGTTGTAGACGGACCTGTACTGAATACGTGGCTAGCGGCTTTTCATGCGACGGCTCCTAAAATAAAATTTATGTTGAAGTTGTAGGCGTTTCCCCTACACGTGTAACGTTAGTCCCGTTTCACCCAGCGTAGTAAAGCGGCTGAGGTGCGCGACTGCCGCACTCGCAGGAATCCTGCCGATGTACATTTTTTTCACTTTCATTGTAAAGAATATCAAGCAAAATTATTCAAAAATAGTCATTTTCTCCGTAGCAATTTCCTTAACAAACTGATCATTACAGCAAACTTTCTTCAAATGCGTATCCCGCTTGTAATTCGTAGTTTAAGTTCCAAATATTTGGACAAAGTCCTCTTCCTGAGTTTCCTAGTAGTGACCTCGCCTCATGTTGTCCCCTCTCCCTCATGGACCGATACAGAATTCCCAGGCCCTGTAAACCGGCAGATGGCATTTTTTGCGAGCATCAGTAGTTCGCAAAATGTCTGCAGTGCAGTGTGTCAAAAGAACACAGTGAAACGAAAGAAGTAAGTGTTTCCATAGAAGGTCAGCCGAAAGAAGATCCATGAGAAGTAGAGTAATGAGCAATCCAACGGCGAACGCACTAACGTCATCAGATACAACGAAAGATTGCTTCACGATTTGAACCTTCTTACAGATACACCTCCGAGCACGACTGCCGCTAGTCCACTTGCAACAGGAGCTGCTATACCCAGCGCAATACAAGACCTATTGGCCGAAAGACGAATCGTCATTGTGGATGATTTGATAGACATAATTTCTCCTGTAACAAACGGAAGACACATTAGAAAAAAGTTTGCTGTAATGATTGATTTATTAACGAAATTATTGAGGTTCAAATGGTTATACACTACTGGCCATTAAAATTGCTACACCAAGAAGAAATGCATATGATAAACGGGTATTCATTCGACAAATATATTATACTAGAACTGACATGTGATTACATTTTCACGCAATTTGGATGCATAGATCCTGAGAAATCAGTACCCAGAACAACCACCTCTGGCCGTAATAACGGCCTTGATACGCCTAGGCATTGAGTCAAACAGCTTGGATAGCGTGTACTGGTACAGCTGCCCATGCAGCTTCAACACGAAACCACAGTTCATCAAGAGTAGTGACTGGCGTATAGTTACAAGCCAGTTGCTCAGCCACGATTGACCAGACGTTTTCAATTGGTGAGAGATCTGGAGAATGTGCTAGTCAGGGCAACAGTCGAACATTTTCTGTATCCAGAAAGGCCCGTACAGGACCTGCAATATGCGGTCGTGCATTATCCTGCTGAAATTTAGGGTTTCGCAGGGATCGAACGAAGGGTAGAGCCACGGGCCGTAACTCATCTGAAATGTAACGTCCACTGTTCAAAGTGCCGTCAATGCGAACAGGAGGTGACCGAGACGTGTAACCAATGGCACCCCATAACATCACGCCGGGTGATACGCCAGTAGGGCAATGACGAGTACACGCTTCCAATGTGCGTTCACCGCGATGTCGCCAAACACGGATGCGACCAGCTGTAAACAGAACCTGGATTCATCCGAAAAAATGACGTTTTGCCATCCGTGCACCCAGGTTCGTCGTTGAGTACACCATCGCAGGCGCTCCTGTCGGTGATGCTGCGTCAAGGGTAACTGCAGCCATGGTCTCCGAGCTGATAGCCCATGCTGCTGCAAACGTTGTCGAACTGTTCGTGCAGATGGTTGTTGTCTTGTAAACGTCCGCATCTGTTGACTCAGGGATCGAGACGTGGCTGCACGATCTGTTATAGCCATGCGGATACTATGCGTGTCATCTGGACTGCTAGTGATACAAGGCCGTTGGGATCCAGCACGGCGTTCCGTATTACCCTCCTGAACCCACCGATTCCATATTCTGCTAACAGTCATTGGATCTCGACCAATGCGAGCAGCAATGTCGCGATACGATAAACCGCAATCGCGATAGGCTACAATCCGACCTTTATCAAAGTCGGAAACGTGATGGTACGCATTTCTTCTCCTTACACAAGGCATCACAACAACGTTTCACCAGGCAACGCCGGTCAACTGCTGTTTGTGTATGAGAAATCGGTAGGAAACTTTCCTCATGTCAGCACGTTATAGGTGTCGCCACCGGCGCCAAACTTGTGTGAATGCTCTGAAAAGCTAATCATTTGCATATCAGAGCATCTTCTTCCTGTCGGTTTAATTTCGCGTGTGTAGCACGTCATCTTCGTGGTGTAGCAATTTTAATGTCCAGTAGTGTACTTGAATAATTTTGCATGTCGTACATTACTGATGATTTTCTGTACTGTGGGAAAGAAAAAAAATGCACCGGCAGGATTTGATCCTGCGCCACAAGTGACGTAGCCGTGAATCTTAGACAATGCACTACGTTCGCTGGCTGGAAAACGGCTAACGTAACGTACTCTTGCAACTTCAACACTGATTTTCTCGGAAACTAGTGGCCGTCGCATGAAAAGGCGCTAGCCAGGTACTCCGGACTCGTGAAAATCCATGATTAACAATTCTGACGGTTCCCATGTCAAGTGTACGTTCGAGAGGTGCAATGGTTGGTTGGTTGGTTTGGGGAAGGAGACCAGACAGCGTGGTCATCGGTCTCATCGGAATAGGGAAGGATGGGGAAGGAAGTCGGCCGTGCCCTTTCAGAGGAACCATCCCGGCATTTGCCTGGAGTGATTTAGAGAAATCACGGAAAACCTAAATCAGGATGGCCGGACGCGGGAAGAGGTTCAATGCATTTAACTTCTACATTATACTGCTCGTTACTTTGTTAACTTGTAAATACTTCTAGGTAGAAGTAGAATATATCGCAGTACTCAGCTGTAAATACCGTTTCCAGCCACGTTTCAGACGTGCAGCACTGGAGCACTGCAGCTCACTAACGCAGTACGGGCGGAATTAATGTTCTGCGAGATAGCGGCGCTACTGAGAGTACGGCACGAGCTATATGGGTGACAGAGTGCGGAGTTGGGGAGAATAGTGCCTGAAGGATGCTATAGTAGGACGGTAATGACACCCCTAGCGGGTCCTAATTAAAGGGGGCGCCGTATGGCATGGAACGAGGACGCGAGCACATCCGCTCTGGACGCGTCGCCACGACCGCGGCTCCACCGACACACGACCCGCCCGCACCTGCGTAGCAGTCACGGACAACTGCGGATCCTTGACTTGAAATGAGATGTGACCGCATCAGTAGCAGAACTGTGCGGACGGCAGCGCACTGTGTCAAAATACGAGAAGTTGTAACATCAGACCAAAAGTGAAACTCCGACCAGAAAAAACAATACGGTAGCCCGGCCTTTTTTTATTTTATTTACTTTTTTAAAGTCATCAGACTTGTTTGATACAGTCCACCACGAATTCTTCTCCCGTGCCAACTTTTCATCTCAGTAGCAGCTGCAACTTACGTCCTCAACTATTTGCTGGGTATAGTCCAGTGCCTCTCCTCTATAGTTTTCACTTTCTACAGCTCCGTTTAGTTCCACAGAAGTTATTCCCGGATGTCTTAACACATGTCCTACCATCCCGTTCCGCCTTCGTATTAGTGTTTTCTATATATTCCTTCCCTCGCAAATTCTTCGGAGAATCTCATCATTCCTTACCTTACCAATCCCCCTAATTTCCAACATTCTTCTGTAGCATCACATCTCAAATGCTCCTCTTCTGTTCTGGTTTTCCTACAGTATGCATCTCATTACCAAACAACGCTATGCTCCAAATACAATCTCAGAAATTTCTTTTTCAAATAAATTCCTATATTTGACACTAGTAGACTTCTTTTGATCAGGAATGATCTTTTTGCCAGTGCTAGTCTGCGCTTTATGTCTTCCTTGCTTCGTCCATCACGGGTTATTTCCTTCTGCAGCTCCGTTTAGTTCCACGGAAGTTATTCCCGGATGTCTTAGCACATGTCCTACCATCCTGTTCCGCCTTCGTATTAGTGTTTTCCATATATTCCTTTCCTCGCAAATTCTTCGGAGAATCTCATCATTCCTTACCTTACCAATCCCCCTAATTTCCAACATTCTTCTGTAGCATCACATCTCAAATGCTGCTCTTCTGTTCTGGTTTTCCTACAGTCTGCATCTCATTACCAAACAACGCTATGCTCCAAATACAATCTCAGAAATATCTTTTTCAAATAAAATCCTATATTTGACACTAGTAGACTTCTTTTGACCAGGAATGATCTTTTTGCCAGTGCTAGTCTGCGCTTTATGTCTTCCTTGCTTCGTTCATCACGGGTTATTTTGCTGCCCAGGTAGCAGAATTCCTTAACTTCATCTACTTCGTGATCACCAGCTATGATGTTAAGTTTGTCGTTGTTCTCATTTCTACTGCTTCTCATTACTTTCGTCTTTCTTCGATTTATTCTCAGTCCGTATTCTGTACTCATTAGACTGTTTATTTCATTCATCAGATCCTGTAGATCCTCTTCACTGAGGATAGTAATGGCATCAGCGAATCTTATCATTGATACACTTTCACACTGAATTTTAATTCCGCTCTTGAACGTTTCTTTTATTTCCATCGTTGCTTCTTCGATGTATAGATCAACAGTAAGGGCGAAAAACTACATTCCTTTCTTACACCCTTTTTAATCCACGCACTTCGTTCTTGGTCTTTTACTCTTATTCTTCCCTATCGGCTCGTGCACATGATGTATATTATACTTCTTTCCCTACAGCTTACTCCTATTGTTCTCATGATTTCAAACATCTTGCACCATCTGACATTCGATATTGTGGAACGCCTGAGCCTATGAACGTGTCTTGATTTTCCTTTAACCTTGCTTCCACTATCAACCGCAACATCAGAACTGCCTCACTGGTGCCTTTCCCTTTCTAAAGCCAAACTGATCGTCTGGCTATCGGCTAGTTCGTACACTACGTAATGATGTCAGCAACACTGAGTTAAGGGAATTTAACCTCGGTGCACACATGTGGAGCTTCACTCACCATTTTTTTTCTCCGTATATAGGCATATTCCTTCAGCTTATAGACCGATGATTTGCGAATATGGACATTCTAGTTCTTAGTATTAAAACCAGGGCGCAGCACCTTGCAAGGTACGATTCCCGTGTTTGTTTACAGCTACTCGTATGCAAAAAATGTTTACTTCTACATCGAAAAGGTGTGTAAATAATTATTGTGCCCAAATATTAGACTGAAATTCTGTGGTTTTTTCTGACGTTTTCTATTTGTTACATCTTCTCTGCACGCTGTGTGATTCGTTAGTGGATACAGGGCCGAGGAACAGATGCTATACATGGAGAGAGAATTGAGATATTAATTTATTCTACATCTCGTATCAAATAGTAAAAATAGTACATAACTTTGTTCCTGTATTAACAGCGTCAGTTGCTAACAGTATCTCTAATTGTTGAAACATATACAGTTACAAAAGATTTGTACGTCTGTCACTCTTCAATACAATGTATTCAGAAGATGTCTAGCCCTGACCACTATTAAAATCTGTAAATGTTATTCAACTGGCAAACACACAAAATGGGGGAAGTGCATGAATGTTAGAACTTAAGTAGACCCACCGCTGGAGCTCCGGAGAGGGGATGCTTGCATCTCATTGGCAGCGGTGTAACCGTTCCGTGGCAGTACTCTCGTGACGTAGTGGCGGGCTTAGGGAACGCTACGGCGGTGTGCGTATTTGAAAGTGCATCCGATCGGATAACGGTCGATACCGCACTATTCTTGATGTTGAAAATTCATTCAGATTGGTATAATTTTGTTCGTTACTATGAAATATCCCATTTACTTAAGGTCCTAGTACGTGGACTTCAGCTAATTTATATTTGGTCTTCGATAATGTAATACTGAAATCACTGATGTTTCTACACTCTACGGTAATACATCAAATATGAGCAACTAGAAGCTCGTTTTAATGACAACAATGTGGAATTATCTGACTAAGAAGATGACGAATTCACGTTTTTGACTGAGATTGCCCTGCTGAGCTTGATGAAACGAGTGTTAAACAATAAGAACGTTAAGATGTCGTGCCAGTAGGTAGGAAAAGAGGACGTCCTTGTACAATGAATTCCTCTCATGGCGAAGATGTAGATGCTGTAGAAAATGCGAATAAAAAGCCACGAAGGACTGTGTTACAACCAACAGCAGAAGTTAGGTTTTAAACTGTTAGCCAACTGCCAAAAATATGTTGAGGCAAGGAATGCTTCAAAATGCAGGAAACTTCGCTGCAGTTTCAAGGCGAAAGAAATGCAAGTCAAATGTGAAATGTATTTATGGATCGTGAAAAATTAATTGTTTTGAAGCTAATGATAAAACGAACCGCGAAGATTTATTTACTGGCAGTAGCAATTTATTGTATACCAGAAATTATTGTGTGACTGTCATGTTCTTGGATTTATGAAGCTGTTTTAGAGAATCTACAAAAATTTGTATTGGAAGTCATACGTTTCAAAAATATTAACATTAAGAATCCTATTTTCTGTGTGCTTTAGCATATACAGTTTACTGTTTCAGATAATATATCGATATTGCTGATTGGTTTTTTGATTGAATAAAGGAGAAAGAGAATACAAAGCAAAGACTAGTACGTTTTCAAGGTATGTCAGACTTGAGATCCACATATGTGGACCTACATTTACGCCTTAGCGAATCATCAAACATATTTCATTTGCATTTATAAAAATGTTCAAATGTGTGTGAGATCTTATGGGACTTAACTGCTAAGGTCATCAGTCCTTAACCTTACACACTACTTAACCCATATTATCCTAAGGACAAACACACACACCCATGCCCGAGGGAGGACTCGAACCTCCGCCGGGACCAGCCGCACAGTCCATGACTGCAGCGCCAAAGACCACTCGGATAATCCCGCGCGGCATTTGCATTTCTGTCATGGTTGTTTATTACTTTGTTGGAAAATATGAAAAGAAGAAATTGCTGTGAATTTCTTGTATCTCAGGAGTGAAGAGGTTGAACGGACAACATTACACGATCAATTACAGGACAAAACGAAATTATCAAAACAGTTTTGCAAACTGTGCAAAAGCATGGTATCCCTGAATACGAGATATTAAGACCAGTCTACAGAGTGCTTAATCCTCCATTTTTACTTCGTAATTAAGAGTAACACTTTTTCTCATTATGTTACTAGTGGTTTAAATGTACTTTATGCTCCCGAAATAGGATACAATTATTAAAAAGAAAATGGGCTACAACAAAGGAGAAGCAATTTATTTTACTTACCTAATTTTTCTTAAAAAGAAACAAGAATCTCATTTTCATGGATGACAGGCACCTGGATTTAGACAAAATATTAGAACTGTTTGCATTTACAAAGAAGTACGCTTTAATTTTTTTAAACAAAAAGAGGCGTAAAGGATTTCAGGAGAAGTAGGAGCTACTTCAAATTTTAAGGATGAAGAAACATATAACCTTCAAGGGAGACTTTACTGTATTATCACTTTTGTTTTTCAGTTTCACGAAATGAAACATTTTCCTGTATTGTCGCTACCGTTCAACGGGCTGTATGGGGACGAACATTGTCGCGTAGCAACAAACACCTGCAGCGAGTAGGCTTCGTCGTTTACTCCTAATTACAGTGATTTTTTTACCAGAGTTCTGCATGAATTACTGGTCACTGTTAACCCCCTTTCCATGACATGCTCCAAAATTACCTCCTTCGCATCCAAACAGAGACTTTTGCCACCGACGGTTGAGTGTGGAACTTTCTGGTTTTGGCGAGGAGAATGGTGATAGACACCCATGTTTCATCTTCTCAGACAGTTCTACAGAAATCCATTACCTTCGACCTCGAAACTACGCAAAATTTCCTCACGAGGTATCGACAAGCAGATTTCTCGGTTCAGCAGTCAACGGATATGGAGCCTATCTTGCGGACACTATGCTGAATCTCACCTGATGATGCATACTATTCTGTGCTGAACCTACACTAATATCCACGACAGGGATTATTTCTTTTACAGAAATTCGCCTGTGTTCTTTCGCAACCTCTTCCACTGCGGTAATGTTTTCGTTCGTCACTACGCGGTGTGCCTGGCTTGTCCGAGTACCGCCTACAGCAAAAATTTTAAAATCTCTTCACCAATCGTACTCTTGCTGCAGGAACATACACGAATCACCGTGCTGTGATTTCATCCTGCGTCGCATTTCCCCAGGTTTAACTGCTTCACTGCTCAAAAAACGTATCACAGATCGCTGTTCAACACGGTGCGACAATAGGCGGTCACTTTTGCTCTGTCCCAACGTCCTCTTGTGATGCAACAACAGGCTGCCAACTGATCGTCATTTGTCGGAACATGATCAAAATTCCTGCCAACTGCCAAATCGATAGTTCAGTTATAAGAATTTTATTGTACTTTTAATGTTTTCATTTCAAGCACCCTCGTAACACACACGGAGGCTGGGAGTGATCTGACGAATCAGAAAGACGCGTATCGTAGGGGGCTATTACACTTTCAGATATATTTGACAAAGAAATTTGTTCAAATATTGGACAAAGATCGTTGAAAAACATCTCTGATGTGATGCAAAAAGGTGGTATTACACTGTCGTCCAGTATTTCGTCAAAGTTTCAGAATGGTGGTAATTACCTTGTTACAATGTTCTGTAGTTGCCTCTACCACACCGAGCGGTCTAAGGCGCTGCAGTGCCGGCCGGAGTGGCCGTGCGGTTCTAGGCGCTACAGTCTGGAGCCGAGTGACCGCTACGGTCGCAGGTTCGAATCTTGCCTCGGGCATGGATGTATGTGATGTGCTTAGGTTAGTTAGGTTTAATTAGTTCTAAGTTCTAGGCGACTGATGACCTCAGTAGTTTAGTCGCATAGTGCTCAGAGCCATTTGAACCTAGGCGCTGCAGTCATGGACTGTGCGGCTGGTCCCGGCGGAGGTTCGAGTCCTCCCTCGGGCATGGGTGTGTGTGTTTGTCCTTAGGATAATTTAGGTTAAGTAGTGTGTAAGCTTAGGGACTGATGACCTTAGCAGTTAAGTCCCATAAGATTTCACACACATTTGTACATTTTTTTGCCTCTACCACAGTTGCACTGTGTTTACATTTGGAAGAGGAGCGGAATAAAACGAAAAGGAAATATACTTGGGTGAAATCGTGGGTTTCACTGAAAGATAATAAAAGCATACAACAAAATTTGTTACGGGAGCTACAAGCCGAGGACGTAAAGTCGTATGAAAATTACTTACGAATAGATAAGAGAAGGTTTCAGTATGTGCTTAGGAAAGTGGCTCCGCACATTATGAAGCAGGCCACTCCTTTGAGAAATGTTATATCCGCAAAGACCGATTTATCGTAACACTGCGATTTATTGCAACAGGAGAAGGCTACTCTAGTTCACAGTATAGCACACGAATACCGCAGTGTACAGTGACGAAAATAATACCATACACGTGTGAAGTTATTCATAAAGCTGTGAAAGAGGAATATCTGAAGGCAAATAACTATTTAGTACATACTACAGACATTAAAAAATATTTTTATTTCAACAAAAGTTGTAGATTTTCTCCTTTACATCCACGGTGGTACATCCTGGCCATACATTACGGCTAATGGCCTCCGCAATTTATTTATACTCTCGCTTCCTTGTATTCGGGATATCGCAAGTTATACAGTGCTTCATCTGTACCGTACATTTCTATCAATTCCGTTGTATACGCGACGCGCCATATAAATTTTGAAGCCTTGTTCATAAACATTAAATGTCAGACACCTGCAGCGAATTAGCGCTCCTAGAGGTTACATTACTCAGTAAACAGAAGAAGAACGATTTCTTAGGCAAATCTAACGAAAGGCGCGAGAAGTGATCAAATAAACTGGACGAAAGGCGACATTTGATGAAAGTTCCCTATTACACTACGTCCAATATACTGGACAAATCAACTATGTCCAATAAATTTGATATTGTAATATCGGTCTTAGAAATTACTGTGTTTATTGCATTTGGATACACTCAGCTGACAAGGAGAAATCACAAAGTTTCAGGAGGCCTCGACGTGAGTGCTGGTGAAAGCACGGACTATATCTAGCGCTGCTCCTCCTGCCACACATTAGCAGGCCACGCCCGTATGACCACTTCTATTGTCGATATAAATATGCCACATAGATCTACAGTGTCAGTCACAGGAGGGCCACATGCCACATCGATCGATAACCTTTTGCTTGGGCGCTCGTCACCTATGGCCTGACTACCCTCGTGATTTGCTTTAAGCGATGACTCCTCGCGTGTATTAGGCCGCCTTGCGACAGCGTTTACATGTTCTCAGAGCTGTCCGTAATTCAGTCATCATTCTTAGTATGAGTTCATTTGAGACAAACGATTTCTGTATGGCAGTCACACACCGTTACCACTTCACGTTTGACGACTATGTTCGTGGTGTACGCTCCTTTGCAAGATTCTCGAAGTTACGGTTGAACAGCCTAACGTTTGCAACTCTATGCTTCTTTGACTTTGAAAGTACCTACTAAAAGTATGGGAACAAAGACAGCAATATTCAGAAACAATTACGTCCTTATTATCTTTCTGTCTAGTCGAGGAGCTTTTCATCTGACTCTGACTTTTGTGATGTATTGGTGGAATAGAACCAAAAAATTTTCGTAGTGCATCTCAAACGATACCCAGTATGCACGGAAAAGTTCATTTTGGTTCTTGTTGCAAGAAAATATTGTCTAATGTAATTTTATGTTTCCAATCGACAGAGCAACGTTAGGCTACACTGGTGTGATACAAAGTTCAAGAACAATCATTGGCTATTCCAGAGAAAGACGAAGTATAAGCAGTGGTTCGAAAAGTCACATTACGGCTGTCACCGTGACTTGTCAGTAGCAACGCAATGCTTACCAACGGTTTTGTTTGAGCTGTTTCCAGCTACTTGCAGCGAAATATTGAAAGTGTATTCGGAAAGACTAGAGAAAAAACACTTGGCGAGACACGAGGAACGTCTTCTGTTTTCATGAAACACCATGCGATGTGGCACGCACATTTAGTATCTTGTTGCACATTTCGCTCTTATTCCTGAGTCTGCCAACGCAACGCAGAATATTCCAAATGTTGATAAGGCTAAATTAACTACACTACATATGTGTTTATTGCTGTAGAGGGACCCATTAATATATCAGAGCAGAACGTAACTGTAATGCGTCGATCCTTTGCTACTGTTCCGGATTTATGACTTTGAATATCTTTACGCCATAAATAACATTTTCAAACTTACTGCTTCAAAATGCTGAAGGGTTGTGCGAAACAACTGAACAAATATCACGTTGTTGCAAATATCCATGGTTTCTAGGATTCGTCGCGCAGTTTCCAGCAGTAGCACGAACACCATTAAAGCCTGAAACTTTTGAATATGTCTACATCGCTACAAATATTACAAGGCGACCAGTTTCGTCCGCTATATGCGGTCACCTTGCAGCCACACAATCGTTACTCAACCAATTACTTGCGAATGTCTAATGACGACTTTCTATACTTGCTATGGCCAATAGTCATTATACAACGGTGATGAGTTGCTGCGGCAGCGGTTGTGAGGCCTGAAAATGACTGTATATAGTGAGTGAAACCAGTCGCTTTGACATACTGGTGGCAACCCAGGCATATTAAAAAGTTATATGCATTGTGCTGGGATCCAGTGCTTCAAGAACAAATGATTTCTAAATTCATAGTTCCCCATTATGTCCACTACTGCAACAGAATTGTGCAGGTGCAGAAAGCTGACAAAACAGTGGGAAAAGAAAGGACGACTAGAGTTTGTATAGTCGACGACGAGGTCATTAGAGACATAGGACAAACTCAGACAGGAGAGGAATCTCTCCAGCGTTCACCTAAGTCTACTTTGTGTTACCTAAGTCTGGATAACCGGAGAGGTATCTAAACTTCGTTTTTCTCTTGTGCAGGTCGACTTCCTTCCTCATTCAGTTTCCATGATCTGTCGTAACAGCGTAGCGTGACTGAAAACGAATAATAGCATTTTCCGGGGACGCTATTCTGGTTGGTGGGAGTGCCGACAACATTTAGCCGCTAGGGAAGTGTGTGTGGATGGGTGCAGTTATTGTGTATAATCAAGTTTTGTGTGGAGTTAATGTTATAATGTATTTGTAAAAGTTTTTACTTCATTCCTTAAATACGTTATTCATCGATATAAAAGCATTTGGAGATACTAAGTCTTTCTTATACACTATAGACGTATTTCACCTATTTTCCAATTTGATAAAAATTATTAACTGGGCAAAGGAGGGTAACCGACTAATAAGCTCCATATATTAGGTATGCATGTCTACGAAGCGCTAAACTCTACTTCTTCCAGTGAGGTATCCTTCCTCATCTCTATCTATTTCTGGTATCTTCTTATCGTCTCATTTCCTAATCACGGCCTGTTATTTCTCGCGCTTCCTACGAACAGTCAATTTCTCTATATTTGATTCCTTCTGTACTGCTGCCATAAATCCCGTTAGATGTCACCACTCATACCCGATAAGGCGGTAGTGAGAAAATTTAAGATGTTAATTAAAGTTAACAAGACGAACATATATCGAATTCTGTTCACGGTATTTATTAGTATATGAATCATCATCATCACCGTTATTATTATCATCATCATTATTAGTAGTAGTAGTAGTAGTAGCAGTAGTTGTAGTTGTAATAGTAGCAGTTACTGTTCACGTGCTACGTATCTTGTAATGTTCACTCAACAAAGATGTCCAGTTAGATGTAACAGACGGCCTTTAAGCCCTATTTTTGATAGGTGAAATACATAGACACAACGTGAAATCGTCGGGAGAAAAAGTAATTCTGGAGTATTCGAAGGGAGTGTTTAAGAGCTCTTACACAAGAACGTTCCCAGAGTCTGAGCTAGAGAAAGGAAGAGAAGAAGAGGTAGAGCAACTCATATTGGTTTCTCCATCTACATACATACTCAAAGCCACCTTTCGGCGCAAGGAGGAAGGTCCCCTGTACCACTCGCAAATAGAGTGCGGAAAAACAACTAGGTTTATGCCTCCGTGCGGGTCCTAATTTCTCTTATCTTCTTGGTCCTTACGCGAAATGTACCATGGCGACTGTAGATTCGCTGTGCAGTCAACTTCAAATACCGGTTCTCTAAATTTTTCTGAATAGCGTTTCGTGAAAAGAATCTGTTGATCGAATCTACTGTAACAAATCTAGCAACCCGCCTCTGAGTTGCTTCGACGTTTTCCTTTAAACCGACCTGGTGGAGATCCTGAACACTCGGAACACTCGATCAGTAGTCAAGAATGGGTCGCACTTATGTTCTATAAGTGCTCCCCTTTGTAGGTGAACCATAATTTCCTAAAATTCCCCCGATAAACCTAAGTCGACCTTTCGTCTTCCCTACTACCGTCCTCACAACCTCGTTCCATTTCATATTACTTTGCAACGTTACGTCTAGATATTTAATTGCCGTGACTGTGTGAAGCAGAACACTAGTAATCCTGTATTCGAACGTGGCAGGATAGTTTTTTCCTAATCATTTGCATTAACTTACATGTTTTCTACATTTAGAACAAGCTGCGTCTCACCATAGCAACCAGAAATTTTGTCTAAGGCATCCTGTGTCCTCCTGCGGTCACTCAACGACACTCCGCACATCATAGCGTCATCTGCCAACAGCCACAGGTTGCTGCTCTACCTGTCCGTCAGATCATTTATGTTCCACACCATATGGCAACCTACAGTGTGACCCAAAATGAAACTGCACTAACTCATGGAGTGATGTAGGTAGAGAAGTGAAAATGACGCGCATGCCTGAAACGACATGGGGTTTTACTGAGAGAAAAAAGCGAATGGAAAAACCGGACAACATGTGGCATGTACGTCAGTCAGTGGCGCTGCATGAGGATCGTGTATATAACGAGCTGTAGTGAGAGAGGGAATGAGATCCTCAGACCTCAGTATGTGTGATCATTGACTATGGTGTTACCTGAGGTCGCAACTCAACCGCGATCGTCCGACCTCATTAGGAATGCTAACAGACAACATCACACGGCAATTTCTTACCATACCTACTGACATGCTGTACAGTGCTCTTCACTTTATTTTTCCCTCAACTTCAGATATTGTTGATGAATTACGGCCTACATGTTTAGTATTTGATAAAAAAATTATCGTCTTTGCTAAAAATCAATTGTGATAGTAATTGTTGCTTTTGAATCATATGAAGCATCGTCTGTTGGTTATTTTGTGCACTTTTCTGGTTTCGATAAAACGCCATGTCATTTCAAGCATCTGTGTTAATTTTTACCCTTCTCCGGACATATTCTATGAAATATTGAATTTTAAATGTTAATGGACTTTTGAATCGCCCTGCAGTTTTGATACTTCGAGACAAATTGCACTGAGTACATTTTCTACTAGTCAGTAATTTACAAAGACTTTCTTTTTGAGGCACGTGGAAAGGGGGGGGGGGGGGGATGATGAGTGTGTAGGTGTCCTCCTGTGCCCCTCGCAGGGTATACTCTCGCCATTATCATTCGTGATACACAGGGAGATTCAGTGTTCCTGCCGCTGACTTTTACGCAGACCCTCAAGGTTACAGTTGGCCTTCATAAATCATACGCAAGGTTTTCATATTCTCTCCCTCGCTACGCGCAAACTATCAGTCCTACAGTGACAGGAGCAAGTGCCACGAACAGTCTACTGGAAATCCAGACTGTTGGATAAGTGTGGGGTGGATGTGCGTTTGAAGGTCACGTTTGTATTTTTTTCTTGAATACCACGAAAACCGTGGCCTCCAGCGAAACCATATCCCTGTACAAAATTTAGCTACATTATATTGCCTACAAGAATGTCCCGTTCATTGTTTCTGTACGACTAACAGTTTGCGTATAGCGAGCGAGAGAATATGAAAATCTCGTACGTGCTTTACGAAGGCCAGTTATAACACCGCGGGTTGCATAAAATGACAGCGGTAGGGGCAGCTGAATCACCTTGTATACAGATGGTTTTAAGGTTATCATCGGTAACTTTAGGAGGATATTCGTGGATGATGCTTTTAGTATCGGACAGTGATTCGAACTTTATGCCCAGCCTGACCGTCAATATGGAGGGAAATCAGAGATACACCACGAGCACAGCATGGTCCTGTGGAGGGCGCCGCCACTGTCACATGGGTCCACTGACTTGTTTATCATAAAAATAAAAAAACTTATAATAAATGTGATTGATCTTAGCTGTGTTTACGTTTCTTGATTCGGAATGCGCCCTGGACTGTTTTTTCGCGCTAGGCTCTGTACTGTAGGTCTGACTCCCCGTTCACTGGACCATAGGAAAGTCCTGTTTCTTCCACCAGTGTCAGAGTTACCACCTGTGCGAGTGATCGCTGAGCAGAGTAGAAAATTGCTGATCTGTAAGAAAGTATACCGACAAACTTAGAGGGATGATAAAGGGGCTTCTGAGGAACAGCTTTAGGATAAGAGCGCACGTCCGGAAATCTCATCCAACGACTTTACGGAGCATGAAAGTTATAAGGACAGGCATAATGAATGCTGTCAGATCAGTTACCAAATATTCCGCTTAACGCTCCGTCAGTGTAGAAAGCCACGTATGATGGCCTATTGGAATGCTTTAATCCCTGTATCTCAACGATCTCCTCTGCAGTAGCCGGCCGGAGTGGCCGAGCGGTTCTAGGCGCTTCAGTCTGGAACCGCGCTACCGCTACGGTCGCAGGTTCGAGTCCTGCCTCGGGCATGGATGTGTGTGATGTCCTTAGGTTAGTTAGGTTTAAGTAGCTCTAAGTTCTAGGGGACTGATGACCTCAGAAGTTAAATCCCATAGTGCTCAGAGCTATTTGAACCATTTTTTGAATCCTCTGCAGTAGCGTTGTATAATATTTCTAAATATGAGTTAATACCCAGAATTTTTTCCTCAAAACATCCTCTACTACCAGTCGAATATTTAGAGGCATATTTTTGTTATACCCTGTGTAGGAGAGTCGCAACGTCAGAAGATTGTAGTGAACGCAGCAAGACATGCAGTGGGTCGACGATTGAGGCAGGATACAATCGCCCTCCTTGTTAAGAAGCTAAAAGGTCTGCAGTTTCTGTGATTCATTTGTTTATTGTTTGGCAAATTAATGCGGGAAAGAAATTACAGTGGCTATGTGTAATAGCGAGACAATACTATTTCACGTAGCTTGAAGCAGTGGCAACACATTACCATGGACGCCGCCGCTATTCTAACGAAGTGATGCACGACAGTGAATATTTACTTTCTAAAACTGCCATCGGACTTCGTTTAAAGTTAAGTGAAGACGGGTTCTGCATTCATTGTGCGATATGCACTAAAAGCGGCGATAACGACCGACAGTTTCATCACTTCGTTAGTAGCGAAGTAGTCTCGTCACACTGAAACAAACTAGACAGAACACGTAAATCTTGTAACAGGATCAATTTCTAAAGGTACTATGAAATGACATTAACACGTTTTTCAAGCAACTCAATAGTTATTTAAGAAATAATATACATTTTCGCACTCTGATATCATGGAGACGCCAGTAAAGTGATCTGAAACATAAGCCTTACCGAAGAAGTCGCCTTCCTCTTCTCGAGAAGGAAGCAAGTTACATTTGTTTTGTTTTAAACAGACGCGTGGAGTAATGTTCCCTGCGATCGTAATTCACAGAACCGTTTTACATTAACTGTGCACTGCCGGGGTGTACAGTTCCGTGAGTCTCTTTTATGGGGTAGTACAAAAATCTTGCTGTTGACCTTTATCGTAAATACAAGTTATGCATTATCTGCAAAATTGGTCGATTAAACTACTGGTAATAAATTCCTGCAAACTGAAGTAACAGTCATTTAATGTAGCCGTAACTGTCTAGAGCGGGGTTAAATGGCCGCAAAGAAAGCAAACGCCAGACTGAGCGTCACTGGAAGATTGCCAATTAATGTCAACTTAACCCGTGGAAGAGGTACACACAAAACCCTGATTAGATTGAATCTCGAGTACTGCTCGTCAGTCAAGAACCCATACCAGTTAAGTTTAATTGCGAATATCTAAATAGAAGCGGCGCGTTTTGTCATGGGTCCATTTAGTAAGAGCAAGAAAGCTAAAGATGTGCTCATCAAACTCTAGTCGAAGACATCGCTAGAAGGCTTTCTATACAGAGAGCCTTACAGTTAAAATTTCGAGACAGTAAGATCGAAGAAAAGTCAGACACCATATTTATTCCTCCCTGTTCTCACAAAATGGTCATTACCGGAAAATTTGAGGCATGCAGAAGGTTGCCGACATTCTCTCTTCACGGTTCAGCTTGTGCGGTTGGAATAGGAAAGGGTCTTTCTGACTCGTGGTGGTACCAGAAGTGTCCTCCGCACACACTGAAAGGCGGCTGCGGAGTTGTTGTTGTTAACAGACACGGAAGAACTTATATTTTACCTTTTTTGTTTCAGGTGGAGCCAAAAGAGATGTCTGTATGATGGACGAATTTCGAAGAAAACCAAGAGGCGACTGCTCGTGTACAACACGGAGGTAGGTTTATTCCTGCACGAATGAGACTAGAATAGAAACTACGAGGATTGGAACTTTAATAGTGTAACTATGTATTTACAGCTCGTACAAAGTAGATACGTATTTCAAAGTTTTACTGACCTTCAAAGTAGTCACCAGCATTGTGTATAACCCGTTGCCAGCGATGCGGAAATCGTAGGATACCCTTAGCAGTGCCCGATGTGTTGGCAGTTCGAGCGGCGCGGTCTATTGCCCGACGAATTTGTAGCAGTTCTGAAGCGGATGCCGTGAAGTGTTTCCATCAGTTTAGAAATCGAGTTGAACTTACGAGGGCTTAAGTCAGGGGAGTGCAGTAGGTGGTACAACATTAGCAGCCCCATGATTCAAAAAAATCAGTAACAGCTTGCACTGTACGTACTTGACCAATGACCTGCAAAATGATGGTCAGGCCCTGCAGAGTCATAACTTCTGTATCTATGCTTCATTTTTGGAACACAACCTACGACCAGCTTAGAGACAGAAGTGATGACACTTTCTGCAGGTACAGTGATGACGCGCGAAATGTACTCCCCGAAGACTGTCCCTGTGATGCTACCTTCGTGACGGTGTGTTGTGTGTTGTTGCCTTCAGTCCGAAATCTGGTTTGATTCGGGTCTCCATGCTAGTCCATCCCGCGTCATCCTCTTCATCTCTGCACCCTGTATCCATTGAATCTGCTTACTGTACTCGAGTTTTGGTTCTCTCTACGGTTTTTGCCTCCAAACTTCTCTCGATTACCAAATATGGGATTTCTTGATGCCCCACAGTGTGTCCTAGCAATTTAGCCCCTCTTTTATCAAGCTGTGTCATAAAAATCTTTTCTCCCCGATTCTTTTCAATACCTTATTAGCTATTAGATCTAAGCATTTAACCTTCAGCATCCCTGTGTATTACCACACTTCAAAAGCCTCTATTCTCTTCTTGTTTCAGCCATTTATCGTCCACGTTTCTCTTCCACTCAAGGCTATGCTTCGCACAAATACCTCCCGACAACACTAAATCTCTTTTTAAGAGATTATTTTCTTGCTATTGTCAGTCTGCATTTCATATCTTCTCTGCTTTCGCCATTGCCAATTATTTTTCTGCCAAAAATAACGAAATACAGCTATTACTTTCAGTGTCTCATCTCCTAATCTGATCTACATCTATATCTACATTTATACTCCGCAAGCCACCCAACGGTGTGTGGCGGAGGGCACTTTACGTGCCACTGTCGTTATCTCCCTTTCCTGTTCCAGTCGCGTATGGTTCGCGGGAAGAAAGACTGCCTGAAAGCCTCCGTGCGCGCTCGAATCTCTCTAATTTTGCATTCGTGATCTCCTTGGGAGGTATAAGTAGGGGGAAGCAATATATTCGATACCTCGTCCAGAAAGGCACCCTCTCGAAACCTGGACAGCAAGCTACACCGCGATGCAGAGTGCCGCTCTTGCAGAGTCTGCCACTTGCGTTTGCCAAACATCTCCGTAACACTATCACGCTTACCAAGTAACCCTGTGACGAAACGCACGGCTCTTCTTTGGATCTTCTCTATCTCCTCCGTCAACCCGATCTGGTACGGATCCCACACTGATGAGCAATACTCAAGTATAGGTCGAAAGAGTTTTTTGTAAGCCACCTCCTTTGTTGATGGACTACAATTTCTAAGGACTCTCCCAATGAATCTCAACCTGGTACCCGCCTTACCAAAAATTAATTTTATATGATCATTCCACTTCAAATCGTTCCGCACGCATACTCCCAGATATTTTACAGAAGTAACTGCTACCAGTGTTTGTTCCGCTATCATATAATCATACAAGAAAGGATCCTTCTTTCTATGTATTCGCAATACATTACATTTGTCTATGTAAAGGGTCAGTTGCCACTCCCTGCACCAAGTGCCTATCCGCTGCAGATCTTCCTGCATTTCGCTACAATTTTCTAATGCTGCAACTTCTCTGTATACTACAGCATCATCCGCGAAAAGCCGCATGGAATGGCTCTGAGCACTATGGGACTTAACATCTATGGTCATCAGTCCCCTAGAACTTAGAACTACTTAAACCTAACTAACCTAAGGACAGCACACAACACTCAGCCATCACGAGGCAGAGAAAATCCCTGACCCCGCCGGGAATCGAACCCGGGAACCCGGGCGTGGGAAGCGAGAACGCTACCGCACGACCACGAGATGCGGGCAAGCCGCATGGAACTTCCGACACTATCTACTAGGTCATTTATATATATTGTGAAAAGCAATGGTCCCATAACACTCCCCTGTGGCACGCCAGAGGTTTTTTCAACGTCTGTAGACGTTTTTCCATTGAGAACAACATGCTGTGTTCTGTGTGCTAAAAACTCTTCGATCCAGCCACACAGCTGGTCTGGTATTCCGTAAGCTCTTACTTTGTTTATCAGGCGACAGTGCGGAACTGTATCGAACGCCTCCGGAAGTCAAGGGAAATGGCATCTACCTGGGAGCCTGTATCTAATATTTTCTGGGTCTCATGAACAAATAAAGCGAGTTGGGTTTCACATGATCGCTGTTTCCGGAATCCATATTGATTCCTACAGAGTAGACTCTGTGTTTCCAGAAACGACATGATACGCGAGAAAAAAATATGTTCTAAAATTCTACAACAGATCGACGTCAGAGATATAGGTCTATAGTTTTGCGCATTTGCTCGACGACCCTTCTTGAAGACTGGGACTACCTGTGCTCTTTTCCAATCATTTGGAACCTTCCGTTCCTCTAGAGACTTGCGGTACACGACTGTTAGAAGGGGGGCAAGTTCTTCCGCGTACTCTGTGTAGAATCGAATTGGTATCCCGTCAGGTCCAGTGGACTTTCCTCTGTTGAGTGATTTCAGTTGCTTTTCTATTCCTTGGACACTTATTTCGATGTCAGCCATTTTTTCGTTTGTGCGAGGATTTAGAGAAGGAACTTCACTGAGTCCCTTATTTGATTCGACTACATTCCGTTAACCTTGTTTAACGTTTATTGACATTAATCTCACAACTTTTTTTGAAGACTATCCGTTCCGTTCGATTTGTCTTCAAAATGTTGCTGTATCTGACAAAATGACAGTGTCATCTGCTAACTTCAAATTTTTTTTCTTCTCCATACTCTTCTCCTTTTTTCAGGTTTCCGTACTTCAGTCGGTAGAAACGGAATCCTTACAGGATCACTCTGTAGTCTGTCTGCCTTTATTTCTATCCGACTGTTAAGATACCTTTTTCTCAGGAATGCTTAGACGTATCGTGTTGACATCTACGCCACATAGTAAGGTCTACGGTCCCCTGGTGATGTAATTAACAATTATGAATCTATATCAACGGGAAGCACCCTACTGGTTTTGATCAGTGATTTTGCGTGTACCGAAATATGTGACATAAATGCAATTGCCAGTTAGAATAGTATTTTAACGTAACTCAAAATTAATAAAATAATTACAGAATTCCAATAGCGAATGCGAAATTATACACAGTTTTTAATCATCCTCGAAAGTCTTGGAATTCCCAGGACCGATATCTTGAAAGTATCGATATGGATAACAGGCAAAAATAGTCGATGCTCTCGTTTCCCGGTATGGATGAACCATCTGTACACTTAATTACGTTTGTACGGAATCCTCTGCGCGTAAGTCCTACTCGCACTTAGCCGAATTTTTAAATTTGTCCTTCGTTTCCTTCATGCTTGCTCAACGTACAGATTAAATAACATTGAGGATAAGATACTGCCCCGTCTCACTGCCTTATCAACTACTGCTTTCGTTTCATGTCCTTGCTATTCCTAATCAAGGGACCTGCCGTCTGAACTAAAGAACGCATTTTTGCATGTTAAAACTATCCCCTGAACGCCGAAGAGCTCCCTAAGGTAGCACGCCTGCTTTTTTCTTCCGAAACAATTTTCGCCGACCGTGATGGCCACGACGTCGATTATCATAAGGAAGGGGACACAAATTTTGCCACCTATGTAGGTTAGGACCTGTATAATCCTTGAAAAGTGGCGGAAAAGACAAAATATTTGTATATACATTACTGAATTTATTCCCCATTTCTAGACAAGTTACAATTAAATTGTCATAACATATTGCAGTCAGAATTTTGCACCAACATTAACACCGAGAAAAAAACATATATAAAATAGTGTTCGTAATTTCGTCCTCCATAAAAATACTCAAAACCAAAGCTAATTGAAATATATTTTTTATTCTAATATTCCCAAACACTTTCACTATTATAAATCACTTGAAGGTGTGGGACAACGCGGGTATTTTAATTATGAATATTCGTCGCCGTTTTTTCAAGAGCCTGAAAACTATTTTTGTGGTCAACTAGAAAGCGATGCGAACATACTGGCCATAATTTCCAGTCCGCAAGTCCACATTCTTCTTGTGCTCACTGAAAGGAAATGTTCCTACTTGCTCTTTACTTAGTGGGACCATGCACTATGACTATAAATACAAGTTTTGAATTTCAACTGATTAAAATATTCAGTAAAAGGTCACGCGCACAAACACAATAATATGTCCGTATCAGAAACTGCACTATTAGCAGTTCAGAGGCGACCTCTACGGTAAACCCCATGTAAAATAGTTTATTACCCTGACTTCTAGTCATCCAAGTTAATTGTTCGCCGCAGAAGTGGAAGCGCAAGGGGCACAGAGCATGCTATTAATTGTGTGTTGATGAGCAAGTGTAAAATGCTGCAGGCGACATATGTCAACTATCACAGCTACATACATCCACCTCTACAACTGGAAACATCCACGCAGCTTTTCAGCATGCCGAAATAAAGGATGTGATCACACTCTAAAATAAAAAAATTCTTTCTTAGCTTTCCATTCTACTTTGCCTTTTTTTAACTCTGGATGCCACACGTTAAAAAGCGCTTCATCTCTTTCGTACTTTTTTATTAATTTTGTAGTTGTTGGAACACTAATTCCATTAATTAAATTATTCAGAAATAAAAATAGTTCTTATTGCCCTTATAGTGTACTAAAATTTATTTACCTTTACATATTCTCCCTTCATTGCTTTACAAATCGCTTCACACCTTTCTGGAATTATTTTGGTTAATGTTCAATGTGATATTCGAATGCTGTGTCGTAAGCTAGAGTAGTATCACAGTTTGCTTGTCTTCTGCAGGTATAACATTTCTCAAGAGAGTATTCTGTTTTATAAAATGAGAAGCTACTTTACTGATCAAATACTGAAATACACTGTCATCCATTCGTAAGTAATTTATTTATAAAACCTGACGTCCTCTACATGCAGCTCTCGTAACAAATTTTGCTGAATGATTTTAGTATCTAGAAGTAATTCCTATGGCTTCATCCAAGTATGTTACCTTTTTTCCGCCGTTTTTATTCCAAACACACACAATGCAATTGTTGTGATACTAACAAATGCAGCGCATAGTAGCAAGTTGTTATCCGCTATCTTGAAATATGACGAAAAATATGATGGCAGTGTAATACCTCTTTTTAGCTCCACGTCAAAGATCTTTGTAAAAGAAATTTGACGAATATTTGATCATATTTCTTTGTCAAAGAAATTTGATAGTGTAATAGCAGCCTTAAAATTATGGCGCAATACTTTGTATGCTACGCACAGGCGCGTTATGACGACGTGGCGCATGTATAGCAGTGAACTGGGGAAAGCCCTGGCATACTCGGTTGCCTCTGTATCTCTTACAATGATACAGCGCTTGTTTCCCCACAAAGGCCACGAATGAATAATGTTTCCAAGTTATTTTCAGTCTTCTAAACATATGTCACATATGAATTTGTATGTTTGTGTGGTTCAAGAGCAAGTATCGTTACACCAAATCAAGCATTCCCTGCAACGAATCTGTTTCTCGCCACTTGCATTTTACAAAGTGAAAAAAGTAAAATAGTCTTTATAAATAGAAAATCAAATTAAATGTTAATAACAGTTCCAAATTTTGTCTCTACTACGAATATAGGAACTGCAAGGGGGACGAAATTATGAACCTCTACAGATTTGTTATAATAGCCGTTACAGTAACATACGCCAGAGTCTTGACTATATCATTTACACTCCAGTAAATGCAACACACGACTGAAGTACAGCCCAATATTTTAACGCCACTCAGTGCTATCTCTAGGAATAATCGGATGTTAATTTGACTATTGCATTAACTCACCTAAGAGCAAGAAATGTATTCCGTCCACACGGAAGCGAAACGTGCAGCACACAACAGACTCCCTTAACAAGACAATGGAATGAGGTCACGCATTAGCACGCAGCTTAACATCCGACACAAACTGTGGAAAACAGAAATTCCTAGGGGACAAAATTAGGAGCAGGGCCGGAATTATGGCCTCTACTAACCATCCTTCCACACACACACAGACACACACACACACACACACACACACACACACACACACACAAATGTTCACTTTGAATTTCTCCAGGATTAAACATGGAGCTGCACTCCACTTGGAAGCGAAAACGTGGCCTGAACCACAGAAGCGAAAATGTGGCCTCTGCCACATACAATTTAAAAAAATAATTTAATGCAAAGGCAGATAACCTTCGTTATCAGAAATATGTTTACACAAAAATCTTCATTGCATGGAAAAATGGTTCAAATGGCTCTGAGTACTACGGGACTTAACTGCTGTGGTCATCAGTCGCCTAGAACTTAGAACTGCTTAAACCTAACTAACCTAAGGACATCACACACATCCATGCCCGAGGCAGGATTCGAACCTGCGACCGTAGCGGTCGCGCGGTTCCAGACTGTAGCGCCTAGAACCGCCCGGCCAATCCGGCCGGCTCATTGCATGGAAAACATTTGCAAAGGTTCATTGAAGCAAAGTCTTCATCTCTGACAAGATAACACATATCTACTCTTCCACAAATTCTGGGATGCAGACCTTTTATTCATTGTAGAATACTCATGCATTTCTAGAAATGATTGCGTGTGACGTTACCGAACCGCAGATATAGTATCGTCAAACACCAAAGGAAGTATTGAAGACTTAGCAATCGCTACAAAACTGCACTTCATTTACAGAATGAAATTTTCACTATGCAGCGGAGTGTGCGCTGATATGAAACCTTCCTGGCAGATTAAGACTCTGTGCAGAGCTGAGACTCGAAGCCGGGAAACTTGCCTTTCGCGGGTAAGTGTTCTAACGCCTGGGCCACACGAACACGACTGAAGACCTCTCCTTACAGCTTTACTTCCACCAATACCTCATCTGCTACCTTCCAAACTGCAGAGACGCTCTCCTGTGAAAGTAGCAGGTCTAGCACTCCTGGAAGAAACGATATTGCGGAGACAGTATCCGATCGCTCCTGTGCCCTCACAGCGCCTTGCACAGATACAAAACAATCTCTTGTAGTAGCATTCCAATCATCTGCGACGATCAAATTTTCATCCACATTTCATCAGTTCCTTTACTTCCTCATATGTTCTATTTCCTCATCGTCAGCATACACTGCCGGCCGAAGTGGCCGTGCGGTTAAAGGCGCTGCAGTCTGGAACCGCAAGACCGCTACGGTCGCAGGTTCGAATCCTGTCTCGGGCATGGATGTTTGTGATGTCCTTAGGTTAGTTAGGTTTAACTAGTTCTAAGTTCTAGGGGACTAATGACCTCAGCAGTTGAGTCCCATAGTGCTCAGAGCCATTTGAACCATTTCCATTTCAGCATACACTACTGGCCATTAAAATTGCTACATCAAGAAGAAATGCAGATAAGAAACTGGTATTCGGTCGACAAATATATTTTACTAGAACTGACATGTGATTACATTTTAACGCAGTTTGGGTGCATAGGTCCTGAGAAATCAGTACCCAGAACAATCACCTCTGGCCGTAATAAAGGCCTTCATACGCCTGGGCATTGAGTCAAACAGAGCTTGGTTGGCGTGTACAGGTACAGCTGCCCACGCAGCTTCAACACGATACCACAGTTCACCAAGAGTAGTGACTGGCGTATTGTGACCAGCCAGTTGCTCGCTCACCATTGACCAGACGTTTTCAAATGATGAGATATCTGGAGATTATGATGGCTAGGGCAGCACTCGAACATTTTCTGTATCCAGAAAGGCCCGTACAGGACCTGCAACATGCGGTCGTCCTTTATCCTGCTGAAATGTAGGGTTTCGCAGGGATCGAATGAAAGGTAGAGCCACGGGTCGTAACGCATCTGAAAGGTAACGTCCACTGTTCGAAGTGCCGTCGGTGCGAACAAGAGGTGACTGAGACGTGTAACCAATGGCACCCCATACCATCACGCCGGGTGATACGCCAGTATGGCGAAGACCAATACACGCTTCCAATGTGCGTTCACCGCGATGTCGCCAAACACGGATGCGACCAGCTGTAAACAGAACCTGGATTCATCCGAAAAAATGACGTTTTGCCATCCGTGCACCCAGGTTCGTCGTTGAGTACACCATCGCAGGCGCTCCTGTCGGTGATGCTGCGTCAAGGGTAACCGCAGCCATGGTCTCCAAGCTGATAGTCCATGCTGCTGCAAACGTCGTCGAACTGTTCGTGCAGATGGTTGTTGTCTTGCAAACGTCCCCATCTGTTGACACAGGGATCGAAATGTGGCTGCACGATCCGTTACAGCCATGCGGATAAGATGCCTGTCATCTCGACTGCTCTTGATACGAGGCCGTGGGGATCCAGCATGGCGTTCCGTATTACCCTCCTGAACCCACCGATTCCATATTCTGCTAACAGTCATTGGATCTCGACCAACGCGAGCAGCAATGTCGCGATACGATAAACCGCTATCACGATAGGCTACAATGCGACCTTTATCAAAGTCGGAAACGTGATGGTACGCATTTCTCCTCCTTACACGAGGCATCACAACGTTCCACCAGGCAACGCCGGTCAACTGCTGTTTGTGTATGAGAAATCGGTTGGAAACTTTCCTCACGTCAGCACGTTGTAGGTGTCGCCACCGGCGCCAACCTCGTGTGAATACTCTGAAAAGCTAATGATTTGCATATCACAGCATCTTCTTCCTGTCGGTTAAATTTCGCGTCTGTAGCACGCTATCTTCGTGGTGTAGCAATTTTAATGGCCAGTAGTGTATAATATGGGAATGCAAATCTGTACTACAGTGGTTAGTGCTGGCTTAGCTTCAACCACTAAAACCACCCTTCTTCAAAGAATCGAACTTCCATGTGCAAAACAGCATCAAATGTCTTAAATGGAATGACCACATAAAATAAATAGTAGGAAAAGCAGATGCGAAACTGAGATTCATACGAAGAATCTTAAGGAAATGTAACTCATCCACGAAGGAAGTGGCTTACAAGGCGCTTGTAGGACCGATTCTTGAATATTGTTCATCAGTCTGGGGCTCTTACGAAGTAGGAGTGATAGAAGAGCGTCGCGTTTCGCCACGGGACCGTTTAATCGGTGCGAGAGCGCTACAGAGGTGCTGAGCAAAATCCAGTGGCAGACGCTACATGAGAGGCGTTGCGCATCACGGAGAGGTCTGCTTTTGAAATTTTGAGAGAGTAATTCCCGGGAAGAGTCGGACAACATGTTACTTTCTCCCACACGCATTTCGTAAAGTGACGGCAATGAAAAAATTCTAAAAATTATATCTAATACAGAGGCTTACCGAGAATCATTCTTCCCACGCGCCACTCACGAATGAAACAGGGAAAGGGGTGGGGGGAGGGGGGGGGGAGGGTCAGGTGACCTGCGGAGTTTTGATGCGGATGTAGATTATTTTACAAACGGGTTAATGTCTTAAATATTTGACGTTGAATATGCGGGTGAGGAGAAGTTTGGAGAAGATTTGGTATCGAGTTTAAAATTTGTTGGAAATAGCTAACTGCTCTCATTACCAAACATTGGATGAATAAAGTCTGTGTAACTTGAGCTCCATTTTACGAAAAAGCAAGTTTTTCACTTATGCCAATGTTTATGACGTTATATCTCCTGAATTACGTGTAGTACAATGACATAATTTTGTAGTTACATTCAGTGACCTGTGTAGATAGCGTCTGCAAAGTGTGTTCCGAATAGAGTTAGTAGTAAAGAAGTAATAAGTTAAAACGTCATGCCTGATGTTGAAGTTTCACTGCACGTCATTCTAAGCAGAAGCTAGTTTTCACGCACCAAATGTCTATGACGTCATATCTCCTTAACTATATGTCGTACAAAGGTATAACTTTGTATGTACATTCAGTGGTGCGATACTGTCTGCTGACTGTATTGCGAATAGAGTCAGCAGTAAAGTAGCAATAAAACGTCATATTTGAAACCGAAGTATTAGTGCATGAACAGCGAAAACGTAGTAATAGATTAACTCTTTTCGTTTCATCATTTTGTGGCAGGTGTCAGCGGGAAAAAGTTTCGATAAGGTATGAAATTATGTGTAAAGCTTGCTGGAAGTCATTAAGTACTGTTCCAAAATACTTACTGAATAAAGTCAGGGTATCTGCGCGCCTTTAGTTACGCTGCCTCCAGACATAGACAAAATTTCCAACTGTAATACTAGTCTTGTTGTGTTAAATTTTTAACATAACCATTACACCTCTTAATGAGTAGATTATGATTGATGTGTCGACAGAAGTGCCGACACAGTGTGATTTGAGGGGACCGCAATGAACGCTATAAACACACGAAGGATGGCGTGAGGTCTGAAACAGGATACGTAATGAATGCTATAAAGAAAAGTACGTAGCTTTTGGAATACTTAACTTTAATCCATCCTTGTTGTATACATCGTTCTTGATGAGACATGCTTTATACGATAAGTATCAATTGCTATGTAAGGCTAATGGCGCCTTGCTAGGTCGTAGCCATGGACTTAGCTGAAGGCTATTCTAACTATCTGCTCGGCAAAGGAGCGAGGCTTCGTCAGTGTAGTCGCTAGCAAAGTCGTCCGTACAACTGGGGCGAGTGCTAGTCCGTCTCTCGAGACCTGCCTTGTGATGGCGCTCGGTCTGCGATCACACAGTGGCGACACGCGGGTCCGACATGTACTAATGGACCGCGGCCGATTTAAAACTACCACCTAGCAAGTGTGGTGTCTGGCGGTGACACCACAATGATAGCATTTTAAATTTTTAAATTCGATTAATAATTCCGTGAACTATCGAAAACCAAAATTTCGTTGTCCCTGGAAACCAATAGATAGGCAACCTGCAACTTGCATTGGGTTACCGGGTAGTCGCTTACTAATAGTCACAGTACAGTCACGTTAAAGAGACCACAGCCTATGTCCGACGTCAACGTGGAATAACCACGCTCAGACGGGAGGCGGCAGCAGTATTGGAGGGTACATAAAATTTGAAGAACGCTGCCATCCAACACCGGCGCCGAAGCGACTGTGGTGCACCGTGGGCCATAGATGACAGGCGTGAACGATGGCTGCGGAGCGTGTTCGGGCGAACAGACGTGCTGCTGTTGAGTAACATACCGCCCAGATAAAACAAGGGGCTACCAACAGTGTCTACTCAACGACCGTTCAGCAAAGGTTGCTGTGCATCTGCCTTGCAGCAGACACCTGGTTCATGCAACCATGCTGAATGCTGTTCATCGGCGACGAAAGTTGGAATTTACACGTCACTACTGCTACGGGGCCTACAGCGAGACGCGACAGGTGAAGTTTTCAGATGAATCACGTTTTGTGCTCCATGGAACGGATGGCCGTTGCCTTGCACGGCGTAAAATGCCTAAAAGCTGAGTTGCCTAATAGTGTGGCGCATACTTGTTTATTGGTTAGCAGTTTCATATAACAGTAGCGCTATAGGATTTAGAAATAAAAGTCTGCAACTTATTTAGACATTTTACAGATGTTCACACATTTACTAGTACCAGATCTGGACTATATGGCCAGATATGCTTTTCTGACGAGGACTTGTATTTCATACCACTCTGATGTCTTTAGACACATAAATAAGTTTTTAGACTTGAAATGTACACAACAAAATAAAAGTTATTTCAGCTAAATCATCCAAAAATATTACCGTGACTGTGGCTCCACCCAAAAAGAGAAGTTAAGTGAACGTTGCTGCGTATGGCCCTCCGTAGCAGACGCTTGCTTCATGCACCCATGTTAACTACTGTCCATCGGCAACGAAGACTCAAATTTGCAAGCCAATACCGAACTGGACGTTCACTCGTTAGCGACAGGTGGCGTTTCCAGATGAATCATGTTTTATGCTCCATCAGACGGTTGCTCGTTGGCGTGAACGGCCGGAGGACGGAGCGTTATGGTCTGGGAAATGTTTTTTGTGGCATTCGCTGGGTGATCTCGTCGTTCTGGAAGGCACAGTGGAACAACACAAGTTCTTTCTATCCTTGGATTTCCATCCCTACAGGCAGTTTGTTTTTCCTCGGCACGATGGCATCTACCATCAGGGCAATACAAAGTGTCATACGACTCACAGTGTACGCGGGTGGTTCAAAGAGTATCAGGATGAGTTTACCGTATTCGCCTAGCCACCAAACTCCCAGGATATGAAGCCAATGGAGAATCTATGGGACCGCCTCGATCGGACTGTTCGCGCCACGGTTCCTCAACCGGGAAACTTGGCTCTGGAGTCGACGTGGCTCCAGATCTCTGTCGGTACGTTCCAGAACTTCACTGACTATCTTCCTGCCCATCTCGCAGCAGTCCGCATTGCAAAAAGCGGTTATTCAGTTTTTTAACAGGTGGTCACATTAACGTGACTGTGGAAATCTCGGACGAATAACTCGAGCATTGTGTCTCTCACAATGACGCACCCTGTTACCTAACCCCCTTTTCATGACGACACTAATATCAATATCAAAATCATTTATTGATGCCGTTCTTATTGTAGCCATCTACATGATACCGTCCAAAATACTCCCTTTGTCAGAAAAGTTCCTGGACTGGTTTTCTTCAAGATAGAGAACTGCACCTACCAAGTAATGATCCTAGCTCCCATCGAAGTAGTCCCCTTGGTTACCTACACAGTTGCCACCGTTTCCGGAGGTCTTGGAAGCAAGCAGGGAAATTTTCAACTGCCATGTTTGTAAGCTCACTTGCCACGGCCCGTTGGATGTCTGCGATATCTTGATGAAGCCTTTTCACTCGCGAAAACAAGAAAAAATAGCAAGGCGAGATGTCGGGAGAATATGGCGGATGTGGAATGGCAGTAACAGAATGTCTGGCCATATACTCGGTTGGTTGGGGTTGGTTTTGGGGAAGGAGACCAGACAGCGTGGTCATCGGTCTCATCGGATTAGGGAAGGATTGGGAAGAAAGTCGGCCGTGCCCTTTCAGAGGAACTATCCCGGCATTTGCCTGGAGTGATTTAGGGAAATCACGGAAAACCTAAATCAGGATGGCCGGACGCGGGATTGAACCGTCGTCCTCCAGAATGCATATACTCGGTAACAGATAAAGCAGTATGGGGTATTGCATTGTGAAGCAGTAAGAACCAGTCCTGAGAATGCCACAAATCAGGGCGGCGACGGCGAATTGCTTGTTGCTAACGTTTCAAGACTTCGACGTAAAGTGTTTGGTTCACTGTTTGACCTGAAGGAACATACACATGCTGAACCAATCCTTTATTATCAAAGAATGTGATGGACATTGTCTTTGTTCTCGAAGGTTGTCGCTTGGGTTTCTTTTTTCTGATGATCCAGGACTCCTCCTCTCAGCTCTTTAACGCTTTGCGTGTGGGGCATACTGCCAGCTTTCAAGCCCTGAACAGTCTTTGACAATCGTGGGATCACGTCTGGCTCTGTCCAGTAGTTAAGCAAAAATTCTTCGTCTTTCCTCTTTCTCTTCGCCTGTTCGTGTGTGAGGGACGAGTTTTGCAATAAGTATCCGTTTCCCTAAATCTTCACGAAAAATCTCATGTCACACATCACAGTTACATGACAGTTCTCTTGCAATAAATACCTTACACACTCCACGCCTGGATCGTTATGGGCTGCAGACGCGCCACCAACTCTGGGATCGTCTTGCACTGAGTGTCCGCATTCACGAAAACTTTTGTGCCCCTAAAAAACACGATTTTTTGAAAGTGCCTCGCCTGCATATGCTTGCTTATCATTTTCCACGTTTCACTAGTGGTTTTCCCGAGCTTAACACGGAACTTAATTTTCACTCTTTGCTCACAGTCAGCACCCATTGTGTCATCGTACGTAATGCGCCAAGAATCCAAACAGTGTGTTGATAAGCACAGCCGGCAGCTGTGGCCGAGCAGTTATAGGCGCTTAAGTCCGGAACCGCGCTGCTGCTACAGTCGCAGGTTCGAATCCTGCCTCGGGCATGGATGTGTGTGATGTCTTTAGGTTAGTTAGGTCTAAGTAGTTCTAAGTCTAGGGGACTATTACCTCAGATTTTAAGTCCCTTAGTGCTTAGAGCCATTTGAACCATTTGATAAGCACAGCCCTGCCACCTACTGACTTTGCGCGGAAACATGGCCAAGGTAATTTCAAGGACGCCCACATCCCACGTAACATAAAAACAAATTTGCTCCTCTTTAGTGCTGCAAACTTACAAATTTAAAAAAAAAAGGCCTGTCCCGGAACTTTTCTGACAAAGTACATACTTCTGATCTACCTTGCTACTCAACCTTTGGGACGCAAACTGCGAATACAGTACCCTCCATAGCTATAAAATTTACTAGAAACATACTAAAATTTTGTGCTGGCCAAGCAATCGAACCCAGATTCTCTGCGTTACGCTATCAGATGCCTCAATCGCTTTGGCTATCCAAGAACATTTCACGAACAGGCCCAAACTTCATACTTCCCAATGTCTGCATCCCAGGAACAGACACTGCTGACGATTTGTAGCCACGTTAAATCATGAAATGTATCCACAAATTGCGAATATGATACTACCACATGCATGCGTGTCTGAAGCAACTTTGCATCTAACTTTACAGATACCGTCAAGTACAGACACTGTGCCCCCTAATGTATTTCATGCCAAAGCCAAGACAGCGTGTCAAGAAAACTAAATAAGTCTCTCCCTATGTGGAACCACGTAACTGTGCCAGCTCTACGAGAAGGAGACACGGAACTTATGGAAGTCTCAGTCTGCCCGTGAAGCGCGTTCGTATACCCGAAGTGATTAAGGCGACTCGCATAATGCGGAAAATCCGGGTTAGAATCCCATTCCGATACAAAGTTTCATTTGTTTCCAGTAAATTGTATAGCTATGGTGGTACCAAATATGCAATTTTGCGAATACATTTTATGATTGTACACAAGTTACTAACAATTATTTCTTTTTTCAGATATTATCATTAAAACACCACGTGATGTGGTGAAAGTTGCACCTCGTGAAAAGAATGTATGAACAACATCTTCTTCACGTAGTCCACCCACTACACACGTACTTTATTTTCTGCACCGTGCGTCTATGACAATAAAAGTGAGACATAGATATAAAAAATGCTAGATATCTCACGAAAATTTCTTCTCCAAATTGTATATGGTTCCTGCAGTGGACCATAAATTGCTTCAGTACTTAAGCTGAAACGGATAAACGAACTAACTGAAAATAAAAGACAACAGTAACTACATGGTAGCTGTTATGGTGCTGCATACATTATTATTATTATTATTTTTATTATTAGTCATGTTGATCAGACACAAATCATTGGCAGCTTTAAGTCTACTAACTAATGCCAGTTCAGAAGTAAAGAATCCAGCAATCAAGTAATTTACAAACAATAATTACCCTGAGGTGACAAAACTCTCGGATACCTCCTAATGTCCTGTCGGACCTCCTTTTGCCCAGCGTAGTGTAGCAACCTGATGTGGCGTGCACTCAGCAAGTCGTTGGAAGTCCCATGCAGCAATCAGTCAGCCATGGTTCAAATGGTTCAAATGGCTCTGAGCACTATGGGACTTAACATCTGAGGTTATCAGTCCCCTAGAACTTAGAACTACTTAAACCTAACTAACCTAAGGACATCACACACATCCACGCCGAGGCACGATTCGAACCTGCGACCGTAGCGGTCGCGCGGTTGTTTCCGTGTGCTGTGCTTCAGTACTTTGTGTGCTAGAATGAACGATGAACCAATTCCCAGTCCATCGCGGGTACCTACGACTCCACCTTAGAATAGGGGGCTGTACCACTCTCATCCCTAGTGACACTTGCTACACCCATACCTGTACCCCATTTAAAATCGACCGAGTTAAAATATGTGTACTATACACTGAAGTGACAAAAGTCGTGGGATACCGATATGCACATATACAGATGGCGGTAGTATCGCGTACACAACGTATAAAAGGGCACTGCATTGAAGGAGCTGTCCTTTGTACTCAGTGATTCCTTTGAAAGGTTTTCGGCGTGATTACGCTCGCACAATGGGAATTAACGGACTTTGAACGCGGAATGTTAGTTGGAGCTAGACGAATGGGACCTCCCACTTCGGAAATCGTTAGGCGATTTAGTATTCCGAGATTCAGAGCGTCAAGAGTGTGTTGAGAATGCCAGATTTCAGGCATTACCTCTCACTAGGGATAGTGCAGTTGCCGACGGCCTTCACTTAACGCCGAGAGCAGCGGGGTTTGCGTAGAGTTGTCAGTGCTAACATACAAGCAACGCTGCGTGAAATAACCGCAGAAATCAAAGTGAGACGTACGACGAACGTATCCGTTGGGACAGTGGGGCGAGATATGGCGTCAATAGGCTATCGCAGCAGAATACCGAAACGAGTGCCTCTGCTAACAGCACGACATCGCCTGCAGCGCCTCTCCTAGGTTCATGACCATATCAGTTGGACCATAGACGACTGGAAAACTATGGCCTGTTCATATGAGTCCCGATATCAGTTGGTAAGAGCTGATGGTGGGGTTAGAGTTTGGCGCAGACCACACGAAGCCGTGGACCCAAGTTGTCAACAAGGCACTGTGCAAGCTGGTGCTGGCTCCATAATGCGGTGGGCTGTGTTTACATGGAATGAACTGATTCCATTGGTGCAACTGAACCGGCTATGTTAGGCTACTTGGAGACCATTTGCGACCATTCACGGTCTTCACGTTCCAAAACAACAATGGAATTTTTATGGAGGACAATGAGCCATGTCAGCAGGCCTCAATTCTTCTTGATTGCTTTGGGAAACATTCTGGACAATTCGAGCAAATGATTTGGCCATCAGGTCGCCCGAAACGGGACATAATCAAGAAGTCAGTGCACGAAATCCTACACCGGCAACAATTTCGCATTTATGGACGGCTATAGAGGCAGCATGGCTGACTGAGCCGGCCGGTGTGGCCGAGCGGTTCTAGGCGCTGCAGTCCCATTCGTCTAGCTCCAACTAACATTCCGCGTTCAAAGTCCGTTAATTCCCATTGTGCGAGCGTAATCACGCCGAAAACCTTTCAAAGGAATCACTGAGTACAAAGGACAGCTCCTTCAATGCAATGCCCTTTTATACGTTGTGTACGCGATACTACCGCCATCTGTATATGTGCATATCGGTATCCCACGACTTTTGTCACTTCAGTGTATAGTACACATATTTTAACTCGGTCGATTTTAAATGGGGTACAGGTATGGGTGTAGCAAGTGTCACTAGGGATGAGAGTGGTACAGCCCCCTATTCTAAGGTGGAGTCGTAGGTACCCGCGATGGACTGGGAATTGGTTCATCGTTCATTCTAGCACACAAAGTACTGAAGCACAGCACACGGAAAGGAAACGTCGCACACAAGATTAAAATATTTAAAAGTAGATTAGTGACTATGATAGCAACAAAACAAAAAAGGCCTGAATGCGCTTCGAGCATGACTTAGACGATATGCAGTGACTAAGAACAAAAGGTTATTCACAGGTTCGAGTCCCGGACAGACACATAGTTCAGAAGTTTCAAATCAGCGCACACTCCGCTGCAGATTGAAAATTCATTCTGGAATCAGGCGGAGTTGTTGAATGCGGGCGATCTCTGTGGGGCGGATCTGCAATGTTTCGTGTCCGATGGTACCGGATGAAAGTTTCATCGACATTGCTGTGGTGTGCATGAAGTCGCATGGTAACTTGCAGTACTGAGAACGTACCTTGACGCAAAATGACGAGGCGAGCATGGTCTAGGCTTTAAATGCGCTTTCCAGGTATGCCCCACTGTCCTGTTCACCATTGGAGACACGGCACTGTGGACTAAACTTCCCTGAAAATGCTGGGATAGTTTTACTTCCATTACACACGTAGCGGCACGTAATTATCACAACAGTGTTGAGAAAATGGTTTCCGATTAAAGAATACAAACTACAAGTCAGAAAGGTGGTGCAAAACTTTATATTAGGCAGTGTATGACGTTGCTGTTTTGTTCTACATGTACGCCTACATAGATACCCCGCAAGCAAGTATTCGATGCACGGCAGAGGGTACCCTGTACCATTACTACGTGTTTACTTTCCTGCTCCACTTGCAAAGAGAATGAGGGAAAAACGACTGCCTATATGCCTTGATATGAGCCCTAATTTCTCGTGTCTCATCTTCGTTGTCCTTACGCGAAATGCATATTGGCGGCAGTAGAATCGTTCTGCAGTCAACTTCAAATGCCGGTTCTGTAAATTATATTAATAATGTTCCTCGAAAAGAACGTCGCCTTCCCTCCATGAATTAAAATTTGAGTTCCTTAAGCGTATCTGCAATACTTGCGTGTTGTTCGAACCTACCAGTAACAAATCTAGCAACCTGCCTTTGAATTGCTTTGATGTCTTCTTTTAATCCGACCTGATGCGGAACCCAAACACTCGACCAGTATTCAAGAACAGGTCGCAGCCGCGCGGGTTAGCCGCGCGGTCTTGGGCGTCCCGTCACGGTCCTCGCGGCTTCCGCCGTGGGAGGTTCGAGTTCTCCCTCGGGCATGGGTGTGTGTGTGTTGTCCTTAGCGTAAGTTAGTTTAAGTTAGATTAAGTAGTGTGTAAGCCTAGGGACCGATGACCTGAGCAGTTTGGTCCCACAGTCCATTTCCAACAGGTCGAACTAGCGTCCTATATGCACTCTTCTTTTAGAAATGAACCACGCTTTCCCACAATTCTTCCAATAAACCGAAGTCGACCTTTCGCCTTCTCTGCTACAATCCTCAAATGTTCATTTCATATCGCTTTGCAACGTCACGCCCAGATAGTTAAAAATGGTTCAAATGGCTCTGAGCACTATGGGACTCAACTTCTGAGATCATTAGTCCTCTAGAACTGAGAACTAGTTAAACCTAACTAACCTAAGGACATCACACACATCCATGCCCGAGGCAGGATTCGAACCTGCGACCGTCGCGGTCTCGCGGTTCCAGACTGCAGCGCCTAGAACCGCACGGCCACTTCGGCCGGCCGGATAGTTAAACGACGTGACTGTTTCAAGCAGGACACTACTAATGCTGTGATGCAACGTAACAGGTTTGTTTTTCCTACTCATCCGTGTTAACTTACCTTTTTTTTTTTTACATTTAGAGCTACCTACCATTCATCACACCTACTACAAATTTTATATGTCATCTTGTATGCTCTTACAATCACTCAACTTCGTCGCCTTCCCGTACACCACAGCATCATCAGCAAGCAACCGCAAATTGCTGCCAACTCTGTCTACCAGATCATTAATGTATGTAAGAAATAACAGCGGTCCTAACACACTCCTGACGATACCCTTGTGTTTGATGAACACTCGCCGTCGAGGACAACATACTGGGTTCTATTACATAAGAAGCCTTAGAGCTTCTCATATACTGGAAACCTATCCCATATGCTGGTATTTTCGTTAACAGTCTGCAGTGTAGCACCGTGTCAAATGCTTTCGGGAAATTTAGAAGTACGGAATCTGCCTGTTGCCATTCATCCGTAGTTCGCAGTATATCATGTGAGAAAAGGGCAAGCTGAATTTCGCGCGAGCCATGCTTTCTAAAACCGTGCTGATTCGTGGACATAAGATGCTCGGTATCAGAAAAATTTATTATATTCGAACTGAAAATATATTAAAGAATTCTGCAGTAAACCGAACTTATGGATATTGATCTGTAATTTTGTCAATCCATCATTTCACTCTTATTATAGAGAGGAATCACTCGCGCTTTCTTGCAGTTGCTTGAGATTTTGCGCTGGGCGAGATGTTCGCGATAAATCCAAGGTATATAAGGGGCCAGCGCCTTAGGGTACTATTTGTAAAACCGAAATTGGATTCCATCCGGAATTGGTGATTTGTGTTTGCAACTCTTTCAGTTGTTTCTCTACGCCAGAGATACTTAATACTACAGTACGTCTCCATACGGGAGTCTGTTCGATAGTCAAACGACAGTATGTTTGTACGATTCTCTTGCGTGAACGATTTCTTAAACGCGATATTTAAAACTTTAACTGCCACACCGGACTGTTTAACAAGTGACTGGACCCCCTTAGCAGTTTTACAGAGGACCAGAATTTTCTCGGGTTTCGGCCAGATCCATGTCTAAGGTATGACGACGGTATTTGTAAGTTGTTAAAATATGACGGTGGTAGCCGTATGCTTCGAACATAGATCTTTTCACAGACGCACGAATTTCTGCTAACCTTTGCCTGTCGTCGTTTGCGCCTTCTCTTTCGAACCGAGCGTGTAACAGCCATTGCTTCTCAAGCATTTTCCAAATCTAGTTATTAGACCATGTTGGGTCTTTTCCATGTTTACTCCACTAAGTAGGCACATTTCTCATACCACGATTTAGAGTCTGCTTAAACTTTGTCCATAATTCCTCTACGTCCATCTTAATGGAACGGATTGATGTCAGTTCACTGTAAGTGAGATGCTAACGGTTGCTTATCTGCTGCTTCTAGCAGAAATACTCTCCTGGCCTTCTTGACTGTTTTCTTACTTTCTTAACCGTAGTTGCTATAATGGTACCATGATCACTAAGCCCCGTATCTGTACTGACGTTGTCGATAAGGTACGGCCTGTTTGTAGCTACTGAGTCTAACATATTTCCAATGCGTGCGATCTGCCGAACTAGCTGATCAAGACAGTTCCCAGATAACGTTTTCAAAAGTACTTCGGAAGATTATCTCTCTGTACTTTATCTGTCTCTATCCCTCGCTATGAATCCACAGACGTCCCAGTCTATAGTCGGTAGGCTAAATTCGCCTCCAGCCAGTATTACATGATCTGGGTACTTACGCGCAACTGATAATAGACATTCTTTGAATGACTGTAAAACTGTTACAGCGGAATCGAGTGACCGGTAAAACATCCAACAATTAATTTGGTTTAACCCAGACCAGTGATACGCGAGCAGGTAACTTCACTGTCACACTCAACTTCGATCTCAATAGAGACAATATTTTTATCAAATGCAATGAACAGTCCTCGTCATATGGCGTGTAACCTGTCTTTCCGATATACACTCCTGGAAATTGAAATAAGAACACCGTGAATTCATTGTCCCAGGAAGGGGAAACTTTATTGACACATTCCTGGGGTCAGATACATCACATGATCACACTGACAGAACCGCAGGCACATAGTCACAGGCAACAGAGCATGCACAATGTCGGCACTAGTACAGTGTATATCCACCTTTCGCAGCAACGCAGGCTGCTATTCTCCCATGGAGACGATCGTAGAGATGCTGGATGTAGTCCTGTGGAACGGCTTGCCATGCCATTTCCACCTGGCGTCTCAGTTGGACCAGCGTTCGTGCTGGACGTGCAGACCGCGTGAGACGACGCTTCATCCAGTCCCAAACATGCTCAATGGGGGACAGATCCGGAGATCTTGCTGGCCAGGGTAGTTGACTTACACCTTCTAGAGCACGTTGGGTGGCACGGGATACATGCGGACGTGCATTGTCCTGTTGGAACAGCAAGTTCCCTTACCGGTCTAGGAATGGTAGAACGATGGGTTCGATGACGGTTTGGATGTACCGTGCACTATTCAGTGTCCCCTCGACGATCACCAGTGGTGTACGGCCAGTGTAGGAGATCGCTCCCCACACCATGATGCCGGGTGTTGGCCCTGTGTGCCTCGGTCGTATGCAGTCCTGATTGTGGCGCTCACCTGCACGGCGCCATCCACGCATACGACCATCATTGGCACCAAGGCAGAAGCGACTCTCATCGCTGAAGACGACACGTCTCCATTCGTCCCTCCATTCACGCCTGTCGCGACACCACTGGAGGCGGGCTGCACGATGTTGGGGCGTGAGCGGAAGACGGCCTAACGGTGTGCGGGACCGTAGCCCAGCTTCATGGAGACGGTTGCGAATGGTCCTCGCCGATACCCCAGGAGCAACAGTGTCCCTAATTTGCTGGGAAGTGGCGTTGCGGTCCCCTACGGCACTGCGTAGGATCCTACGGTCTTGGCGTGCATCCGTGCGTCGCTGCGGTCCGGTCCCAGGTCGACGGGCACGTGCACCTTCCGCCGACCACTGGCGACAACATCGATGTACTGTGGAGACCTCACGCCCCACGTGTTGAGCAATTCGGCGGTACGTCCACCCGGCCTCCCGCATGCCCACTATACGCCCTCGCTCAAAGTCCGTCAACTGCACATACGGTTCACGTCCACGTTGTCGCGGCATGCTACCAGTGTTAAAGACTGCGATGGAGCTCCGTATGCCAAAGCAAACTGGCTGACACTGACGGCGGCGGTGCACAAATGCTGCGCAGCTAGCGCCATTCGACGGCCAACACCGCGGTTCCTGGTGTGTCCGCTGTGCCGTGCGTGTGATCATTGCTTGTACAGCCCTCTCGCAGTGTCCGGAGCAAGTATGGTGGGTCTGACACACCGGTGTCAATGTGTTCTTTTTCCATTTCCAGGAGTGTACGTTCCATGACTTGCTAAATATCTCAAAGCTTTCTGCTTCAAGTTTCACCCAGCTCTCGGCCCCAAGAATAATATGAGCGCGAGAACTTTCTTGGAGGGCAGTAAATTCGCGAACTTTGGTACGAATACTTCAACAATTTACTGATAAAATTTTGACGCAGTCTGACTTGTCTTTCTGAGTATCGACTGGAGAGAGTTCTTTACGTTCCTCAAACTATAGCCTGGCTTAAAAGAAACCCATGCGCACTGCACAAGTACTCGGCTATCCGAATAGCCGCTTCCTTTTCGCAATGCACCGCTGCCTTATCGAGGGATGTCCTACAACTCCCCGCCAGATAACACTTGTCTAGATATCTGCAGCCAAGACAGTCACAGTGTCGGCGAAGCCTTTGGTTCAGACCCTCCACCCGACTGCCAACGAAAAGGACTCCTATCAACTCTGGGAAAATTGCGAGCCTTGCTTGCACACCGCGCGCGAGGCCAGCAGCCTTCTACGCGATGTTAAAATCAGTCGTGAACGCTCGTTACATAAAGGTTAAAGAGTGACCGACCTGAGAAAACAATGAGTCGCTATTCTTACGCCTAACTGTGACGTTCTCTGAGCTGTTGAGTAAGTGCCAAACAATATCAAACGCTCAAACACAAAGACGTTATGCCAGCAATTTAGCGTATAACAGGTGTCCCTTACAAAAATCTCCCAGTTTAAAGAAGTAGCCAGAAATTGCAGTGTCTACCTGTAAGAAATCCTATTCTTTTACTCCTCAAATCGACAAATACGTCAGTTTTTATTTTCTGAAATTGTTTCTCACAATAAGTTTTACGAAAGAGGAAACCTGTTTTAATCTTACGTATATAAGTCTATTTTAAAATACACTGAAGAGTCAAAGAAACTGGTACACCTGCCCAATATCGTGTAGCGCCCCCGCGAGCATGCAGAAGTGCTGCAACACGACGTGGCATGGACTCGACTAATATCTTAAGTAGAGCTGGGAGGAAATGACACCATGAATCCTGCAGGCCTGTACACAAATCCGTTAGAGTACGAGGGGATGGCGATCTCTTCTGAACATCACTTTGCTAGGCATCCCAGATATGCTCAACAATGTTCATGCCTGGGGCATTTGGTGGCCAGCGAAAGTGTTTAAACTCAGATGAGTGTTCCTGGAGCCACTCTGTAACAATTCTGGGCGTGTGAAGTGTCGCAATGTCCTGCTGGAATTGCCCAGGTTAGTCGCAATGCACAACGGATGTGAATGGCCGCAGGTGATGAGACAGGACTCTTACGTAGGTGTCACCTGTCAGAGTCGTATCTAGACGTATCAGGGGTCCCAAATCACTCCAACTGCACACGCCCCAAAGCATTACAGAGCCTCCACCAGCTTGAACAGTCCCCTGCTTACATGCAGGGTCCATGGATTCATGAGCTTGTCTCCATACCGTAGAAGCCTATCTGCTCGATGCAATTGTAAACGAGACTCGTCCAACCAGGCAACATGTTTTCATCATCAACAGTCCAATGTCGGTGTTGATGGGCCCAGGCGAGATGTAAAGCTTTGTGTCGTGCAGTCATCAAGGGTACATGAGTAGGCCTTCGGCTCTGAAAGCCCATGTCGACGATGTTTCGTTGAATGTTGATGGCGCAGCTTTGAAATCTGCAGCAATTTGCGGAAAGGGCTGCACTTCTGTCACGTTGAACAATTCTCTTCAGTCGTCGTTGGTCCTGTTCTTGCAGGACCTTTCCCCGGCCGCAGCGATGTCGGACATTTGATGTTTTACCGGATTCCTGGTATTACGGTACACTTGTGAAATGGTCGTACGCGAAAATCCCTACTTCATCGCTATCTCAGAGATGCTATGTCTCATCGCTCGTGCGCCGACTATAAAAAAATGGTTCAAATGGCTCTGAGCACTATGGGACTTAACATCTATGGTCATCAGTCCCCTAGGACTTAGAACTACTTAAACCTAACTAACCTAAGGACATCACACAACACCCAGTCATCACGAGGCAGAGAAAATCCCTGACCTGCGCCGACTATAACACCATGTTCCAACTCAGATGTTGATAACCTGCCATTGTAGCAGCAGCAACCGATCTAACAACTGCGTCAGACACTTGTTGTCTTATATAGGCGTTTCCGACCGCAGCGCCGTATTCTGCCTATTTACACTACTGGCCATTAAAATTGCTACACCATGAAGAAATGCAGATTATAAACGGGTATTCATTCGACAAATATATTATAGTAGAACTGACATGTGATTACATTTTCACGCAATTTCGGTGCTTAGACCCTGAGAAATCAGTACCCAGAACAACCACCTCTGGCCGTAATAACGGCCTTGATACGCCTGGGCATTGAGTCAAACAGAGCTTGGTTGGCGTGTACAGGTACAGCTGCCCATGCAGCTTCAACACGATACCACAGTTCATCAAGAGTAGTGACTGGCGTATTGTGACGAGCCAGTTAATCGGCCACCATTGACCAGACGTTTTCAATTGGTGAGAGATCTGGAGAATGTGCTGGCTAGGGCAGCACTCGAACATTTTCTGTATCCAGAAAGGCCCGTACAGGACCTGCAACATGCGGTCGTGCATTATCCTGCTGAAATGTATGGTTTCGCAGGGATCGAATGAAGGGTAGAGCCACAGGTCGTAACACATCTGAAATGTAACGTCCACTGTTCAAAGTGCCGTCAATGTGAACAAGAGGTGACCGAGACGTGTAACCAATGGCACCCCATACCATCACACCGGGTGATACGCCAGTATGGCGATGACGAATACACGCTTCCAGTGTGCGTTCACCGCGATGTCGCCAAACACGGATGCGACCATCATGATGCTGTAATCAGAACCTGGATTCATGCGAAAAAATAAAGTTTTGCCTTTCGTGCACCCAGGTTCGTCGTTGAGTACACCATCGCAGGCGCTCTTGTCTGTGATGCAGCGTCAAGGGTAACCGCAGCCATGGTCTCCGAGCTGATAGTCCATGCTGATGCAAACGTAGCCGAACTGTTCGTGCAGATGGTTCTTGTCTTGCAAACCTGCCCATCTGTTGACTCAGGGATCGAGACGTGGCTGCACGATCCGTTACAGCCATGCGGATAAGATGCCTGTCATCTCGACTGCTCGTGATACGAGGCCGTTGGGATCCTGCACGGCGTTCCGTATTACCCTCCTGAACCCACCGATTCCATATTCTGCTAACAGTCACTGGATCTCGACCAACGCGAGCAGCAATGTCGCGATACGGTAAACCGCAATCGCGATAGGCTACAATCCGACCTTTATCAAAGTCGGAAACGTGATGGTACGCATTTCTCCTCCTTACACGAGGCATCACAACAACGTTTCACCAGGCAACGCCGGTTAACTGCTGTTTGTATATGAGAAATCGGCTGGAAACTTTCATCATGTCAGCACGTTGTAGGTGTCGCCACCGGCGTCAACCTTGTGGGAGTGCTCTGAAAAGCTAATCATTTGCATATCACAGCATCTTCTTCCTGTCGGTTAAATTTCGCGTCTGTAGCACGTCATCTTCGTGGTGTAGCTATTTTAGTGGTCAGTAGTGTATAACATTAATAATGAATAAAAAAATAGGAGTGCAGGTTAGCTACTACAAACAGCATAGTGAACGCATTATTGTGGCCAAGATAGACACAAAGCCCATGCCTACTACAGTAGTACAAGTTTACATGCCAACTAGCTCTGCAGATGATGAAGAAATTGATGAAATGTATGACGAGATAAAAGAAATTATTCAGGTAGTGAAGGGAGACGAAAATTTAATAGTCATGGGTGACTGGAATTCGTCAGTAGGAAAAGGGAGAGAAGGAAACATAGTAGGTGAATATGGATTGGGGGGAAGAAATGAAAGAGGGAGCCGCCTTGTAGAATTTTGCACAGAGCATAACTTAATCATAGCTAACACTTGGTTCAAGAATCATAAAAGAAGGTTGTATACCTGGAAGAATCCTGGAGATAGTAAAAGGTATCAGATAGATTATATAATGGTAAGACAGAGATTTAGGAACCAGGTTATAAACTGTAAGACATTTCCAGAGAAGAGAACCACTTGTATGAATATCAAGAGCTCAGATGGCAACCCAGTTCTAAGCAAAGAAAGGAAGGCAGAAAGGTGGAAGGAGTATATAGAGGGTTTATACAAGGGCGATGTACTTGAGGACAATATTATGGAAATGGAAGAGGATGTAGATGAAGATGAAATGGGAGATAAGATACTGCGTGAAGAGTTTGACAGAGCACTGAAAGACCTGAGTCGAAACAAGGCCCCGGGAGTAGACAACATTCCATTAGAACTACTGATGCCCTTGGGAGAGCCAGTCATGACAAAACTCTACCATCTGGTGAGCAAGATGTATGAGAGAGGCGAAATACCCACAGACTTCAAGAAGAATATAATAATTCCAATCCCAAAGAAAGCAGGTGTTGACAGATGTGAAAATTACCGAACTATCAGATTAATAAGTCACAGCTGCAAAATACTAACGCGAATTCTTTACAGACGAATGGAAAAACTAGTAGAAGCGGACCTCGGGGAAGATCAGTTTGGATTCCGTAGAAATGTTGGAACACGTGAGGCAATACTAACCTTACGACTTATCTTAGAAGAAAGATTAAGAAAAGGCAAACCTACGTTTCTAGCATTTGTAGACTTAGAGAAAGCTTTAGACAACATTAACTGGAATACCCTCTTTCAAATTCTGAAGGTGGCAGGGGTAAAATACAGGGAGCGAAAGGCTATTTACAATTTGTACAGAAACCAGATGGCAGTTATAAGAGTCGAGGGGCATGAAAGGGAAGCAGTGGTTGGGAAAGGAGTGAGACAGGGTTGTAGCCTCTCCCCGATGTTATTCAATCTGTATATTGAGCAAGCAGTAAAGGAAACAAAAGAAAAATTCGGAGTAGGTATTAAAATTCATGGAGAAGAAGTAAAAACTTTGAGGCTTGCCGATGACATTGTAATTCTGTCACAGACAGCAAAGGACTTGCAAGAGCAGTTGAACGGAATGGACAGTGTCTTGAAAGGTGGATATAAGATGAACATCAACAAAAGCAAAACGCGGATAATGGAATGTAGTCAAATTAAATCGGGTGATGCTGAGGGGATTAGATTAGGTAATGAGACACTTAAAGTAGTAAAGGAGTTTTGCTATTTAGGGAGAACAATAACGGATGATGGTCGATGTAGAGAGGATATAAAATGTAGACTGGCAATGGCAAGGAAATCGTTTCTGAAGAAGAGAAATTTGCTAACATCGAGTATAGATTTAATTGTCAGGAAGGCGTTTCTGAAAGTATTTGTATGGAGTGTAGCCATGTATGGAAGTGAAACATGGACGATAACCAGTTTGGACAAGAAGAGAATAGAAGCTTTCGAAATGTGGTGCTACAGAAGGATGCTGATGATAAGGTGGGTAGATCACGTAACTAATGAGGAGGTATTGAATAGGATTGGGGAGAAGAGAAGTTTGTGGCACAACTTGACTAGAAGAAGGGATCGGTTGGTAGGACATGTTTTGAGGCCTCAAGGGATCACAAATTTAGCATTGGAGGTCAGCGTGGAGGGTAAAAATCGTAGAGGGAGACCAAGAGATGAATACACTAAGCAGATTCAGAAGAATGTAGGTTGCAGTAGGTACTGGGAGATGAAGAAGCTTGCACAGGATAGAGTAGCATGGAGAGCTGCATCAAACCAGTCTCAGGACTGAAGACCACAACAACAACATAGTGTATATCTCTGTATTTGAATACGCATGGCTATATCAGTTTCTTTGGCGCTTCAGTGTATAATGCATTACACTAAGTGATGCGTTCAATAAATAAGGCAACACTTTTTTCTTTTCTTGGCCATTGTCGGTTGCAAAAATGCATAATTTTTGGAATGTTCCCGCTTCAGCTCTTATAGCTTCAGGAAGTTCTGATAGGAGCTGTGCGTAGCCTTAAAAATGGCGATTATAACGGAGGTATGTTGCAAGCAGAGAACTGCCATTGACTTTCCTCTGGCGGGAAACCAGGGCATCGCAGATATTCTTAGTCGCTTGCAGAAGATCTACGGAGACCCGGCAGTGAATAAAAGCGCGGCGAGTGGTCGTACGAAGCGTCTGTTATCATCGCAACAAAGTCGCGCAAACCAGTCCGATCTCCCCCGTGCCGGCCGGCCGCACACAAGTGTGCCTCCTGCAATGTGCTGGTCGCTACAAAAATGCAAAGAACATTCGCCTTCTCCAGGACAGCGCAGGGCCTCACACATGTCTACACACCCGTGAGAAGCTCACAAATCTTCATTGGACTGTTCTCCTTTAGCCACCCTACAGCCCGAATCTCGCACTTTCCGACTTCCATCTGTTTGGCCATGTAAAGTATGCACTCAGGGGAAGCAGTAGGTGGTTGAAAGTGAGGGTACTGATGCAGCAAAACGTAGGCTCCGGCGTCGACCAGTAGTATGGTACCGTTCAGGCCCTCCCAGTAAGGTGGCGCAAGGCCGTCACATTGAACAGATTTTATGTTGTAAAACAGGGTTTTGGTTCCAAAAGAGTGAGGAGTAATATGGTGTATTGGAATCCTGAATAAAACCAACCTGCTTTCAGAAAAAAAGTGTTGCATTACTAACTGAATGCTGTGGGTTTTGTAACAATATAAGTGAAGAAGTTACATATTTATTTTTATACAGAGAAGGGGCCATTTCATATACTATTGACCTGACTCGCACTCAGCTGCAAGTTTCATAATACAGGGTGATTCAAAAAGAATACCGCAACTTTAAAAATGTGTATTTAATGAAAGAAACATAATATAACCTTCTGTTATACATCATTACAAAGAGTATTTAAAAAGGTTTTTTTCACTCAAAAACAAGTTCAGAGATGTTCAATATGGCCCCCTCCAGACACTCGAGCAATATCAACCCGATACTCCAACTCGTTCCACACTCTCTGTAGCATATCAGGCGTAACAGTTTGGATAGCTGCTGTTATTTCTCGTTTCAAATCATCAATGGTGGGTGGGAGAGGTGGCCGAAACACCATATCCTTAACATACCCCCATAAGAAAAAATCGCAGGGGGTAAGATCAGGGCTTCTTGGAGGCCAGTGATGAAGTGCTCTGTCATGGGCTGCCTGGCGGCCGACCCATCGCCTCGGGTAGTTGACGTTCAGGTTTCACAACTAACCTTTTTCGTAGGACTCTCCATACAGTTGATTGTGGAATTTGCAGCTCTCTGCTAGCTCTGCGAGTCGATTTTCCTGGGCTGCGAACAAATGCTTGCTGGATGCGTGCTACATTTTCATCACTCGTTCTCGGCCGTCCAGAACTTTTCCCTTTGCACAAACACCCATTCTCTGTAAACTGTTTATACCAACGTTTAATACACCACCTATCAGGAGGTTTAACACCATACTTCGTTCGAAATGCACGCTGAAAAACTGTCGTCGACTCACTTCTGCCGTACTCAATAACACAAAAAGCTTTCTGTTGAGCGGTCGCCATCTTAGCATCAACTGACGCTGACGCCTAGTCAACAGCGCCTCAAGCGAACAAATGTACAACTAAATGAAACTTTATAGCTCCCTTAATTCGCTGATAGATAGTGCTTAGCTCTGCCTTTTGTCGTTGCAGAGTTTTAAATTCCTAAAGATGTGGTATTCTTTTTGAATCACCCTGTACACTATTTCATGATTCTGTCGCAATTTCAACTGCTTTAGAATGTTAGTGAGATGCTATGTTTCGATAAAAGAAGCCGATTTTAACATGGCAACAACAGAAGCTATGTATTCCTCAAAACTCGTAACAGTCCTTCATAAACCAGTGTCTCCTCAGCTATGTCCTTCGTATGGCTGACAACTCAAAACCAGTCCTGTTGTGTAAAATTTGAAGTGACTTCTTTTGTCAACATTTCAGCCTCAGTGAGCGTAAACTATTTCTTGGTTTTTGTCTCGTTTCTTTTCACTTAGGCCCATACATTCTCAGTCAGATTAAACAATGCCTTTTACCGTTAGTCTGTTCGTCGACATGGTAGCGCGAAGTTTTGGCTTGTACGGTAGTACAAGTTCCATTAAATTCATCTTATACACGCTAGGTCAACTGTATCACGCGGAACATTTCTTTGTGCCCAGAACAAAATACCCGCTTTCCTCCATTGCATTGATGGAGATTTATGCATCACAACAGAGTGGTTGGGCGTTTCGTCCAATACTATTGTCGAATTCCGAGGAATGTTTTGCAACAGAACTTTATCTTACCAGGCAGTGAACGTGTTCTTGGACGACACTTTTATTGCAAATCACATGTCAAAATGTACTGAATTGTTGTTATTAATGTAACTCCAAAGCAAAACACTTTTTCACAATACCTGACGAGTGCAGAATACTGTAACGCCAGAAAATACGATTTTTTGCGAGCGCTGACGAACATTGATGCATCTAATGCGTGACATCGCGTGGTGCTGTTTATTCTTGGTGTGGCAACGGGGGCGCTTTACCAACAGAACCGCTGGCGGCGTGGTAGGGAGAGCCGGCTCGCCGTTGGTGTTACCTGGGCAACGGCGTCACGTCCCCCTCCGGTCAGCCAAACATCAAAAGTCACAACTAATTTTAAAACCATTTTTAGTAACGCACTAACACAATATTGTGACTGTACAATGCCGAGCCACGTACGTCATCCGTGTACTGTCGAGTTTTGTCGGACTCCTTCGGCCCCGTCAGCATGTAAACAAAGCTTAGTTCCGCGTTCCACTGTCGGTAATTGTAAAATGAACAGGTAAGATCTCAGTAACATTCCTAGAATGATGAAATACAATTTTGAATAATCATTTAAATGCAGTTCGTATGAGAACTAGTATAACCAAAAGGAATATGAAAGGATGTATACCAGTGCAACCAGGTAGGTGATCACCGTCTGGCAGCTCGAGCACTGGCTGCAGAACTTGATGCGTGCGATGCACGATCGGCTACAGCTGCAGCAACTCCAACAACTGCCATGGACATGGACCGCCTCGCTCTCCCTGATGCACTATCTAATTCACCTATTTCTTCAAATTTCTTCATCATATTCTGTAGCCCATTTATTGACACAGGGCCTAATCGCAACCGTTTCTGTCGGCAATATTCCTGTAATGCAGTGTTGCTATTGCTGCCATTCTGTTAAAAACAACTTTGCCAGTACTGCATGGTCTTTCTTCTCAATAGCCATTGGCTTCGTGCGCAAAACTTTAACCTTCTTAACCCTTTATACTAACAGTCAGTTCACAAAATATATCAAAACACGTCGCCAAAGGGCAAAGAGCATACTGACGGTGAAACAGGAAACATTTCACTTACTGACTACTTACGGCACCATATTTTCATCTGGTGGCAGAAAGTGCAACTTTTAATTTTTTGAACATAACAGTTTATTGGACTGGCATCCACAGCCACATTTCTGCATGTTGAATAAAAACCGTTACAACTGCTGTAAGTCCTTCATGAAAGACACGACCGGTTTCGTAATTTAAATTACATCATGAGGTGCAAATATTATGGTGGTCAAGATCAAGCCACTTTTACAGTCCGATTCCAACCTTTTCCATAAAATTTCGGAAATTTAGCAAACAGCGATAGTCATGGAACATCAGCTGAAACTGCGCCAGGACAGAACACTGCGACTGCCATACACCAGCATGCTCTTATGAGCGCACCAATAACTGGACACACATACAATGTTTCAGTATCCTGCAATGTATACTCCCTGCACTGCAGCACTTGGAACAACGTCAGTTTAACTAGTTGGTACATTTTTAGTGTCGGCCTGCTTCTCGTCGATATGTCTCGCTGATACAAGGCATCTGTAACGCTTTGGTGGAAGGCCTCAATGAATTCATTAAATTAGTTTAAAATAACAGTCTAATATTTATGTTAATATCTTATAGTAGTTCACAAGTACGGACATGTAATCATGAATTTCACAAATGCGTTACATATTGAATTTGAAGATGAGACGAGAGTTGTAGAAGAGGACAAAGGATGCTGCATCTTGGAAGCAGAAGTAGAAAGGGCTTTAAGATGAAGAATTATAAATCAAGTGGAATTGATGTGTTACCGCCAGATTTGTTTAAGAGCCTTTACAGTAGTGGTGTTAAAGAGTTAACATAAAATAATGGAAAACATGAATGGCCGGAAGACTTTCTCTCAGCTGTTATGATGCAAACTGAGAAGAAAAAGAATACCAAGAAATGTGAAGATTTTAGAAGTCTAATTTCTCATGCAGCAAAAGTTTTATTGAGGGTGATAAATAGAAGACTTCGCGGAAGACTGGAAAAAGTATGGATTTAGAAGAGGGGAGAGATGCAACAGGACTGCCGAGAATTTTAAGTGAGAGAAGCATTGAAAGAGGAAGAAAAGTTTATACTGTTTTCACTGACTTGGAGGAAGCATATGATAGAGTACAGAGGAACAAATTAACGGCCATACGAATGGTGTCGACTGGAGGGACAGAAGGCTGATTAAAAACCTATACCTACAACAGAAAATACCAGTACAGATTGGAAATAAGATTACAGAGGAAAGCACAATTGGAAGGGGAGTGAGGTAAGACTGTCTTCTCTCCCTAATGCTGCTTACCGTATATTTGGAGCATATTATTCATAAATATTTGAGATAAAATAAAGGAGCGCCGGTTCGTGGTAGGAGGATAGAATGCATTCGATTTGCGGATGATATGGTGTTATTCGCAGAGGGCAAAAGAACCGTGACTGGTATGTTAAATGAATTAAATAAGACCTGTCAGGAATTCTGAAATAGAATTAATAAGAAAAAGGCAAAACGTATGATGATAAGTGCAAGAAAAGTAAGAACAACTATTAAGTTAGAACAAGAAGATATAGAACAAGTTAGTGTTTTCAAATACCTGGTAAGCGTTATTACCGATGATGCTAGATGCAATAAGGAGGTCAAAACACGTATGGCAATTGCCAAAGAAGCATTTAATAACGGAGTTGAGAATGGACAATGAGGAAAGACGAAGAAAGAAGAAGTACTTGAGAAGTGTATTTGTAGGAGGATGGAAGTAAAATGGATAGACGGAGTGAGAAATGAGGTGTTGAGAAGAATGGAGGAACAGAAAGAAATTGTAAAGATAATCAGGAAAAGGAATTGGCTTAGATAGTGGATGAGAACTGACTGTTTACTGATGGACGCTATGGAAGCAATGGTGAATGGAAGAAGAAGAAGAAGAAGAGGACGCAGAAGATACCAGATGGTGGATAGTATAAGGGTAGGAAATAGTTATGAGAAAACGAAGAGGGTAGCAAATGATAGGACTGAATGGAGAGCTACATGTGAGGACCTGCCCTATTATCAGTTTCATAATGATTTACCCCTGACTTTGAGCTCATACATTGGTTACATCGCATGGCGAACATCGATGTGTTGTACCTTACCGGTAGCGTAGAGACATTTACTTCTATATGGCGCATGAATATTACTTTTTAGTTGAAAAGGGGGCGATATGCGCGATCATATTTAAGAGAAAGCGTGCTCCTTCGAGCATATTTTAGAGCGTGTCAACTTTGAGTGGTCATAGAAGTCAGACCGTAATTATTAGAAGAAAAATTTTCTTTACATACTTTAAAACTTTAAAGATACAACCTTTTTCTATTTGCAGGTGAATTTTCGTTGCTTTACGATTAGTCGATTTGTCCTAATAATGGTGAATGCAAATTGCCGCAGTTCGCCTGGTGGTGATGTGTATTAACAAGACGAAAAGACTAATGCAAGCTCTGTTGAGCTTGCAATTCGGCTTTTTTCACAGCTGTTATGCTTTTATGCACATAAACCTACATAAAGTGCTACAATCACGTAATCCATTTATTTGATTTTGCGCCTTCATGCACCGCGTGCTTGCATATGCTATATTGCCGGACCTCTGCAACTGAACGCGGCAATGCTATATTGGAATGCGACCACGAAATTGCCATTCTTGGCTGGTGAATAGGCACCTAGCGTGCATTACAACAATGCCAACTCGCAGGTATGGCAATCACACTCCACTACAGCCTCGCTTACATTGCAGCTACTAACGCAATTGCTTTACAAACTTTTAACTGATCAACTCGAGGAGTAAACATTATACGATGTAACCAACTAAAGTTCAAGCTTTACACCCCTGCTTTCTCCGCCGCAGTTGCTACGACGGTAAGCTCAATCGCAGCGCCTAGTCTTTGAAATTATAGGGACGAAACAACTAATCAAAAAATAAATAAAATCCGCCTGCAAATAGAAAAAGATTATGTCCATAAACAGTGAAAAGCAAATTTTTCTAGTAATTACGGTCTGGCTTCTATGACTCCTGAAAGCTGAAACGCGTCAAAAAATGCTCAAATAAAGCACGCTTTCTCTTAAATATTGCCGCGTATTTTGCCCACATTTCAACTAAAATGTAATATTCAGACGATGTAACCAGAATATATGCTCAAAGTCAAAGGTCGATCATTATTAAATGGATAATTGGGCAGAACACAGATAATGATGATGATGATGATGATGATGATGATGATGATTACATTTCCGACCAGTTACGGGGTGCAAACCGTAATGTAAGATCGGAAATTTAAAAAAAAGGTTTAGATGGTTGCTGCCCATTAACACGATAGACATACGTAAAGAAGCTCCGAAAACGTTCAAGAGTCTTAAGAATCTATGTGAATCTATGTAGAATAAAATTATGGTTCGTTACTGCAGATCTTCTACTAAGATGGTAGCAGTGTGAATGTACTTTTTCAGACTTCTGTCTTTGTACACTCCTTGAAATTGAAATAAGAACACCGTGAATTCATTGTCCCAGGAAGGGGAAACTTTATTGACACATTCCTGGGGTCAGATACATCACATGATCACACTGACAGAACCACAGGCACATAGACACAGGCAACAGAGCATGCACAATGTCGGCACTAGTACAGTGTATATCCACCTTCCGCAGCAATGCAGGCTGCTATTCTCCCATGGAGACGATCGTAGAGATGCTGGATGTAGTCCTGTGGAACGGCTTGCCATGCCATTTCCACCTGGCGCCTCAGTTGGACCAGCGTTCGTGCTGGACGTGCAGACCGCGTGAGACGACGCTTCATCCAGGCCTAAACATGCTCAATTGGGACAGATCCGGAGATCTTGCTGGCCAGGGTAGTTGACTTACACCTTCTAGAGCACGTTGGGTGGCACGGGATACATGCGGACGTGCATTGTCCTGTTGACAGCAAGTTCCCTTGCCGGTCTAGGAATGGTAGAACGATGGGTTCGATGACGGTTTGGATGTACCGTGCACTATTCAGTGTCCCCTCGACGATCACCAGTGGTGTACTGCCAGTGTAGGAGATCGCTCCCCACACCATGATGCCGGGTGTTGGCCCTGTGTGCCTCGGTCGTATGCAGTCCTGATTGTGGCGCTCACCTGCACGGCGCCAAACACGCATACGACCATCATTGGCACCAAGGCAGAAGCGACTCTCATCGCTGAAGACGACACGTCTCCATTCGTCCCTCCATTCACGCCTGTCGCGACACCACTGGAGGCGGGCAGCACGATGTTGGGGCGTGAGCGGAAGACGGCCTAACGGTGTGCGGGACCGTAGCCCAGCTTCATGGAGACGGTTGCGAATGGTCCTCGCCGATACCCCAGGAGCAACAGTGTCCCTAATTTGCTGGGAAGTGGCGGTGCGGTCCCCTACGGCACTGCGTAGGATCCTACGGTCTTGGCGTGCATCCGTGCGTCGCTGCGGTCCGGTCCCAGGTCGACGGGCACGTGCACCTTCCGCCGACCACTGGCGACAACAGCGATGTACTGTGGAGACCTCACGCCCCACGTGTTGAGCAATACGGCGGTACGTCCACCCGGCCTCCCGCATGCCCACTATACGCCCTCGCTCAAAGACCGTCAACTGGACATACGGTTCACGTCCACGCTGTCGCGGCATGCTACCAGTGTTAAAGACTGCGATGGAGCTCCGTATGCCACGGCAAACTGGCTGACACTGACGGCGGCGGTGCACAAATGCTGCGCAGCTAGCGCCATTCGACGGCCAACACCGCGGCTCCTGGTGTATCCGCTGTGGCGTGCGTGTGATCATTGCTTGTACAGCCCTCTCGCAGTGTCCGGAGCAAGTATGGTGGGTCTGACACACCGGTGTCAATGTGTTCTTTTTTCCATTTCCAGGAGTGTATATACTACTCTCTTTGTTCCATAACTCTGGTCGTAAATGTACACGTCACATTTATCAGACTCGTGGTTGTCTCGTTTTCCCACTTCTACATTGCTATAAATAACAAACAAATAGAATGCCTCTACTTACCGCTCACGAACTACAACTTGGCGTCGCGCGAGCGGGGCGAGCGGGTAGCGGATAGGATTTGCTGGCGGTACAGGTGGGGTGCAGAGAACACGCTCCGTGTTAAGTACGCAGTGCGGAGAACACAAACCTGTGATTTGACCTTCCACGAGCTCCACGATGGGCCAGCAAACGCATCACCGGTCATTTCCGAAAAACATCGCAACGAAAGTGCCGCAACACAACACAGACAGCGACAGCACGGATCAGTGACAAAGCGGACAACAACGCAGTCAGCGCCGGCTACTACAGGGACCAGTTACGTTAGTGTGGCAATAACCACTTACAGAGAGCAAGTGGTAGCACTAGCAGTGGAGGAAATATAAAGCACGTCGGGGGGACGTGGAAAACAGCGCAGCGATTTATCTGACGTCCAAAAAGACACGACCGTTGGCTTTTGGGTCAAGAGCGGAAGCACTTCCGAAACGGCTAAGTCTGTAAACCGTTTGCGCGTCACCGTGGGTAAAGTATGCTGTGCGTAGCAAAATGCCGCTATCCAAAACCGGTGTCGAGCAGCTGCGTGCACCACGGACCATAGATGACGGGGGTGACCACGTCTGCGGAGATCTGTCCTTGTAGATGGAGTAGAAGTGCAACTGGTGGGCAACTGACTGCCCAGATGAGTCAAGGCGCTAGCAGCAGACTCTCCTCAACAACCGTTCAGTGAACATTCCGGCGTAGGCGACCTCCGCAGCAGACGACTGCTGCTCATTGGCGACGAAGGCTGTAATTTGCAAGCCGAAACCGCAAATGGGCGTCCACTGCGTGGCGGCAGGCGGCAACGGGTGGCGTTTTCATGGCTGTTAGCCTCTCCCCGATGTTATTCAACCTGTATATTGAATAAGCAGTAAAGGAAACAAAAGAAAAATTCGGAGTAGGTATTAAAATCCAAGGAGAAGAAATAAAAACTTCGAGGTTCACCGATGACAATGTCATTCTGTCAGAGACAGAAAAGGACGTGGAAGAGCAGTTGAACGTAATGGACTGTGTCTTGAAAGGAGGATATAAGATGAACATCAACAAAAGCAAAATGAGGATAATGGAATGTAGTCCAATTAAATCGGGTCATGCTGAGGGAATTAGATTAGGAAATGAGACACTTAAAGTAGTAAAGGAGTTTTGCTATTTGGGGAGCAAAATAACTGATGATGGACGAAGTAGAGAGGATATAAAATGTAGCCTGGCAATGGCAAGGAAAGCGTTTCTGAAGAAGAGAAATTTATCAACATCGAGTATAGATTTAAGTGTCATTAAGTCGTTTCTGAAAGTATTTGTATGGAGTGCAGCCATGTATGGAAGTGAAACATGGACGATAAATAGTTTGGACAAGAAGAGAATAGAAGCTTTTGTAATGTGGTGCTACAGAAGAATGCTGAAGATTAGATGGGTAGATCACATAACTAATGAGGAGGTATTGAATAGAATTGGGGAGAAGAGGAGTTTGTGTCACAACTTGACTAGAAGAAGGGATCGGTTGGTAGGACATGTTCTGAGGCATCAAGGGATCACCAATTTAGTATTGGAGGGAAGCATGGAGGGTAAAAATTATAGAGGGAGACCAAGAGATGAAAACACTAAGCAGATTCAAACGGATGTAGGTTGCAGTAGCTACTGGGAGATGAAGAAGCTTGCACAGGATAGAGTAGCATGAAGAGCTGCATCAAACCAGTCTCAGGACTGAAGACCACAACAACAACAGCGTTTTTCGGCGTGAAACATCTGAAAGCGAACATCCTGCAACAGTTACGGTCTGTGGAATGTTTTCGTGGCATTCCCTGGATTATCTCGTCTTTCTAAAAGGCACAATTGACCAACACAAGTATGCATCTATCTTTGGGGACTATGTCTTCCCCTATATGCAATCTCTTTTTCCTAGGAACGATGGCATCTACCAGCAGGGCAATGCAACATGTCATACGGCTCACAGTCTACGTGGGTGCTTCAAAGAGTACCATGAGAGTTTACTGTGCTCCACTGGCCACCATACTCCCCGGATTTAAACCCAATCGAGGATCTATTGAACCACCTAGATTGGGCCGTACGCGCCATGGATCCTCAGCTGCGAAACCAAAAGCAGCTCGCCACGATACTAAGAGACCGCATAGCTCCACATCCCCATCGGTATCTTCCAGGACCTCACAGACTCTCTTCCTGAAAGTTTCGCAGCGATCCACTCTCTAAAAGGTCGTTATTCAAGTTTTTGACAGTGGCTATACACTACTGGCCATTAAAATTGCTACACCACGAAGATGACGTGCTACAGACGCGAAATTTAACCGATAGGAAGAAGATGCAGTGATATGCAAAGGATGCCTGGTGAAACGTTGTTGTGATGCCTCGTGTAAGGAGGAGAAATGCGTACCATCACGTTTCCGACTTTGATAAAGGTCGGATTGTAGCCTATCGCGATTGCGGTTTATCGTATCGCGACATTGCTGCTCGCGTTGGTCGATATCCAATGGCTGTTATCAGAACATGGAATCGGTGGGTTCAGGTGGGTAATACAGAACGCCGTGCAGGATCCCAACGGCCTCGTGTCACTAGCAGTCGAGATGACAGGCATCTTATCCGCATGGCTGTAACGGATCCTGCAGCCATGTCTCGATCCCTGAGTCAACAGATGGGGACGTTTGCAAGACGGCAACCATCTCCACGAACAGTTCGACGACGTTTCCATCAGCATGGACTATCAGCTTGGAGACCATGGCTGCGGTTACCCTTGACGCTGCATCATAGACAGGAGCGCCTGCGATGGTGTACTCAACGACGAACCTGGGTGCACGAAGCCAAAAATTCATTTATTTCGGGTGAATCCATGTTCAGTTTACAGCATCATGAAAGTCGCATCCGTGTTTGGCGACATCGCGGTGAACGCACATTGGAAGCGTGTATTCGTCATCGCCATACTGGCGTATCACCCGGCGAGATGGTATGGGGTGCCATTGGTTACACGTCTCTGTCACCTCTTGTTCGCATTGACGGCGCTTTGAAGAGTGGACGTCACATTTCAGATGTGTTACGACCCGTGGCTCTACCCTTCATTCGATCCCTGCGAAACCCTACATTTCAGCAGGATGATGCACGACCGCATGTTGCAGGTCCTGTACGGGCCTTTCTGGATACAGAAAATATTCGACTGCTGCCCTGGCCAGCATATTCTTCAGATCTCTCTCCAATTGAAAACGCTGGTCAATGGTGGCCGAGCAACTGGCTCGTCACAATACGCCAATTACATAACTAATGAGGAGGTATTGAATAGAATTGGGGAGAAGAGGAGTTTGTGTCACAACTTGACTAGAAGAAGGGATCGGTTGGTAGGAGATGTTCTGAGGCATCAAGGGATCACCAATTTAGTATTGGAGGGAAGCATGGAGGGTAAAAATTGTAGAGGGAGACGCAGATGAACTGTGGTATCGTGTTGAAGCTGCATGGGCAGCTGTACCTGTACACGCCATCCAAGCTCTGTTTGACTCAATGGGCAGGCGTATCAAGGCCGTTATTACGGCCAGAGGTGGTTGTTCTGGGTACTGATTTCTCAGGATCTATGCGCCCAAATTTGCCCGAAAATGTAATCACATGTCAGTTCTAGCATAATATATTTGTTCAATGAATACCCGTTTATCATCTGCATTTCATCTTGGTGTACCAATTTTAATGGCCAGTAGTGTATTAATGGAGTGGATATTGGAGCACGCTGTAGAACAACGACAATCTGCAAATCACGAAGGAACGAAGTCTTCCGACTGCTACCGATCAGAGCTGTGGAGCCAGAGTGCCAAGTTAAGTTTCCACATACGAGCGCCATCGTTCGAAATGAAGTGGAATATTCATGGACGTAGCCGGGATTTTGTCAAAGGGGGTGGCGGGTGTCCAATTTGCATAAATACTCATGCTTTTCATTTATTCCGAAAATGTTCATAAAGCGCGATAAATCATTTTATTCGAAAATTATCTCAGAGTTTTCACCAAACGGAGATATAATGTCGTTATTTAGGAGTGCTGTATTTTGGAAAACCACTAAGAAGCAGCCATCCTCCAGTCTCCCTTCGTCCTCAGTCATTTTACACTCTTCTTCTTTCACTTTCAGTCTCGATTTGAGATGAGAGAGTGATCAAGAGTGCATGAGCGCAAATTGTTTGGGACACCGTTATTATTACTGACAAGAGTTTCGGAATAAAGAGGTCTCTGTTCAACATATGACCATTAGAACAATTTTTGGTAGCGCAAATGCAAAGGATCTGGAATTATTCAGCCTTACACATTCTCGAATTTCCTCATTTAAGCATAAATCTGTAACTTGATGAAATGTCAGAAATATTTTCTGCCTTAAAGAGTATCCCGACAGACAAATGCACGACACTAAATGAGGAGAATTTAATTTTTTATTTTTTTATCATATGACTTTTTGTGCCGAGGGTCTCCGAAGAGACGTTAGGCTCGCCTACTCTTTTCATTTAAGCAGATGGGCTGCATCTTTAAGGGAATTGGAATCTGTGAAGGAATTGGCTGTGGCCTATAGTAAACCCTGCATTTGCCTAAATTGAAAATAGGAAATCACAGAAAACCATTTTCAAGGTGGCCGGAGGATGGATTCAAACCACCTCGCCTTCCGAATCCAGGGATTGCTAGCTCAGAGGTTCAACACACAGAGCTACCCCAAGTCGGTGGCGAATTTGGAGAAACTGGACTGAATTCTGACATTGCATGTTTTTCTTTTAATTGTGCAAGTTTAGTCATTTGATAGTGCTTGAATGCATGTTTATTTTCATACCTGTTTGTACATGGAATTGCTGGCTTCTGATCGTAAATAGATTATGGACTATGGGGAGCGAGGGATGCAGGGAGCAGTCGGCTCGGACGAATTCAAGCAGCCAACTGCCAAAATATTTTAGAAACTATAGAATGTGCTGTCATCGTATACTCCTATGCTCTCCAAAGACCTCTCCCCATCTTTCCGTATCGGAACAGGTTTTCATTATTGAGTACCGTCCGGGTAACCATATTGAACGATATTTTGGCATTTGAGCTACTAATGACAGAATACTGAGCAAATTTTTTGAAGAAATTCAACCATCGCCATTGGTGCGATACTTTTGTTAATTAACGCGATTTTTGCACGTCGCAGACAAATCGAATGAATTTTCATGCACTGATTTTAACTGAATGTTATTTGTAATGATATTTACCGCTTCGTTGCCTTGTGAAAACTGAAATATTACAAACTCGAAGTTCTGCCAGCCTCCACACAACGACTCCAGTGCTAACATTTAACTGCTGTAGGTAGGCAATCTGGCGATCATAATAGTGAGCCCATATTTTTAATTTCCCATAACGCTAGCAAATGAATCAAAATCAGTTTTACTGTTCTTTCTTGTTGTTACAAACTTATCCAATAGAAACACAGGACTGAAAAATGAACGGCAGCTCTTACCTTAAAGGTCCGCATCTCGTGGTCGTGCGGTAGCGTTCTCGCTTCCCACACCCGGGTTCCCGGGTTCGATTCCCGGCGGGGCCAGGGATTTTCTCTGCCTCGTGATGGCTGGGTGTTGTGTGCTGTCCTTAGGTTAGTTAGGTTTAAGTAGTTCTAAGTTCTAAGGGACTGATGACCATAGATGTTAAGTCCCATAGTGCTCAGAGCCATTTGAACCATTCTTACCTTAAAGTAATGTAGGTAAGAACGGAAATGACACAACTACTGAGCTCCAGTAGGCCAACAGTTGATCTTGGCTAAAACAGGGATTGGTGATAGCTGTTAGTTCTATGGATGTACAGATAGTTTAAATCTATCCTTGGCCTTACTGACAATCGATAGTCAATTCCTTTTTTCGTTAGTTTATTTTAAGTAATTGGTGAGATGTCCGGACCCCTGGACCCCCCGCCCATTGACTTCTACGATCACCTGACTTAAAACTGGAACGTCGTTAGCGTGAGAAAGAGGAGGGTAAGAAGAAAGCATTTACAGCCGTGGACAAAGATAGATGTTTCTCGGCAGTACGAAAGAAATATTCTCCATCCTTTGTGGACAACACCTTAGCAATACATCGACAACGGTACTTGGAATAGGCTGATCCATTATCAGCAATAATTCGTGGCAACAACGCATTACGGCTGTGTGTAACAGCCACATTGCAGCAGTGTTGGCGGCAAACAATTGCGGCCACACAGTACTGTAATACGAGGTGCATTCAAGTTCTAAGGTCTCCGATTTTTTTTTTTTTTTTTTCTAATTAACTACTCACCCGAAATCGATGAAACTGGCGTTACTTCTCGACGTAATCGCCCTGCAGACGTACACATTTTTCACATGATTCCATGGCAGCGGCGAAGGCTTCTTTAGGAGTCTGTTATGACCACTGGAAAATCGCGGAGGCAATAGCAGCACGCCTGGTGAATGTGCGGCTACGGAGAGTGTCTTTCATTGTTGGAAAAAGCCAAAAGTCACTAGGAGCCAGGTAAGGTGAGTAGGGAGTATGAGGAATCACTTCAAAATTGTTATCACGAAGAAACTGTTGCGTAACGTTAGCTCGATGTGCGGGTGCGTTGTCTTGGTGAAACAGCACACACGCAGCCCTTCCCGGACGTTTTTGTTGCAGTGCAGGAAGGAATTTGATCTTCAAAACATTTTCCGTAGTGCCCTTTGGAACGCAATGGGTAAGAATTACGCCCTCGCTTTCCCAGAACATGGACACCATCATTTTTTCAGCACTGGCGGTTACCAGAAATTTTTTTGGTGGCGGTGAATCTGTGTGCTTCCATTGAGCTGACTGGCGCTTTGTTTCTGGATTGAAAAATGGCATCCATGTCTCATCCATTGTCACAACCGACGAAAAGAAAGTCCCATTCATGCTGTCGTTGCGCGTCAACATTGCTTGGCAACATGCCACACGGGCAGCCATGTGGTTGTCCATCAGCATTTGTGGCACCCACCTGGATGACACTTTTCGTATTTTCAGGTCGTCATGCAGGATTGTGTGCACAGAACCCACGGAAATGCTAACTCTGGAGACGATCTGTTCAACAGTCATTCGGCGATCCCCCAAAACAATTCTATCCACTTTCTCGATCATGTCAACAGACCGGCTTGTGCGAGCCCAAGGTTGTTTCGGTTTGTTGTTACACGATGTTCTGCCTTCATTAAACTGTCGCACCCACGAACGCACATTCGACACATCCATAACTCCATCACCACATGTCTCCTTCAACTGTCGATGAATTTCAATTTGTTTCACACCACGCAAATTCAGAAAACGAATGATTGCACGCTGTTCAAGTAAGGAAAACGTCGCCATTTTAAGTATTTAAAATCTGCCGTACGGTGCTGCCATCTCTGGGACATATTGACAATGAATGCGGCCTCATTTTAAAACAATGCGCATGTTTCTATCTCTTTCCAGTCCGGAGAAAAAAAATCGGAGGCCTTAGAACTTGAATGCACCTCATATATGACCTGTGAAAAGACATCTTAATCCTCTGCAGTTTCATCTATTTAGTGAATTGAAAGACGCATATGACACAATTTTGAATTCAGTGAACTCACCAGTTCTCGGTTGTAGGATTATTAGTGGTGGGCCATTATTAATCTGCATTCTGTAATTAAAATTGAAAGAAGTTAAGCAGACGCGTCAAATCAAATATATATTGAAAGTATCGAGATTTTTTATGAAAAAGATATGTAACATAAAACTAAAAGTCGACTTCCAAATGATGGCGAAACAGGTTTTCTGTAGACTGAATTGCTGTTATGTCAATTTTGACAACAGAGAATAACTTTCCATTGTTTCCGAGTAGTTAAATTTTATTATTTGAAACATATAACAGATTAAAACTAAGGACAAAACGAATTACCATTGTCTGAAACATTAGTTGTTACAAAACCCCAGTTTGCCACATTTGTTCTCTCTCTTCGTCTTAAGAATGTTTATGTAGTTTTGTTTCGTTTCGCTTTGAGGAAGAATGTTTGCGGAGAACTGAAGTTGAGGTAGGAGCTGTCATTTCTCTTAAGAGGTATTACAAAATACACCCTGTGATCGCGCACAGTGATTATCGTTTTGGAGTTTGTGCTGAAGCAGTATAATTAACGGATGGGAAGTTCATGATAGTCAAGATACATTGGACAATATCTCATGATTTTGAGTTATTTATTAAGCAACTACCGATACGTGCATTATTAAAGTTTCTAACTTCGAAACAGAATGACATACTGCAATACTAAATGGGCATATAAGTTCAAGTGTTTAGGGCAAATCTGTTATACAGTTATGCTGAAGTCCCTTGGCATGTCATATAATCTGATCTCCCCCATACAATTTACAACATGAGTTATGGTAATCAGCTGTGCTGTCGACCACATTTCTACAGTTACATCGAGTTTGCAAAACAAATTGTGCGAATGCTACACGATTCACTTGGCGCCTGTGAAGAGTGTAGCACAGTCAGTAAAGTATCCTCCAGTTCTCAAGAAAAACGTTTCGAAACAAGTTCAGTAAATTACAATTCTCGTTTTTTTAACTGCCACTGCTGCTAAACATAGCAGTTCATTTCCCATAGCAAAACTTCTCATCACGGCGGTGTTCGTAAGACTGGTTGAATGCTTGGCAAATCACTCGTGTGTGGCGCGGTCGAGGCGAGCGACCGAGTGCAGCGATATACGATCATCCCAGGTTCAAATAACATCCAAAGCACGGTGACGCAAAGTTTTACTACAGATAGAAGTTCCATTCATAGTCCGGAAAGATTCTAAGTACATTCAGCACAAAAAAATTGGCCCATACCTGCGCAGATGGCACGGCAAGGAAAGGTCCTTGGGTGGTAGCGAGGGCTTTGTTGCGAATTGACATCGTGCGGCAGGGGAGCTGTAGTTCAGCAACTGAAGCATTAGCACATACATCTCATAACGGCACTAGGCAACAAGTAAATACGAGTGCGTTACGCCACTACTGTTGCCCGCTTTCCAGTCTCCTCTCTCCACCAATAACAAGTAATAGAGGAGCACACACTCTGCGGAAGGCCACTTACAATAGTGGCCGAAAGTTCTACACGTGGACAATGTTGTCACAGACCCTGGGAAATTTTATTAAAAGAAAATAAAGTTTGACCACCCATTGCATATCATAAAACAAAAAAGGGTAAAAATGTAGCGTAGCAGACAACGCCGCTTACTACGACACGCAATGTAAATTATCCATGCGTCAGTCCCTCGAATCTGTTCGTCAATATTACCTAAATATGAAATTTTCTTACCGAGCGAGGTGGCGCAGTGGTTAGACACTGGACTCGCATTCGGGAGGACGACGGTTCAATCCCGCGTCCGGCCATCCTGATTTAGGTTTTCCGTGATTTCCCTAAATCACTCCAGGCAAATGCCGGGATGGTTCCTCTGAAAGGGCACGGCCGACTTCCTTCCCTAATCCGATGAGACCGATGACCACGCTGTCTGGTCTCCTTCCCCAAACCAACTAACCAAATTTTGTTCTCGTTCTTCTACGTCTTTTCAGGAATAGTGTAGCCTTGGGAAGTATTTGTAGCTATGTTTTAGCCCCCATTCTTATTGTACGATTTGAATCGCAAGCTGTTTTAGCGACCCTCTTAAGAGCACTTTTTGCCATGTTATGAAGCGGAGAGATAGCAACGAGAACCATACGTGCGCATGTCTGCAGGACGATCGTTTACTGATATTATAGCGCTAATGTTCCAGTTTCTTAAATGAGTTCTCATCGTCAGTACACAGAGTAGATATTACAAATCAACAGAGAAGTTTGATTCTTTACCATAAGGACAGTTAATATTATTAGTAAATTGAGTAGTTTGGCATTATGTTGCTACTCTATATAAACATTTATTTTCTGTGTGTTGTAATAAATCGAAGCTCTTAATGAGATATGCTTATTATAATATAGTACAATAATTTCTTGATCCATGGGTCGTTTGTACAGTAATAATATTTGTCATTTGTGTTTCACGAGGATAGGACAGGTACCGACCGTGGTTTTCTTGGAAACACTATTTGCTTTAAATGATTAAGGAAAACCAAGAAAAACCTATGTCAGAATGATCAGACAGTGCATGAATCTCCATCTTCCTGAATCTTAGGTCAGCGTTTAAACAAATATATTACCCATTCGATTTATATCTTACAGTAAGCGTTTCAGCCAGATGTTTTTGTTTAAATCAAAAACTCATTCGCACTGGAAACTGTGAAGTTATATTGAGTGAACTCGTCGTAGTACAAAATACAATTAATGTTTCTATCAGGCATAAAGGCAATTACGATTTTAACTATAACAGCCTTGCTCAGTTAACTGCCCGCGTGTTTAGACAAATAAAGAAATTTATAAAAGGTGACATGAGAATTATGCTGCAGGTATCTGATTATACCTGCCTCCTTAATACTGTCATCCTCTGACATATGTTAACTGAATGACTCTGGATATGTCACTGTTAAAAGTAAATGTTTTTCTACAGGGAAAATGACCTATCGAGAAAGAGCTTGGTAGCTGTGGGAGGTACGCTTCTGCTTCTTGCGGTGTACAACTTGCCTGTTGCAACAGCCAGTGTCATACCAGGTTCGTAGCTGAGTCATCTTTTTTATGTACTGTATTAATGTGTAGTGATAAGCTCGTATAGAATATTTTATACAGTCCAGTATCTATAAGGTATAGCTGACTGCCGAACGATAGCTGTGTTATTAACACACAATAAATTGTCACTTCCCGAGCGGTGAAGAGGAGATGCTGGAAGTCAGTGTACCGGATCCCTAACTCACACACGACTGCTCCAAATTCCAACAGGCGACACAGCATATAAAAAGAAAGAAACGTAAAACACTTGTTTTATGCTGCTATCAAAGTAGTCTTCGTTCCAAGGACAACAAAGCTGTGGTACCGTACGCCTCTGTAGTCCGTAGTGTTGTAACAACAACTTTGTAGTAAATATAGTGTGGTGAGGCAATTAGGCTCTTTTTATCTTCTAAATTGCGCCTGCACTTTACAGAGGATAAAAAAAGAACTAATTTCGACACTGTACTACATTTACTTCAAAGCTTGTTCACTTTATAGAACTACTTGGACCACAACTTAATCTAATCTCAGTGATTTTTAATTAACCGCATACGGGAAACATATTTCGTTGCAAATATTTAGTACTGGTACCGTTAACCTAACATCTTAGCTACCGGTTAGTCAATAACTGTCAGCTTGGTGTGCACGTAGAAGCGTGTGTCTTATGCATCTATTTCGGCTGTAAAATTAGTGCGTTTGACGTAATAAAACAGCAAAAGTTGCATGAGCGTAGTTTTTTGTTGAATAACTATACCGGTAGTAATAATCTGTATAGATAATTGACGGCGGAACCCGTTTTAAATATGTTACGGAGCCCTTAAACAATCAAAACCTGAGCCCTTAAACGTTCATTTCGTCATTTAATGTTAACCATACAAATAGATAGGCCTACATGATACATTACTGACTTCTACAACAATATCCAAAACGACACACGGTAAATCAATACGCAAAATAACACTTTATTGATTCCATTGTTAATTGATAAAATTGTTTCCACTTAATGGGAGGGATACAGCTGTCTTTTTTATTTGTGATCAACTTCTTAATGTTAGACTTGACAGACGGGAGCTGAAGACGCATGTCAGGTTCAGCATCCAGTCTGTTGCAGTATTTTGTCGTAGTAACTGAGAATTTCGTTTCGCGAAATATTGTTGGGAACCGCAGAAGGAAGTGGCAAGTCGTTGATATTTATCACTAAATCTGCACCAAGAATCACCAAGTGACGTTTGTTTTCATACCTAAAAAGGACTTATACGTTTCGTTTGACATATTTTTTTGCTTCTGCAAATTCGGTTCAAAAGAGTTTTAAACCCATGAATTCATTTTCAGTTTTTAATTTCCCTTTTCAGAAAAATACGTCCCAAAAGATGAGCGCATTTCGTGGAAACCCTGGACCAGTTCTTCAAGTATTTCATTTGGCAATTCTGCCGTCTGACCAATGAACACATTCAGTTTTAAAAATCCGTCTACTTCAGTCTTGCCAGCACAATCCAAAAATCTAACTTTTTTTAAAGTGGTTATCATGTTATTAGTTACTGTTTCTCTTGTTACTGTTTCTCTTGTAAAGATAAATTTAATTCATTAACTTTTCCAAATATATCGGCCTAAAAAGGTAGTCTGAACAACCAAGTCTCATCCCTC